>NC_064922.1:933659976-934859976 GCF_023897955.1 Schistocerca gregaria
TGGGCTGTGGCCGAGCGGTTCTTGGCGCTTCAGTCCGGAACTGCGCTGCTACTACGGTCGCTGGTTCGAATCCTGCCTCGGGCATGGATGTGTGTCATGTCCTGAGGTTAGTTACGTTTAAGTAATTCTAAGCCTAGGGGACTGATGACCTCAGATGTTGTCCCATGGTGCTTAGAGCCATTTCAGCCTCGCCTGGGCGCATCAACACCGACATTGGAGTTTTGACTATTGGAAACATGTTACCTAATCTGACGAGTCTCGTTTGAAATTTTACCGATCGGATGGACGTGTACGGATAGGGAGACAACTTTATGAACATACGCACCTTGCATGTCGGATTCAAGCTAGTAGAGGCTCTGCAATGTTGTAGTACGTGTGCGGTTCGACCGATATGGGACCTCTGATTCGTCTAGATACGTATGTGACAGGTGACACGGACGTAAACATCCTGTCTGATCACCTGCATCCATTTATGTCCATTGTGCATTCCGACGGACTTGGGCAGTTTCAGCAGGACAATGCGACACCCCACACGTCCAGAATTGCTACAGAGTGGCTCCAGGAACACTCTTGAGTTTAAACATTTCCACTGGCGATCAGCCTCCACAGACGTGACCATTATTGACCATATCTGGGATGCCTTGCGACGTGCTGTTGAGAAGAGATCTCCACCCCTTGGTACTCAACGAATTTACGGACAGCCCTGCAGGATTCATGGTGTCAGTTCCCTGCAGCGGTACTTCAGAGTCCATCCCACGTCGTGTTGTGGCACTACACGATATTAGGCAGGTGGGCCAGTTTCTTTTACTCTGCAGTTTATATTCATGTGCTCGACTTTTCGATTGCACTGTATTACTCTTTTTCCCTGCGACATACATACGCCAGTAGTGAGAGGTAGCTTGATATTGCGTTGTCTTTCCTGGAACTCTAGCTTCGCTGAATTAATTTCGTAGTTTCCAACTCGGAAAACATGTTCTGCTACGGCCGATTTGTTAATATGTCCAGAGCTGCAGTTCCGCATGTATAGAGGGGCCGTAAAAAAGTATAAATACCACAATTTTGAAGAAAAAACGTTGTTAAGTTAGAATGTACACGGATTGTGCCAACAGAATGGCGCTCGATTACTTTAAATCGAGAATAGTCGTGGCAACAGAGAGAACCGTGGAATCGGCGCCACGTAGCGAATGGCGTTGCCCTCTTTTCGATTCTACACTCCTGGAAATGGAAAAAAGAACACATTGACACCGGTGTGTCAGACCCACCATACTTGCTCCGGACACTGCGAGAGGGCTGTACAAGCAATGATCACACGCACGGCACAGCGGACACACCAGGAACCGCGATGTTGGCCGTCGAATGGCGCTAGCTGCGCAGCATTTGTGCACCGCCGCCGTCAGTGTCAGCCCATTTGCCGTGGCATACGGAGCTCCATCGCAGTCTCTAACACTGGTAGCATGCCGCGACAGCGTGGACGTGAACCGTATGTGCAGTTGACGGACTTTGAGCGAGGGCGTATAGTGGGCATGCGGGAGGCAGGGTGGACGTACCGCCGAATTGCTCAACACGTGGGGCGTGAGGTCTCCACAGTACATCGATGTTGTCGCCAGTGGTCGGCGGAAGGTGTACGTGCCCGTCGACCTGGGACCGGACCGCAGCGACGCACGGATGCACGCCAAGACCGTAGGATCCTACGCAGTGTCGTAGGGGACCGCACCGCCAATTCCCAGCAAATTAGGGACACTGTTGCTCCTGGGGTATCGGCGAGGACCATTCGCAACCGTCTCCATGAATCTGGGCTGCTGTCCCGCACACCATTAGGCCGTCTTCCGCTCACGCCCCAACATCGTGCAGCCCGCCTCCAGTGGTGTCGCGACAGGCGTGAATGGAGGGACAAATGGAGATTTGTCGTCTTCAGCGATGAGAGTCGCTTCTGCCTTGGCACCAATGATGGTCGTATGCGTGTTTGGCGCCGTGCAGGTGAGCGCCACAATCAGGACTGCATACGACCGAGGCACACAGGGCCAACACCCGGCATCATGGTGTGGGGAGCGATCTCCTACACTGGCCGTACACCTCTGGTGATCGTCGAGGGGACACTGAATAGTGCACGGTACATCCAAACCGTCATCGAACCCATCGTTCTACCATTCCTAGACCGGCAAGGGAACTTGCTGTTCCAACAGGACAATGCACGTCCGCATGTACCCCGTGCCACCCAACGTGCTCTAGAAGGTGTAAGTCAACTACCCTGGCCAGCAAGATCTCCGGATGTGTCCCCCATTGAGCATGTTTGGGACTGGATGAAGCGTCGTCTCACGCGGTCTGCACGTCCAGCACGAACGCTGGTCCAACTGAGGCGCCAGGTGGAAATGGCATGGCAAGCCGTTCCACAGGACTACATCCAGCATCTCTACGATCGTCTCCATGGGAGAATAGCAGCCTGCATTGCTGCGAAAGGTGGATATACACTGTACTAGTGTCGACATTGTGCATGCTCTGTTGCCTGTGTCTATGTGCCTGTGGTTCTGTCAGTGTGATCATGTGATGTATCTGACCCCAGGAATGTGTCAATAAAGTTTCCCCTTCCTGGGACAATTAATTCACGGTGTTCTTATTTCAATTTCCAGGAGTGTATATTTGGGCGCTACTCGACCCCTTGGTCCATTTTCCGGCTTACTTCGAAAATGTCTCCAGTAGTCCGAGACGAAACTTCAGGGAATAGTGTGGTGTCACAGCCAGACACCACACTTGCTGGGTGGTAGCCTTTAAATCGGCCGCAGTCCGTTAGTATACGTCGGATCCGCGTGTCGCCACTATCAGTGATTGCAGACCGAACGCCGCCACACGGGAGGTCTAGACAGACTTCCTAGCACTCCCCCCAGTTGCACAGCCGACTTTGCTAGCGATGGTTTACTGTCTACATATGATCACATTTGCAGAGACGACAGTTTAGCATAACCTTCAGCTACGTCATTTGCTACGACCTAGGAAGGCGCCATATTCAGAGTTTGGACAAGAAGAGAATAGAAGCTTTCGAAATGTGGTGCTACAGAAGAATGCTGAAGATAAGGCGGATAGATCACGTAACTAATGAGGAGGTATTGAATAGGATTGGGGAGAAGAGAAGTTTGTGGCACAACTTAACTAGAAGAAGGGATCGGTTGGTAGGACATGTTTCGAGGCATCAAGGGATCACAAATTTAGCATTGGAGGGCAATGTGGAGGGTAAAATTCGTAGAGGGAGACCAAGAGATGAATACACTAAGCAGATTCAGAAGGATGTAGGTTGCAGTAGGTACTGGGAGATGAAGCAGCTTGCACAGGATAGAGTAGCATGGAGAGCTGCATCAAACCAGTCTCAGGACTGAAGACAACATCAACAACAACAACAAGAACTATCTATTCTGAACAGATAATATTGTGACTCATGTACCGTCAATCATTAATGGATTAAAGTTAAGTATCAAACTAATTACGCCCGCTTTCTGAATTCTCATTCCTTGTCATGTTCCAGACCTCACGTCAGTATAGTTCTTCCCTCCTCACGCCAGCCTGCGTGAGCTAAAACACGTGCATTTCGGCCTCCACTCGTAACATGGTGTTGGCTGTTCTGCTATCACAAAAAATAGTTTTATGTATCGAAGAGTACCTCTCAATCCAAAAATTTGCAACAGAACTAAACATCGGTCGCAACAGTCTACATTTTATGGCCTTTCGGAGATTAGAGCTAAGAGTTGTTTGCATTTCCTTAACACTTTCTGCGTGCAAGAATTCCTGTCTTCTCAATAATTAGCTCTAACACAGGACTCGGTGTGTGCCGAAGAACACGAAGACACACCGTAAAAGGACGACGCGATCGCGGCGCGTTGGCTTTCATTAACACTGAGCAGTTTATTTCGTATCGGGGGTCGTGGCTGCTATAAACTTGGACGCAACGGTGCAGGTGCCTCTAACCCGGGAGACCACTTAAGGGGGCGACGGGATGGGCTCTTAAAATGCGCCCGCCTAGCGCGGAACGGACAATTAATCGCTTAGCGTTACTGCGCTCATGCCGAACGCAAAAAGACGCGGGAATGGCATGCGTGCGCCAGAGGTTAAGGAGTCCGGCTGCGCCGCGTCCTTTGCGGGTTAGCTGCGGCCGTAAAGCAGGTTTCCTGGAAGCGGTGGGGCACGACCCCGGGGCTCCCGTCTGCGGAGCCCGACCTCTCCCCACTGCCGTCGCCATGACAGCGGAGCGTCATCTGATCGGCGCCCTGGACGTCTACTGCTGGTGCAGCGCCCTCCCTCGATCGCCTTCGATTAACTACACTTCTTGCAGCGATGTACCGTAGGTCTCTAGAAGAGCGAAGCGTTCCAGAGGATTGGAAAAGGGCACAGGTCATCCCCGTTTTCAAGAAGGGGCGTCGAACAGATGTGCAGAACTATAGACCTGTATCTCTACCGTCGATCAGTTGTAGAATTTCGGAACACGTATTATGTTCGAGTATAATGACTTTTCTGGAGACTAGAAATCTACTCTCTAGCAATCAGTATGGGTTTCGAAAAAGACGATCGTGTGAAACCCAGTCCACGAGACTCAGAGGGCCATAGACACAGGTTCCCAGGTAGATGCCGTGTTTCTTGACTTCCGCAAGGCGTTCGATACAGTTCCCCACAGTCGTTTAATGAACAAAGTAAGAGCATATGGACTATCAGACCAATAGTGTGATTGGATTGAAGAGTTCCTAGATAACAGAACGCAGCATGTCATTCTCAATGGATGGAAGTCTTCCGAAGTAAGAGTGATTTCAGATTTGCCGCAGAGGAGTGTCGTAGGACCGTTGCTATTCACAGTATACATAAATGACCTGGTGGATGACATCGGAAGTTCACTGAGGCTTTTTGTGGATGATGGTGTGGTATATCGAGAGGTTGTAACTATGGAAAATTGTACTAAAGTGCAGGAGGATCTGCAGCGAATTGACGCATGGTGCAGGGAATGGCAATTGAATCTCAATGTAGACAAGTGTAATGTGCTGCGAATACATAGAAAGAAGGAACCCTTATTATTTAGATACAATATAGCAGGTCAGCAACTGGAAACAGTTAATTCCATAAATTATCTGTGAGTACGCATTAGGAGTGATTTAAAATGGAATGATCATATAAAGTTGATCGTTGGTAAAGCAGATGTCAAACTAAGATTCATTGGAAGAATCCTAAGGAAATGCAATCGGAAAACAAATGGAGTAGGTCACAGTTCGCTTGTTCGCTCAATGCTTGAATACTGCTCAGCAGTGTGGGATCTGTGCCAGATAGGGTTGATAGAAGAGATAGAGAAGATCCAACGGAGAGCAGCACGCTCCGTTACAGGATCATTTAGTAATCGCGAAAGCGTTACGGAGATGATAGATAAACTCCAGTGGAAGACCCTGCAGGAGAGACGCTCAGTAGCTCGGTACCGGCTTTTTTTTAAGTTTCGAGAACTTACCTTCACCGAGGAGTCAAGCAGTATATTGCTCCCTCCTACGTATATCTCGCGAAGAGACCATGAGGATAAAATCAGAGAGATTAGAGTCCACAGAGAGGCATACCGACAATCCTTCTTTCCACGAACAACACGAGACTGGAATAGAAGGGAGACCCGATAGAGGTACTCAGGTTACCCTCCGCCACACACCGTCAGATGGCTTGCGGAGTACGGATGTCGATGTTATTAGAAAAGCTGCTGATATGTGATAACGGTCGCCTATTGCGACGATCTGAAAGTCTCATCGAGTTTAGTGAGAGAGCAGTTACCTTTCGAACAACCCCATCCTTTAGCATTACCATCAACCAACGGTATTTCACGGCTCAAATGGCTATAAGCACTATGGGACTTGACATCTGAGGTCTACAGGCCCCTAGACGGAGAACTACTTCAACCTAAGGACATCAGACACATCCATGCCCGAGGTAGTATTCGAACCTGGGACCGTAGCAGCAGCGCGGTTCCAGACTGAATAGCCTAGAACAGCTCGGTCATGGCGGCCGGCGGTATTTCATGTTTCAGTTAACTTGAATAGTAGTAGTTCTGTTCTCAGACGACTCTGCGTGGAAAAATCTATCCGGTAAATATGGTCATATTGAGACTGAATGACGAGTAGAGCCACGGGTCGTAAACACACCTGAAATGTAACGTCCACTGTTCAAAGTGCCGTCAATGTGAACAAGAGGTGACCGAGACGTGTAACCAATGGCACTCCATAGCATCACGCCAGGTGATACGCCAGTATGGCGATGACGAATACATGCTTCAATGTGCGTTCACCGCGATATCGCCAAACACGGATGCGACCATAATGATGCTGTAAAGAGAACCTGGAAAAAATGACATTTTGCCATTCGTGCACCCAGGTTCGTCGTGGAGTACACCATCGCAGGCGCTCCTGTCTGTGATGCAGCGTCAAGGGTAACAGGAGCCATGGTCTCCTAGCTGATAATTCATGCTTCTGGGAACGTCGTCGAACTGTTCGTGCAGATGGTTGTTGCCTTGCAAACGCCCCCATCTGTTGACACAGGGATTAAGACGTGGCTGCGCTATCCGATACAGCCATGCGGATAATATGCCTGTCATCTCGACTGCTAGTGATACGAGGCCGTTGGGATCCAGCACGGCTTTCAGTATTACCCTCCTGAAACCACCGATTCCATATTCTAACAGTCATTGGATCTATCTCGACCAACGCGAGCAGCAATGTCGCGATACGATAAACCGCAATCGCGATAGGCTACAGTCCGACCTTTATCGAAGTCTGAAACGTGATGGTACGCATTTCTCCTCATTACACGAGGCTACAACGTTGCACCAGGCAACGTCGGTCGCCTTCTGTTTGTATACGAGAAATCGGTTGTAAACTTTCCTCATGTCAGCACGTTGTAGGTGTCGCCACCGGCGCCAACCTTGTGCGAATGCTCTGGAAAGCTAATTGTTCGCGTGTCAGAGCATCTTCTTCCTGTCGGTTAAATTTCGCGTCTGTAGGACGTCATCTTGGTGGTGTAGCAATTTCAATGGCCTGTAGCGTATAATTCTAATTTTGCCACCGTGTAAGACACGTCTGGCGTGATTTGGGATGAGAAACTGCTCCGGTGAAAAGATAGGTTAGTGAGAGAGAGAGAGAGAGAGAGAGAGAGAGAGAGAGAGAGAGAGATGTCGGTACTGCGCAGACAGAGACTTGCTGTACTGACCTCCTGTATTGACGTTACCGTTTCCAGAAGAGGTTATTGGAAAACTGGAGGGCGAGTGGTGTGTGTTGTGGACCGGTCTGACCGAGACCGTCGGGTCCAGGGCCTTCCGGGAAGCTGGGGGTCGGCGGCTGCCCCCCCAGCCGAGAGGGGTCTCTGGACAGTGGTCCAGCCGGCCGCCGAAACGGAGCAGCCGGCGCTCCGGACTGACAGGGACAGGTTCTGGCAGCGCACTCAGCAACAATGGCCTACCTGCTCTCAGGAGACTGCCTGCCACCGAGCGGCTGAAGTGAAACTTCCTGGCAGGTTAAAACTGTGTGCCCGGCCGAGACTCGAACTCGGGACCTTTGCCTTTCGCCGGCCGCGGTGGTCTCGCGGTTCTAGGCGCGCAGTCCGGAACCGTGCGACTGCTACGGTCGCAGGTTCGACTCCTGCCTCGGGCATGGATGTGCGTGATGTCCTTAGGTTAGTTAGGTTTTAGTAGTTCTAAGTTCTAGGGGACTGATGACCACAGCAGTTGAGTCCCATAGTGCTCAGAGCCATTTGAACCATTTTTTCCGTTTGCCTTTCGCAGGCAAGTGCTCTACTATCTGAGCTACCCAAGCACGACTCACGCCCCGTCCTCACAGCTTTACTTCTGCCGGTACCTAGTCTCCTACCTTCCAAACTGTACAGAAGCTCTTCTGCGAACCTTGCAGAACTAGCACTCCTGGAAGAAAGGATATTGCGGAGACATGGCTTAGCCACAGCCTGTGGGATGTTTCCAGAATGAGATTTTCACTCTGCAGCGGAGTGTGCGCTGATATGAAACTTCCTGGCAGATTAAAACTGTGTGCCCGACCGAGACTCGAACTCGGGACCTTTGCGTTTGCTTCGGTAGCTCAGATGGTAGAGCACTTGCCCGCGAAAGGCAAAGGTCCCGAGTTCGAGTCTCGGTCGGTCACACAGTTTCGTATTGAGAGTTGCCTGTTCATTCGGCACTTTCATTTTTATTCAGGGACGGATTGAGGGATGCGTAGCCGCGCAAAACAGGATCTCTTCCCCCGGGCGGCAGTTTCGGGGGCCGACAAATTCAATTTCTTGAAGAAATAGCCTTGTTTCAAAAAGCGTCTAGCATCCAACAACTTTAGTCTATCGATTGGGCACATGTGTTTGAAACGCGTTCCAGTTGGTTTCTAAACCCTTCTTAACACATTTAAGTTGATATCTGAACGGATCATAAGTTGAGTTTTGAACGCGTGCATAGTGCAACGCGCCCGGGAGTACGAATGGCGTTGGGGGGGGGGGGGGGGGGGGACCCTTAAACTGTTACTGTTTCTGCTTTTCTTGACCGTGCACCCTGTCCCACAGCACGTACCTGGTAATCCCGCGACGGTTGTACTGTTCTGCTCCACACTGCTGCTGGCTTGCCTGGAATTATCTATGGAAATATGCAAGCGGGTTTAGGGGAGCCACTCAACGTCAAACACAACACTGTCTTACGTTTGGTATGAACATCTATATTCTGACAAGATATGGAAACCACAGGTTGCACTGTCTACACTCTAAATCGTAAATGTTTATCCCAATTAACAATCTTGATGATTAATAGTCCGAAGATCATTCGGACGAGCGTACGCGTAAACGTCGCGGCGCGGCTGATTGTTGATGATGCGAAACGCGATGACCGAACGCACGTTCTCACGCTCGCTACAAGACACTGGCACTTGACTGCACCCTTTTATGGTGACTAATTTCTACTGATCCACATCAGTTCATTCTGGGAGACCGAACACGGCGCGGATGATTGATACTGTACGGTACGACACGCAACGAGAGGATACACAAATACGTTATCGACGGGACTGCTCATTTTTTTAATTACATCTTGACGCACTTTCCTCTGAATTACTTCCACATTTAATCACTTTACTGTAATAGCACTTGTAGCAACACTTCAACCTGAAAACTAACAATGCTTCTTACATGCAGAGCTACACACTACACACTACAGACTCACTACAGACGCGGCTACCCGCAAAGGTACTCCACAACTAAGCCAGCGATGTGACAATACGCTTACAATGGTGTACGTGACGTCTCTGCCAGGGGAATCCCCGTAGTATCTAAAAATAAAAATAAAACTCCCCTGCAGACAAAAGGGCACGCGATTATACGAGCTGAGCCGAATAAACCCGAACAGGTGAATGTCAGTCGGCGTTTGTTTATCTTCGAATCGCGCTGGTGCCATCAGCAAGCTTCAGCCACCTGAAGATGTCGCACAGTTGCTCCGAGGAAATACTGTGGAACTTGCACAACGTCATCCGGTGGCAAAGCAGCGAAGACAACATATCCGCCGGGAAAGCTTGAAGAGTCGCAAAGCAAACTCGGTTTACGTTCATAAAAGTTTTCCTCTCACAGCAGAATTTGGCAGAAAATCACATATAGCGATCTACAATGAAATGTATTTTGATGCAGTCTTCCCGGGATGTGATTTAGTTATTTGCAATACAAAATTTCCTTTGCCTTTCCTTTTCATGATTTATGAAAATTTTAGTTAAAGAAATTGTTCAAATAGCTCTAAGCACTACGGGACTTGACATCTGAGGTCATCAGTCCCCTAGACTTAAAACTACGTAACGATAACTAACCTAAGGACATCACACACATCCATGCCCGAGGTAGGATTCGAACCTGCGGCCGTAGCGGTCGCCCGGTTCCAGACTGTAGCGCCTAGAACCACTCGGCAACTCCGGCCGGCTCTCCTATACTAATTTAAGTGTCGCCTTTCCTAATCTCATTCCCTCAGCATCACCCGACTTAATTCGACTACGTTCCATTATCCTCTTTTTGCTTTTGTTGATGTTCACCTTATATCCTCCTTTCAAGACACTGTCAATTCCCTTTAGCTGCTCTTCCAGGTCCTTTGCTGTCTCTGACAGAATTACAGTGTCATCGGCGAACCTCAAATTTTTATTTCTCCTCCATAGATTTTAATTCCTACTCCGAATTTTTCTTTTGTTTCCTTTACTGCTTGCTCAATATTCACATTGAATAACATCGGGGAGCGTTAATCCATTGTTTTGGTAACGATATATGTATACATTAATCAACTTATTTCTGCAAGATTTCTGCCCAAATTCAGTCATTCCTTCTTCACTAGTATGTGAGACCGTGCAATGCTAGTGCGCTGCTTTCAGTTTGTGCATTCTAATCATAGACTGTGAGTATTCTGATACATTATAGGCCACTGAGGTTACAAGAGTACAACATTAGAAACAGTTATTTTCTCCGGATACGAAATAAGCTTTCTGATGCTTAAAGGTAGTTTAGCGACTCCACTTCCGATCGGTGCTTACTACATGTGCTACGGAGTATTCCGACATCTCACTAAGGCATCAGATGGAAGTCATATTAATAGTTCATGTACTGGTTTTGATCGATCTATAATTATTTCATGCTTAAATACATGTCTGAAAGGACATCCTCATTGCATTGCTGGATGCTGTAAACAGATAAGAGACACTCATTTAGATCGTGGTCGGTTTGTTGATGAATCATTTGCTTACACCTCAGTGTTCGAATCACAACGCAGCTTCAATTGCTCTTGAATAATCTTTCCAAATGTATTTTGGTGTTTGGAGGTAATACTTGAAGCACAGCTTAAGATTTCAGCGCTTTTCTATTCACTGCTCACAGCTGTAGTTCAGGTTTCTAATACATACTCAACAACGTATGACTTGTTGAGGGCGGTCGCGGCTGTGTAGTAAGGTAACGGGTTCCCAAAACGGCTACCGGCCACCATGACACGGCCTTTAACAATTCCTATTACTGGCTTCTAGAGAGGACCTAGTAGATAAAGTTTTGGTGAGTAACCCATTTTCGGAAATACACCACGTCGGAGAAAGAAATCTGACCCGTGTCCAGGAGTCTTACAAGTTTCTTCCTGTCTGTGTCACAGTAGTTCTGCCATTAGCGAGGCGAACTTTGAATGCTTATTGGCTGGCACAAATCATACATCCGATTCGAATAGTAATAAGTTTCCACACCTTGTACCGGTGTGCTGAATTTGGGGAAGGCGGTACGCGCCAGTTCGTGTATTACCGCTGTAGCCCTTTGTAAACCTACCTGAATGGATTGCAAGCAGTCTGGAGTAAACACCTTTGAAGTATGCCTTTTCTCAGTACGTGTAATGCCGCTCATTCAGTAGCATAAGTTTTTTAAGGTGGCCTTTGTGTGTAACATCCAGGTAGTTATTCAAACCTGTTCTGCACATCGTATATCGGTAGGAGGAATCTTCGTGCTCTAAAAACACGAAGGCGCACTTCAGCGTAACAAAGTAGCTACGTGTAAGCTCTCTGTGAGCGCAATTTGTGAGCCGTCTGTAGCCAAGGGGTTTTTTCCCCCTCATTGGCTTGCGTTAGCACGCAGAGGCACTCTTGCGTTGCTTACCTATTACTACATGTCGAGCGGCAATTATTTTCAAATGGTTAGAGTATCGACTCGATACACAGATACTACAATCTGTGTACATTTTTCCACGTGAGTCCGATAAAAAATTGACTGGGGTCGGTGAACACATAGGTAGAACGAAACAGATCTGTGCTAAGAGCGTGGTCATTTGCAGAAACAATTTTGCGTGACGAGCAAAAAGCGAACGGGTTAATAGGTTATAACTGCCCCTAACTAGAAAAACAGACGCTTATTTTGATCAGTGACAGAAGACGCTTTAGGAGAAGTTAGGTTTTCACAACAACGATTTTTTTAATCATCAGGAAAGAAGCGCTCAGATTAAAAAGGATGTAAGATGCAGTCTTAGCTACCTTTCCCCCCTCCATCCCCCCTTCTTACAGTTCAGGCTGTACATTGAAGAAACAATGACAGATAGCAAAGTTCCAGGAGCGTTACTGAAATTCAGAGCGAAAGGATATGACTGTTACCCTTCGTGAAAGTGAGGAATACTTGAATGATACGTTAATTGGGATGTAGAGCCTAATCAGCACATACGATGGATGGAGATTACACAGGAGAAAGGGTAAAGTAATGCGGAGTAGAAGGGCTGAGATTAGCGATAAATGTAACATGGAAATTGGTGACCGCAAAGTAAACGAATCTTCGAAGCAAAATAGTAAATGATGGGCGAAGGAAGGACGGCATAGAAAGCGGAGTTCCACATACAAAGGGGGTCTTCCTGGCCAAAGTAATTCTACTAGAATCAGAATTAGGTCTTCATCAGAGGAGGAATGTACGTCTGGAGGACAGCCTTGTATGGAAGTGGTCGTAGAATTTAGGAAAACTGGAAAAGAAGGGAATCGAAGTGTTCGGTATACGGTGCTATAGAGAGGGAAGCTGAAAATGAGGTAGAGTGATGAGACATGAAAAGTTTCTCTGCAGAATCGGAGAGCACTGCAATTCAAGGGGCTGGACAGAAATATGGATGCACAGCGAGGAATGAGTGCTTGAACATAAATCTAGCCAAGCCTGTAGGTTGCATTGCATTGTTGTATTTGCCAACGAACGCCACCTGTGCAATGTCCTGAAAACATTGAGCCAGTCGTATACAGGAGATGTTCTGTGTAGTTCTGAGAGCAATTTTCCGGAACTGAGTGGCTTCGAACTTGGGGTAATTGGTGGTGCTCGTGTCCTTGGTGCTTCCCTAACCAATATAGCTGGAGTGTCTCGTATTTCAAGAGGCGCCGTATGGAAGATTTATACTTCATGCAGGGAAAGCGGCAAAACAGCATCAGCGGAGTTACAACCCCGAGGAAAGTGTGTGTAGAATGATCGTGACGCACGACCACTGAAGATAATTGTGATGAAAAATTAGACGACGACAGGTGCAAAGGGCACAGCAGAACTGAATGTCACGCATCCGAACCCAGGCGCCACCAAAACACCACCTCCAGGAGCAGAAAACTGAGAGTGAGCTGGGATTTCAAATCCACTCATCAGTGACGCAAATGCCCGTAACCTGGCCCCGAAGGCATGAAACCTGGGTTGTCGAACACTACAACGAAGTCGTTTGATCGGATGGGTCTTCTTTCACATTGTTTCCAAATTCTGAACGAGTACACGCTCCACGAATGAAACGCAACTGAAGTTCGTTGATGACTTGGGCAGCCCTACCATGGTATTGCATAGGCCCCATGACGATACTGCAAGCACGCATCACCGCCAAAGCTTTATGTTACCATTCTGGCTGATCCGGTCCATTCCATGGTACAAATTTCGTTCCTCAATGGCGGTGCTGTGTTCCAAGACGACAATGCCCGCATCCACATCATTCAGAATTGTTTTTGTGATCACGCATTGTTGCACCTCCGCTGGCAATCATATTTACCAGAGTTTACTGTTACTGAGCCTTTGTTGTTTGCCTTGGGGAAAAAGGAGCGTGAAGGCTAGCCACCTGCATCACCGTTTCTCAAACTTACCTCTATTTTGCTACAATAATGATATAAGATTTCCTTAGAAACTATCCAGGGGCTGAATTTATCCATTGCAAGACGATTAGGAGCTGTTTTGAATGCCAATCAGCCTCCTATGCCGTGTTAGGCATTGTAATGTAGTCTTACTTATTTTTGTCCATCCTTCGAATGTGAGAAACACAGACGAAATAATGGGACAGGATGCTAGAACGTAAGTCAGGATGTCTTGTATTAACTTCCATGGTACTAGAAGAAGCTCAAAAATGCCACTAAGCACTCTGGGACTTAACATCTGAGGTCATCAGTCCCCTAGACGTAGAACTACTTAAACCTAACTGACCTGAGGACATCACACACGTCCATGCCCGAGGCAGGATTAGAACCTGTGACCGCAGCAGCAACGCGGTTCCGGACTGAAGCGCCTACGACTGCTCGGCCACAGCGGCCGGTACTAGAGGAAGCGGTTGAGGGTAAAACCTGCAAGGGAAGATAGAGATTCTATTGCAATCAACAAATAATGAAGGACGTAGGGTGTAAGTGTTACTCTGAGATGAAAGATTGGTCGACCCGGGAGAGGAAATGTGGCGAGCCGCGTCAAACCAATCAGAATACTGATAACAAAAGAGAGAGAAACTTACATGCTCCGTTATGAGCTTTTAATTCGAAAATTGTTCTAGAATCCTGCTTTGTGGAATTTGAACGCACCGCAGGTCTGTTGTAGGAAGTGTGTAGATCCTTAATACGACCTGACGGACTGTCTAAAAACCTAATCAGTCGTATGCATTATGAATGAGATGACATGAGCTGAAGACAGTTCCACGTATGTGTCAAAATTCACATTGATGCATCTTAATTCGTTGTTCACGGCCGGAAACATGTTTTTTTTTTGTTCCTTTATTTTTATCAACCAAACATTTATAGATGAAATGATATTTCTGCAATTACGATGCCGGATCCCGAGGGAAACAAGCAAAGCACTGTAGGCTATTGCTCGGGGTCACCTGCCCAGAAAACTTGTGCGGAAATCGAGACGTTCCATTTTTTTTTTTTTTTTACGCTCCGGTATTGAGTTGGTTCTCTGGACGGGTCGCGCAGTCCAGCCAGTTGGAAACAAGAGCACGGGGGCACGCAGCTTACGCAACGGCATAGCGAGTCGAGTCGACTGCTCGAGGCGGCGGTTGGCAGCCCGTGTTGGCGGCGCGCTGTTGGCAGCCCTGGCCGCCATGCCCTGCCCGTGACCCGGAGCGGGCGGCCGGGGCCAGAGTTCACAGCCGGGGGTCACCGCGGTCTGTCGCTGGGCTGGCATGGGATGAGATGGGCGGACAACTTGTCCCGATCAGCGAGCTATTCTCTCTCTCTCTCTCTCTCTCTCTCTCTCTCTCTCTCTCTCTCTCTCCCCTCTCCCCTAGCCCGCCAGCTGTCCCGCACTAAACACAGCCATCAGCCTAAAATGACTCCCTACTTATTCCGAGAAAAGTCCGCGACCTGCCTCACTGCTCGCTAGAAAGGCACAGTGCTGGAAATGAAATCGACGGAACAGTAGTGCCATCTCCGTATACACTGCTGGCCATTAAAATTGCTACACCACGAAGATGACGTGCTACAGACGCGAAATTTAACCGACAGCAAGAAGATGCTGTGATATGCAAATGAATAGCTTTTCGGAGCATTCACACAAGGTGGGCGCCTGTGGCGACACCTACAACGTGCTGACATGAGGGAAGTTTCCAACCGATTTCTCATACACAAACAGCAGTTGACCGGTGTTACCTGGTGAAATGTTGTTGTTATGCCTCGTGTAAGGGGGGGAAATGCATCCCATCACGTTTCCGGCTTTGACAAAGGTCGGACTGTAGCCTATCGCGATTGCGGTTCATCGTATCGCGGCATTGTTGCTCGCGTTGATCGAGACCCAATGACTTAGCAGAATATGGAATCGGTGGGTTCAGGAGGGTAATACGGAACGCTGTGCTGGATCCCATCGGCCTCGTATGACTGGCAGTCGAGATGACAGGCATCTTATCCTCGTGTCTGTAACGGATCGTGCAGCCACGTCTCGATCCCTCAGTCAACAGACGGGGTCGTTTGCAAGATAACAAACATCTCCACGAACGGTTCGACGACGTTTGCAGCAGCACGGACTATCAGCTCGGAGACCGTGGCTGCGGTTACCCTTGACACTGCATCACAGACAGGAGCGCCTGCGATGGTGTACTCGACGACGAACCTGGGTGCACGAATGGCAAAACGTCATTTTTTCGGATGAGTCCAGGTTCTGTTTTCAGCACCGTAATGGTTGTATCCGTGTTTGGCGACATCGCGGTGAACGCACGTTGGAAGCGTGTATTCGTCATCGCCATACTTGCGTATCACCTGAAGTTTTGGTATGGGGTGCCATTGGTTGCACGTCTCGGTCACCTCCTGCTCGCATTGAAGGCACTTTGAACATTGGACGTTACATTTCAGATGTGTTACGACCCGTGGCTCTACACTTCATTCGATCCCTGCGAAACCCTGCATTTCAGCAGGATAATGCACGACCGCTTGTTGCAGGTCCTGTACGGGCCATTCTGGATACAGAAAATGTTAGACTGCTGCCCTGGCCAGCATATTTTCGAGATCTCTCACCAACTGAAAACGTCTGGTCAATGGTGACCGAGCAACTGGCTCGTCACAATACGCCAGTCACTACGCCTGATGAACTGTGGTATCGTGTTGAAGCTGCATGGGCATCTGTACCTGTACACGCCATACATGCTCTGTTTAACTTTATGCCCAGGCGTATCAATGCCGTTATTACGGCCAGAGGTGGCCGTCTGGGTACTGATTTCTCAGGATCTATGCACCCAAAATGCGTGAAAATGTAATCACATGTCAGTTCTAGTATAATATATTTGTCCAATGAATACCCGCTTATCATCTGCTTTTCTTCTTGGTGTAGCAGTTTTAATGGCCAGTAGTGTATTTGCATCAGAATACTTGAGGCTTCGTAGTTCACTCTATAAGCGTCACACTACCAATTTTAAGGACCAGGGTATGATCTCCTCCTAGTCCTAGGTCTTTTTTCTATAGTTTAACAAATAAGTTTCAGAGGTGTAACAATCAGTAATGTGAAAAATGTCAGGCTGCACTGTTGCTCGGAGTCGAATTCAAAATATGCGTGGAGGAATATAGGGCATACCTTTTCCAATAGAACCGTACTTAGTAATGCACTATCGTGTTCAAATCAACTTTCAGCTCTCCTTTACCAAAAAAAGAAAAGTTTTGTCGTATGGCGTGTCTTGTCCTGTTGTACGTGGTAAGAGGTTACACAGTGATGAGTCAGAGATGAGAACCACTGTCCATGGAGACACTGAATGCCGGCTGGTAGGAAGGCAGGCACTTGATGCGGTAAGCATGTAAGCAGAGCAGATACGAATGGGGAATGATTCTAACACAATAAGGGTTACCAACGAGGAAATGCGCTCTCGTAAAAGAACTTCGACAAAGATCACCTGGGAACGAACATCGCTGAACAGGCGAAGCTAATCAGCTGGCCGCATACTACTGTCGTGAACATCTGAGATTGAAGGATGGTGACCTCACGTGTTGGCCATAAGGTGTTGAAGGTCGCTCCTCATTTCATATGTCGACGCAGGCTTGCCTAATCTATAAAGCTTGGTAGGTGGCGATTTGTGGCAGATGTGACGACAAAGTACAACACTGGTGCTGGAACAGGTGTCTCGGAGCACGAAGTTGAGGGCACATTATTGCACACGAGGCTTCGCAGCAGACGACTGCTAGATGAACCCATATTTACCCAACGACATCGTTCATGTACTACTTCAGAGGAGGCAGGATCATCGAGGTTTGACTGTGGATCAATGAAAGCGTGGCGCCTGCTAAGATAAATCATGTTTCTTGGACGCCAGGTCGATGATCGTGTCATCCATGTGAACTGCTGCTTGTAACACACATCGCGCCACTGTCAAAGGCCGATGAGGACTGCATTCCGTTATCGAGACTAATGCTATGGTGGGTTCAGGATCATCGTAATGAATAATCGTTAATGTCTTGGCCTCCAAATTTGCGTGAGCTGAATCCAATGGGACCGAGCGCGGTGGCGCATGCGGGAGGATGACGATTCAAATCCGCGTCCGGCCATCCTGATTTAGGTTTTCCGTGATTTCCCTAAATCGCTTCAGGGAAATGGCAAGATGGTTCCTCTGAAAGGCCACGGCCGACTTCCTTCCCCATCCTTCCTTAATCCGATGGGCCTGATAACCTCGCTGTTTGATCCCCTCTCCCAAATCAATCAACCAACCAACCAATCCAATGGAACCCATCTGGGACGTTTCCGGGCTCTTTCCATGCGTCCTCAAACTACCAATATCTAATTTACGGGTGTTGTGTGACCTTCGCGAAGACATCTGTTGCCACATATTCAAGAAGCCTACCAAAAACTTGACAAATCCATGCCGTGAAGAATCGCTGTTGTAATGCGTTGCAAAAGTGTACCAGTACGCTTTGAAGGCAAGGGACGTCCTGTTATGGCTTACCAGTGCGTTAATACGTCGAAAAACTACACGCCACGACACATCCCGCTTAGCAAGTGAGCACCTTTCAGGCAAATGGTGGGGAATGCTTCAAGCAGTATGGGGAGCTCATGATTCCTCTGTCACTGGAGGAAGATACGTGGACCAATCACGTGTATCCATTTGGTCCTCCTGTAACACCGCAGCAGCCTGAAGACGGTGTAATGGAACAACGAAACTGGTTGGGTAAATAAATGCAAAAGATACGGCTTCAGGTGTTTCAATTTTCATTTCGTGTTGAGTAGTCTAAGTCCTTGTAAGTATCAACTACAATGATGGACATAAAAAAATTCATCCATGGTGGTATTAGGGCGATTCGAAAATGATACTCTCCTAAAAAGAGAAAAAAACTGACCTCATTTTTACAGACTGTATCTGGTCTGTCATCGAACTTATTTGCACATTTACACTTCTTGAACCTAGTTATAAACAATCTCCCCGAATTGACAAAAATAGTTCAGTGGTTTTGCTTCAGGATGTTTGCCGAATACTATCGGAGTGGCTTGGAGTGTACGCCATAACGCATCGCTCCCGCCATCTGGAGGAAATCGGGTACCACACACTACTGATTAGTTGTTGGTAGTGGCGATATCTATTAATGTACGATACAACGCTCTGAAACACTGTGACCAGCATCTCCAGATGCTGATGCGAACGTGTCAACGTGATGCGTTTCTCTGCCGGAGTCCCGGGATGCTCTGCGGGCCGACGACCTGGATATCTGGAAGTTTCACCTGCCTTCGACTCTTGTCTACATCTACATCTACATCCGTACTCCGCAAGCCACCTGACGATGTGTGGCGGAGGGTACCCTGAGTACGTCTATAGGTTCTCCCTTCTATTCCAGTGTCGTATTGTCTAGTGGATAAACGTTGATTCACGCCGTTATTTACAGCCAGGCGTTGGAAGACAGACAGTGGATGTACAGTGCTGTGCACATCTGACGAAGGCCGTAGACAATGATTTCATTCCAAGTACGACTGTAGTAAAATATGTAGAAACAGTCTAAGTAAAACTTTCACATAAGAACTTGACCTGAAGTCACACGTTTTTGAAAGTGTAGGAGATAAAAAAGAAATAAAATAAATAATAAGAGGTGTAATTTTGATAGTGCTGTATTTGATTCTTTGTCTTTCATGCAACACTACTATCGCATTTTCTATGAACTATTTAGCAAATATGACGAAGAATATACTTAAGTTTTATTAAAGGGAGATATAAAAATAGACACATTTTTGCCATATCAACTAATAGGTGTATACAGCACGTGTCTTCTACCGTTTTATAAATTTAAAAAAAATGTTTTAAAATTTAAAGTTTTACCCACCTGACGTAATTTAAATGTTTTAGTAATAATAACGGACTCACAAGGATTGAACATGCAAATTTTATTACTTGATGATAAATATGAAATAAGTCGGAAGACAATGTAAGAATTTTACTTATGTTTCATTTTACGTAATTAAATTTGAAGTGGTTTACTTCCCTGGAGGTTTATACGTAGTTCATATAGACGGCGCCAAGTAACGAACCGATGTGTTCTCCATACAGCCCGCCTTCGGAAAACAGTAGTATTCAATGAACTGTGGATGAAGCCCGACTAACAGGCATTACATGCTTTGGTCAAAAATGATAGTGGTATGTAACATACAAACCATACGAGTTAAGCCATTAATTGCTCAACTTTTTTATGACATCATCTAACTGTGTACCTTTTGTATTCTTAGCATTGAGAATGGCTAGTTTGTAGCTGAAATCTAGATCTGCCAATGAAATTTAGAAAAATTTAAAAAGGACGACTGATAGCTGAAATCTATTGTTTACCAGTACTACCAGCACAGTTACTTTAAATTCCATCCCTTCTTCGAGAAATGAAAAAGAGAATAATTGGTCGCGGCGATACCTTTTGCGTGACTTCCGGTACCATCTGCCTGGCCGAGTCCAGTGTGAAGTCCGTTCTCTGTGACCCGTGAACCCGCCGGAGAGTGAGGTCGCCATTTCCTGCCGCACGGTGATTTCCGCTTGGCAGAGCCGTCTGTGGCCGGACGCGGAAGCTCTCTCCGGAAGGTGCAGCTCGCAGAACGTTAATAAAGCTACGAGGGAAGTTTACGGTCTAAAAGTGATCGCGTGGTCTGGTAACGCCCTCCCCCCTTTTCGCCAGGTGTCACCTGTGAGTTATTGAGGTGCGCGGGAGAAAGGAGGGAGGCCTCATCTCGTTCATTTCAAATGAGCCAAGACCTCGAGGATCTTATTCCTCTCACAGTAAAAAGTAAGCAATACAAGAAACTGACCCTTTTTCCGCTCAGAGTCCGAATGTAGTCGCCCATTGAATATGTTCTGTTATAGACTCGACATACAGGGGAGAGTCAAAGTAAAGGAAAAATTTTGATACGGAAGCTGTTATTGGGGAAACAACACCACAAGCAACATTGTTTTTCTACATAATCTCCCTCAACCTCTTTGCTCTTCATCCCTCTGGAGTAATCTTTGTGGCAACCACTCGCACATTGCCTCCACAAGTTCGTGGACTGAAGAAACATTAACTTCATGCAGGTGCTCGCTCACCGTACCAAAAAGGTCAAAATCACCCTAAGCTAGGCCACGCCTGTACGGCGAGCGTTTCAGCAGTTGAAAACCAAGATTTTTCCATCCACCTTATTAATTCCACAACCGTGTGCTCACAACGATTAATGGAACTCAGTACGTTATTCTTGATGGCGGATAATCCACAGAAGCTCAAGTTTGTGCGTGCCACTGATCTGGCCTCGTAACACTAACCAAAACGGCCTTGCTGTGCTGCTACTGCGAACAGCTGAAAGGAAGGGGAAACTGCAGCCGTACTTTTCCCCGAAAGCATGCAGCTTTACTGTGTGGTTTATAAGTGATAATGGTCGAAGTAGAGAGGATATAAAATGAAGACTGGCAATGGCAAGGAAAGCGTTTCTGAAGAAGAGGAATTTATTAACATCGAGTACAGATTTAAGTGTCAGGAAGTCGTTTCTGAAAGTATTTGTATGGATTGTAGCCATGTATGGAAGTGAAACATGGACAATAAGTAGTTTAGACAAGAAGAGAATAGAAGCTTTCGAAGTGTCGTGCTACAGAAGAATGCTGAAGATTAGATGCGTAGATCACATAACTAACGAGGGGGTGCTGAATAAGATTGGGGACAAGAGTTTGTGGCGCAACTTGACTTGAAGAAGGGATCGCTTGGTAGGACATGTTCTGAGGCATCAATGGATCACCAGTTTAGTATTGGAGGGCAGCTCGCAGGGTAAAAATCGTAGAGGGAGACCAAGAGATGAATACACTAAACAGACTCAGAAGGATGTAGGTTGCAGTAGGTACTGGGAGATGAAGCAGCTTGCACAGGATAGAATAGCAGTGAGAGCTGCATCAAACCAGTCTCAGGGCTGAAGACCACAACGACATTTTGTCAGGCAGGATCGTCAGCGCTATATGATTGTTCGTCGACGGTGCATTGGGTGCAGGCAAATATGATCGTTGGACGATCGTAGAAACTGCAGAAACAGTTCGTCAGAATTTCGATTTCTTGTAATGAATTGCAGCTCTATTCAGTTTTGCCGAAATCTCAGATAATGCCTATAGCTAAGCGGAAGAACCCGATAGTATCGCATTACTAGATTGGTGGTGAACGTTAGGTTTTGGTGGTGAACAGTACGTTTCTTCGTGGTTACGTTTTCTTTTTTGTTACCTACTTTTGTTTGCCCACCTTCTGTGATTCCCCTTTTTAGAGACATTCATAACTTTTTAAACTGCACTGCCTACTCTGGTATTCATTATCGCAGTATCCATAGCGTTAGAGATCTTCAATCGCATCTAATAATTCCTCACTATTTCAGTATCCCACTTCTTTGCACATTGGTTCTTCCTGGCGATTCTCTTACACAGGCTTTTCATCATCACTAAATTTTTATCTGAGCCCATATCTAGTCTGGGGTAGGCTTAAAAGTTTGATTTCGGAATTTCTCTCTCACCATGGCGCTGAAAGTTGAGAATATCACCGAACAACCAGTTTAATAAGTCATAGTTGCAAAATATCATCACGAATTCTTAAGAGAAGAATGGAGAAACTGGCAGAAGTCTCGGGGAAGATCAGTTTGGATTCCTAGGAAAGGCAGGGACATGTGATGCAATACTGACCCTAAGACTTACCTTAGAAGATATTTAAGAAAAGGCAAACCTACGTTTATAGCACTTGTAAACTTAGAGAAAGCTTTTGACAATGTTGACGGAAAGACTCTTTTTGAAGTTCTGAAGGTAGCAGAGGTAAAATTCAGAGAGCGAGGCCTATTTACAAATTGTACAGAAACGAAATGGCAGTCATGAGAGTCGAGGTTCATGAAAGGCAAGCAGTGGGTGAGAACGCAGTAAAAGAGGATTCTAGCCTGCCCCGATGTTATTCTGTCTGTAGACTGAGCAAGCAATAGACGAAACCAAAGAAAAAATTGAAGTGTGGTTTAAAGTCCAGGGATAAGAAATAAAAACTTTGAGGTTTGCCGATGACATTGTTATTTGTCTGAGACAGCTAAGGACTTCGAAGAGCAGCTGAACGGAATGGATAGTGTCTTGAAAAGAGGATATAAGATGAACATCAACAAAAGCAAAGCAAGGATATTGGTATGTAGTCATGTTAAATCAGGCGGTGCTGAGGGGATTAGATTAGGAAACGGGACACTTAAGGTAGTAAATGGGTTTTGCTATTTGGGCATCAGAACAACTGATGATGACCCAAGTAAAGAGGATATAAAATGTAGACTGGCGATGGTAAAAATAGCATTCCTGAAAAGGAGACATTTGATAACGTGGAATATAGATTTAAGAGCTAGGACTTTTTTGTTAAGTATATGGAGTGTAGCCGTGTATGGAAGTGAAACATTAACGATGAACAGGTTTAGACAAGAAGCGAACAGAAAGTTTTGAAATGTTGTGAAACAAAAGAATGTTGAAGGTTAGATGGCTTGGCCACTACTGAGTAGAACTAGGGAGAAAGGAAATTTGTGGCGCAACATGACTAGAAGAACGGATCGGTTGGTACGATATATTCTGAGACAATCGAGGGATCACTAATTCAGTACTGGAGGGAAGCGTGGGAGAGGGGGGGGGGGGGGGGAATAAAAAAGACCAAGATATGAGTTCAGTAAGCAGATTCAGAAGGATGTAGTTTGTAGCCGTTATTCGGAGATGAAAACATTGCGCAGGATACAGTAGCTTGGAGAGCTGCATCAAACCAGTCTGCGGGTTGAAGACCACATCAGCTCACCGTGACGTAATCCAGCTGGTATGTTCCAGTGTCACGAGGCTTTTCCAGTTACACCTCCTCCTCTCGTGATTTTTGAACTTTGTAACACTGTGTGTGTTCCGGCTGTAATAGTATATTTATTTATAGAAAATATAAAATAAAAATAAAAGTATAGAAAATCGATAACACTGCTTCGACATGCAGTGGCTTGTGGAGTATTTGGGTGGATTTAGAGGGTGGCGCACGAAATGTGTTACCATTTTGTTTTTGAATATAAACTTTACTGTAAATAAAATCTGGAAGGGACATATACTACAATGAAGAGCCGTCCATGGAGATTTGATCTAACTCAGCACATGCTCAATGTGTTCACCATTTCTTCAAAGAAAAAGGGTCTAATAAATCCGTGAGTGGAAATTGCCACCCACGGTGTAATCCTCGAGCATAATGTTGTCGTTCATGAAGCACTTGTGGGTTTCCAGTGGCCCAAAAGCGTACATTTTGTTTTTTAACCACACCGTCTAAATGAAATTGTGCCTCGTCTGAAAACCAAACGTTGTTGAGAGTTTCTTCCCTATCCTCCGCCCACTGAGCAAACAGTAGTCTCTGCTGCTTGTGTTCTTCAGTGAGCTTCTGTGCACAGGTCATCTTGTATGGGTACATATGGAGGTCACTTTTAAGAATGCGTTGAACGGAGCGTCTGGATATTCCCAGTTGCACTGCTGCCTTTCTACACATTTCCCGGGACTTCTCTGTACAGCAACTCGTACCGCTTCAATATTCCCCGGCGAACAAACAGGCTTACATGAAACTTCCTGGCAGATTAAAACTGTGTGCCCGACCGAGACTCGATCTCCACCACTTGCCCGCGAAAGGCAAAGGTCCCGAGATCGAGTCTCGGTCGGGCACACAGTTTTAATCTGCCAGGAAGTTTCATATCAGCGCAGACTCCGCTGCAGAGTGAAAATCTCATTCTGGAAACAGGCTTAGGCCGAGGTCGCTTCGCTTCCAATACTGTTCCTTCCTGTACAAATTTATAGTACAACCTGCGGATGGTCTTCTTGCAAGGGACCCATCGTGTGTTACTCTGCTGTCGAAAACTCCTCTGAGTCACAACAAGGCTTTTCGTTCCATGAAAAAGTAACACAATTTCCGATCGTTGCTGTGTCGTCAGTCTTCCATTGTCAGCCATTGCTGCTTACTAGTCTCCTAGCGACACTATCGTGAATTACTAGTCATTTCGTACCTCATTTGTTTTTCCAAGCTCTGGTGGTACTGCTGTAGAGATCTCAGCGGGATATCTAATGTGCGTCGTGAATTGTGAAAGAAACAATTGCTAACACATTTCTGGCGCCACCCTGTAGATGCCGTTGTTGAGTAAGTACCGTGAGGTTACTGATCAAAAAACTGAAAATTATTATTGCTCGTAAATATTGAATTTTCCCTGAATGTCTTTGGCTGTTTCGAAGGAACTACCATGCTCGCGGATAAAACTCGATATCATCATCATCATCATCAGTTATCTGCTATATTAGCAGGTCCTTTGCATTTTCTGCGATCCATTGCTTCCTACTTAAGGCTGCTGTATGTTGTACCGTCCATCATGTCATCCAGTATCTGGAATCTCTTCCTTCCTCGCTTCCTTTTCCCTTCTACATAACCTTCTAAAACTGTTTTTATCAGTCCGTCATTCTTTCTTAATATATGCCCAATCCAATTTCTTTTACTTCTCTTTATTACATCTAGTGACTGTCTTTTCTCTCCCACTATCCTCAGTACCTCTTCATTTTTTACTCTGTCCACCCAACTTACCTTCCGCATGTCCAGATCACAAAAGCCCCCAGCCTTCCTCTGTCTCTTTTTCCTCATAGCCCATGTAGTGTAACGGTAGGCCAGTGGCAGGACTGGAGCGTTTCCGGCCGGCGTGCAGTTGCAGCGGGCGCGGATGCAGCGGGCGCAGTGCGCATGCGCGGGCGGCCTGACCCCCCACCTACGGCCTGACCCCGGGCGCACAATGGGCGCTCATCACGCATGCGCGGTCCGCCGCCGTCGCCTCCAATGCGACCCCGTGAGTTACGGCCGGCCCGGCCGCCGCTGCGTAAATTTCTGCTGCGCGCTCGCTCGCCGCGCACTTCACTTCGCGGGGCCGCATTAATAACTTGAGCGGGCTGCATCTGCCGCTCCTCCACTGGGGTTTGCGTTCCTTTTTTTTTTCCCCTCCTCTTCGCTCTCTCCGAGCTGCAGACGGCCGCGGAGTCTCCGCTCGTAAGATCTGTGCCTTGTTGCCCACCTTCGCCGTACATACTACCCGCGATGACTTCCGTGTGCTGACACGCTTCGGCCCAGGTCAGTATTAGCTAACCGTAGAGGAGCCTTAGTTACACGTGGTGTAAAGACCTAATACACTACTGGCCATTAAAATTGATACACCACGAAGATGACGTGCTACGGACGTGAAATTTAACCGACAGGAAGAAGATGCTGTGATACAAAAATGATTAGTTTTTCAGAGCATTCACACACGATTGGCGCAGGTGGCGACACCTACAACGTGCTGACATGAGGAACGTTTCCAACCGATTTCTCAGACACAAACAGCAGTCGACCGGCGTTGCCTGGTGAAACGTTGTTGTGATGCCTTGTGTAAGAAGGAGAAATGCGTACCATCACGTTTCCGAATTTGATAAAGGTGGCATTGTAACCTATAGCGATTGCGGTTTATCGTATCGCTACATTGTTGCTCGCGTTGGTCGAGATCCAATGACTGTTAACAGAATATGGAATCGGTGGGTTCAGGAGGGTAATACGGAACACCGTGCTGGATCCCAACGGCCTCGTATCACTAGCTGTCGATATGACAGGTATCTTATCTGCATTGTTGTAACGGATCGTGCAGCCACGTCTCGATCCCTGAGTCAACAGATGGGGACGTTTGCAAGACGACAACCATCTGCACGAACAGTTCGACGACGCTTGCAGCAGCGTGGACTATCAGCTCTGAGACCGTGACTACGGTTACCCTTGACGCTGCATCACAGACAGGAGCGCCTGCGATGGTGTACTCGACGACGAACCTGGGTGCACGAATGGAAAAACGTCATTTTTTGAGATGAGTCCAGGTTCTGTTTACAGCATCACGATGGTCGCATCCGTGTTTGCCGACATCGCGGTTGAACACACATTGGAACCGTGTATTCGACATCGCCATACTGGCGTATCACCCGGCGTGATGGTATGGGCTGCGATTGGTTACAGGTCTTCGTCACCTCTTGTTCGCATTGATGGCAATTTGAACAGTGGACGTTACACTTCAGATGTGTTACGACCCGTGGCTCTACCCTTCGTTCGATCCCTGAGAAACCCTACATTTCAGCAGGATAATGCACGACCGCATGTTGCAGGTCCTGTACGGGCCTTTTTGGACACAGAAAATATTCGACTGCTGCCCTGGCCAGCACATTTTCCAGGTCTCTCACCAACTGAAAACGTCTGGTCAATGGTGGCCGACCAACTGGCTCGTGACAATACGCCTGTCACTACTCTTGATGAACTTTGGTATCTTGTTGAGGCTGCATGGGGAGCAGTACCTGTACACACCATCCAAGCTCTGTTTGACTCAATGCCCAGGCGTATCAATGCCGTTATTACGGCCAGAGGTGGTTGTTCTGGGTGCTGATTTCTCAGGATCTATGCACCCAAAATGCATGAAAATGTAATCACATGTCAGTTCTAGTATAATATATTTGTCCAATGAATGCCCGTCTGTCATTTCATTTCTTCTTGGTGTACCAATTTTAATGGCCAGTAGTGTACTATTTCTACAATAATGGTGCAACTTTGTGCCTCTAAACAACAGCTTTCATCGTAGTTGAGATTATTTCTAGTGTCGTCGAGTAAGGACCACGCTGAAGCTAATCTGCTGTGCAATCAGGCTCCGAAGACAGGCGATGCCGAAAGACCTCCGTAGCGTCTTCGTATTTCTAGTTAAAGTAGATCCTCAATTGTTGGCACAAGACTGCAACCCTCTTTCTTTCCGCTAAAGAAATCACGCGTCGCTATACACTCCATCGTGAACATGGTGATCGACATTTTCAGCAGAACCTGTAAGTGAACCTTCTGTATTTGTTAGGCGCTGAAGTGTACATTCACAGAACATATTGAACACATTGTGATAAAAATGCACGTATTTCTTGTCTGTGGGAGTGTTGTTGCATTACTCTTTTTTTTTCTGTTGTACGTTTTCCATTCGCTTTTTCTTTGTTCAGGAACAAAGGTAACTGGGGCAACAAACTTGGATAAATGTAATTACATCATTACACAATAAAGAGCAACCGGAGACTATGGGTCGCTTATACCAAATTAGTCAGAATACGCCATTGAAGATTGCGCAATGGAGTACGATTTCACCCTGTATTAAAGTCACTGTGTAATTTACATGTTTGCTACAAGAAATGATTATGTAACTTTTGATACTATGAAGACTTTACTTCCCAAGTAATACGAGTGTGTCTTGACAAAATTGCTGTGTATGTTTTGTTAATGCCTGCTGTAAAATTTGCCACTCTGCCGACATAACTGGGCATACTATCATACTGCCACATGACTGTTACATTCGTTACTGGGAGATTCGATTTGGCGAATATTCTACTGGTGTTACTGAGTGAAGCACGATGTAGGTTAAATTGCAGGCGAAGCAATACGGAACGTCAATTAGTTAATATACGAGGGCTGAATGAAAGTTATGGCTCCACCTCCGTTAACTGGGTTTGGACGGGAATACTTCAATAAATCAAACGCAGAAATAATCCTTAGAATGTGATCTTTAATTACCAACATTGACTTTCCTGCATAATCACCAACCAACTGCCAGCCTCCGTAGCGTAGCGGTAGCGTTACCGCCTGTCACGCAGGGGCCCGGGATCGATTCCCGGCAGGGGACTGGGTGTCGTGTATTTTTTCATCATCATCTCCGAAGTGGCGTCAACAAGGAGGACTTGCAATACGGCGGCCCAACTCCCCCGAATCGGGCCTTCCGGCCAACAATGCCATACGATATACAAGCCAGTTGGGTACATTTCTGCCAACGATGAACAAGTTTTCTGAAGCCGTCACGGAAGAAGTCGACAGTCTGTTTCCGCAACCACAGTTTTACAGTTCTCTCAACGTCTTCATCACAAGCATAATGATGTCCCCGCAGGTCGTCGTTCGTTATCGGGAACAGACGGTGCTAAATCTGGACCACTTGTAGCATGCCGTACGGTGGTGGGATTCAGTCTCTGAAGTTCTGCTGTGGTGGCACGTGAAGTGTGTAGTTTCGCGTTGTCATGTTCCAGGAGAACATTTCACTTTTCCTTTCGGAGCCTTGTTGGCCGTCGTGTCAGAGTTGACGGGGTGTTCCACGATCAAGGAAATCAACATGGATAACACCATCTGCGTCCCAGAACACAGTGGCCATGATTTTTCCAGCGGAGGGCTGCGTCTTGAATTCCTTTTTCTGGAGCGAGCCTTTGTGTCGATATTCCATAGACCGACGTTTAGTATCTGGTCGTAATGGCGTACCCACGTCTCGTCTCCCATCACAGTTGAATAGAGAAAGACGTCACCTTCATTCTCGTAACGGGAGAGTAGTCGCTCGCAAGTTTCACATCGGTGCGTTTTCATTTCAGGAGTCAGCATCCGGGGTACCCATCGTGCACAGACCTTCCGACAGCCAAGCAACGCAATAATGTTCTTGTGAAATGCCGATTGTCCTTGCAGTTTCTCTCTGAGAGGTACGACGATAGTCTTCAATCAATCTGTCAACATTTTGCTTTTGAAACTCGGCGGTTGCTGTCACAGGACGTCCAACTCTTTGTCACACAGGTCAGATGTTCCCGCGTCAACACCTTCAAACTTACTCGCCCAACGACGAACAGTACTCACACCAACACAGTCACCATAAACTGCTTTCATTCTCTGATGAATCTTCTTTGGGGTGACACCTTCTGCTGACAAGAACTCAAATGACTGCACGTTTGCTTAAACCGCACTCTCCGACCGTCTGCGCTGGGTTCCATACTTTACACTGTAACAATAGCCGGCCGGTGTGGCCGAGCGGTTCCAGGCGCTACAGTCTGCAACTGCGTGACCGCTACGGTCGCAGGTTCGAATCCTGCCTCGGGCACGGATGTGCGTGATGTCCTTAGCTTGGTCAGGTTTAAGTAGTTCTAAGTTCTAGGGGACTGATGACCTCAGAGGTTAAGTCGCATAGTGCTCAGAGGCATTTGAGCTGTAACAACACAACCGTTCAATGCTAAGGCTTCCCGCCAACCGGAGCTGTAGAGAAGTCGGTACGGAACAAGGCAGTACCTGCCGGATACCAATGCTGCCAACTGTTGCAGAGTTACGGAGGTGGAGGCATTACATTTCAGTCAACCCTCGTATCTGTCCCTTATAACGCAACTTTGAACGTTTGACATTTGAATGGACAGTGTTTTGGAACTTGAAAGCATTCTCCCCACGAAGGCTACGCACCAGCAGCGGTCATTAATTCGGCCTCATAAACGCGCTCGGAAGGAGCGAGGGATCGTAGAGGCGGCGGTGTCGGGTGCCGACGTCTCAATAAACCGCGAAGAATCTTAATTGTACGGTGGGGCAGCGCGTGACAGTCTCCGCCTCCCGCACAGCCGCCATCAGCTGCGCCAGACACCTGTTTCCTACCAGCCGGTTGCTGGCTGTTGCTGCCCCGTCTCCGCCAATGACAATTGCAGGGACAACAATTGCCCGCGGAAAGTTACCCAAGCCGCACCTGTACATACGTTATGCCAAATATGATGTCAACGTACACTGTTACCCCCTGAGTGGAATTTAGAATTGTTTGACCTTACGTTAACCTAGTGGACAGGGGGTATCCAAGTCCGCGGCTCGTGGTCTTGCGGTGGCATTCTCGCTTCCCGAGCGCGGGGTCCCGGGTTCGATTCCCGGCGGGGGTCAGGGATTTTCTCTGCCTCGAGGTGACTTGGTGTTGTGTGTCTTTCGTCATCATTTCATCCTCATTCACTCGCAAGTCGCCCTAGTTGCGTTAAAGAACTACGCCGGACGGAACACGAGAGGTGCTTACGCTTACGCAATCCAGAAAAATCAGCCGTGGCAGAACACGCCTTAGAAAGTGGACACCGAATTCTATTCGACGAAACATCTGTCGTTAGGAGGACGAAGGGATTTTGGGATAGCGTCATAAGAGAAACTATTGAAGTAAAAACTTGTAAAACGCCATTAACAAGGACAGCGGCTTGCAGCTCAGCACAGCCTGGGACCCGGCCGTCGCGAGGTTAAAACGGGCGCGACGGACGCGGGATGAAAACGTTACCATATATGGCGAGGAAGAGAGCACCAGTGACGTCACAGCCGGCATTGCGGCTATATAACGACGCGGCCACGGCGACACAGCAGTCAGCACCTACGACATGACAATGAGGAGAGCTCGGTCGAAAGCTCGCGGGATTTTAACCACCTGACGCGGCTGGAAGCGCGAGAAAATTTTATTAACTCATATCGCCGCGAAACCATGCATTCAGTTTTAATACATTTATTTACATTTGTATCTAGATCGCTTTTATAAGATTCTTGTAGAACAGTTGTGATGATGAAGGTGTCAGGGGTAAAATACAGGGAGCGAAAGGCTATTTACAATTTGTACAGAAACCAGATGGCAGTTATAAGGGTCGAGGGGTATGAAAGGGAAGCAGTGGTTGGGAAGGGAATGAGAGGGGGTTGTAGTCTCTCCCCAATTCTATTCAATCTGTATATTGACCAAGCAATAAAGGAAACAAACGAAAGTTCGCAGTAGGTATTAAAATCCATGGAGAAGAAATAAAAACTCTGACGTTCGCCGATGACATTGTAATTCTGTCAGACACAGCAAAGGACTTCGAAGAGCAGTTGAACGGACTGAAAAGTGTCTTGAAAGTAGGGTATAATATGAACATCAACAAAAGCAAAACGAGGATAATGGCATGTAGTCGAATTAAGTCGGGTGATGCTGAGGGAATTAGGAGAGAGACAAAGTAGTAAAGAAGTTTTGCTATTTGGGTAGCAAAGTAACTGATGATGGTCGAAGTACAGAGGATATAAAATGTAGACTGGTAACGGCAAGAAAAGCGTTTATGAAGAAGAAAAATTTGTTAACATCGAGTATTGATTTAAGCGTCAGGAAGTCGTTTCTGAAAGTATTTGTATGGAGTGTAGTCATGCATGGAAGTGAAACGCGGACGATAAATAGTTTCACAAAAAGAGAATAGAAGCTTTCGAAATGTGGTGTTACAGAAGAATGCTGAAGATTAGATGGGTAGATAACATATCTAATGAGGAAGTATTGGATCGGATTGAGGAGAAGTTTGTGGCGCAACTTGACCAGAAGAAGGGATCGGTTGGTAGGACATGTTCTGAGGCATCAAGGGATCACCAATTTAGTATTGGAGGGCAGCGTGGAGGGTAAAAATCGTAGAGGGAGACCAAAAGATGTATACACTAAGCAGATTCAGAAGGATTGCAGTAGGTACTGGGAGATGAAGCAGCTTGCACAGGATAGAGTAGCATGGAGAGCTGCATCAAACCAGTCTCAGGACTGAAGACCACAACAACAACAAGAACAGACGGAGCACTCTCTCTCATTGAAAAAGGAAACCGGTCATGTCATTTCCAGAAGAATTACCCCGAGAAATAATGGAAATCGGGAATCTACCCCGAAACACGTCAATTTTAGTGCTTTCGCACTGTGAAAGATGGTCAACCCTACGTTTTGGCATTTCAATGTAACACCCTCGCCCTCGTATTCATTGTAAATACAATTTTAAATTACGCTATGTGCTAGATGCCCTCATTCCAATAATTATCCTCGCTGGCGCCTGGTTTATGGCGCCCGCGAGCGGTGAGCAGGTGCTCGTGAAGACAGGTTCTCCGGCGCCTCATCCCGGCCCACACACCGCCGTCAGTGCCTATCCTGTTTGCTACCTGCCCAGCCCTCTGCTTTTACGTCTCTGTGTCGCCGCGGTCGCGCCGCTTGTGCGCCGCGCCGCTCTCAGCGCCGCCGGTGTGAGCCATAAACTTAACGAATGCGCCATCAATTCGCCGCGGCGGGCTCCCCTCACACGCGCCCTCGTTAAACAGTCCCAGCGGCTGGCTGCAGGCGCCACGGTTAAGCCGGCGGCGCGCGACCGTAAAGTCGGCTGTTCACTTACTTACACGTTCGCACGTACCGCCACCTCAGCTTCCCTTCCCACCGCACCGCACGTGTTACCTTACTCCCGTCTCGCACCGGCCTGACAGCCCACACCGGATCGCAGTAACTGCGAAGCGACAGTAAACCGTTCTTCGCTTGGCCCCCGTCACGTTACTTTGACCCATGAGGTGGCGAGAGCGTCGGCTTCGATCAACTCGCCAAGCGAAACCTACGTCTACATACATACTCCGCAATGCACCATACGGTGCGTGGCGGAGGGTACCTCGTACCCCAACTAGAATGTTCTCTCCCTGTTCCACTCCCAAACTGAACGAGAGAACAATGACTGCCTATATGCCTCTGTACAAGCCCTAATCTCTCGTATCTTTGTGGCCTTTCCGCGAAAAAAAAAGGTGGTAACAGCAAAATTGTACTGCAGTCAGCCTCAAATGCTGGTTCTCTAAGTAGCGATTCACGAAAAGAACGCCTCCTTTCCTCTAGAGACTCCCACCCGAGTTCCCGAAGCATTTTCGTAACACTCGCGTGATGATCAAACCTACCAGTAAGCCTCTGCATTGCTTGTATGTCCTCCCTCAATTCGACCTGATAGGGATCCCAAACGCTCGAGCAGTACTCGAGAATAGGTCGTATTAGTGTTTTATAAGCGGTCTCCTTTACAGATGAACCATATCTTCCCAAAATTCTACCAATGAACCGAAGACTACCATCCGCCTTCCCCACAACTGCCATTACATGCTTGTCCCACTTCATATCGCTCTGCAATGTTATGCCCAAATATTTAATCGACGTAAACTTCTACGTTTTTGATACCATGACTGCTGAGTAAAACTAAACGTACTCAGACAGTTCTCTCTCTACTTACTCTGATCATCATTAAATTGACATCCAATATATTTTTCGCGCAACGCAATCTATCAATAATCCCTACAAAAGAATGACCCTGACTAACAATAACCTATACCTTTCACGAATCACTTACCTCAGAAAAATCTTCGTTACTCGAACTACTACAATTCAGCGATCGCCAATACTGCCATCTAACTACTTAAGGCACTAACTACTGATAGGCATAGTTTGCCATTTGAAAAATTTTGATAGAGAGCAAATAATGTATTTACCTTAGTAATATTCAAAAGTATATCCATCCATCCACATCCACCACTGGTGGCGGCTCACCTCCAACTGCCCTACGCTACGCGCTGTTCACATCGCGCTGCCCAACACTACACCAGCGAATATTCCAACAATGAGTCCGACCAGCCACAGACTGCACACAGCACAGTCAGTGATTTTCATACGGAGCGCTACGTGGTGTTACCAACATAAAAACCTAAACAGCCTACATACAGTGTTTTTTTAATCTGTGCGCAGCGATACGAGGTGTCAATGTAATCTGCAAGGCGAATTACAATTTCCATCGAAAACTGTTCCAACTGAGAGTGGAGCAGATCAACGACTTTTTGCTACCTGTACCAGCAATTTTTTCACGTGCTCCGTGGCTACAGCAGTAAGTACTTGTACAATGAATCCCTATCGTTGTAAGCTAAATCTTTAAATTCTTTCTGTGCGGTACTGTAATGTCAATTCATAGCAAATTTGCGCTCGTCAATTATGCGACTGTATAGAAGATACTGAGGAATCTCATCCATCCCTTCTGTGATTCCCATACAGTTTTGAACGCTTCTGTGCAAATAGCTACAGGACCTGTGAATGTCCTTCATGCCACGAACAAATAGCGGAGGGCAAACACCGCTGAAACCCGATTCTGCCGAAGCGAAGAGGGTTGTATTGACCGAAAAAATGCCGCACCGGAATGCTAAATGAAATGTCGCGCAGTACGGAGCACTTCTGAGAAGGACCGACCAAAGCCGAGACAGGCCGAGCTTCGGCCCACACACACGTGGCTCACGAGACACATGGCACGCCACGGCCGACCCTGCTATACATGATCCAGTGACGGTCTAGCGGCTTCTCATGAATGTGGCATACCTGAAAAACATTGGACACTCGTCCTCGGAGAATTGACGGCATTTTCAAAGCTAGTGGAGGTGTTTCCGCGCCGAATTAACTTGATGTCTCCGGGGACACACAATTTTTTGTCAAATATCATTATTTCGAGATTTTACCCGAAGTAAATTAAGTAGTCGTTGGACACTGTGAATTAGTATTATAAAGACAGATATAACTTCCATAGATGGATTCAGTGGCCGTTCCGAAATTTATGGCTAGTTATTTATTAGAGTCGAATCTGCAGTGCAATGTAGGTAATAACCGGTGTCGGCTGTAATGGGCCATCTTTCCAGCTTTGCTAATAGTATAGTACTACAGCTGCACCAACATTAAAGCTATATACACTGAAGGAGTTGTCGTGTTACACTGCTGACTGACCTGAAGATGTCTTAGTATTTCTCACAATAGCCGAAGTCTATTATCGTCTTTACTTTGTCGCAGCTGTGACTGAGTAGTAGTCAGCCACGAATAAGGATATCTGGAGACCCAAAGCGAGCGAGGTGAGACTGTGAATACAATACTGGACTCAGATTTGTGAGGATGTCGGTTCGAATCCGCTTCCAGTCATCTAGATTCCCGATTTCCATTATTTCCCGGTGTAATTCTTCTGGAAATGACATGACCGGTTTCCTTTTTCAGTGAGAGAGAGTGCTCCGTCTTGTTGTTGTTGTTGTTGTTGTTGTTGTGGTGGTGGTGGTGGTGGTGGTGGTGGTGGTCTTCAGTCCTGAGACTGGCTTGATGCAGCTCTCCATGCTACTCTATCCTGTGCAAGCTGCTTCATCTCCCAGTACCTACTGCAACCTACATCCTTCTGAATCTGCTTAGTGTATTCATCTCTTGGTCTCCCTCTACGATTTTTACCCTCCACGCTGCCCTCCAGTACTAAATTGGTGATCCCTTGATACCTCAGAACATGTCCTACCAACCGATCCCTTCTTCTGGTCAAGTCGTGCCGCAAACTTCTCTTCTCCCCAATCCGATTCAATACTTCCTCATTAGATATGTGATCTACCCATCTAATCTTCAGCATTCTTCTGTAACACCACATTTCGAAAGCTTCTATTCTCTTCTTGTCAAACTATTTATCGTCCGCGTTTCACTTCCATGCATGGCTGCACTCCATACAAATACTTTCAGAAACGACTTCCTGACGCTTAAATCAATACTCGATGTTAACAAATTTTTCTTCTTCAGAAACGCTTTTCTTGCGGTTACCAGTCTACGTTTTATATCCTCTGTACTTCGACCATCATCAGTTACTTTGCTCCCCAAATAGCAAAACTCCTTTACTACTTAAAGTGTCTCATTTCCTAATCTAATTCCCTCAGCATCACCCGACTTAATTCGACTACATTCCATTATCCTCGTTTTGCATTTGTTGATGTTCATCTTATACCCTCCTTTCAAGACACTGTCCATTCCGTTCAGCTGCTCTTCCAAGTCCTTTGCTGTCTCTGACAGAATTACAATGTCATCGGCGAACGTCAAAGTTTTTATTTCTTCTCCATGGATTTTAATACCTACTGCGAACTTTTCTTTGTTTCCTTTATTGCTTGGTCAATATACAGATTCCTTTTCATACCCCATCTGGTTTCTGTACAAATTGTGAATAGCCTTTCGCTCCCTGTAATTTACCCCTGACACCTTCAGAATTTGAAGGAGAGTACTCCAATCAACATTGTCAAAAGCTTTCTCTAAGTCTAGAAATGCTAGAAAGTTCGGCAAGAACGCTCCGGTCTAAGGGGACTGCGGCCGGCGCTGTTGTGAACAGACACTGGGAATCGAAGCACGCACGCATGCGCGTGTGCCCCCCCCTCCCCCCTCCCCCCCTCCGACCACTATCACCACCGGCGGCGCCAAGCTTCCGGTGCGATTCCGCAGACACGTGATTGGTCGGCGGTCAGAATCTGATAGTGGTCCAGCGGCTAACACACACACACACACACACACACACACACACACACACACACACACACACACACAAGTACACAGTGGAGTAAAAGCCGAAAGACCACAAACTCCCCCACTCACTTTCCCGAAGAGGGGAAAGTATAATATGAGAGTGAGGCAGCATCTCAACACTTCACCTGAAGATGATGGATACGCAATATATTGAAACGTTGCGACTAGAAGACGACGCCACTCGGCTGATGACCCATGAAGATTTCATAGCTGAAATACTCCGAGAAGGCCTGCAATCGCCGGCCGAAGTGGCCGAGCGGTTCTAGGCGCTACAGTCTGGAACCGCGCGACCGCTACCGTCTCAGGTTCGAATCCTGCCTGGGGCATGGATTTGTGCGATGTCCTTAGGTTAGTTAGGTTTAAGTAGTTCTAAGTTCTAGGGGACTGATGATCTCAGATGTTAAGTCCCATAGTGCTCAGAGCCATTTTTGAAAGCCTGCAATGTCGTATGAACCTCCCTGCTACTACGTCAGGTTTTCATCCTCTTGTCGGTAAAGGTGTTCACAAGATATCTACAGTTCTATGAATCGAAGTGCGTCCTGTATTTTTTCTTGTATCGTGTACTTCTCTTTTATAATGTCATCCCTTTGTCAGTTTCTTACGCAAATGAATTAAGCAAAGAATTTTCTAGCTGTGTGGCGAACGCCATCTCTCTCCCTTCTTTCTCTCCTTTTACCTGGCGGTCACTGTGAGCTCCGTCATTTCTGTCTTCCCTTTTACTCTTTCATGCTATAGGTACGTTATGAATACCGATCCCAGTCTATTAATGACCATCCTCAAAGACGTCGCGTGTCTGTTCACAGTAAGAAATTTTTTGTGTAGGGTACGTGTAGGGATTGCCAGTCCGCGTAGTTTTCAGGGAAAGCTTCTGTAACTCTTTCGTAGAAAGTTAATATCATTCAGTACTTACGATGTTACGGTTTTCCTGACTTACTTTGGGAACTTGAGGTCTTGGCTATTCTTGCGACCACAACTACCATTTCCATAGTAAGTTTTCCTCGGCAGTTCTCGCTTAATTTCGCAGGTGAATCTGTAGGCCGATAAGATCAAACCAATTTCTGTCCTACTTTTGATAGATACATTTGCACGAACAACTTAGCGAGCAGACTTCGTCATACAGTGCAGACTAGCCCTGCCCGTCAACCAAAGCATCCTTGAAACCTTCTGTCAGATTAAAACTGTGTGCCGGACCGAGACTCGAACTCGGGACCATTGCCTTTCGCACACAAGTGCTCTACCCAAGCACGACTCACGCCCCGTCCTCACTGCTTTAATTCCGCCAGTACCTCGTCCCCTACCTTCCAAACTTCACAGAAGCTCTCCTGCGAAACTTGCAGAACTAGCACTCCTGGAAGAAAGGATATTGTAGAGTTAGTCTCAATCCGGCACACAGTTTTAATCTTCCAGGAAGTTTCATTATCAGCGCACGCTCTGCTGCAGAGTGCAAATCTTAGTCTGGAAAAAAAGTGGTTCAAATGGTCTGAGCACTATGGGACTTAACTTCTGACGTCATCAGTCCCCTAGAACATAGAACTATTTAAACCTAACTAACCTAAAGACGGCACACACATCCATGCCCGAGGCAGGATTCGAACCTACGACCGTAGCGGTCGCGCGGTTCCAGACTGTAGCGTCTAGAACCGCTCGGTCACGCCGGCCGGCTATTCTGGAAAGCATCCTTAATAATTAGTCTATATACACATGCTGATATATTGAAAAGTATTGCACAAGGATTCAAGACGTCAAGCTGAGCTTCATATCTGCACTTTGCGTCCCGCAGTCTCATTTTTCGTGTAAAAGAACCTGCGTTATTGCGCAAATAACCTCAGTGATCTGACAACAAAATAATTTCTCATTGGAGATAATTAACCAGTTAATGAAAACGTTCTAGTTAGAACCTACACTAACGGCCTAATATTTCAGTATCCTGCCACGATACCTCCAGCATTTCTCGCTCTATAGGTCCCAGAGAGCTGTAAGTGTAACGAAACAGGAACATGACTTCCGTCACAATGTAGTCGTGTCATTTTCAATAAATAACTCATTCTAATAGCACTATCTTCTGGTTATGTTATCGCTCTTTCCATATAAAGCACAGTTGTGAGTAAGTATGCTTTAAATCCGAGGAAAATGTTCTACATGATTTAACTCTACTGAAACTGAAAATATAATTACACTTAACTAAGCATCACGACTTTTGACATGCTTCCGTGTTTTGATACTACTGATTTGGATACGTTTGAGCCATCAAGCAGGTCCCTGTTACCTACAGAGTTTCAACTGCAAAGTAGGACTAATGTATGCAAAGAAGTGTACTACCAATGGTGCAATACTTGTTTTTCCCATGGAAGAACGTCACCTAAATGTTGAAGAACCTCAAGTGATAGTCGCTTCAGGGCTACTTACAAAGCTACGAGAACCATACTATGATAGGAATTCTGGAATATACTGCAGCTCCCTACCTATGTATCATTCCCGTAGGGATCATGAAGGCTAATCATAGCGCGCACATTGTCATTTCAGCAAACATTCTTTCCGCACTCAGCGCGTGAATGGAACGCTCGACATACGTCCATAAGATTACACAGCACGTCTGATAGAATTAACTGAAGAACCTTCACTCCAATGATAGTCGGCAAGTTTCACAATCATTTCCACCCTGGCTTTTATAGGATAAGCACTAAAGTTGTAACGACACACAACCCGGGCGTGAATGAAAGACCGTTAAGAAGATAAATGTGATACGAGCTGAACGGTATGAAAACCCAACAAAACGTGGTACAGTAGAAATAGTCAAGAATGTATCGATATTCTTCTTTACTACTGAGAAAATTGTTCCGCCACCCTCGCTTTGTATCTACTCCGGTGGCAAAATAGCATTGACAACGCACATATTTATATGATTCATGCGTACACTCTCCAGTACACCCAAATAAATTTATCAACTGTCCAGTTGATTACTCCTGTTTTATTTTTGCTATTTAAACGAAGAAAGCTTTAAAATTGTGTGTTGGTTCTTAATAGGTACACGTGACCTTTTTTTTTTTGTTCACCTAACATGTACCCACTTCAGTGCGTCAGTTTTTTTTCCTCTGCGTCTAACAGCCTTCCCGCAAACACGTCACATAATTTACGACCATGTGTTTTCTGCACAGTCGTAATGCACCTCTAAGTGGACTGCACTTGTCAATATAGACAAGCCGTTTTGCGCTCACGCTTCAACACCTGACACGCTGCCCTGCGAAAATAAGCACTAACGGCTCGCTCTCGCCACATGTGACAGTAAGTACTAACCATCCTAAAAATATACTACACCTAAACCTCTGTTAGTCTGCATTGAAGGTAATACTGATGTAACGTTGTTCAGTACGCTGTTCTCTGTCTCCAATAAAAATACCTGCACTTACGCCCCAACACCCGCCAGAATGAGATTTTCGATATGTAGCAGAGCTTGCGCTGATATGAAACTTCCTAGCAGATTAAAACTGTGTGCCGGACCGAGACTCGAACTCGGGACCTTTGCCTTTCGCGGGTAAGTGCTCTACCATCTGAGCTACCCAAGCAGGAGAGCTTCTGTAAAGTTTGGAAGGTAGGAGACGAGGTACTGGCAGAAGTAAAGCTGTGAGGACGGGGCGTGAGTCGTGCTTGGGTAGCTCAGATGGTAGAGCACTTGCCCGCGAATGGCAAAGGTCCCGAGTTCGTGTCTCGGTCCGGCACACAATTTCAATCTTCCAAGAAGTTTCACCCCAACCCCCTGTCTAATTGTAAGTGTGTGGTACATTATTAAACAAAAAACTCACAAAAAGCAAGTCCACATGCTTCTCCTTCACAAAATTGTCATTAAATAAATAATCACCTTACCGTAACCTTCCGTAATTCAGTAAATGACCACATTCTTTCGTCATTTATAGCTCACACATAAGCCACTTTATATCAAAAATTGTTTGCTGAATCTCAACAACTTTAATCACTAAGAATCGCATGTTCTTTGCTCCAACTTTACACAGCTTTTACACTAACTGTTAGTCCTTGAGTCGATCAGACGCTCATTTCGTACATTCGATGTCCAAAGGAAGAAGCCACTCTTCCACGCATTTCACAGTACTTTTTAGAGTATGGACTATGATGTAGCTGTAGAAACGAAGCTAGAAAGAAAACAGCACGACCATGTACCACTAAGCACAAGTCAGTTATTCGCAGAGATTTTCTGCTCGTAATCTAAGGTGTGTTAGGTCGGAAGCTCTGTAATAACATGGTACAAGAACAGAGGTTGCATGCATCACGCTGCACGCTTAATTGACAATGCCTTATGGAACACGCTGTAACAAAAGTCAAAAGCATCTTTATTAGACTTGGGTCTTCTACTGCTTTCTTCCGCCAATCTTCTTCTCTATGTCCCCTCAGACGTACTGCAGTTAACAGCGGAGTAACTGTTCATTTAATACGAATAGGACTATTAAACGGCAGTAAGAATAGCATATGAAAACTTTAAAGACAGCTGTGAGGCAGCGACCGCAGGACGAAAGTGTCAACCAAGTTCTTGCGATAATGTAAGAGGTTAATACCCAAGCACATTGTGACATGCAGCTAAGTGAAAACCTCTACTAAGGAAGTCTGAGTCAAGAAGTGCTTATAGAAAAGTCAATGAACACTAAAGGTAAACTCTTATAGGTTGTTAGGCCTCGTCATGGCCGTCTCCAGTTTCTTCTTACCCAATCGCCGTTTCGAGCCCTCTGCTGGGTACACCTTCAGGATCTCTTGGTGTTACCGGTTAGCTATTTAGCCTTGGTCCCCCTGTGTAATGTCTACCCGATACACTTCCCTACATTACCAAACTGGCCATTTCTTGATGCCTCATGGTGTCTCATATCAGCTGGAGAACGTTAACCGTAATGACAGTAATCAAAGCCTTGAAACGATTCCTTTTGCAGCATAGCCACTAGTGCTGGAACAATTCGACTGCCCACCTCTTCATTGATTACACGATCTATCCATCTAATCTAAAAATTATTCTGTAGCACATTTCAGAAGCGCCTACTGTCTTCGTCTCTGGTTTATCGTCTACTTTTCACTTCCGTTCCATGGCTCTGCTTTAGACAAATACCATCAGAATAGTACCACTTAAATCTCTATTCTCTGCTACGATATTTCTGTACTCAGAAACACTCTTCTTAATCTTTCCAGTCTTCATTTTATATTCCCTCTACTTCGGTCATCGTTAATTATGTACAGTATCTGCCGAAATGCCAAACTTGTTTAATACTGGTACCGTCTACATTACCATGTCTTACTTTCATTGATGCTCATCTTACAACCTCCATTCAAAACATCCATTCCGTTCCAGTGATCTTCCTTTGTCATCGTTGACATCATTTACATACTCACTGGCAAACTTAAAACAGTTTATGTTTCTTCTTTCTGAACTTTAATTTCATTTCCAAATTTATCCTTGGTTTGCTTCACAGCTTGCTCAATATGCACACCGAATGACATTGGGCAACAGGCTACAACCACTACTTCCGTTTCATGTCCCTACACACAGATGCAGTCTGGCTTCGGTACAAGTGGTAGATAACCTAAAAATCCTGCATTTCATCGCAGCTACCTTCAGTATTTCATCTCGTTGTTGTTTTGGTCTTCAATCGAAGGACTGGTCTGATGCTGCTCTCAATGCTCCTCTGTCCTGTGCAAGCGTCTTCATCTTCGAGTAAATATTATCCCCAACGCTTCCCCCCAGTATTAAACTGGTGATCCCTTAATGCCTCAGAATGTGTCCTACGAAACGATCCCTCATTTTGGTCAGGTTGTACCAAACGTTTCTCTTCTCCCCAATTCTATTCAGTATCTCCTCATCAGTTACGTGGGCAACCCATGTAATCTTCAGCAGTCTTCTGTAGCACTACACTTCAAAAGCTTCGATTTTCTTCTTGTCTAAACAGTTGCAAGTCCATGTTTTACTTCCATACATGGCTACATTCCATACAAATACTTTCAGAAATACTTTCTGACAAATTTATACTCGATGCTAACAAATTGCTCTTCTTAAGAAACGCTTTTCTTGCCATTGCCAGTCTACATTTTATATCCTCTCTACTTCGACCATCATCAGTTACTTTGCTCCCCAAATAGCAAAACTCCTTCACTACTTTAAGTGTCTCATTTCCTAATCTAATACCCTCAGCATCACTGGATTTAATTCGACTACATTCCATTACCCTCGTTTTGCTTTTGTTGATGTTCATCTTATATCCTCCTTTCAAGACACTATCCATTCCATTCAACTGCTCTTCCAAGTCCTTCGTTGTCTGTGACAGAATTACGATGTCATCGGCGAACCTCAAAGTTTTTATTTCTTCTCCATGGATTTTAATATCCACTCCGAATTTTTCTTTTGTTTCCTTCACTGCTGCTCAATATACAGATTGAATAACATCGGGGATAGGGTACAACCCTGTCTCACTCCCTTCCCAACCACTGCTTCCCTTTCATACCACTCGATTCTTATAACTGCCATCTGGTTTCTATACAAATTGTAAATAGCCTTTCGCTCCCTGTATTTTACCCCTGCCGCATTCAGAATTTGAATGAGAGTATTTCAGTCAACATTGTCGAAAGCTTTCTCTAAGTCGACAAATGCTAGAAACGTAGGTTTGCCCTTCCTTAATCTAGCTTCTAAGATAAGTCGTAGGGTCAGTATTGCCTCACGTGTTCCAACATTTCTACGGAATCCAAACTGATCTTTCCCGAGGTCGGCTTCTACTAGTTTTTCCATTCGTCTGTAAAGAATTCGCGTTAGTATTTTGCAGCTGTGGCTTATTAAACTGATAGTTCGGTAATTTCCACATCTGTCAACATCTGCTTTCTTTGGGATTGGAATTATTATATTCTGTCTCGTACATCTTGCTCACCAGATGGTAGACTTTTGTCAGGACTGGCTCTCCCAAGGCCGTCAGTAGTTCCAATGGAATATTGTCCACTCCGGAGGCCTTGTTTCGACTCAGGTCTTTCAGTGCTCTGTCAAACTCTTCACGCAGTATCGTATCTTCCATTTCATCTTCATCTACGTCCTCTTCCATTTCCATAATATTGTCCTCAAGTACATCGCCCTTGTATAGACCCTCTATATACTCCTTCCACCTTTCTGCTTTCCCTTCTTTGCTTAGAACTGGGTTTCCATCTGAGTTCTTGATGTTCATACAAATGGTTCTCTTATCTCTAAAGGTCTCTTTAATTTTCCTGTAGGCAGTATCTATCTTACCCATAGTGAGGTAAGCCTCTACATCCTTACTTTTGTCCTCTAGCCATCCCTGCTTAGCCATTTTGCACTTCCTGTCGATCTCATTTTTGAGGCGTTTGTATTCCTTTTTGCCTGCTTCATTTACTGCATTTTTATATTTTCTCCTCTCATCAATTAAATTCAATATTTCTTATGTTACCCAAGGATTTCTACTAACCCTCGTCTTTTTACCTACTCGATTCTCTGCTGCCTTCACTACTGCATCCCTCAAAGCTACCCATTATTCTTCTACTGTATTTCTTTCCCCCATTCCTGACAATTGTTCCCTTATTCTCTCCCTGAAACTCTGTACAACCTCTGGTTCTTTTAGTTTATCCAGGTCTCAGCTCCTTAAATTCCCACCTTTTTGCAGTTTCTTCAGTTTTAATCTACAGATTATAACCAATAGATTGTGGTCAGAGTCCACATCTGCCCCTGGAAATCTCTTACAATTTAAAACCTGGTTCCTAAATCTCTGTCTTACCATTATATAGTCTATCTGAAACCTGTCAGTATCTCCAGGCTTCTTCCATGTATACAGCCTTCTTTTATGATTCTTGAACGAAGTGTTAGCTATGATTAAGTTGTGCTCTGTGCAAAATTCTACCAGGCAGCTTCCTCTTTCATTTCTTTGTCCCAGTCCATAGTCACCTACTACGTTTCCATCTCTCCCTTTTCCTACTACCGAATTCCAGTCACCCATGACTATTAAATTGTCATCTCCCTTCACTATCTGAATAACTTCTTTTATTTGATCATACATTTCTTCAATTTCTTCGTCATCTGCAGAACTAGTTGGCATATAAACTTGTACTACTGTAGTAGGTGTGGGCTTCGTGTCTATCTTGGCCACAATAATGCGTTCATATGCTGTTTTTAGTAGCTTACCCGCATTCCAATTTTTTTTATTCATTATGAAACCTACTCCTGCATTACCCCTATTTGATTTTGTGTTTATAACCCTGTAGTCACCTGACCAGAAGTCTTGTTCCTTCTGCCACCGGACTTCACTAATTCCCACTATATCTAAGTTTAACCTGTCCATTTCCCTTTTTAAATTTTCTAACCTACCTGCCCGATTAAGGGATCTGACATTCCACGCTCCGATCCGTAGAACGCAAGTTTTCTTTCTGCTGATAACGACATCCTCTTGAGTAGTCCCCGCGCAGAGATCCGAATGGGGGACTATTTTACCTCCGGAATATTTTACCCAAGAGGATCATCCACACTGTTGCCCCTGCAACTACTGAAAAGGCTGCTGCCCCTCTTCAAGAACCACACGTTTGTCTGGCCATTCAACAGATACCCCTCCATTGTGGTTGCACGTACGGTACGGTTATCTGTATCGCTGAGGCACGCAAGCCTCCCCACCAACGGCAAGGTCCATGGTACAAGGGGGGAGGCTTTTCAATATATAGATTGAATAACATTGGGGATAGGCTGCAACCCTGTCAAAATAAATGGATGGATGTAGAAACATGTATCACTAGGGGTAAGATAGATAGTGCCTATCTGAAAATTAGACACATCTGGAGAAAAGAGAACCACCTGTATGAATATCAAGAGCTCAGATGGAAAACCAGTACTTCACATACTTATAATTATTTCGTGTGACTGAACGACTTGGTGCAGTTCTTTCAACACTACGCTTCTACTCGGTAAAAAGGAAGGATAGTGTGAGCTGCAATCCTTAGCGCTCGCGCCTATTCCACTAGCACTTTCTTTTCCCCTTCTCTGAAATTTTCTTCCACTGTTTTTTCTTCCCAACACGTGCATGCTAAACACAAATTCCGATAAGGTTTAATCATATCGTATACCCTTCTGAATACGAGCTTGTCTTTCTTGATTTACCCATTTTATTACACCAATACTATTCTAATAGGCTTTGGAGTTTATTGTTCTGTGTACTCTATGCCCATTTGTCTGAGGGCTTCAGACGTCTTATTCCGCTCTGTTCCAGAGAATGAGACGAACCTGAACGCAAGCAAACTGTGCGTGTATTCAAAGTAGAATAACAGATTTCAGTTTTAGCAATAAACCCGAGGTTGTGGAGCTGGGAAACTCTGCTATAGGCAGTGTCTCTGAAACGATGGGCAAACCTCCGAACTGTTTGGTTTTTGGGAGGAACGGAGAGAAGCCCTTCACGATTTGCCAGAGCATTTAACTGCCCCTAGATGAGTGCTCAGAGACCACAACTGACAGCACACACAGACTGCAGAATTCGACGGTCCGGTCTGGAGTCCCGCAATGCCGAGATCTTCTAACTCGTAAAATAAAAAGCAGAAAGAACAGTACATCGTGGCCAGGGTAAGGTAATTCAGTTTCATTCTACTCCATCTTACTCTTTCACAGCCTTTCTCGAGCTCCATAAATAGCATTAAGGCGCTTTGATTTTTGTTTTCCTTCTACACGTATGTCGATATAGGTGCTCAGCAAGCAAGCAACTCCTCTCTCTCTCTCTCTCTCTCTCTCTCTCTCTCTCTCTCTCTCTCTTTTCTAGACCTAGACTGCAGCGCTTGATAAATGTCTTCTTGCTTCCACGCGAATCCTAATTCTCTTATATTACTCTCGTGATTCGTAGGCGAGATATACGATAGAAGCAGTGACGTTTATCATGTGATTTCCTTACTATATGCATTGCACTCTCCCACAAATCTTTCAGCAAGTCTACATTATTCATTCGCCTTCCCTATGTTCCATTATTAAATACTAGATGCTTCTCTTCCGAAGCAAAAGATATCTTCGTCTAGTACTACTTTCAGATATTTTTCTTTCAATTTTTGTTCAGCGTGAGATGTCTTATCAACCGTCCGAAAATTTTCACCTTTGTCCACAAACACCGTCTTCAGTACTGTGATAATGTTGTTTTTCTATAAACAACATAATCTCAGTCTTCATCTAAAATTTTTCTCTTCTACTGTTTCCTCTATTACTATGAAAGCTGGTAAGGTGCGCGTGGTTTAAATTAATCAAAGTGGACATTGAAATACCTACAGAAAATTACCCTGGTTGAAAGGCCCATTTGTCTACCAATGTTGACACACAAAAATATTATTGTAACGTGATCTGACCTCATTTCATGAAAATCTCAATACAGACAGCATTTTGTTCTCGTAAGCCTTAACGATGGTCAACGGGATGTGTAATTCACTTCAATGATAGTTTCCTAACAAAAGAACTTCCATTTGAGCTTGGAAAAGTTTAACATGTCCTAACTTGTAGACAAAACGTGTGCATTGACCATGCCTGGCTTAGAATTATAATTCAAAAACACTTTCATACAAAGAGCATTAACATACTGAATATTCGAGGAACACTATATAGAACATGGGATAGTATGTGCTGCTCCGAAGATCTCGATGAAAACTAACCTTCTGGAACCTCTAAGAATCTTACTAGAAATAGTTCAAAAATAGTTCAAAAATGGTTCAAATGCCTCTGAGCACTATGGGACTTAACATGTGAGGTCTTCAGTCCACTAGAATTTAGAACTACTTATACCTAACTAACCTAAGGACATCACACACACCCATGCCCGAGGCAGGATTCGAACCTGCGACCGTAGCGGTCGCGCGGTTTCAAACTGAAGCGCCTAGAACCGCACTAGAAATAGTGCAAGCAGTCATAGGCTAACTGAATGAGTGAATTACATCAGAACTAATTCTTACTGAACAAAAACGATGCTGAAGGCAGATGATTACTATAGGATCCTTTTTACTTAATTATATACATAATCTGTGTGGTTTTTTTTAACAAGCTAAATGGCCATGATCTTGCAAATTATTAAGTAATACATATACGATCTCTGTTTATTGATGGGAAGGTCTGTCAATAAATAAAGAAATATTTCGTATCACTTGATAATTGTTGGAACCCAACGATACAGTAAGAACGTAATTAATGTTACAAGAACCACATAAAGACTACGTCATGACAAAAAGTAAGACAACGCTTGCAAAAGATACACGAAATCAAAGAAAATGCAAAGAATAGTTATGAGACTGAAGAAAGGATTTACACAGCTCGGTTACAAATCAAAGGCACTGCACAGGGAAAACGTATTTTGGTCTGCACTAGTTGAAACTGCATTTCCCACCATATTACGCATAACGGATGAGCAGTCATGAAAACTTTGCACGATCATGGCATTTGCAGCAATAATCGTTAAAAGTTTTCTCAGACAAACAAAGATCACAAAGATCACACTATAGATGTCAGAGTAGTCACACTTCATCATTACCAACTTCACCGCTGCAGAGACAAGAATGGAATAGAACATTTGTTTCTTCTTCGAAAACAGAGGCGATGCTACCTGCCCTGGCCACATTGAATTTGCATTGTTCGACACGCCGCTGACCCCAAAGAACGTCGTTAAGATAAACCATCGCAGTTGAGTCAGGAGTGACTATTACACAGAAATTGACCACTGGACACAGATTATCACAGCAACAACTGATCGTGAGTTGAAGAGACGTAAAACGTGAGAAACTGGAAGACGAAAATTGTAACAGGCAACTTTCATGCTATTCCCGGTGTCTTCGCACATGTCACCATCCCCTCCCTTTTTCTGGTCATTGTGTTCCACATACTCTTTCCCTCTCCGATTCTACAGAGAACCACTTCATGTATTTAATTTTCAGCACCTCTCTGTAACACCACGCCTCAAACGCTTCGATTCGCTGCCTCTCCAGTTTTCCCGCACAATTTTTCACTTTCATGCAGTGTTGTGCTCCAGAATCATCAGACATTCTTTCTAATATTAATGCCTTCGTTTGATTCTAGTATATTAATGCCACTGTCCCAATTGAAATATTGTTCTTTTAGACTCTAATTACTATTACCTCTTTTTTAGCGTGCCGTTTTAGGTGGTGGTTTTACCTTGGGACCAATAGGACATACATTTCATATTATATATCTGAAAGAAATAAAACATTTTTCCTAGACAGTGGTCGGAAACGGTTCAGATGGGCTGACCATTGTAACTGCTCCTGCAATCACAACGAATGTGACCAATTCCAGGAATCCTAAGGTGGGAATTGTCTTCAACTGGGCGCTGCATCTCCGGTATCTTCTTTGTGGACGGAAAATGAATCAAATTTTTCGTATTCCCAGACACCTGCCTGTTTTACTAAGCGTAGCACCGCGTAGCGTAAGAAACACAATTGATGAATCATCACGTCATTGTCGTCTCGGCCTCAGTATCCACGGAACTTGACGACTTCTTATGAATGCTGGATCAACTACATCGGTTAGACTATCTGTACAATTTCCGAACACTGCCTGACACCACTGGTGCAGTAAAATATCAACAAGTTGACAAATCACACACAGAGAGCAAGGTTTGATGAAAATAAAATCTGGTCCAGCGTTTCTACGTACTGGGTTTCTGTTGTTACGGAGGCAGTAGACAATCTCAACCCGTGTGTGAATGTACCAAAGCACGATACAGTGCTAGTCCAATGTCTGCACCTGTTTTCCAGATCACATTCATTATAGCACGCAGTATGTCAGTGGACTTTTAGCTGTTTGTGACAGCTTCTGCAGTATGTCTCTTCCGCAGAAGTTTGTGGTCGATATGGAGTCTACGATCGACTACAGTCTTGGCGTATCATGTACGGCCCAAACTGCAGCGTCTCCATGGAAGGTTCCCTGTGTCTTGTGAAGAGTAGAACCGAAGATTTGCCATTTGAAATATCGCAAGCCGGCCGCTGTGGCCAAGCGGTTCTAGCCACTTCAGTCCGGAACCGCGCTGCTGCTACAGTCACAGGATCGAATCCTGCCTCGGGCATGGATGTCTGTGATGTCCTTTGGTTAGTTACGTTTAAGTAGTTCTAAGTCTAGGGGACTGATGACCTCAGATGTTAAGTAAGTCCCATAGTGCTTAGAGCCAGTGGAACTTTTTTTTTTTTTTTTTTTGAAATAGCGAAAATGTTCTTTGCCAAAACATGACGATCACCTGCCAAATAGCTTGTTTGTCCGTCTTTGGATGAAATGCATCACTGATTCTGTGCATCAGGGATCAGACAGTTTGTTGGTAGGTTTGTGGAGGTATGTCGCATTAGGGATCCACGTACAGGTCATGTAATCTACGTAAATAATCGGCCGCTGATTTGTGTACGCGGCCATAGCGCCCGATAGCGACCCAGTTCGGTTCCATAGGATTTACATCAGGTGAATCTGGTCGCAGAGACATCAACGTTAGTTCACCATAATGTTCCTCAAACCAGTGCAACATGGTTCTAGGTCCGAAAAGTGGACAATTATACTGCTGAAATACGACATCGCCGCCAGGGAAGACATTAAGCATGAAAAAATGCAGGTGGTCTTCGATTACTACCACAGGCACCATGCAAGCGCAGGGGAGTGTCCCCCGTAGCATTAATACTGCTCCCACAAGCCTGTGTCCGTGGCGCGCTGTACGTTTCGAGCCGCCGTTCACCTCGATCACGGCTTTTGTGGAGACGGCCATCGACCTAGCGTGGCAAAAATGCGATTCGCCCAAAGAGCCGACACATTTCCACTGATCGACGGTCGAATCCCGACGATCAAGTGCCCACTGCAATCGTAATTGACGATGTCGTTGGGTCAACACGCCAACATGTTGGGGAGGTCTTCTGTGGAACTCCATGTTCAATAATCTACGCTGAACAGTGTGGTCCGAAACACTTGTGCATGCAACGGCATTGTGTTCTTTCGGCATGGTTGCACGGATCACCATCCCCTGCGTTCTGTGAAGATTCGTGGACGTCCAGCCATTTAGCGCCTAGCGATAGTTTCAGTTCCTCCTACCTCTTTCCGTAGATTCTCACGACAGTAGCACGTGAACATTCGACCAGTTCCGACGTTTTGGGGATACTCGTTCACAAGGCTCTGAGTAATATAATCTGCTCTTTGTCAGAGTCGCTTGTCCGAATGGATTTCCCCATTTGCAGCCCATATCTTCGCTAGGGTGGTCCCCCTTTCGTGTCTGTTCCGCTTACATACTTTTGTTACCGTGTCTCGTGCCTGCGAAGCCACGAGGCTGCATCCAACGACGCAGTGGGTAATGGTCATAATGTAACTCCCTGGCAGGTTAAAACTGTGAGCCGGACCGAGACCCGAACTCGCGACCTTTGCCTTTCGCGGGCAAGTGCTCTACCAACTGAGCTACCCAAGCACGACTCATGCCCCGTCCTCACAGCTTTAATTCTGCCAGTACCTCGTCTCCTACCTTCCAGCTGTGAGAACTGGGCATGAGTCGTGCTTGAGTAGTTCAGTTGGAAGAGCACTTGCCCGCGAAAGGCAAAGTTCCCGAGTTCGAGTCTCGGTCCGGCACACAGTTTTAATCTGCCAGGAAGTTTCATATCAACGCATACTCTGCTGCAGAGTGAAAATTTCATTCTGGAATGGTAATAATGTTTTGGCTGATCAGTGTATGTGTGGTCTAGACATTCACCTTCCACCGCTCATCAGGAAAGGTCACTCGCTGAATAAATACACTGATAATCAACACGCTCTATACCATAATATCTCGAGCAACTTCGTTCTCCTTCTTCTTCTTCTTCTTCTTCTTCTTCTTCTTCCTCTTTCGTTGTGGCCATCTTAGGACCACGTTAATTCGATTCAGCTTCGTTTTTTTCTGGTCTGTCTTCTTTCCCAATATTCTTTCATTCTTATACTTTGCAACCTTCTTGTTTCTTCTGGCCAAGATGATTTTGTTCTGCGTTTCGTTCTGTCCTCGAAAGCCTGAATTTTTTATTTAAAAATCGTCATGTTGTATATGTCTCGTTCCTGTATTCTCATTTCTTCCAGATCTCTTTGTATCTCTTGGATCCATCTTACTTTGGTTTTCTTGTTCATCAGAAATTGTGTGATTCGCCGTGTTAACCTCCCCTGGTCCATTCTGAGGATGTATTCGAAGAACATGCTTCTTTTTCTGGTGACGTTAGTAATTTTTTCGATCTTGGTATACAGTTCCTGGTTGGCTCGGTTTCTAAATTGACCATCTTGTGTTCTTCAAGGTCCTAATATTCTCCTGAGAACCTTTCGTTCCATCAGTTCTAGCATATTGATCACTCCGGTTCTTGCTAAGTTCAGAGTTCCTGCTGCATATAGAGCTTCAGGGTGGATTGCTGTTTGGTAATGTTTAAATTTTGCATTTATCGAAACAGTCTTCTTATTGCTAGGTGTTGATAGTTTTTATGTCAAGTTCATTTTGTTTATTCGTGCTCTCATCGTTGTTTTTGGGTCAGTCCAATGTCTATCCCTTCTTCAAGTTATTTGAATCTCTCCACCTCCTGAATTTTTCCTCCTATTGTCATGATGTTTGTCATATACTGTGTCTTTTGATAGAGATCTGTAGACCTACTTTACCTGGCTGTGTATGCACTTCTGTGGTTTGGTTAACTGCCTCTTCTAGTGATTCGGACAAGATCACAATGTCATCTGGAATGCTAGACAGTCTACCCGTACTCCCTTATTCGTTCTTATTAATAAAAAATATTTTCAGTTTTTCTCCGATTCTGTCATATGTCAGCACCATACATTCCTGAATTATTCTGAGGCGAAACAGCGGCGCCTAACGTGCTCTTGCAGCTAGCACATCCCATCAGGAATGTCAACAGCAGTTAGTTGCTCCGGAGCGGCAAGGCGTCTCCGGTAACAGCGTGTGGCAGCGGCCAGACTTTCGCTGCGGGGTCTCTCGAGCAAAGGCCAGAGACTGCGCCGTGTGAAAGACGGGCCTGCCTGAGAATTAGCACCCCTCAAACAATGGCGGCTGGCGGCACGAGCTCCCACATTCCGCGTCCCGAGAAACGGCGCAGGTTCCCGCTGCGGGTCACACAGCTAGGCCGCCGACCGTTACCTCTACGTGTCATTAAGGGAGCTCACTACTGACTCGTCTTACTCACTCTGCTGCCACTCACATTCACTCTGCCCACGAGGTCAGTTGTCTTGTTTTAATGATCATCTCGAACACGCAAAGCTGCGGCTATGAAGCTTGGTGAAGGTGTTAGCACTTCTCTATACAAGGTGACGCAAAATTGGTGTCACAACTTTTTTGTCTACAGCAAACTTAAGGACTCATTATTACACTACTAGCCATTACAATGCTACACCAAGAAGAAATGCAGATGATAAACGGGTATTCATTGGACAAATATATTATACTACAACTGACTTGTGATCACATTATCACGCAATTTGGGTGTATAGATCCTGAGAAATCAGTACCCAGAACAGCCACCTCTGGCCGTAATAACGGCCTTGATACGCTTGGGCATTGAGTCAAACAGAGCTTGGATGGCGTGTACAGGTACAGCTGCCCTTGCAGCTTCGACACGACACAGTTCATCGAAGGTAGTGACTGGCGTATTGTGACGAGCCAGTTGCTCGACCATCATTGACCAGACGTTTCCACTTGGTGAGAGTCTGGAAAATGTGTTGGTCAGGGCAGCAGTCGAACATTTTCTGTATCGAGAAAGGCCCGCACAGGACCTGCAACATGCGGTCGTGGATTATCCTACTGAAATGTAGAGTTTCGCAGGGTAGAGCCACGGGTCGTAACACATCTGAAATGTAACGTCCAGTCTTCAAAGTGCCGTCAATGCGAACAAGAGGTGACAGAGACGTGTAATCAGTGGCACCCCATACCATCACGCCGGGTGACACGCCAGTATGGCGATGACGAATACACGCCTCCAACGTGCGTTCACCGCGATGTCGCCAAACACGGATGCGACCATCGTGATGCTGTAAACAGAACCTGGGTTCGTCCGAAAAAATGACGTTTTCTCATTCGTGCACCCAGGTTCGTCGTCGAGTACACGATCGCAAGCGCTCCTGTCTGTGACGCAGCGTCTCCGAGCTGATAGTCCGTGCTGCTGCAAACGTCGTCGAACTGTTCGTGCAGATGGTTGTTGTCTTGCAAACGTCCCCATCTGTTGACTAAGGGATCGAGACGTGACTGCACGATTCGTTACAGCCATGCGGATAAGATGCCTGTCATCTCGAATGCTAGTGATACGAGGCCGTTGGGATCTAGCACGGCGTTCCGTATTACCCTCCTGAAGCCAACGATTCCATATTCTGCTAACAGTCATTAGACCTCGACCAACGCGAGCAGAAACGTCGCGATACGATAAACCGCAATCGCTATAGGCTACAATCTGATCTTTATTAAAGTCGGAAACGTGATGGTACTCATTTCTCCTCCTTACACGAGGCATGCCAACAACGTTTCACCAGGCAACGCAGGTCAGCTCCTGTTAGTGTCTGAGAAATCGGTTGGAAACTTCCCTCGTGGTAGCACGTTGCAGGTTTCGCCACCGGCGCCAACCTTGTGTGAATGCTCTGAAAAGCTAATCATTTGTATATCATAGCATTTTCTTCCTGTCGGTTGAATTTCGCGTCTGTAGCACGTCACCTACGTGGTGTAGCAATTTTAATGGCCAGTAGTGTATGTGCCCGTAATTTCTGGTTTTGTAGTGGGTGGGACCCGGCAGTTTTTGCCGGCTGTCCCGCTGCTCTGGCCTTTGTATCGAGTGTCTGGCTGGGACGGCGACCGCGGCGGCCGGCCGAGCGCTGACCCCGGGCGTATTCCGTGTCCTGCGGTGAGCCGCAGCCCGCCATGATGATACGAGCGCTCGCTCAGCCAGCCAGTTCGGAGCGCCGGCTGACAGGTGTGACCGCCGCGCGACTCACCACGTGTGGGCGGGGCGGTCCGCAGAGGTCACGGGGGCGCTGCGTGGTGGCGCACGCATCATTCAGCGGCCTAATGGGTTTCCGCTGTACGGCAAACAATACGCTCCGCTCGCCGCTCGGATGACACGGCGTATCGAGCCCGCCACAAACAGCCAACAAGTACAGGGTTTCAGTGCTCACATACATCGGTCGTCGAAAATTTCCCGGCGTATAGGGTATTCCACTGAAGTTCCGGGACTGCAACCTAATTACGTAAGACTTCTCGCCACCATATTTCGGCTGACAATTCAGCAATCTTCAGGCAGGTGTTGTGCTCTGCAGGTTGTTAGTCCACACCGCTAACTTTATACCAAAAACTGTCGTGGATACGTATGCGCGAAGGCAGCCGCTACATGAGCGACCTCTGTCGAGTTTCACGCTATTTTCGAATACTACTCCATCCATGGTGCGCAAGCGCACTCTAGTTGCCGCACTCTACACATGCGCACTCACGGAGTTGAAATCCTGATCATCATCATCATCATCATCATCATTTAAGACTGATTATGCCTTTCAGCGTTCAGTCTGGAGCATACCCCCTTATAAAATTCCTCCATGATCCCCTATTCAGTGCTTACATTGGTGCCTCTTCTGATGTTAAGCCTATTACTTCAAAATCATTCTTAACCGAATCCAGGTACCTTCTCCTTGGTCTGACCCGACTCCTACCCTCTACTGCTGAACCCATGAGTCTCTTGGGTAACCTTGCTTCTCCCATGCGTGTAACATGACCCCACCATCTAAGCCTGTTCGCCCTGACTGCTACATCTATGGAATTCATTCCCAGTTTTTGTTTGATTTCCTCATTGTGGACACCCTCCTGCCATTCTTCCCATCTACTAGTACCTGCAATCATCCTACCTACTTTCATATCCACTACCTCAACCTTGTTGATAAGGTAACCTGAATCCACCCAGCTTTCGCTCCCATGCAGCAAAGTTGGTCGAAAGATTGAACGGTGCACAGATAGTCTTGCTACTGACTTCCTTCTTGCAGAAGAGAGTAGATCGTAGCAGAGCGCTCAGTGCATTAGCTTTGCTACACCTTGCTTCCAGTTCTTTCACTATGTTGCCATCCTGTGAGAATATGCATCCTAAGTACTTGAAACCGTCCACCTGTTCTAACTTTGTTCTTTCTATTTGGCACTCAATCCGTTTATATCTCTCTCCCACTGACATTACTTTCGTTTTGGAGATTCTAATCTTCATACCATAGTCCTTACATTTCTGATCTAGCTCTGAAATATTACTTTGCAAACTTTCAATCGAATCTGCCATCACAACTAAGTCATAGGCATATGCAAGACTGCTTATTTTGTGTTCACATATCTTAATCTCACCCAGCCGGTACTTTAAATATGATGCTGGCAACAATCAGAGTAAAATCCTGATGTGAAAATTAATAAAATTATCTGTCGCTAGACGTGTCATTACTCACGAAACGTTTCCTTTCTGAAGAAATTAGATAAATCTCCGGGCCCCACGCCTTATTACGCCATAGATGCAGCAACATATTAAGGGGGCGCGTTGGTCGAGATCCAATGACTGTCATCAGAATATGGAATCGGTAGGTTCAGGAGGGTAATACGGAACGGCGTGCTGGATCCCAACGGTCTCACATAACTAGCAGTCGACATGACAGGCATCTTATCCGCACGGCTGTAACGGACGGTGAAGCCACGTCTCAATCCCCGAGTCAACAGATGCGGACGTTTGCAAGACAAGAACCATCTGCACGAACAGTTCGCCGACGTTTGCAGCAGCACGGAAATCATTATAAAATTTTAAAAGTAAGATAAATAGTCGAAAAAGAACTATGTGCTATTAGGTCTTTCGCGGAGCACTTCTTCACTTTCAGCGCAACAGCAGTGTTCTGCGCAACACAGTTTGGGATATCCTGCGCTAGAACAAATAGCTACGACCCGTGCAAAAGGTGGACCATTGTCGTCCTTTCTTCCCACTTCTCTGATACGCAGGTAGTCTAATCTTTGGCATCCATCGGTCACCCCAAGTTCTAAAAGCCTCACTCGGGGATGGCATGCCAACTGCCAAGCCTTAAGCCCGTCTCACACGGAGCAAGATTCGCTGTAAGTTTCCTTGCAGGCTCGTGCGTCGGCTACCTTGCGGGCTCCGTCGTCTGCTAGGGGGCTACATTGCTGGCAACATTGCAAGATTTCCAGGATAGCTCCGGTGCTATTTTTCTTTCAAGGTTCCCTGCGTGCTACCTGCGTTGGCCAATCATGAGGCGTTTCGTTTGTGACGACAGACGCGGAAAGCTTGGGCGGGAAGCCTTTGTTGATAGTCGCTTTTCTGCTGTCGGAAGTTCTTATAATTATTAAATAATGGCACCGCAGTGGTCCAAGGAAGCGATTGAAGCATTGATATGTACTTACAGGGAAGAACAGTGTCTGTAAGTCGTGAAAAGCGCAAACTATTATAATAAACACTTGCATGCAGAGGCACTCGAAAGAGTTGCAAATACCAATACATCCATTCGTATAAAAATTGCAAAGGATGTATGATCTTCTATCCTATAAAATAAAGTCGTATATAACAGTCATTATTGGTATAGTTATAAAATCAGACAGTAATGTAATGGTGACACTTTTCAAACGAAAGTAGGTGTTATGCGAACGAACCTCAGCTGTTTATGAAGCATGGAGAGCATTCCAGCATTTCTCCTCTTAATCCAGTTTTTCGTCCATTCTCTCTTCCTTTTTCTCTCATTAGCATGCAATTCTGCATCGTTTAGCACCAAAACAGCTAATAACGCCAGTTTGCTCAGAACATCTGTACCTGAAGGAGCCATCTCCGTTCTATACAACATGCAGCCGATCACGACACAACTAGCTGCCGGTCTTGCACCGTGGGAGAGCTTCGGCACGGAAGATAGCCTGCTCCTTTCCCTGCAGGCCGGCAGGCATGCGCGCCATCTCGCAAACTTGCGGCGAGCCTTGCTCCGTGTGAGACGGACTTCACACCGCCGGCAGAACAAAGACTCGAGCGTGTCAGGAGGTATACAATCGTTAAGTGTCGTGGAAGCCGACGATCTCGCCCGGAACACGCGTCTGAGCGAGAAGGCGCGAGTGAAAGCTCGCATGCGTGGTCGCCGCCGTGCCACCCCTGCGTCAGTTAGCTCTAATTGGCATTTCTCGTACCGATCCAAGAAATTTCCTGCGCTGTTTTTATACGCCCTTAATTCAATGTAATAGGTTTGGTAACAAGCCCATTACAGTTGCTGGTGAACAGACAGCGCTACTGGTGGAACGTATTTATTTTCTACTCCTAGCACTTTTTCTTGACCGCACGACGCACTGATCGTGTTGGACGTGATATCTCGGACTCAGAACTTCTCCATTTTTATTTTCATAACATGTGACCTGTGTACAGAAGCAGCACTCAATGGCTGCAGAATACGAATACAGAACCTAGTGATCTGCTGATATTAAATTTTCCTGGAGACATGAGTCTCAACTTTATCTTCGATAAGGATAGAAGCTGAAGCAATGAATTACAATTTATCCCACGCATCGGACTTGAAACTCTCTCTCTCTCTCTCTCTCTCTCTCTCTCTCTCTCTCTCTCTCTCTCTCTCTCTCTCTCTCTCTCTCTCTCCTGCTTATGATGGAGATGTGCTAACCACTACACCACCGCAGCATTGTTGCCACAACAGCTGCATAGAAAATGGAGGAATGGGCTCAAAATGTTAACTGAAGTTTGTGTTAGGGAGGGCATTGAATTACGGCAGCGCATGCAGCTGTAGAGGCCACATTGATACGGTGGTGTACTGATGTAGTGGTTAGCACATCTGGCCAGTAAGCAAAGGGTCCAGGTTCATCTCCCTGTCACTGCACAAGTTTTAATTCATTGTTCAGCTTCCATCCTTGTCGAACATAGGTTACTATTTTCACCGCTGTGATGGGTAGCTAACATAGCTTGCTGGTGAAAAAGTGTGTTCGCATCCTATTCTAAGTAACTGCTGTTCTGAAGATTACAGAAGTGCGACACCATATAAAATCTAGATTTGTACTCAGTAAGCCAACACATGATGGTTGGTGAAGAGTACAGAATGTACTAGTTTTTTCCCCCTTTCCGTTTCTCCTGTTACGTTTACGAATGGAGTGCAAAAAGGTAAAGCTGAAGTGAACAGTATGTTTCTGACAAACTATTCCTCCAAGTTTAACTCCTGATGTGCTTACACTGGACTTACATAAAACATATAAGATGTAAAAGTAAGTGCTCACAGAAATTTGAAATCGCTCGTGTGTAAATAATGCGAAAATTAAGCTAACTTAAAGTTTCTGCTAAAAACACAACGTATCTCAAAAGCAAGTGCACTCCTAGAAGTGTTGAAACCTAGTTAATAAGTGTAAAAAATTGTGACCGAGGTCTCATTTGTTTCAATTCTAGAAAAATGTAAGGTAATGCAAATGAGTAGGTAAAACAAACCTGCAATGTTCGAATACAACATTGGTAGTACAGTTCTTGAGACAACCACGACGATTAAATTCCTACGCGTAGCGTTTAAAAGCGATATGAAATGGGACATGTAAGGATTGTAGTCGGTAAGGCGAATGGTCGGTTTCAGTTTATTGGGAGAATCTTAGGAAAGTGTGATTTTTCGATAGAGCCGACCGCATGAAGGACGCAAGTGCGAGCCGTCGTTGACAACTGCTCAAATGGTTGGGATCCCCACTACGTAGGATGAAAGGAAGGCGTCTAAGCAGTTCACAGGTGGGCTGCTAGATTTGTTACCGGTGGGTTCGAACAGCACACAAGTGTTACGGACTTGCTTCGGGAGCTCAAGACAGTCCCTGGAGGGGCACCGACGTGCTGGTTCGAGGAACGGAACTGAGAAAATTTGAAGCTGACTGCAGAACGATTCTACTACCACCAGCGTACATTTCGCGTACGAAGGCCAGAGAAATTTTGGATCTTACGGAGGAGTATAGACAGTCGCTCTTCCCTCCCTCTGTTTGCGAGTGGAACAGGAAAGCAAATGGTCAGTAACAGTACAGAATGCCCTCCGTCACGTACTGTACGGCGGCTTGTGGAGCATTTATGTAAGTGTAGATGTAGATGTAGATCCTGACCGTACAGAGGAAGTCTTAAGTTGGTAGTTCGGCGTATTTGCTCATTCGGCGTACGCCTTAGGCCAAGCGTCGAAATGGTTCAAATGGCTCTAAGGACTATGGGACTTAACTTCTGAGGTCATCAGTCCCCTAGAACTACTTAAACCTAACTAACCGAAGGACGTCACACACATCCATGTCCGAGGCAGGATTCGAACCTGCGACCTTAGCGGTCGCGCGGTTCGAGACTCAAGCGCCTAGAACCGCTCGGCCACCGCGGCCGGCCCAGCCGACGACACCTTTGCTCTTTACTCCAATGTTACTTATTTTTAATCACGAGGGCGTAAAAGTCTCGGTTTTTTCTGTAGTGTAGTAAAAATTTTAAATTTCTATTTCGGTCTCTGAAGTGTTTACTTGTCGCTAGTACGTGAGAACTGGGCGCAGATGGTCACCGCCTCCATTAGGCAAGAAAATTAGCTGAATGCTAAGCACCTGCAGGAAATAAACACTCGGCGAACTGCCGGCACCTGGGTTAACGCTCTTTTACTGCTCCCGGAGCCATCAGCAGAGGGAACTGTGAAATGGAATTTCACGTACCGCCCCCCACTCAGTTCATGAGCTGTTTCTCCCGGCAGCGCCGGCCACAGCACTGAACACGGCCAATTACCTCGGCCTTTCCTAGTTAAAGAGGGCGTAAAAGCTGGAACCTCTGTGAAGACCGCTCTCGTCCCGGCGCCATCTTAGTGAAGCAACTGTTTAGTCCAATTAGAAACCACATATTGTCCGATGAGGTTCAGGAATCACACTAATTTCCAGTCACATCTCGTTTACAAGTTTTCCACTATCAGTCTACAACGACCATCTTCAGGTCTAGAACCAGAAGAAAGCTGAAGCACAGCTATCCAGTATGAACCAAAGCAGGTAAGATTTTGTGTATAGACGTAGCGAGTGAAAATTGTACCAAGGTCGGGCATCGAAACCAGGTCTCCCACTTAGAAGGCAGGTGCGTTGTCCACTCAGCCGGCTTCGGTGAGATCGAGCATTGTGACCCGTAAGAATGAGGTCAGGGGTCAATGTACCCCGGAGAAGACGCAGATGGAGAAGGCGTGTAGTGTCACATTAATGTTGGCCGGCGAATGAAGGTCAGTAAGTCTATGCAACATTCTGCTTTCCCACACGGTAACATTTGAATAACCTACACTGTCATATTCGAGAATGTTCCTGGGTACATTACGTGTTCCCAGCTCTCTCCACATGAGGGTACGTCCATAAGTGTCGAACATAATCGTTTTGGTGGTGGAGGTGGTATAGTGTGAGGATGAATCATGTTGCATGGGCGTGCTGACCTCCAAATCATTAATCACAGTACACACAACGGTCAACGTTATGGTGCTCGTGTACTTCTGTCCCATGTGCGTCTTTTCAACGGTGGGTTCCACCATGACTTCAGTTTTATGGATGATAATGCACGACTGCATCGAAAAGTGCTGGAGAAAGACTCTCAGAACGAAAGGATATTCGACGAATGGGTTGGCCTCGCCTATCCCTCAACAGAAAACTCCTTTCTGCGCCGCATGGGGGCACGTTGGTGACTACACATGTAGCGCTGTTTGTACTGTCCGGGGCACCATTGTGAATCACAGTGACTTCTTCAATGTAATATTGTCTTTGAATAAAAGTGTCACCTTCGTTCGTCTCATTGCGTTTTTCTTTGCTACCTACACTGTAGCAGTTCTTTAGGAGTTTCGTACAGTTATATTTGTCCTCAAATTTGCCCGCCATTGTATATTTATTTATTTCATCAAAGGATATCTCACAGTGATATAGGATCTGTCAAGGTATGCAATAAAAATAAAAAATGTAGATACACACAGAATACTTGAGGGCAGAACAGGTTTCATAGACATGGGTTCCACTGCAATAAAAATACATTTTACAATTTACAAACGTTGTTTTCATGTAATTAATAAACAATGTCTCTTCTCTTTCAGGTGAGTACCGCTTCCGTGTTGTTCCCGTGTTTTGCAGCGACTGTGTGACAGGTAGGATCTACTCATTTAATTTCCTGTAAAATTCCTCATCGTGTTTCATTACGTGGATTGGCATCAGCGACATTCCTTTGCACGCGGTGACAACTATTCGGGACGAGTTTTCGAGACTTTTTAAATTTTTTCCCTCTAAACTCGTAACACGTAAGGTAACAAGGGAGAAGATCAAGCGCCAATTTGGTTCCATCGCCTTCCTGTTCTTTACGCTCGGTGTTTGCTGAGGCTGTTGTGGCGCAGCGACTGTAATAATGGCAGGCGATAAAACACACTTCGACTGTGTCACACTTCACGAACAAGTTGTGGAAGAAAACGCTTTACGTGTCAGCGCCCGAGGTACAATGCACTGTGAAGGTAATCAACAGAACAATTTCAGCGAGCAAATGCTGAGAATTGCAAAGTGCATACGTGCATACAAGCCACCTGTGCATATCAGAAATAATACATCCTTAGTAACACAAAAACTCCTATAAAGTTAGACAACACACGCTGTCTACATAAATTATACGACAATAGGTAGATGTTTGTGGTAGACGATTTTTTTTTTTTTTTTTTTTAGTTCCTATGGGACGAAACTGCTGAGGTCATCAGGCCCTAGGTTTACGCAATCTGTAATTGTAACTTAAAATAATTTATGCTAAGGGCAGCACATACATCCATGCCTGGGGAAGGACTCTAATCTCCGACGGAGGGAGCCGCGCTAATCGTGGCATGAAGGATGAGGATTAGTTTCGGTAGAACGTTGGAACTCCTGGAACAATTTCAACCACTTGGAGCACAGAATGATATTTTCACTCTGCTGCGGAGTGTGCTCTGATATGAAACTTCCTGGCAAATTGAAACTGTATGCCGGACCGAGACCCGAACTCAGGACCTTTGCCTTTCGCGGGCAAGTGCTCTACCTTCTGAGCAACCCAAGCACGACTCACGGCCCGTCCTCACGATTATACTTCTGCCGGTACCTCGTCTCCTGCCTTCCAAACTTGATAGAGCACTTGCCCGCGAAAGGCAAAGATCCCGAGTTTGAGTCTCGGTCCGGCACACACTTTTAATCTGCCAGGAAGTTTCACTTGGTACACAATTTCAAGCTTACTGTGTGCATAGACAGCGTACTATGTGTAACAAATACTCTGAATGGGATAAACCCCTAGCATCGGAGTGGAGCAGAGAAGGGAGTGACACGTAAAAATAGCATAATTCAGGAATGCTTCGAGTTATTTCAAACAGTCAAGATACATGCATTACCCAATAACTGTGTAAAGCTACTGTTGGTTGACCCTCTAAGGGCAGAATGTAGCCTATAAGCGGATGACGTAAAAATAATCGAAAACGACCTGTTGCGTGTTTAATCCGTTGTTAGAGTTAAACTGATCGGTACACTGTTTTTGTAGGCTGAAATCGTAAAGAAAGTAACACTCATTTTACACTATAGACACATTAGGTTCCTTTTCATATTAATTAAACTAGGCAATGCCAAGTAATCATTGCCGATCTAACGGAAAAAATTATAATTTTGCATTTCTGTATTTCAATGCACGACAGTTACAGAAATTCAGCTCCTACGGAAGCTTACCATTGACGAATGTGTCGGAAAACGGTGGAAATGGTACTTGTTTCCCAAAGAATTTCTGCCACTTAACATAAAGTGGCTTACTAACCATTAGCTGTGCTTATAAGCGCTTAACTGATATCGAAGTTACAGAAATGGCTTCACATTCTGAAGTGTCACATGCCTTTAGTCCACAAGGGACTTTGTAGGGAGGTTTGTGATTTAATGGAAGCCAATGACGCACAGTTTGGACTATGATCTGTCCACTGACGGCCACTCTGTAGGTGAAAGAATCTGCCATCTCCAGGAATCGTACCAGCTGACTCCAAGTCACGCGTCACCGCGCTAGCTTGAATTCTCGGACTCCGCTAAGGAGGCAGACACACACATGACCACCTTCATCGTTCCATCCTGCCTGCCAACCGTACACTCTACTAAACTATCCGTCACACACATGCATCTGTTGTGTAGGGAGCACTTTCTCATGTGGGAACGATCTCGATGCTTGTAAAACAATAAACTGGTAGCCAAGATCGCTGGAATTCTTTTTATTCCATGATAACCGGTTTCGGCGAAACTAAAGCCGCCACCATCGGATGGACGATACGCTACACATTCAGGTTTCAGCGGATCTTAACACGTTGCAAGTGTTTCATACTGAGCGGTGCTCGGAAGTATTCTAGCTTTCAAAGGTGATGGTTTCCATAAAAAATAAAAATAAAAAAATGCGTCGCACTGCTTTAGGAAATTTACGTCAGAGTACTGATGGTTCGTAGAGTGCTCTTGATAATTCGTAGGGGTTAGTTTCTGCCTCGCAAGTTCTTACATACCTCAAACTGAGTACTCAAAGCTGTAGACTGGCTGACCCTGCCTTCCGGACGAGACGCGGCAGCTGGTAAAGTCTGTTCTTCCAGTGAGGTGCAGCCTACAGTGGATCTACGGGCGGTCGGACTCCCGGATGCAGCCACTTGTTTGGAGCGGCGTTCGTCCGCGGGGCGTCGTGACCGCCTCCGCCTGCACCGTGCGCTCTCCAGGCGCCTACCGGATATCCTCCCCACACCACACCACACCGCGCCACGCCCACACACCCACCTCCGTCTGCTGCAGAGATAACGAGCCGTCGGTCACAGTCTCGTCGGGCGTCAGGCCTCAAAGAACAGACGCCACGCAGAATCCGCAGCTGTGAAGCACATATAAACTTAAGGACATCGCTGTTGTCAGCTGCGACGGGTGAAAATACGTGCCAGACCGGGATTTGAAACCGGGACCTCCTGCTTACTAGGCAGGTACGTTAACCATTGCACCATCCGGGACACAGCGCGACCGCAACTGGGAGCACGATCTCACAAGGGAACCTGGACTCGCATTCGGGAGGACGACGGTTCAATCCCGTCTCCGGCCATCCTGATTTAGGTTTTCCGTGATTTCCATAAATCGTTTCAGGCAAATTCCGGGATGGTTCCTTTCAAAGGGCAGGGCCGATTTCCTTCCCAAACCTTCCCTAACCCGAGCTTGCGCTCCGTCTCTAATGACCTCGTTGTCGACGGGACGTTAAACACTAACCACCACCACCTCTCACAAGGGAACCTCCCCATCGCACCCCCTCAGATTTAGTTATACATTGACACAGTGGATAGGCCTTGAAAAACTGAACACAGATCAATCGAGAAAACAGGAAGAAGTTGTGTGGAACTATGAAAAAAATAAGCAAAATATACAGACTGAGTAGTCCATGCGCAAGATATGCAACAGCAAGGATATTGTGAGCTCATGAGCGCCGTGGCCCCGTGGTTAGCATGAGCAGCTGCGGAACGGGAGGTCCTCGGTTCAAATCTTCCCTCGAGTTAAACGTTTACTTTTTTTATTTTCGCCAAGTTATGATCTGTCATTTCCTTCATTGACGTCTCTGTTCACTGTAATAAGTTTAGTGTCTGTGTTTTGGGACCGCACCGCAAAACCGTGTGATTGTTATTGAAGTCGCGAGCTATATTTGCTGGATTCATATTGCCAACGGAATACATCACATACGGAATTTTATGGAGATCGGCTTCTCTGAAATTGACCTGCGTTCAGTATTACACCGCCGCAAGGTTTTGCAGCTTTGGGAGACGACTGGCATAACCTCAGTACGCACACAAGCTGCGTGGCATTAAGGTAACTACGAATGTGTGGAAGACCTCCGTGCGCGCCTCTAGCAGGGACACTGTGATTTTCTGTCGGCTCCGCATTGGCCATACATGGCTGACGCATGGTTACCTCCTCCGTCGCGAGGACCCACCTTGGTGTCGCTGTGGCTCCCAAATGACAGTCGCCCACCTCTTGCTGGACTGCCCACTTTTAGCCGCGGATTTTTAACTTCCCCAGCACCCTACCTTCGGTGTTGGGAGACAATGTAGCAGCTTCAGTTTTACGTTTTATTCGTGATGGCGAGTTTTACTATTTGCTCTAAGTTTTAGCACATGACCTTTGTCCTTGTGTGTTCACCACTCTAGTGCTTTCAGGGAGGAAGTTCTAATGAGTTGCAGAGTGGCTGGCTTTTCCGTCTGTTACTCATGGTCAGCCAGCCATGGTACGCTACAGTCTGGAACCGCGCGACCGCTACGGTCGCAGGTTCGAATCCTGTCTCGGGCATGCATGTCTGTGATGTCTTTAGGTTAGTTAGGTTCAAGTAGTTCTAAGTTCTAGGGGACTGATGACCTCAGATGTTAAGTCCCATAGTGCTCAGAGCCATTTGAACCTTTTTTTTTTGTAATGTTTTGAAAGATCTGGAGGTCAGTACGTTGATGCAACATTATTCGTCCCCATGCCGTTACATTTAGACCACCAAAAGGATCGTGTTCCGTCTGCAGATTTTGTGTTCAGTTATCTGGTCCTAAAAAATGCTACAAAAAAAGAAAATAAAAATGCGGAAGTGGATGCGAGAGGGAGCACAAATCGGTCCCGTCCAGCCTCAGACACCTCAACCGAACCTGGCGGGTAGGTGGCCAATTAAAGAACACCTTAAGAAATCAGGTGGTGGTCATTAACAATAAAGCAGCAATTAAAAAGTCTGTTAGCTCGTAGCACTTCTGCCAATAGTGCTGCCGACGTGCTGCTAACTGACTGAAGAGACCAGGCGTGTGTAACCGCCGTGCCACTGTGGAGAGTTTGATTGAGTGCCTTGCAGTCCTATTAAATGTGGCTCCATCTGCTCCGGCTCATCAACGTGGGTCCCTTCTTGCCTGCAGGACAATGTAGCGTTCACCTGCTGCAGTATTTCACCGTAATGTATTTTATTGAAGACGACACCATGTTATACACCAGAGGATACAAATTTCAAATCGTGTATAATAGTTCCCGGTACGTTCTTGGATGATAGTTTACCTCTCAACTCCCGGGGGTGTTAAACCTTTTTGTCGATTGTAGGTGTAGCATTCATCGAACGGGAAAGAGTTTTCCTATCTTCCGTGGCATCTGGCGTAATGTCGCGTTATGATTACAGCCCTCTTATCTCTACAGCCTCTTGTAAACAATGTTTCTCGCAATCATGCAATTATGCTATTGTTTCCTTCTGACGATACAGAAAGTTGCCAGAGATTAGAAGAGGCGCGCCACACACTTGTTCGAGAATGTTGACGGTTAGGGTTCTACGACAACGTTTACACAACGGAAGGAGAACACGGAAAGCTCAAAGTCTTTACGCAAGTCGCGTGTTATCGGGGAACGTGCAAACACTGCGTAACCTTTGTTGTTTCGTGTATAAGCAGCTGTTGTGCTTCTGACGGGAGTAAAAGGACTAACACGGAACGGCTACTAGCTACGCGACGGCATCAAAGCCCCACATTGTCTCATATCAGGCTCTTGAATTGTTCGGTATGTATGTTCATACAACAAATCTGGTTCTGGATTATGGCATTTGTCACATCTGATTACTGCTACAAAGACACCTAGTAGCGTGTTTTCATTACGAAGATCAAGGACGAAAGACCTGCATCGGCAACAAATATGAGACTCGAGGATAAGACAAAATGAACATGTATATGCAAGCGAAAATTACCATGATCAGGGAACTGTCACGAAAGGCCTAGGCCCCTGTAGCTAACGTCACTTACCTCTGGACGACAAAAACATTATTTTATATATATTTTCTTTGATAACCACAGGTCCCCTTTGAAAAAAAAGTAGAAAAATTGAAGTTAACTGCCATTACATGCCTTCGAAATAGTGAGTGAGACAGCAACAATAATAACTTCGAGAAATAAGACCTTAATAATATTGCCCTTTTTTAAAATTTTAAATAAACCAGACAATTAAAGTAATTAAAACAGTTTTGTATCAATTTCTTCAAGCGAATTCAAGTCCAAGACGTTAGGAAGACCCCAAGAGACAAATATGAACGAAGATAACAGGGATTACCCAAAGGGTCTACACAAAAAGTTTCACAGTAAAACGGGGAACAAGAACACAGTATCTATTAAACGTTAAAGAGAGAATCTCCTGTCCGCAGCCAGTTAATCAAAGGCATCTTGGCCGACAAGAAAATTTCCTTTGTAGTGCAAGTCAGATAACACATACTCAACTCTATAATAGACAGCTAGGAGGCGCGACTGCAAACAAGCAAGCCCCGCTAAGAAATGGTCGAGAGTGGCGCACACGGCCGCAAGTAAGCCAGCCCCACGCGGAAAGAACCCACCGGCACGGAGTTCTCACCCAGCAACTTAGTTAAGTGCTGTTGACAAACAAGAAACGTAAGTGCCCGACTGGATTATACAACAAGTAAAGTTACGGTTTAACCATGATTGCACTTCTAGAACGTTTCCAATAAGTTCATACGCCCTAGGAAATAAGCTTTGCTGACAGAAATACAGAAAAGGAGCTGTAATTTCTTCCAGGAATAAATATTATAGACAACCGGCTTGGGATCTTGCCACTAGAGCTAGCAACGTGCTTAAAACGGCTGTATAATAGTAATACTAGTGTGTTCAAATGGTTCAAATGGCTCTGAGCACTATGGGACTCAACTGCTGTGGTCATTAGTCCCCTAGAACTTAGAACTACTTAAACCTACCTAACCTAAGGACATCACACACATCCATGCCCGAGGCAGGATTCGAACCTGCGACCGTAGCAGTCGCACGGTTCCGGACTGCGCGCCTAGAACCGCGAGACCACCGCAATACTAGTGTGTCCTCCAGCTTCTAAAACATCGTGAAAACGTTAAAACTTTGGACGACTGGCGCTCTTGCATCAGAATTTTAAAAGAAATTTTTTTAACTAGGTAAGACGTAGCCCCATGAAATAGCTACGCGTGACAACTGGTCACATTTCATAACCATAACGACATTAACCACGCAAATTTTTTTGAGAGAGAATGCTAGCTAGTAGATTAAGACAAGTCACTTCGAAATCACAGAGCAGAGAGGCCATTACACTATTTCTAAAATCACAGAGCCAAGTAACAAGGCGTTCATGACGACTCAAGGGGAGTGTTATGGGTCCATTGCTTTTCACAATATATATAAATGACCTAGTAGATAGTGTCCGAAGATCCATGTGGCTTTTCGCGGATGATGCTGTAGTATGCAGAGAAGCTGCAGCATTAGAAAATTGCAGCGAAATGCAGGAAGATCTGTAGCGGATAGGCACTTCGTGCATGGAAGGGCAACTGACCCTTAACATAGACAAATGTAATGTATTGCGAATACATAGAAAGAAGAATCGTTTATTGTATGATTATATGATAGCGGAACAAACACTGGTAGCAGTTACTTCTGTAAAATATCTGGGAGTATGCGTACGATACGATTTGAAGTGGGATGATCATATAAAATTAATTGTTGGTAAGGCGGGTGCCAGGTTGAGGTCCATTGGCAGAGTCCTTAGAAAATGTAGTCCATAAACAAAGGAGGTGGCTTACAAAACACTCGTCCGGCCTATGCTTGAGTATTGCTTATCTGTGTGGGATCCGTACCAAATCGGGTTGATGGAGGAGATAGAAAAGATCCAAAGAAGAGCGGAGCGTTTCGTCACAGGGATATATGGTAAGCGTGATAGTGTTGCGGAGATGTTTATCAAACTCAAGTGGCAGACTCTGCAAGACAGGCGCTCTGCATCGCGGTGTAGCTTGCTGTCCAGGTTTCGAGAGTATGCGTTTGTGGATGAGTTATCGAATATATTGCTTCCCCCTGCTTTTTTTTAACTGTGAAAGTGGTGTAAATGAAACTTTGTCAGTTTAATTTCAGCGCCGACATGTCAAGCTTAAATGGTACTGAGTGTGCTACTGTTTGGCTTGTCGATCGTACCTCCGCCGGTAGGGGCAGTCCTAGACATCCGCCCGCTAGGGCACTCTGGTTTCGTTCTTGCATTTTTCTATTTTATACAGTAGTGCTTGCGGTGGTGGTAATAAAAGACTGCCATTAATTACACGTACGAAAACAGAGTAGCCTAGCGGAGCGATCTGTAGCTCCGCTTCTGCCGGCGAAGGTTGGATTGACAAGCCCAACAGTAGCAAGTGCGGCGAGGTATGTCACCTGGTGACGTCACACTCCCAACTTCGAGGCCCACGAGAGAGACATGCAGCGGCGCGTACGTCACAGCAGGTGACACCGCAGGTCTTAAGAGTGTACCAGTGGCCCTCTCCGGTGGGTAGCGCGTAACTGTTGCAGACGAGTGTAATAACGCTAGACTAGGCGTTTTAATGCATGCAAGCTCTCGATACCACACGACAGTGTTACGACCTTACGTGCGTACCTTTTCAATGACAAACTGACTTCCCTTGGACCCTGCAGGGAGCCGAGCGATCGTGATATTAGGCGGACAGGCCGACTAGTGTGACGTCACAAGTTTGTTGAAGGGCTCGTATTACTCGTCGGCCACGTTCAACATCTGGAATTCAGTTCTGGAGTATTTCCCGACATTTACAGCCCCCCGAGTCGTATATTAAATTACTTGTGTGAGAACCATCTGCGTCGCTTCGGGGCGTTTTCAAACCTCAATAATAATCACCCCGTATTTACGTCGGTTAAGGTTAAATGGTTAAGAAGTGTCAAGCATCAACTGACCGACAGTAGCAAAGATCTGTAGCGTTATAACACCTACGTGTTGCCGGTTTTTCAACTGGAAGACTCTGCATACTACACTACTGGCCATTAAAATTGCTACACCACGAAGATGACGTGCTACAGACGGGAAATTTAACCGACAGGAAGAGGATGATGTGTTATGCAAATGATTAGCTTTCCAGAGCATTCACACAAGGTTGGCGCCGGTGGCGACACCTACTACGCGCTGACATGAGGAAAGTTTCCAACCGATATCTCATACACAAACAGCAGTTGACCGGCGTTGCCTGGTGAAACGTTGTTGTGGTACCTCGCGCAAGGAGGAGAAATGCGTACAATGACGTTTCCGACTTTGATAAAGGTCGGATTGTAGCCTATCGCGATTGCGGTTTACCGTATCGCGACATTGCTGGTCACGTTGGTCGAGATCCAATGACTGTTAGCAGAATATGGAGTCGGTGGGTTCAGGAGGGTAATGCGGAATGCCGTGCTGGATCCCAACGGCCTCGCATCACTAGCATTCGAGATGACAGGCATCTTATCCGCAAAGCTGTAACGGATCGTGCAGCCACGTCTCGATCCCTGAGTCAACACATGGGGACGTTTGCAAGACAACAGCCATCTCCACGAACAGTTCGACGACGTTTGCAGCAGCATGGACTATCAGCTCGGAGACCATGGCTGCGGTTACCCTTGACGCTGCATCACAGACAGCACCGCCTGCAATGGTGTACTGAACGACGAAGCTGGGTGCACGAATGCCAAAATGTCATTTTTTCGGATGAATCCAGGTTCTGTTTACAGCATAGTGATGGTCGCATCCGTGCTTGACGACATTGCGGTGAAAGCACATTGGAAGCGTGTATTCGTCACCGTCATACTGGCCTATCACCCAGCGTGATGGTATGGGGTGCCATTGGTTACACGTCTCGGTCACCTCTTGTTGACATCGACGGCACTTTGAACAGTGGACGTTACATTTCAGATGTGTTACGACCCGTGGCTCTACCCTTCATTCGGTCCCTGCGAAACCCTACATTTCAGCAGGATGATGCACGACCGCATGTTGCAGGTCCTGTACGAGCCTTTCTCGATACAGAAAATGTTCGAATGCTGCCCTGACCAGCACATTCTCCAGATTTCTCACCAATTGAAAACGTCTGAACAATGGTGGCCGAGCAACTGGCTCGTCACAATACGCCAGTCACTACTCTTGCTGAACTGTGGTATCGTGTTGAAGCATCATGGGCAGCTGTACCTGTACACGCCATCCAAGCTCTGTTTGACTCAATGCCCAGGCGTATTAAGACCGTTATTACGGCCAGATGTGGTTGTTGTGGGTACTGATTTCTCAGGATCTATGCGCCCAAATAGCGTGAAAATGCAATCACATGTCAGTTCTAGTATAATATGTTTGTCCAATGAACACCCGTTTATCATCTGCATTTCCTCTTATGTGTAGCAATTTTAATGGCCAGTTGTGTACTTCTTGCGAGACGGCCGCCGTGACCTGTGGGTGGGGCAGGCGGAAGCAGGCGCGCTAGTGTGCTTTCGCGCCCCGCTTATTTTGGGCGAGAGGAACCTGTGAACCGCAGAGACACTTGCCTCGGTGCAGTACCACGCATCGCCTGTGCGCCCCAGTGGCCTCAACTAATCCAAAATCTGGCTGCATCTACGCTACTGGACGCGTGTTTCTCGGTCGTAATAATGTACTGGAGTCGTCCACCAATGGCCTGCAGAATGACGTAAGAGCGGGTGGTGTGCAGCGGGGACAAAGGGCACAGACGTCTTGCTCAAGCCCGCCCGCCAGGTAACCCGGGCGGCGACTTGCGAAACGGATCGGAGACAGCGGGGCGCGGTGCGCGGTGCGCGGTGCGGCAGCCGTGGCGACGCTATCTGCCGTCATCTCGGGCCGGCGCTCACACGAGCGGACCCGACCGGCTCACACGGCGCGCTCACGCTCACGACCGCGCGCCCGGGACCGGGTCGTTGCCGGGCCGCCGGCGGGCCCGGCCACAACAATTCCAACAGCCGCGGCGCGCGCGTCGTTAGTGCGAGATCTCGCATCGCTCCAGCTCTACACTTTAAATTAATGTGCGCGCCGCGTATCTCTGGAGCCGGGCCGGACGAGTTCCCGGAGAGGAGTCGTAATATTTAAGTGCGCATTCCTGCCTCCGCCGCCCTTATCGGAATCGCGGGGTGGGCCCGTCGAAGAATAGGCTCGTTCCAGGATGGCGCGCTCGCGCGTGGGTGGTACTGGAACTGGACGCGCCGGCCCGCGGCTGCGAGACAGCATCTCCAGCTCCAGCTCCAGGTCCAGCGCCGCCGCCGCGGCCGGCCGGCAAAGCTTCAAGCTGTCCGCACACGGGCCGCCTTAGCTGACCTTCGCGTGTATCTGTGTGTGTGTGTGTGTGTGTGTGTGTGTGTGTGTGTTTCCTGCCTGTTTCACGTTGAGGATACACTGCCGCCAGAGAAACACAAAATAAGGTGAGCGATATTTCGCCACCGTGCAGCGAAAGGTTAAGGGGGGTAGGACGTCAAACGGGCTGACTTGGAGCAGGAGAGGCATCACAGGTCATTTTAATTTCCACTGACTACAGGGTGTTACAAAAAGGTACGGCCAAACTTTCAGGAAACATTCCTAACACACAAACAAAGAAAAGATGTTGTGTGGACATGTCCGCAAACGCTTAATTTCGATGATAGAGCTCATTTTAGTTGAGTCAGTATGTACTGTATTTCTTAGATTCACTGCCAGTTGGCGCAATTGAAGGAAGGTGTTTGTGTTGACATGCGACTCATTGCTCTACAGTAATAGCATCAAGCACATCAGTACGTAGCATCAACAGGTTAGTGTTCATCACGAACGTGGTTTTGCAGTCAGTCTAATGTTTACAAATGCGGAGTTGGCAGATGCCCATATCATGTATGGATTAGCACGGGGCGATAGCCGTGGCGCGGCACCTTTGTATCGAGACAGATTTCCAGAACGAAAGTGTCCCTGCATGAAGACGTTCGAAGCAACAACAGATTCGGTGACCGATGGATTGGTAGAGGCGGACCAATTCCATGGCCTCCACGCTCTCCTGACCTCAACCCTCTTGACTTTCATTTAAGGGGGCATTTGAAAGCTCTTGTCTACGCAACCCCGGTACCAAATATAGAGTGTCTTCGTGCTCGTATTGTGCACGTCTGTGATACAATACGCCATTCTCCAGAGCTGCATCCGCGCATCAGGTATTCCATGCGACGGAGGGTGGATGCATGTATCCTCGCTAACGGAGGACATTTTCAACATTTCCTGTTTTCCATTCCATAATTAATATGATTTGAAGAGAAGTAAAAAAAAATGAGCTGTAACATGGAAAGTAAGCGTTTCCAGACACATGTCCACATAACACATTTTCTTTCTTTGTGTGTGAGGAATGTTTCCTGAAAGTTTCGCCGTACCTTTTTGTAACACCCTGTATACTTTTACAAATAAATTCATAAAACTTCAACAGCATGACCAGGAAGGATTCAGATTTACTGCAGTGGAAGTTCCAAAACACAACAAAATAATTTTTTTTACATGTGAAAGTTCATCATTTCTTTTAACTTACTAATGCCAGTATTTGTTGCTATAGGTACACTTTTCTTTATAAGTAAGAGAGATTTTCCGATGAATTTTGCACAGCATACAAACCATACTCAAAAGTGTATGAAACTAGAATTTTACAAATCTACTAAAAACTGCGGTAAAAATTGAGGTAATTAACTAGAAAATTTGTGTTTTTTTCTAAACATGAAGTTTAAAATATAACAGCTCATTCGTTTTTTCATAAAGTAAGTAAATTCTATAGTTTCATACACCTGTAAGTATGGTTTGTATGCTGTGCAATATTCGTCGAAGAATCTCTCTAACTTATGAAAAAAAGTGTACCTATAGCAACAAATGTAAGTGAAAGAATGATGAAATTTCACACGTAAAAAAAAATACTGTTATGTTTTCGATCTTCCAATGCAATGAGTGTGAATCCTGAATCCTTCCTGGCCATGCTGACAAAGTTTTATGAATTTACTTGTAAACGTATAGACAGTGGAAATGAAAATGTCCTGTGATGCCTCTCCTGCTCCAAGTCGGCCCATTTGGCGTCCTACCCCCCCCCCCCCCCCCCCCTTACAATGATAAGAAACAAGAACGCTCTCCACATCACTTGCAAAACTTGGGAAACTCCATATTGGAGTTCGTCATTTTCTGTTGGATCCATATTTGGTGCTTCTTGTATTATAACGTCTTCCTCTGTGGATAATATGCGAACAGTAAACATAAACCACACATTTCATACACAGAAACAGAAACTCATATATACACAGCGATAAGAGACCAAGAACAATTGGCACAATTAAATGCAAACATACATACATACATTATATGTAGATGGTATCTGTGCTTTCGGACATGTAAGAACTCTTGCGAGACTCGCCTGCCGCGAGTAATGAGTGTAATGAGCAGGGACACTACGAACGTAGTGAGTGGACAATAAGTTGGGAATGTGGGTCTCACGGGGAGCGCGCAAGTTATAAATCGCTGCAGTCGCACTATCCTCTGTGCCCTCGGTGTCTCAGATGGATCGCCGGCACGGTAGCACAGCGTGTTCGGTCAGGGGGCTGCTCGCCCTCTGTAATAAAAAACTGAAGTACAGGAATCAGCGATCAACTTGACCGGATGTCTTGTGACGTCCGCCCAGACCGAGCGCAACGAACAATACCGAACAAAGTGAAGATAATTAAAAACAAAAAAGATTGATATAGCGTCTGCCATGTAAGCAGGAGATCCCGGGTTCGAGTCCCGTGGCATACATTTTCAACTGTCCCCGTTGATGTACATCGACGCCTGTCGACAGCGTAGGTAAAAATTATCATTTAATACGTACAGTAACCCTTGTTCCATAGATCATGAATACGACATTTCGTAATTGTGTGTAACGTGTTGCATAAAATAACGAATTAATTTTTTTCTTACATTTATTACTTCATATCTAAGAATTCATCTATTGAGCAAAAGTAGTAGTCATTCAGAATTTCTTTTAATTTGCTTTTAAATGTCGGTTGGCTGTCTGTCAGACTTTTAATACTATTTGGCAAATGACCGAAGTTTTTTTGGCAGCATAATTAACCTTATTCTATGCCAAAGTGAGATTTAATCAGAATAGTGAAGATCATCCTTTCTTCTGATGCTGTAGCTATGGACTTCGCTGTTCTTTTTGAATTGGGATGGGTTATAAATGACAAATTTCGTAAGTGAATATGTGTATTGCGAAGGTACTGTGAATATCCCGCGTTCCTAAAAGAAATGTCTGCAAGGTGATCTTGGGTGGGCTCCAGCTATTATTCTGATTACACACTTTTGTGCAATGAATATTTTCTCTCTTACTGACAAATTGCCCCAAAATATGATGCCATGTGAAAGCAGTGAAGGAAAATAGGCACAGTACGCTAATCTACTGGTATGTTTATCTACAACATTTGCAATAACTCTAATAGCATAAGTATCTGAACCTAACCGTTTCAGCAGATCATCGATGTGTTTCTTCCACTTAAATTTCTCATCAGTGCACACATATTCAGAAATTTTGAGTATTCTGCTATAGCAACAGACTTCTGTTCATAGTCTATATTTATCAATGGTGTTATACCGTTCACTGTACAGAATTGTATAAACTGTTTTTTCTCAAAATTTAGTGTGAGTTCATTTGCAGAGAACCACTTAATAATTTTCTGAAATACATTATTTACAATTTCCTCAACTGATTCTTGCTTTTTGGGTGTGATTACTATACTTATATCATCAGTAAAAAGAACTACCTTTGCATTTTCATGAATACAGAGTGGTAAGTCGTTAATATATATTGAGAACAATAAGGGATCCAAGGCTGAACCCTGTGGGACACCATTCTTAATACCTCCTCGGTTAGAGGACTGCCGATTTTTGCAGGCTATCTGTACTGTTAATTTCAACCTTCTGCATTTTTCAGTTAAGTATGAATTAAACTGTTTGTGCACTGTCCCACTCACACCACAATACTTACGCTTATCTAGAAGAATTTCGTTGTGCATTAACAGAGACTATTTCAGAAACTACATACGAAGAATACTTGGGGACACGACATAACGGTTATGTCTATATGCAAGGTAACAAGAGTCTCCAGAGCGTGGACAGCGAAACCCACGGTGACAGCGACAACAGTGGCACTGAAGACGACGAGGAGAACTAGGAAGATGAGATGTAACAGTAGATAAGAGACCTATAATCATGAGTCGGACATAAGATGCCAAAATGCACAGACAAATTGTAAATATCAGTCAAATAATAGTTAAGAATAGTGATACTGTGGTAAATGTAGAGTAAGGTGGTGGAAATGTACCAGGAAAGCACATAGTTTTGCATATGGAAAAATACTTAATGTTAATGCAGAAGGTTAGCAATATTATTTCTCTACTACTAGCAGTATACTGTATTGTTGTGACTGGCGGTCAACAGCTCGAAGAAACCATTCTGAGGTATTCACCGCCAGTCACAGTCGGTGATGACACTAAAAAATCTCTCCTCTATACTATCATCTTTTTGCATTCTTCTTAAGATAAGAAGATTTTATCTATATTTCAACATAAAATTATTGCTTTTTAAATGATTTAAGAAACTGCTTTATTCCGTGTCAAATGTTGCAGATAAAAACAAAACAAATAAAAAAAGATGGCAAACGAAATCTGTAATATGTACGATCTCTCTTCAGGTATCAGGGAGCAGGACTTTAAATTTACAATAAATGAAGAAATATATATATATATATATATATGCCGTTTCTAAGCATCAGCATATTGAGAATTTCTCGAAAACTCGTTATTGGTACGATTTGCCGTAATAAAATAACGGGAAACCTCATACTGGCGGTTAAAATATTTTAATATTTAGTCATTAATATTTTACGCGTTATGAAAATTTGCCGGTTTGTGGCAACCGAATCATGAAGAATTATTTTTAAATAAAATTTCTTGGCTGAATTTGTTGTAAATAACTGACAGTTAATAGCGCGTCGCGATTTAAGCCTTGACGAGATGGTAATATAAAATTAAGTTTCACGAGTTGCTGTCGCGGGTTCGCATCTTCCTGAACCCATTTTTTTTAATTCACCTTTGCCTTTTTTAAAAGTTTGTAGTCTTTCTTATTAATTTAACAAAAATATTTTCTGTAATATTGGACGTAATGTAAATATAAGCTGAAGTCTTTGCTGACTAGACATCGAAATTTCCTTTTCGTCTTATAAGAAAACTTAAGTTTTTAAAAGTGTGTACCAGAGGCAGCACAAAATACCCAGCGTTTGAACAAGCGATAAAATGTGCGTTTTAGCATACTTAAAGTAGGAATTTTACGCGCGTCCGTTTTCGTAAACAGCTGATAGCTGTCACTGCAGAGTGCTGCCGCCGCAAATCACGTTAACCAGCACGTTCCATGTGACGATAGGGCTTGTCTCGAGCGATTGGACTTCCTGTCCCGGTTCATGTCAATGTCAGCAAACTCGTCACGTGGGAGGACGGCTGTAGGTACTTCACCTAAATTTCTGGGTACCAACCATATCAGACACCCTCCATAATGTATTTAAATATTGTTATTCTTATCTCCCTACAAATTTCTGCCTGTATTGGGAACGTCTCTTTCATTCGTACTTCGGAGCCTCCGATGCGTCATGCGAAATCTCACTTGCAGCCGTAGCCAGAAATTACGTAATGTACGGAGCACGTGACAAATTACGCGGCTTACTGCTCAGCAGATTTCATCGGGAACGCGAGACAGGATTAAACTGGATGAAATCTTATCGGGTTATTAGCCATGTTGTGGCGTCGTCTTGTCTCAATGTTGTGACGTCTTGCCTTCTCCTCTTGTTCAGGTCAAGTGTCGAGAAAGAGATGTTAAGGTCGGTGGTGGTGGTGGTGGTGGTGGTCTTCGTCCTCGGCCTTCAGCTGACGATGTCTAGGAAATTCGGCGAGAAGTCGTCGCTAAGGCCCGCGGGCCGCACGTGCCTGCTAATGCCTTCTGTGCGACCAGCGAAATCAGTCAGAATTTTTATGTACCGGTTTTATAGCTACTTAACGCATGAAATCATTTTAAAAGGCGCGGCTCTCCGGTAACATCTACTTACACAGTGTAGCTCCCGAGCCAAAACTATTGGCCATCCCTGTCGTAGAGGATTGAACTTCTCAATACTCCAAAGCTAATAATTAAAGCCGTTTACCTATCTAACTACTCAGAGATCGGATCACTGGACTAGAAAATGTATACCATCTAATGGTCACACACTGCTCCAACTGGCCAGTAGCACCTTCGGCCGATATTCTTCACAAGAACAAAACAGGAAAGCGGGTCAAAAACAAAAAGTCACGCTAAAACACCACACTCTAACTCCCACAGAAAGAAATGAAATTCATTAAACTTCAGTTAGCCTTAGCAAAGTTCATCACTTACATCCAATATCTCTCCCAGCTGACCAGTAACACCACTCTCTACCGAGGCATTTTACTATGAAAAAGTCCACGCATACTAAACCAAAACATTTGCGGCTTAACTCCACGCCCGTTCCATTTCTCGGGAACGTTCTTTCAAATGCTTTGTGGGCTTTCTGCTCTGGAAAACTAATCTCGAGGATCAAAAAGTAATACTGACTCGCCACTTCCGAAATGATAAACACTTTCAAACACAGCCTATACCACACGATATACCACTTCAGTCCCACTTTGGCTGCCGATCGACTCCTCGATTTGACAACCTCCAAATCGCTCCACGAAACTATTTAACATTTAGGCCTCCAGGCAGTCAGAATAAGGAGCCTGTAGCGCTTTTTTAACTTGCTTCTTCCTGCTGAGACTTGCAGAAGCCTTATTTTTATGTCTTTAATCTGCCAGTCTTCAGTTGCTATTGATATTAATCGTTCTTACGTTGGGACCGCTATTTGCAACTGAAGAAAGGAAAACAGACGGTCCTAACCTAAAAATCGTTGCTATAATTCAATAAGTTTCTCCGTAACGTGTGCTGGAAAACATTGTCTGACACGGGAAAGTTACTCCCCCATAAATCATCATTGTCGGCTCCGATCAAAACCCATCTACGAGAATTAGGAAAAGAGCGGCGCATCACCTTCCTCTGCAACCGGATTCTGGCCGTGGCGACCAAAACAGTTAACATGACTACTACGCAGGCACAGTCAGGAAATACGTTACTTGCTGCTCCTTACGAAGTTAACTATTACTAAATGGTTTCCCGCTTATGTTCCTAATTTTTTCGTTCTAATGGTGAAGGTATTCAGTAGATGTCTTACCGCACTTATTGGTTCATTATATGCATTGTCGGTGACGAACTGTAACTGTGGTTTGAATTGGAAGTTTATGAAGGTACAATATGCAACCAAACTCTCTTTCATATTGCTTCAATTTATTATCACCAACCAATTTTAGAACCCCGGCAGGTTAATCAGATGGAGGTGGTACCGGAACGTGTTGCTTCCTTCTAAGTACATCTCGCGGAAGGATCATGAAGGTCGGATTAGAGAGCTTACGTTTCTCAAGGAGTCTTGCCAACACCGTTCTACCAGTGCACCATTCGCAACTTACGGCAAGAAAGGTAGAATGAATTGATTGTTGGTGTTAACAACGATCATCCTCGTTTACCTCCTCTGCGTTACTGCAGATGTCGTGTCACTGAGCTCATCGTACGTATGTGCGGCAGTAGCTGTTCCCTGTCATAAATTGTGATCAAGAGATGGGATAATCTACTCAAATTTTGTATCCATCGGGCGCTGCAGTAGCATTGAGAAGTAGGAAGTGGTTACAAATCACGCTACGTACAGAAAAAATGGCTGTACATGGAATACTTGTGGCCAGAGAGGAGCCTCGTGTCAACGATCCTTTCGCTCCTTTTCTAAAACAACGGATGCTTTAAAGTACAGGGTGGCGCACGAAATGTGTTACCAATCGTTTCTTTCACAATTTACGACGCACATTAGATATCCCGCTGGGATATCTACAGCAGTACCTGCAGAGCTTGGAAACACAAATGAGTTACGAAATGACGTGTAATTCACGATACTGCCGCTGGGAGACTAGTAAGCAGCAATGGCTGACAATGGAAGACTGACGACACAGCAACGATCGGCAATTGTTACTTTTTCATGAAACGAAAAGCCTTGTTGTGACTCAGAGGCGTTTTCGACAACACTTTAACACACAATGGCTCCCTTGCAAGAAGACCATCCAGAGGTTGTACGATAAATTTGTACAGGAAGGAACAGTATTGGAAGCGAAGCGACCTCGACCTAAGCCTGTTTGTTCGCCGGAGAATATTGAAGCGGTACGAGTTGCTGTACGGAGAAGTCCCGGGAAATCGTGTAGAAAGGCAGCAGTGCAAACGGGAATGTCTAGACGCTCCGTTCAACGCATTCTTAAAAGTGACCTCCATATGTACCCATACAAGATGACCTGTACACAGAAGCTCACTGAAGAACACAAGCAGCAGAGACTACAGTTTGCTCAGTGGGCGGAGGATAGGGAAGAAACTCTCAACATCGTTTGGTTTTCAGACGAGGCACATTTTCATTCAGACGGTGTGGTTAACAAACAAAATGTACGCTTTTGGGCCACTGGAAACCCACAAGTGCTTCATGAACGACAACATTATGCTCGAGGATTAGAGCGTGGGCAGTAATTTCCAGTCTCGGGCTTATTGGACCCTTTTTCTTTGAAGAAACTGTGAACAGCGAGCGTTATTTGAACATGCTTCGCAATAGCTTCATTCCACAGCTTCTTGCTGCTGCCTTGCCCTTCAACACGCAGTGGTCCATGCAAGATCGAGCAAGGCCACATACTGCAAAACACTGTGTTGGAGTTTTTACACGAGCATTTCGACATGAGGATCATTTCACTCAGGTTTCAAGGTCGCTTCATTGACTGACGAAATTGGGTCTCGCAATAGTCCAGACCTCAATCAAATGGTTCAAATGGCTCTGAGCACTATGGGACTTAACATCTCTGGTCATCAGTCCTCTAGAACTTAGAACTACTTAAACCTAACTAACCTAAGGACATAACACACATCCATGCCCGAGGCAGGATTCGAACGTCCGACCGTAGCTGTCTCGCGGTCCCAGACTGCAGCGCCTAGAACCGCACGGCCACTTCGGTCGGCAGACCTCAATCCACGTGATTTTTTTCTTTGGGGGTACCTAAATGAAATTTTTTTCCCGAAACGTGCACGTGATTTAATGGATCTCGGGAGACTTATTCTTCAAGCTTGCAGTGAAATTACGGAAGACATGTGCCGTAGGGTAATCACTAACTTCAGTCATCGTTTGAAGGAAGTTAGGAAACGAAATGGTGGAAATATTGAGCATGTGCTGAGTTAGAACAAATCTCCATGGACGGCTCTTCATTCTAGTATATGTTCCTTTCAGATTGTATTGACAATAAAGTTTGTATTAAAAAACTAAATGGTAACACATTTCGTGCCCCACCCTGTAGAAACACTGTGTTACGTCGTTAGTCTGGTGCGGTAGTAGTGATCTCAGTGTCGTGTGTGTGTGTGTGTGTGTGTGTGTGTGTGTGTGTGTGTGTGTGTGTGTGTGTGATGCGGTGCATCGCAGAAACATCAGCTGAACCGCGGTATAATAGGGCGCCCCCTTCCCTTGCTGACGATGCTGTCTTGTAGATGGGCGGCCGCAGATAACACGGGACGTCCGGACGAGCGGGCACGTCCCTGCAACTACGTACAGCCAGGGGAACAGCCAGCCGAGCAACGCAGACGTACGAGCGGCACGTGAGCGGCGCGGGAAGCTCGGAAAAATTAGAAAAGCAGGTGGGCGCTCGGCGCGGGCTAATGTATGGAAATGAAATGCGACTCCAAACACGGCGTCCGCTTTAATTGCGCGCCACGGCGTCGACAAACAGACGGCCGGTCACGCGAGCCATCCGTCTCTCCCTCCTGCCCCCTCACTGCACCAGATACTGTTGTCTGCCTCCCTCCCAACTGCCACCTGCTGGTCCACCTACGCACTGAAGAATCCCAGGCAGGTGCTTGAGGACCCTATTTTTATTGTCTTGGCCTTAAAAAACCAGTGGCAGGAAATGAATGTTTTGCTCGTAATTGACATAAACAGCTTAAGCCCATAACAGTTCAGTGTTCCTCGTCTGGCGGCTATTGTGACCCCCCCATGACCCATATTTTTACATTTCCAGAAGGCTTTCGACACCGTTCCTCACAAGCGTCTTCTAACCAAACTGCGTGCCTACGGAGTATCGCGTCAGTTGTGAGACTGGATTCGTGATTTCCTGCCAGAAAGGTCATAGTTCGTAGTAATAGACGGAAAGCCATCGAGTAAAACAGAAGTAATATCCGGCGTTCCCCAACGAAGTGTTATAGGCTCTCTGATGTTCCTGATCTATATTAACGACATAGGAGACAATATGAGTAGCTGTCTTAGATTGTTTGGAGGTGATGCTGTCATTTACCCTCTTCTAAAGTCATCAGATGATCAAAACGACTTGCAAAATTATTTAGACAAGATATTTGTATGGTCCGAAAAGTGGCAGTCGACCCTGAATAAAGAAGTGTTATGTAATTCACATGAGTGCTAAAAGAAATCAGCTAAATTTCTATTACGCCATAAGTCATACAAATCTGAAGCCTGTAAATTCTAAATACTTAGGGATTACAAGTACAAATAACCTAAACTGGAACGATCACATAGATAATAGTGTGGGTAGAGCAAACCAAAGAGTGTGATTCATTGGCAGAACACTTAGAAGGTGCAACAGGTCTACCAAAGAGACTGCTCACACCACGCTGGTCCGCCCTATTCTGGAGTATTGCTGTGCGCTGTGGGATCCGCATCAGACAGTACTGACGAATGGCATCGAAAAATAAAAATAAGGGCAGCTCGTTTTGTATTATCGGGAAATAGGGAAGATAGTGCCACAGACATGATGCATGAATTGGAATAGCAGTCATTGAAATAAAGGTGTTTTTCGTTGCGACGGGATCTTCTCATGAAATTTCAGTCGGCAGTTTTCTCCTCCGATTGCGAAAACATTCTGCTGCCATCCACCTAGATAGGGAGAAATGATGATAACTATAAAATAAGAGAAATCAGGGCTCGCACAGAAAAATTTAAGTGGTCGTTTTTCCCGAGTGCCGTTCGAGAGTAGAACGGTAGAGAGACAGCTTGAAGGTTGTTCATTGAACCCTCTGCCAGGCACTTTATTGTGAATAGCAGAGTAATCACGTAGGTGTAGAGCCAGTATACGAGTGAAGGTGATCTCCAGCCTGGATGTCATAGGCTGGTCTTTCCCTAACCCTCGTAAATGGGTTACGAGCAGAGCCTACATTGCTGGCTTACTGATTTGTGACTTTCCCATCATGCCCATGATTTCTGACACCAGTTGCAAAGAAACTTGTATAAGTGCTGCTAGGAATCAGCACCTTACAGAAGCTCTGTTAACGGGAGCAGGAAATGGTAATTGAAAATGCTCACATTCTGCTCATTATTGTGAGTGGCTGGAATTCCTAAAAGTTCAAGCGTGTTGGGGGACTCTGGAAATCGAGAAGTTGGCCCACAGTCCTCACGGAGTGTAGGATTCATGTGCCCTATGGAGGTAGAGATAGTGTTTTTTTTTTAGTGTATTTCAGAAGTCGAGAGAAGGTGCTCCTTCGTGATCAGTTGAGAAATTCCGAAGGTGGGGTTCCGTGAAAGTGAATGTCTCCATAAGTTAAACCGTGCATGTGCTCAGTAGGCAGGGTTGTTACGTGAGATGGCGCAGCCAGTAGGTACTTGGACGACAATATTTTAGTGAATGATGTGAACTTGGCCAGTTGTACTAGAAGCCAGTAGATTATATGTGTTTATATGTAAACTAGGGAGTGTTATGAATGTGCAACTCTTTCACTACTGACTTGGAACTGTGTTTCTGTTTTGTTGCTAGTGGCCAGTTGGAGGTGATGTATTGAACTGATAACGATGAACACATTTCAGTCAATAACATATGTTTTTGAGTGTTTTTAGCAAAATAGTTTTATTTTTGTCCCAGACATGTTCACTGCAGTTGCATCATCATCAGCGGTTTTTTAATTGTTATGGTTGTTATACATAGGGAATTTTCTTTAATGTTTAACAGCCATAACAAAAAAAAACACTGATGATGCTACAATTGCAGTGAAACATGTCTGGGACAAAAAACAAAATTGCGTTTTGCTAAAGGCTGACCCCACTCAAAACCATATGTTATTGTTAAAGCAAACACAGACAAAAGAGCTTCAACATAAAGACTATCATATTTTCGTCAAGTTGTTGAACCTTGGAAACTTTCGAAAACCACAGGGATTTTAGTAACTGCAGCAATTGTTGTATTATGGGCATCCTCTGCTATAGGATTGTACCATGATGAAAAAGATCGCTTCAAATGTATGATAAATATTTGTTTTATGATACAACTAGTTTGGAGCATTAAAGCGACATATTCAGGAACACATATTTATTTCATAATTTATTTCAAACTATACATAGTATATTTCTGAATGATTTTTTGTCAAATTGTGACAAAAATGTTCTGCCATCAAGAGACTGGTAGTCCACTTTAAAGTATGGCAGAACACTGGGTACATCATCCTCATACAGGAAATTGAGGGTGTAACATTGTCGCTTGAGTGGAATATCGTATGGCAGCCCGTATCCGAGTTGTCAATAATTCAAGAACAGTCTTAATCGCATTTATTATTGTTATAATACTGCCAACCGGTTACAACCCGACGTAGGGGTCATCTTCTGGGCGTTTACACCATTGGTCGACTGCTGGTGGTGTCACTCCTGTCTACATAACGGCAGCAAACTATCAACAGTCGACCAACGGTGTAAACGCCCAGAATATGACCCCTACGTCGGGTTGAAACCGGTTGGCGGTATTATAACAATAATAAATGCGATTAAGACTGTTCTTCAGTTATTGATCAATCATACTAATCGCTGCTTCTCTCCACAACCATGTTGTATCTGAGTTGACTTCAGTGATCATCACATTGAGACATACTTCTAAGTGAACCCAGACAACAAGCAGCAGGAGTCAGACAGCAACGTGTGTTGTTGTATTTGTGTGCAGTGGGAAAATGGTACGTTTCCAGGTATGATTTACAAGGCTAACCGTAACCATCTTGGTCCCCATTACAAGTCCTCAAAGTTTGTAAAGGGAATTTAGTTCTGCCCTGTATTTGTGATTGGCAGTAATTCTCGATTTTTCACTTATATCAAGTAGCCTAATTGCAGCTGCAACACTACTGTAGGTGCTTCTTAAATTCGACGTTTTAGTTTAGTAATGAAATAGAACGTTTGTGTTGGCAAAGAGCCACAAATGCTTTAAGTGTAGCGGCCGATGCACTTGCCAGTGGCCGCGCTCACGTCTAGCGCAGGGTGACGGCAGCGCCACGGGCTTCCCCAGCAGAGCCGGTGTGCTGGCGGTCGTTAAGCGGCCGTCCTTCCTCCAGCCGCACGTGCCGCTGCCCCGTCGTTTCGTCCTAATCAGTCAGATAAGCTGCCGTGCCACCTGAAGCCTCCAGCACCTCTGTCGCAATGCTTTGTCCTCCGGGGCGACGAACGCCTCGCAGGCATCCATTAGCTACGGGTCCCCAAGTACCTGCGGCCGATAAACAACACGCGCTCTGACGTCTGGTCAATGAACGCTCACGTTGGCCGAGCCGGAAATTTCCTATATTTATTTTCATCACTCGGCAAGTCACCATAGGGTGCACAGCGGAGGGTACGTAGTATTACTGCAAATAATTCCCTTTCCTGATCTACTCGCAAGTAGAGCGAGGGACAAATGACTATCTGTACGCTCCCGGAAAAGCTCTCATTCACATTCTCTTATCTTCACTGTCCTTATGGCCATATAATCGTACTGCAGTCTGTCGCAAACGCCAGTTCTCTGAACTTTCCCGACAGTGCTTCGCGGACAAAAATGTCGACTTTCTTCCAGGGGTTCCCATTTGAATTCATGGACCAGTAGTGTAATACCCTCACTTTGGTCGAATCTAGGGGTAACAAATCTAGCAGCATGCCTCTGAATTGCTCCAGTGCCTTCCTTTACTCCAGCCTGGCAGTTCTCCCACACACTCCAGCAGTACTCAAGAAGACAGTGTATGAAACACTAATGCAACCCATTCTTGAGTACTGCCGGAGTGTGTGGGAGAACCACCAGGTTGGAATAAAGGAAGGCACTGGAGCAATTCAGAGGCATGCTGCTAGATTTGTTACCCATAGATTCGACCAAAGTGAGGGTATTACACTACTGCTCACTTCCCTAAAATTCTCCCAGTAGCCGGAGTCAACGGTTAACCTTCTCTACAACCAATCTCACAGGCTCTTTTCCCTATTCGTTGCTTTGCAGCGTTACCCCTAGATATTTAATCGACTGACTGTGTCAAGGAGCTCACTACCAACATAGTATTCGAACATTATAGGACTGTTTTACCAACTCGTCTGCATTGACTTACGTTTTTCCTCATTTAGAGTACCACATTCTGTCTGGTTCAGATAAATATTATAGACAGTTCAGTTTAAAATCTCTTCGTTCTCACTGGAAGATTACGCCACTGCATATAACACATGATAATTAACCGATTGGCATCTTGCTCCGCGCGATGTTATCAGCTGTAAGGTTTGAAGTGTAATAAATTTTTCTTTTAATGACGCAAACTGGAGTAGTCAGCACAACCGCAACGATGTGGGACAAAAATCAAGAAAGATGCTCATTGTCGCAACCGATATTTAATTTTTATCTCGTGGTATCAATAGTGACAATACTTTGCAAACCCTTCAATGTAAAATGAATGAAAAACTTAAAAATAAACTTCTAATCGCCATAATCATTTATTGCATTAACGGGCATTGCAAGCTTAAAGCAGAAAAGAACAAAAGAAATATGCATACTATAAAAGAAATTATAATACAACGCATTACAGAAGTAAAAAAAGTCAGTCAGTCAGAGCAAAAGAGAGATGTATGGCAGGTGGCAGTCCATCGCTGTCTGTCTCTGGCTTCATCTTCCATCGCTGTTGGCTCCACTTATTTGAGGATTGTTAGTACTCGACTGTATTGTTGGACGTCCTCTTGGGTCTTTTCCAGCAAGTGGAGGACAGGGAACCCGGTATGGGAGGGATCCATCAGCTCTAAAGATGTGGCCAAACCACTGTAGCCTCTTCTGGACTAATATGCGGCCAATCTGTGATTTCTAAACTGATGGTACAGGCCTTCTTTCTAATAGCTTTTCAATAGTGCATTTCAGTCATCGGTGCACATTTCTATGCACAGCTTCTTTTTCAATTGACTTTAGAAGGACCTTAACATTGATGTCAACACACCAGATAGACATATGCGTGAATTACCCTGATTTATGTTGTATACGATATTCAGAAGGATGTAGGTTGCAGTAGGTACTGGGAGATGAAGAAGCTTGCACAGGATAGAGTAGCATGGAGAGCTGCATCAAACCAGTCTCAGGGCTGAAGACCACAACAACAACAACGATATTGAAATGCTATGTCTTTCAAATGTTGTTTACACTAGTTTACTTACACACAAAATCCACGGAATTCACAGACGCGCGTTTCTGGTGTGTTGATACAACAGTGAAGGTTTTCAAAAAGCCAAATGAAGAGCTGAAGATGGAACTGTGCTTTGAAATACCCATTAGCGAGTGAAACACACTGTTGAAAACATAGTAGACCGAGATTATTATTAAATTCTCCTTTTAATTTTTTTTTTGTTTTTGTAATGATGAGGGGATGTCATAAGTAAAATATCTATTTACATGTGGAAATTTTTTGTCTGCGACTAAAAAACAACGTTATACGGTTCACTTTCAACGAAGCAGAGTCGCCGAAAGTGGCTAGGAATTGAGATAGGTGTTTAATGAAACGCAGCATTTGCTAGCTGATGAGTATAATATGCAAACAAAACGAAACATCTCGTAATTGTTTCCAGCAGCAAGGAGATATGCTAGGCTGTCGAATACTAAACTGGACACGACTCTCTTGAAGAGAATCAAAAGATACATTGGTGGGTAGCTTTGTATTGAGTAACCTGTTTCTTTTTTCAGAATCTGCACGTGGGAAAAAGGAACATCAAAATCTTGCAGTCAGAGATGTAAATTTTCTTTTTTATTACGATGGTATTTTCTTCCTATGTAGGTGAGTCAGCAAAGTTAGTAGCCGAAATTTCGTGAAAAAGTCTCGACGCGACGATAAACGCCTTTGTTTTAATGAATACCACCCTAACTCGCGTATCATACTCGTGACACTGTCCTGATTCGCGTTAGTACAACACGAGCTATCCTATTTTAAACTTTTTTCGAAGCCCTCCAACAGCAAAAGGTTTGCAGGAGAACTTCTGTTAAGTTTGGAAGGTAGGAGACGAGGTACTGGCAGAAGTGAAGCTGTGAGGACGGAGCGTGAGTGGTGCTTGGGTAGCTCATATGGTAGAGCACTTGCCCGCGAAATGCAAAAGTCACGAGTTCGAGTCTCGGTCCGGCACACAGTTTTAATCTGCCAGGAAGTTTCATATCAGCGCACACTCCGCTGCAGAGTGAAAATCTCAATCTGATACATTATTTAACAAACTGTTCTCTTGGTGTACAGTGTTGAACATTGACAATAGTACAAGCCCATCTACAAATTTGCCTGCTCATTGGTCTTAGACGATTATGTTGCCTGAGGTCTCGAACTGGAGAGGTCTTGCATGCTCGACACTGTATTGACCGCATTTGTCGATGCGCTTTGCAACGGAGCCACACTGACATTTGTGTTATCGATATGTGTTGTCGACTTTGATGTGGGACGGCGATCTCTGGACGTTACCACAGTGTCTTTATTACCTGTTTTACATCTATCTCAATAGACGTTAAGGTCATAAATTTCGTGGAAAGATCACCACATCCCGCTTCCAAAAACATAACGATGCAATAGTACTTGAAAAGTACAATAATCGTTTGTTCATAGAAACATACCGCAGCTCGGTAGCACACATGTTACCGCCAACAGTGCAGGAGCCGGTGGGACTAAAGGATGCTAGAGCGAGTACACACTTGTCGGCAAGCGACACCTTCCACCAGGTTCCGTGAAGACATGTCTCCATGCTGATTGAGCGCTGGGGGAAGCCAAGTGGCAGCCGAGGCGCCGGCTGCTCACCCCCCCTCCCCCCTCCCCCCTCCCCCCCCTCCCCCGCCCCCTCCGCCCCCTTCTCCGCCCTCCCCCCTATCCCTTCGGTGCCTCACCGTGTCCCGTTGTCTCAATATTTGTTCAGCCACGGCCTCCGTCTGACGGTGCTCCAAAGCCGTCTTCTCAGCAGCTGCCTTCGCCTGTAATAATGCTGCGCACTTTCTCTTCACTCGCTCCTACCGAATCGTGTGCATTGTTTCTATTATTTCGTGTAATTATCTGACCCAAACCCACTCCGTACATACAGACATCATCTGGATAAGAAGGGCAATGAGAAACTTGCGATAGTATGTAAGGAATATTTAGAAGATCTTATGGAAGAAACGAAAAACGTAATTAGCGCGTTATGTAACCCAAGGATGAAGAAAGCGAAGGCGAAGATGATGGAATGTAGGACATAGATGAGCAACGACTTGCTTGGTATGAAAATTGGGGACAACACGGTAGTGTTATTCTAGCAAAGGTGGTTTGTGACTTCGAATGCTCAGAGCACGAAATTGTGATTACGCATCTTACCTCGACAGCCATTTGAATAATCACCTATTCTAGATCTAAAAAAAAAAATAAAAATGGTTCAACTGGCTCTGAGCTCTATGGGACTTAACATCTGAGGTCAGCAGTCCCCTAGAACTTGCCACACCAGCCGGCTGTCAGTGTCATAACCCGTCTTTTGCCACGCTATTGTAACACAGGCTTGCACTTAAGTTCAGAAAGTTCACTCTATACCATAGAGCGTAGTCTGACGGCGAAATGACACTCATGTAACTTTGCTTGTGGTTTTCCACTTTGTAGAAAACGTTTGCTCTTCATGTAGCATAATTATTTTAAGCGGAGAGAAATGCAGCAATATTCTAGATCGATCTAACGAACAAAAAACTGAACAGAGGACAGCGTAGGCTCTATCTGCAGGTATATGTAGAAGTTAGTTAACAAAGCACTGTGAAAATGTGTTTCAAATCCTATCATTTCAATACCTCGTTTCTTCGCGTTGCTTAAGTGGCTGTCTTAGATCTTAAATACGAAAGTCTTTAAATGTCTCTTGCGATAAGAAGCGCAGTTTTTCATTCGAATTGGCCATACAAATGTCTTTGGAATGAGTGATTTGTAGACCAAACACATTTTCTTACGGTTTCGAGAGTTCGAAGTCACGCACTTTCGATGTATGTATGCAAGATTACACAGAACGGCTGAAGCAATAAATATATCAGCAATTTACAGGCACCGATAAAGGTAACTTTCTTCAGTAAAAGTGATTTACTGGTATCAGATATTGATTTGGAATTGAAGAGCAAGTTCCATGAAAGTGTGCGACTGTATGAAGTGAAACGTGGAACATAGGAAATTCGGAGAAAAGGAATTGGAAGTATTCACATTAAGGGGGGTGCTGAAGAACGTTAAAAACTGAGTAGACGGATAAAATACGAAACGAAGTAGTACTGAAAATAATGTGCAGTAAAAGAAGTGACAAGAGAGTCTTACAAGGAGGTGACACAAGTTAGTACGACGTTTTCTTTGCCATCCAGGAATATCTGAGTTGGCGCTGGAAAGAGTAGTAGAAGGGAAAAATAACAGGTGAGACAAAGGCTAGAATTATAGAGTGTGTTGGTTGTGGTAGTTACGTAGATACGGAAAGATCAGCAGGTGGTAGCAAAAGATGGACCGCATAAAATTATCCGGAAGGTTAATTATTTGAAAATAACGAACAAAAAAGTCAACAGAGGACAGCGAAGGCTCTATCTGCTGGTACTATGTACAAGTTAGTCAACAAAGCACTGTGACATTTTCGACACTCTTAGGATCCCCTGGACTAAACAACAAAAGTTATTAAGAAAGCTGTTCGGTTTAGATTTGAAAGTGTAGGGTTTACCACCGATTTTGTCCGTTCTGTTTAGAGCATATTGAAAAAGGACCCTGAAGAATGCTGCGGTCCTTTCGCTGTCGACAAGTTGCCGAACCTAACCCTTCTTATAACCTGTCACGAAGCGGATTTCGGCTTCTTCGGCCATCATTAGGTGAATGTCGCAAACCACATATAAAATGTGCCACTTATTATTGATAGACTTGAGACATAAAATGGTGAGATACAGGGAGTGTAAAATGGAGAATATTACTTTTTATGTTAAGGAGAGGTAATTAAAATTTAACAGAAGACAAAAAATAAAATTCAGTGTACTATTGCAATCTAAATTTTGTAACTGAAACTTAAATTTAAATAGTTAACTTATCTGCACAACATAAAGTGATACCTTTTGTAAAAATTTTGCATGTCATCCATTTATTCACGGTCTGTATCAGTATTATCCTGTAACTCACTCGTGATTATATCTGTGGTCAACACTCAGTTTTCAGCTGACTATGAGGTGAGAAGACGAATAGCCGGTACGTGATCAAATTAACAACATTTTGAGGAGCATCAGGAAAGTGTCCAATATTTTTGTAAGCAGGCCTTTACGGGATATTTGGCGCCCGTCTTCACCAGCCAGTGCATGTTTTGCAGTATCTCTGTGACGTTTCCCCGTCGGTCAGATAAGCTTATCAACATTCGTGCTGCCCTATCTGCGACGATACTGACTTCTGTGAATCAAGAAATAATCGAATCCGTTGTCAGTGCCGTAATTTCCTCGTTGTACAATCGCGAGTTTCTTATCAAAGACATTGTGAAGTGTGGCTGTCTCATACAATGCGACAACCACACATATGCGGGTGTCGAAAGAAATTTTTCACTCGACCGGTGATTTCTTGGTAACGACGACGCAGCATGTCACCTATGGTGGACAGTCATCGACAGTTGCTGAAATAACTTCCGGCGTTGTTACTGTCGCATATTAAGGATTTGGCAGACGATATTAAGTGTGACCACATACTTGTCGTCAATGGTACACTTATCTACACCGACGAGGCTAAACATTATGACCATCTGCTCAGTAGCTTCATGGTCTATCTTTGTAACGCAATATATAACCGATTCTGTGTGTCATCGACTCAGCAGATCGTTGGTAGATTCGTGGAGCTATGTGCCACCACGTGTCTACGCCCAAGTCACGTGATTCCCGTAAATAACTGCCCGCTTGTTTGTTGCGTGGTGATGGCGCTCGATAGCGAGGCCAGACGGAAACCATCGGGTTCACACCAGGCGAATTTGGTGGCCAGGACGTTAACGTTATTTCACTGTCATGCTCCTCAAACCTCTGTAGCACGATTCTCGCTTCGAGACACAGAAAATTATAGTGCTGAAAGATAGCATCGCCAGGAAAGACATCAAGCACCAAGGGATCCAGGTGGTCCCCAGCAGACATGGTGTCTTCGATAAATACGACATGTCTCATGCAAGTGCGCCTGGATGACAGCATATGTGGTGTGTACCCTACGGTCGCAGGTTCGAATCCTGCCTCGGGCATGGATGTGTGTGATGTCCTTACGTTAGGTTAGGTTTAAGTAGTTCTAAGTTCTAGGGGACTGATGATCTCAGATGTTAAGTCCCATTCTGCTCAGAGCCATTTGAACCATTTGATTTTGTGGAGAAGACCATCGACCTGGTAGAGCAAACACTTGATTCATCCGACCAGCCGACACGTTTCCAGTGATACACGGTCCAGTCTCGATGATCTAGAGCCCACTGACGATGTCGTTGGGCCAATAAGTGAACACGCAGGGGTCCTCTACTACGTAGCCCCTTTTTCAACAGTGTGCCCTGAATGGTGCGCTCCGAAACACACGTGCGTCCTCCGATATTCTCTTTCACCAGAGGTGCCACAGATCCCATCTATCCTACTTTGCAGAGCAGACAAGCCTCCAAACCCCACATTCTCTGACGAGTCGGGGACGTCCAACCACTTAACGCCTAGTCGCAGTTTCACTGCCCTTCTACCTCTTTCTGTAGTCCCTCAAGATAGTTCCGTATGAACATTCGATCATCTTCGCAGTTTTCGAGATACTCGTTCACGGGCTCTACGTAATAGTAATCTGCTCTTTGGCAAAGTCGCTTTTCTCAGTGCATTTCTCCGTTTGCCGAGCGTATCTGCGCTGGGGTAACGCACCGTACGTCTCTGCTCGGCTTACATACTTTTCTTACTGCGTTGCGTTACCGCAACGCCACCAGAAAGCATCCAACCTTACAGTGGGCAGCATAATGTTCTGGCTGATCAGTGTAAATCTGCATCCATGCTTTCCAAACCAAGGTGAAGTGCGTAATAGAGGGGTACGTCCGATTGTACCAATTATTATGGTGTTTTCCCCGTTCCATTCACTTGTGGAGCGCGGGAAGAATGTCTGTTTGAAAGCCACCTTGCGAGTTGTAATTAGTCCGTGTCCTCACGCTCCCGATGGGGGCCATGTGTAGGGCGTTGTAGTATATTCCTCGAGTCGTCATTCAATGGCGGTTCCTGAAACTATGTAAGTAGGCTTTCTCGGGATAGTTTACATCAAGCGTCTGCCAGTTAAGTTCAAATCTGTGTGACACTCTCCCATAGGTCAGTCAAACCTGTGACCGTTAGTGCTGCCCTTCTCTGTATATGTTCAGTAGCCCCAGTCAGACTCGCAACGTGAAGTCCCACACACACTTGAGCAGTATTCGAGACGAGTTTGTAAGCCGCCTCCTACATCTAAATCCACACTTCGCAAGCCATCCGATTTTGTGTGGGGAAGAGTTCTTTCGGTACCCCAAAATGATCCCCATTGTTCCATTCTACCAGTATACCTAAGTCTGCTAACTGCTTTACGCACGACTGCACCTATGTGACTATTCTATGTCCCTACAAATCATTATACCCAGGTATTTGTATCAGTTTCTCGATTGCAGTTGTGACTCACTGATATCATAGTCGTGGGACGCTAAGTTTTTTTGTTTTTTACCTCTTGTGAAGTGCACAATTCTACATTTCTGAACATTTCAAACAACGTGCCAATCTTTGTAAAAGCACTCCGTCTTCAGGCCACGAGTGGCCTACCGGGACTATCCGACCGCCGTGTCATCCTCAGTGGAGAATGCGGATAGGAGGGGCGTGGGGTCAGCACACCGCTCTCCCGGTCGTTATGTTGGTATTCTTCACCGAAGCCGCTACTATTCGGTCAGGTAGCCTCTCAATTGGCATTACGAGGCTGAGTGCACCCCGAAAAATGGCAACAGCGCATGGCGGCCTGGATGGTCACCCATCCAAGTGCCGACCACGCCCGACAGCGCTTAACTTCGGTGATCTCACGGGGACCGGTGTATCCACTGCGACAAGGCCGTTGACTGCCAATCTTTATAAGACTTTGAAATCTTATCACATCTGACTGAATATTTGTGCAGTTTTTGCAGCCTGGACTTCGTTATCTGTAATGAAGTACTGTTTTCAAAAAGCTATAGACATCCGCAATCAGATTTTGATAAGGATTCTAAGTGGTTCAAATATTGCCAACTTGGTTTACTCGTTCATCAACGTAGAATGTATACTTAATAAAATGCAGAAAAGTAATATCGTGTGACTCCAATATCAATCAGTTCCAACTGGAATCAGTAAACTCATACAAACAACCAGGGACAAAATTTTGTGGGGGAATCGAATAAAACAACCAGTTAATCTCAGTAAAGCAGGCAGCAGACTTCATTTCAGTGGGAGGACACTGGCAAAATATAGCGAGTCTACGAAGTGTTTGCTCGTTCCTGTGGTGGATACAAGGAGCTAATGGGTTCTGAGACAGAGAGCAAAATAATGAGATAGTATTCAATAACTTGTTTTGCTTATCTTGAACAACAGCGAGTCCTGGACACAGTCGAGAACGAGCAGTTGAAAAAGGCCGGTTCGATTACGCACAATAACAAGAGAGGCTGAAAGACGACGCTTCGACTAGGCAGCCAGAACTGAACTAACCGGCCAGAGGTCGGTGCAACGCACTGAACGTTCGCTGGGGGCTGCAGAGGGTGTGTGTGGGGGCCGGCCGCAGATTGGCGGTGCAGTCACGTCGATTATTGCCAACTTCTAGACGAGGAGAGGCGTGGCCTGGTATCGATAGCGCACAGTACCACGCAGTGGAGGTTGCTTCCAAATCTCGCGTGCGACCCATTCCAGAGTATTTTTCTAGTGTGTGTGACTCACAGACCAACCACATAGGTCAAGGGGTACTGAAATCGTAAAAAGAACAGCACGAATAGTCATACGTTTGTTTGGCGCACGACAGGTCGTCACAGAGATGCTGAAAAACAGCAACTGCCAGAAACCTGTACACGACGACGATCCCGCATGGCGTGAGTACATAAACGGTTCTCTGCAAATGGATTCACTATATTTTGACAAAACAAAGTGCATTAAATTCTATACAGTAAGTGACATAACACCATCCATAAATATAGACTTAAAACAGAAGTCTGTTGCTAAGACAGAATATTCAAAATTTCTGGGTATGAGCACTGACGAGCAATTGAACTGGGAGAAACAAGTTGATGATCTGCTGAAAGGGTTAGGTTCAGCTACTTACCCTATTAAGGTTATTGCATATTTTGATGATAAACATATCACTAAATTAGCCTACTATGCCTGTTTCCATGCACTGTTTTCAATGGCATCATATTTTGGGGAAATCCATCATTAAGAGAAAAAAATATTCATTGCACAAAAGCGTGTAATCAAAATAATAGCTGGAGCCCACCCAAGATCACCTTGCAGACATTTATTTAAGAAACTCTGAATATTCACAGTTCATTCGTAACATATTTACTTAAAAAATTTGTTATTAATAACCCATTCCAATTCAAAAATAACAGCGAAGTGCATAGCTACAACACTAGAAGAAAAGATGATCTTCACTATTCTGGGTTAAATCTGACTTTGGCACAGAAAGGTGTGCATTACGCTGTTACAAACACCATTGGTCATTTGCCAAATAGCATTAAAAGTCTGAAAGATATGCAGTCAACATTTAAAAACAAAAGAATTTCTGAATGTCAACTCCTCCTACTCAATAGATGAAGTTTTAGACATGAATATATATATTATCTCATAACATTCTGCGGACGGTATTTGCTTCGCGATACATTATCCGTGTTAAAATGGACCGTTTACCAATTGCGGAGAAGGTCGATATCATGTATCGCGTTGACAAATGGCTATTGTGACCAAAATGCCCAACGGGTGTCTGCTATGTATGCTGCTCGGTATACTGGACGACATCATCCAAGTGTCCGGACCGTTCACCGGTTAGTTACGTTATTTAAAGAAACAGGAAGAGTTCAGCCACATGTGAGACGTCAACCACGACCTGCAACAAATAATGATTCCCAAGTAGGTGTTTTAGCTGCTGTCGCGGCTAACCCGCACATCAATAGCAAACAAATTGAGCGAGAATAGGGAATATCAAAAACGTCGGTGTTGAGCATGCTACATCAACATCGATTACACCCGTATCATATTTCTATGCACCAGGAATTGCATGGCGACGACTTCGTACGTCGTGTACAGTTCTGCCACTGGGCACAAGGGAAATTACGGCACGATGACAGATTTTTTGCACGCGTTCCATTTAGCAACAGAGCGTCATTCACCAACAGCGGTAACGAAACTGGCATAATATGCACTACTGGGCAGCTGAAAATCCACGATGGCTGCGACAAGTGCGGCATCAGCGACCTTGGCGGGTTAATGTATGGTGCAGCCTTATGGGAGGAAGGATAATTGGCCCCCATTTTATCGATGGCAATCTAAATGGTGCATTGTATGCTGATTTCCTACGTAGCTGATTTCCTACATAGCTCGCGTGCGGTTGAAGCGGTATTGAATAGCATATTTCATGACAGGTGGATTGGTCGTCAAGGCACCATACCATGGCGCGCAAGTTCACCGGATCTGGTGCCCCCGGATTTCTTTCTGTGGGGAAAGTTGAAGGATATTTGCTGTCGTGATCCGCCGACAACGCCTGACTACATGCATCAGCGCATTGTCAATGCATGTGCGAACATTACGGAAGGCGCACTACACGCTGTTGAGAGGAATGTCGTTACACCAAATGCATTAAGGTTGACGGAAATCATTTTGAGCATTTATTGCATTAATGTTGTATTTATAGGTAATCACGAGGTACTGCATGCGTTCTCAGAAATGATGAGTTCACAAATGTACATGTATCACATTGGAACAACGGAAATAAAACGTTCAAACGTACCAAAGTTCTGTATTTTAATTTAAAAAACCTACCTGTTACCAACTGTTCGTCTAAAATTGTGAGCCAGATGTTTGTGACTATTACAGCGCCATCCATCACAGAGAGAAAAAAGGGGTCCAACTAAAACATTCATATTTCTTGATGTACTACACGAATATGTAATAAAAATGGGGGTTCCTATTTAAAAAATAAGTTGATATCCGTTTGGCCTATGGCAGCTCCATCTAGCGGTCCAACCACAGCGCCATCTGGTTTCCCCCTTCAAGGTAGACAAGTTTCGCTCTTTGCAGATTTTTCGTTTCCCTCTTATTTCGTGAGTTATTTGGCCCGGTCACGATCAGTGGACCACCCTGTATATATCATTAAGAAGTGTCATATCCATTATCTATAGAACAAGTTTTCATGTAATGAAATGTAAAACCATTAGTGATTGAGGTATCGAAGAACATACTCAGAATCGAACGTATCGCGCCCACAGGTATGGCGAAGACTGTAATCACAGCACGCAGAGAGGAACTTGGCTAGCTCAGCAACCGAACAGAATGAGAAGAAAACCTCATCCATAAGAAGTCCGTGGCGATTTGTAGGCTACTGATGGACGGCCACGGCGCCGGGCATTCCTGCGTCTCATTGCCGCAAACGAAGCACCGGTCGGCAGGTGGTGTAACACCGGCGGACCCGTGGCGCTAATGTCGGTCTGGAATTGGTCACACAGCCTGCGCTGTTGTCACGTCGTGACGTGTCGGCCAGCGAGGGGCTACTTCACTACCTGAAGGTCGCCAGCTGGCCGGAGCGTGTGCTCCCAGTCCGTGTGCCACAGCCACACTGAAATAATCAGGAGAGAGACGGGCCAGTCACATCCTTGGGAGTTTGGTTTTGGTGTCACTAGACCGTGCTCTAAAACCTGCTAATATTTCTCTCTAAGACGAATGGAGAAACTGGTAGAAGGCGACCTCAGGGAAGACCAGTTTGGATTCCGTACAAATGTTGGAACACGTGAGGCAATGCTGACCCTACGACTTACCGTAGAAAATAGATTACGGAAAGGCAAACCTACGTTTCTAGCATTTATAGACTTAGCGAAAGCTTATGACAATGTTGACTGGAATACTCTCTTTCAAATTCTGAAGGTGGCAGGGGTAAAATACAGGGAGCGAAAAGCTATTTACAATTTGTACAGAAACGAGATGGCAGTTAGAAGAGTCGAGGGGCATGAAAGGGAAGCAGTGGTTGGAAAGGGAGTGAGACAGAGTTGCAGCCTCTCCCCGATGTTATTCTATCTGTATATTGAGTAAGCAGTGAAGGAAACAAAAGAAAAATTCGGAGTAGGTATTAAAGTCCATGGAGAAGAAATAAAAACTTTGAGGTTCGCCGATGACATCGTAATTCTATCAGAGACAGCAAAGGACTTGGAGGAACAGTTGAACGGAATGGACAGTGTCTTGAAAGGAGGATATAAGATGAACATCGACAAAAGCAAAACGAGGATAATGGAAAGTAGTCGAATTAAGTAGGGTGATGCTGAGGGAATTACATTAGGAAATGAGACATTCAAAGTAGTAAAGGAGTTTTCCTATTTGGGGAGCAAAATAGCTGATGATGGTCGAAGTACAGAGGATATAAAATGTAGAATGGCAATGGCAAGGAAAGCGTTTCTGAAGAAGAGAAATTTGTTAACATCGATTATAGATTTAAGTGTCAGAATGTCGTTTCTGAAAGTATTTGTATGGAGTGTAGCCATGTATGGAAGTGAAACGTGGACGATAAATAGTTTGGAGAAGAAGAGAAAATAAGCTTTCGTAATGTGGTGGGTAGATCATAACACTAATGAGGAGGTACTGAATAGAATTGGGGAGAAGAGAAGATTGTGGCAGAACTTGACCAGAAGTAGGGATCGGTTGGTACGACATGTTCTGAGGCATCGAGGGATCACCAATTTAGTATTGGAGGGCAGCGTGGAGGGTAAAAATCGTAAAGGGAGACCAAGAGATGAATACACTAAGCAGATTCAGAAGGATGTAGGTTGCAGTAGGTACTGGGAGATGAAGCAGCTTGCACAGGATAGAGTAGCATGGAGCGCTGCATCAAACCAGTCTCAGGACTGAAGACCACAATAACAACAACATTTCTCTCCTAATGATGAAGACATCCTCAGAGACTGTAAAGACCCAGCCTGCTAGGGTCGCAGGTTCGAACCCTGCCTCGGGCATGGATGTGTGTGATCTCCTTAGGTTAGTTAGGTTTAAGTAGTTCTAAGTTCTAGGGGACTGATGACCACGCATGTTAAGTCCCATAGTGCTCAGAGCCATTTGTAAAGACGCAGTTAAATCAGTCTCAGCAATCTCACAATAGAGCGACGGCGGGGTCTCAGCGTCACCCGACCGCAACGAAATATCTTGCATATGAGAATGCAGAGTCTCGCGGCGGTAAGACTCGTCAAGTCATTAAAATTACCCGAGCTATCGGCCAAGCACTCCTTGGCTATTGTCAAGTGGTATGACTGCCAGTGGATTGCTGATACACCCCTTACCTACACTAGCTGCCAGCTAGGACCTCACTGGTGCTCGCGGCATCGCGATACATGGGGATACGTCGACTCAGTGTTCGATGTGCCCGCTTCAGCCGCGCGATCGCTGGATCCCACGCCATGATGAGCTGCAGGCCACAGTCTCTATTTAGTTGACCGGTATCGTCTTTCTACAAAACAACTGCCCACATATATTAAGAAAGGTCTTTATTAACATAAACAGGGATCTACTTACTTTTAAGTGTGTCCATGTGTTGTGGTACAAGCTCTTCAAATAATAATCCTTTTCAGCCTCACTGCTGGAGAAGTACAAGTCCCGCTATGAAGAGTAATCTGGTTGCAAGGAGCTGACAGACGCCAATTTGGAGTGAGGTAGTTAATGGGGTAGTTAATGAGGTAGTTAATAAGGTAGTTAATGCGTCCTTCGGTGTGCAGCGGCGATCTAAATACTTGCGCTTGTGAGGACGTTGGTGACACGTTACTTGCGAACCTGTCTTTGGCATCTCTCCTGGTAGGTGCGCTTGCTCCAGCACCTGCTATCTATCTTCTTGCTACATCCTTGCTGACCAGTGTGTTGGCGACAGCTGATGCCACCACATTTAGGGTTCATTGAATTCAATGAACTGTGGATGAAGCCTGACCAACAGGCATAGCATGCATTGATCAAAAATGATAGTGCATTGAGAACGACTAGTTCCTATCTGGAATCTAGATCTGCCAATAAAATTTAAAAAGGACGACTGATAGCTCAAACCTATTATTTACAAGTCAAGTCTCGATGTTTTTCAAGAACTCCTGATTTTATGCGTAGAATATAATATCCCACTCTTTTTTTGGTTCATTTACTCGTTCGATTATTTGTCCATTTATTGCAATTTTTGCCGTTATTTGTTCTGATCCTCGAAATAGCATAACTCCACTTTTACTTAAGAAAATTGTCATACTCATGTAGCAACAACCTGGTTCAGTTTATGTACATCTGTTAGTATATCTTTTTAGGCATTTCCACTTATGATGTGGTCATGAGTAAATATTGTAGTTGTAGAATTTCCATTCGTAACAATAATAGTGTCGTTCACTGTTTTAAGGCAATTTATTATGACTGCCTCAATATAAACATTAAAGTGTTGGGTGAAAGTGGGCTGTTTTGTCTGATTGCTTGGAAATATTTGAGGAGATAGATTCATCTTTCAGAGAATACCTTTAGTATTAAAGATTAAAAATGAACAGTAGAAAATTAAGTACGCTGGGATTACTGCACTTTCTGCTGCTTCCCACAATAAGTTTCGTTTGAACCTGTCCGAGCCTTGGCGTGGTCTATGGGTACACACTAAGTGGCTACACGTTTTATCAACCACTTCATCCGTTTACTTCTCAATACAGAAAGTACAACAATCGCCAGCACAGGGTTGGCCCTAGGTGTAGTCTCATCAGATCATCTCACACGGCATACAACCGCACACTAAACACCAGCTCTCTGACACTGGTGGAGTGGAGCTCGAGCACCGTTTGTTTCCTGGTGATTTCGCTGGACAGGTATTTATAACAAATCTACTAAGTGGCCACTTAACTATAGAAATTACTACCTCTTTCCCTGACAAAATAAAAATCGACATTTGCCACAACGTTTCTGAAACATAATTTGCGCTTTCTCTCGCGTTTCTCTTTAAGATCTCATCGTGTTCAATAGCGTGCAATATCACCATACTCCTAATTATGGTTTTCACCTGGAGCTTGTTAATACGGTGCGCGTCAAATCAATTCCTAAACGGTGTCCAGGGAATGCGGCCTTGCTTTGGTTACACAACAATGTATTCTTTGCCCCATTACCATTACTTCTTACAGCGTGACAACATTTGCGAGCAATAAAATTTTGGCTAGTGCACAACCCCGCAGTAGTAGTAACGAAGCAAAGTGCCTGGAACGTTCAAAAGCTCTAATAAAATGTAAGGAGTTACACTTTCGCCCATATTAGTCAGATGGTCTCTTCATGAGAAATATTTCAACGGCATTTAATACGGCGTAAGATTGCCTAGAGTATATTAACCCCAGCTTCGAATTCGCTTCGGACACGGAGATACTGTTCCTAATTTCGTTCAATATACGTGGTAGGCTTCAGTTTAACTTCAAATGATTTCAAATCAGATTCTATATCCCATATCACAGTACCTACTGATGATTCACCGATCATAATTAGTGAGCTAATTTGGGTTCGTACGGATTACTCGATAGTACTGCGAGTACTTCTAAATTGACGCAAGGTACAAAATGCTTTAGCAGTTTACGCGGTCTCTCTATATGCAAGAAGTGCCGTATTAAGTTTCTGACTACAGCTTAATTCCTACAGAGGTGATGTAGGCAACTTCTCCAGCGCAAGCAACGCAGCTCAGTAGCTGGAAAGTGCTCTTAGTAGGTGTGAATACTGTCAAATGTTTGAATGATGTTCGCGAATGAAATTTCCTAAGAAGTTAGAAATGTGGACTGGAGCCCGAAAACATTCAGAGAGCTCTTATGAAGTCGAAACTGTGATGTGAACAGTGACATCAGCTGGAAGTGCTCCGCTGCAAAGAGGCATACCATGGCTCCATCCCAAAGGAGTCAAGCTTCCCGTCACATCGTCGCGAGGACAGATGACTGACTACCGATACCAGAGCTACAGGACAGCCCCGCGATATTACACAGCCGGCAAGAATAGTACGCCTGAAAAGACGTCAGTTTTGATCCAATGACGGCACATCCCACCTGGGGGATAGTACACTCATGCTCATAAATGAAGAATAATTGCAGAATGTGGTGCCACACCACGTGGCACTAAACAAAACTGGCGCTAATAGCATAGGCACATAGGGAACACACACGACACAGATCTGCAAGTCCGCGGTATTGGTGATAAGTTGAGAAAACCGCCCCGAAACATATGTGCTACAAAACGCCACTGTTTCCTTCGCATGTAACCCGACATCAATATGGGATATGACCACCATGCACACTAACACAAGCCACACAACGGTTTGGCATACTCTGGATCAGGTGGTCGAGCAGCTGCTGGGGTATAGCCTCCCATTCTGGCACCAGTGCCTGTCGGAGCTCCTGAAGTGTCCTAGGGGTTTGAAGACGTGCAGCGATACGTCGACCGAGAGCATCCCAGACGTGCTCGAGATAGGGTTTAGGTCTGGAGAACAGGCAGGCCACTCCATTCCCCTGGTATCTTCTGTTTCAAGGTACTCCTCCACGATGGATGCTCGGTGGGGCCGTGCGTTATCATCCATCTGGAGGAAGGTGGGACCCACTGCACCCCTGAAAAGGTGGACATTCTGGTGCAAAATGACGTCCCGATACACCTGACATGTTTCAGTTGCTCTGTCAAAGACATGCAGGGGTGTACGTGCACCAATCATAATCCCACCCCACACCATCAAACCACGACCTCCATACACGTCCCTGGTTCACGCCAGATCAAAACCCGGCGAGAATCACTGTTCAGGCTATATATGGGACCACTGTTCCAATAACCATATACTGTGTTCTTGATACCGGGCTTTACTGGGTCTCCTGTGACCAGGGGTCAGTGGAATGCACCTTGCAGGTCTGCGGGCCAACAAACCATGTCTGTTCAGTCGTCTGTAGACTGTGTGTCTGTAGGCTGTGTGTCTGGAGGCAACTATTCCAGAATCTGCGGTAAGGTCCCGAGCAAGGCTACCTGCAGTGCTCTGTGGCCGTCTGTGGGCACTGATTGTGAGATACCGGTCTTCTTGTGGTGTTGTACAGTGTTGACGTCCTGTACTGTAGCGCCTGGACGCGTTTCCTTTCTGCTGGAATCGTTGCCATAATCCAGAGATCAAACTTTGTGGCACATGTAGGATCCGTGCTATGACCTGCTGTGTTTGACCAGCTTCCAGTCGCTCTAGTATTCTACCCCTCATAACGTTATCAGTATGTGTTCTTTGGACCATTTTCAACACACAGTCATATCAGCACGTGTGAAAACGTCTGCACACTCGCTGCACCGTGCTTCTAGATGCACCAACACGCCTCTGCGTATGTCGACTGCTGCCAGCGCCACCGTGCGACGACCACAGGTCAAATGCACGGCATGGTCATATCCCGAGGAGATTAAAACCCACAAAGCGCCCACCAGAGCGTTGTTTCACCATGTATCAGTATTATCCTTTATTTATGAGCGTGAGTGTAGATTTACAGCGTCGTCCGCCTAGCTCGCAGAGCGCCATCTGTGTCAACTCTTCAACAGGGAACGCTCACAGTCAGAAGGCTCAGTGTGGTCCAGACGCGTGAAGCAAGCAGGCAACAGTGCCACGGAAACGACTCGGGCTTCCTACAGCCAACTGAGCAAGTTAGGAGTCAAATGTGGCCTTCCGAGTGGCGAGATAATCTTTTCGGAGAATTGCCACACGTTGGAAGTGCCGCGTCGGCTGTGCAGCGACGCAGGTATCGGTGGCAACGTGAACATCCTCACACCCGTACACGATGTTCTGGTCATCCGTGAAGCACAGACGCCGATCAGGATCGTCGTATTGTAGGGGCAGCAGTGGCAGATGGTACAGCTAGCACAGCACAGATAAGAGGGCCCGTGAGCCCTGGAGTGTCAATACGAACCGTTGTAAACCGGTTACTAGTAGTGGAACACTGGCAAGTACACCGGCATCGATGTGCAGGGCTCGGCTGGTGCCGTCAGAGGATCATCTGGCTCTCTATGGTCTTCAGCAGTGAAATCAGGTTCTGCCTGCACGCAAGTGATAGTTGTTAGCGCGTGTCACGTAGACCAGGGGACTGCTGCTTCGTAGAGTGCATTCGTTCAAGACACACTGGCTCCACCTCAAGCTTATGGTCTCTCATTCATCCTTCGGTGTTTCTGTGCGGGACGCTAACTAGATCTCCGTGCGCGCAGAATGTTGTAAGGCCCGTTCTTCTAGCGTTCTTGCAACAAGAAGGTGATGTTATAGATCTTATAATTAAATGTTTACCTGAGCTATTTAAGTCACTTTTTGTTATCTACGATAATAATCGAAGCATACGAAATGAATTAAAATTTGTGATGCGGCCGGGACTCGAACCCGGGACTTCTTGTTGGCTAAGCAGAAATGCTAACCATTACACCACCACAGTACGATGGTCAATTTTGCTGCGTGAACTACCTAAGCTGAGTACCCTCCCCAACACAATCTTGCCAATTTCGGAGAGCCCTTATAGTATGTAAGGGAAAAATAAATTGAAGTTGCTGTTGCCGAGGGCACTCAGATTAGGTAGTTCGTACTACGGTGGTGTAATGGTTAGCATTTCTGCCTAGTAAGCGAGAAGACCCGGGTTCGGGTCCCGGCCGCACCACAAATTTTAATTTATTGCGTCTGCTTCGATCATTATCGTAGAAGGTGATGTGTTGTTCCAATAGGATTATGCTCGCCCAGACACTGCCCGTGACACTCAGTGTGCTCTGCGAGTTGTGCAGTAACTTGCCCGGCAAGTACGATCTCCGGTCGAGCACTTATGGGATGTGATGGGACCAGAAGTCAGTAGTGCGAATCGTCATCCAAGTCGTAAGAATTGCGTGAATATGTCGAGCGCCAGGTACATAACATATGTGAGGACTGCATTCGTCATCTGTATGATCCAGTCGAATGGGAGAGTCAGCGCCTGCACTGTTGCCCATGCAGGCTACACCTCCTCCTAAAATGGGTATCTCAGCATTGGCCGGTACCTGATACCTCAGAAGCGCTTGTACTATTGATCTGTAAATGTAATCACTTCGTGTACTCAATATGTACTGTTGCAGCAATAAATGTAGAGTGAATTGGAAACCTCGAAATAGGTGTACTAATTTTTACTCTGGCACTATATTTTCACATGTAGACCTATCGAACAAACAGCCTCTCTGGAACAACTGCCCATTTTGTACTTGCTGCGAGGTAATACTTCCTACCAACCCTCTGAGACGTTTCTTTTGCAATGTTCGGAAATACCCGTTATCCTGGTGGAAATCACTCGCCTCCTCAAACGGCCGGGTGGGTCCAGCCCACCACACATTTAGCAGGATTATGGCAAAATTTGGAGAGTAGTCCCCGTCTCCCAGTAACAATAGCGATCAACACTAGCCGACAGGGATAGGTATGTTAGATTGAAATATCTTTGTGGTTGACATTCCAGCGCTCGAGTTCTTGCTCCAAGTCTCTGTGCTCCTTACGTCATCTGCTCCGGAGGTACGGAGTCTGTTCGGAAAATAAGGTCCGATCGGTCGCGAAATGGAAACCACAGTGATAAACGAAAATGTTTTACTTCCGACAGTTTGGTACACCTTCCAGCTACTTCTCTACTTAGTCGCGCTCCGACTTAGATATTTCTCATAACGCTGTACCGTATTTCCAATATCTTCGTCATAGAAGGCAGCCGTCTGTGCTTCCCGACACTTCTCTACTCTGGTCTGCAGTTCATTGTCTGTGCCAAGATGTTGTCTTCATAGCCTGAGATTCATGTGAGCAGAGATGGACAACAGAGGGGGCAAAGTCTGGGCTGGATGGCGACTAATCAACCACTTCCCATCGAAAAAACTGCAGAGGCGTGCTCTACGCACTCCTATGTCCTTTCCTCTCCAACAATACTGCCTACGGAGCAATTCTTTATTGCTGTATCTATACCCTTACAGAACTTCAACCGTACCTCGTCATTCCTTAGTACTTCGGCGTCCCACTTCTTTGCGTATTGATTCTTCCTGACTAATGTCTTGAACTTCAGCCTAATCTTTATCACTACTATATTGCGATCTGAGTTTATATCTGCTCCTGGGTATGCCTTACAGTCCAGTATCCGATTTCGAAATCTATATGACTCCGATGTAATCCAGCTGAAATCTTCCCGTATCACACGACCTTTTTTCGTGCATTGTGGTTACTGAACAGAGTATTCGCTATTACTAACAGAAATTTATTACAGAGCTCAATTAGTCTGTCTCCTCTCTCATTCGTTGTCCCAGTGCCATACTCTCCTGTGACCTTTCCTTCTACTCCTTCCCATACAACTACATTCCAGCTCCCATGCCTATTAGATTGTCGGCGGAGGTTCGAGTCCTCCCTCGGGCATGGGTGTGTGTGTGTGTTTGTCCTTAGGATAATTTAGGTTAAGTAGTGTGTAAGCTTAGGGACTGATGAACTTAGTAGTTAAGACTCATCAGATTTCACACACATTTTTATTAGATTGTCATCTCCCTTTACGTACCGTATTACCCTTTCAAAATCCTCGTACACTTTCTCTATCTCTCCATCTTCAGCTTGCGACGTCGGCGTGTGTTGTCGGTGTTGGATTGCTGTCGATATGCCCTTGCTATCTGTACTTTATTCGAGCTCTGTTGTTGTTGTCTTCAGTCCAGAGACTGGTTTGATGCAGCTCTCCATGCTACTCTATCCTGTGCAAGCTTCTTCATCTCCCAGTACCTACTGCAGCCTACATCCTTCTGAATCTGCTTAGTGTATTCATCTCTTGGTCTCCCTCTACGATTTTTACCCTCCACGCTGCCCTCCAATACTAAATTGGTGATCCCTTGATGACTCAAAACGTGTCCTACCAACCGATCCCTTCTTCTAGTCAAGTTGTGCCACAAACTTCTCTTCTCCCCAATCCTATTCAATACCTCCTCATTAGTTATGCGATCTGCCCATCTAATCTTCTGTTACTGAACCAGAACTGCGCGACCGGTACCCGAGAAGCTGCTGCAACCTGCTTCCGAACACGAATCACCAGCATGACGTATCAGCTCCAGACGAGGTTCCACTGTACTCCATGCCGGACGTGAGCCGACGTCTGTCTACGCGCTCCCGTCAGTCGGGCGTGTTGACAACGGACGCCCGCTGGCTAGCAGCGGCCTGAGCCCCCCGGCGCGCCAGAAGCGCGCGCCTCAGCTGTCGCGTGGCATTCTTGCGGGGTCGCGCAGCCCGGGCGTCTGCCGCTGACGGCGAGTCTGCGTACCTCACGCACTCGCGCACGCCGACACGCACGCCTGCACGCACGCAGCTGCGACCCCTGGCTGCCAGACCACGCGACCAGCGTCCGGCCGCCGTAAAGACAGCAGCGAGAGCGTCAGCTGTAATCGGTCCGGCGTGCGCGCATCCAAAGACTTCAGGTCTGTTAACAGAGGCCGTATCAGATCTCTTTACCCTCATGGTGGGCATGCAGACTTGTCACAAATCAGAAGTACGATCTAAACACCAAAGTGTATGGCCCTCCGATCTCTGAACTCGCATCCACTTAAGCGAATTCAGGATTGGCAGCAAATAGAAATTGCGGCCAAGCAATCTTGTATCGCCGGCCGGAGTGGCCGAGCGGTTCTAGGCGCAACAGTCCCGAACCGCGTATCCGCTACGTTCGCAGCTTCGAATCCTGCCTCGGGCATAGATATGTGTGTGCCGTCCTTCGGTTCGTTAGGTTTAAGTAGTTCTAAGTTCTAGGGGACTGATGACCCCAGATGTTAAGTCCCATAGTGCTCAGAGCCATTTGAACCATTTTGAATCCTGTATTGTCCTACAGCCACTCAATGTACTGGAGTCTATCACCACGTTTACAACTACACGCATAGTAATGGATGTTTCACCCCCTACCTTAATGGCAAGACTGAAAGCCTAGAAGTAGCCGGAGATCTAACCAGTGACCTTTTCATTCTTAGTCTGGCTCTTCGCCACTGATCCACATACAAAACAAATTAGTACATCGGTACTGATTCACGAGTAACAACAAAAAAAGTGGTTAAAATTGCTCTGAGCACTATGGGACTCAACTGCTGAGGTCATAAGTCCCCTAGATCTTAGAACTACTTAAACTTAACTAACCCAAGGACATCGCACACATCCATGCCCGAGGCAGGATTCGAACCTGCGACCGTAGCAGTCGCACGGTTCCGGACTGCGCGCCTGAACCGCGAGACCCCCGTGGCCGGCGAGTAACAACAATAATAACATTTCTCACTGTCATTTCTTCATAGAACATCATCCTATTTATCGAAAAATATATTTGTTCATACAGGATAAGTTAATTTCATTCAACTGCGATCAAACTAAGACGCACTCCCTTTAACATACGGTATAAGTTATAGCTAACATGATACACATCTATTTAATATTTCAATAGAACATCGACACTATTTAGTGACAGATAAGATACTCCGTGCCTCGATAACCTTTCCTGTTCGTCTTCATTAACTTACATTTCCCCATATTTAGAGCAAGCCGACAGCTTTTAGTGTACTGCCAGACATCCTTAATTATACGAGGGGCATTCGATAAGTAGTGCAACACATTTTTTTCTCGGCTGCTTTTTGTGGCAAACATGCAAAATTTTTGTGGGACGGCGTGAAATATTCCTGTTTTAGCCCCTGTAGTTTCATGAACTTCCGAAGACCCAGAAGGCCGCTGCAACCGTGGCCGAAACGTTGGTTTCCTCCATCAGCAGTAGTTTTATACGTCTACATCGATACTCTGCAAATCACATTTAACTGCCTGGCAGAGGGTTCATCGATACAACCTTTACAAGTCTCTGTTATTCCTATCTCGTACAGCGTGAGGAAAGAACGAACACGAGCTCTAGTTTCTTTTATTTTATCGTGGTGCCTGATCAACACGAGTAAAAATATCACCAGATGACAAACTGTTCGCTCGATAGGCCACGATCATGTCGCTATCGAATTCCAGCACTTGCCAGTAGCCGCTTATCCTTCTTATACGAGTCGTAATACGTTCTTATCAGAAGCAAAATGCATTTAAATGCGATTTCTGAATGCAAAACCCGCCTCGAAATCTTTCCTTAAGTGCGGAATATCGATGGCGTTACTCATAACAGCTTTGTGCGGTTGCGCTGAAATGCTAATGATTTGCACGTCCCAGCCGGTAGAACACTTAAAAAGTTAATATGGCGTTCGTTGCTTGCCGCCTTCAATGTGCTGTAATTATAATCGCCATCTCTGAGCACAATGACACCCGGTAATGACCATCTGTACCTGTGATCCTCGCAGCTGTCAAGCCTAGGACTACGAAGTATGGCTATAAAATAATGGGACTACCGTTGTAAAAAAATTTATTTCAGAAGCCTATATATTCAGTTATTGTCAGTCACAGTATACTGCTCACCTCTATCCCTACAACGCACTCTGCGCATTTTCTATTGATGCAAACAGTGCTGGAAGTCTTCCTCTGTGTACTCTCTGATGACGCGTGCCGTGTTTTCTTTCACAGCTTCAGCGGACTGAAATCTTGTTCTTCTTAATAGATTTGATCTTGGGGAAAAGATAGTCACATGGTGCAAGGTCAAGCGAATAAGGTGGGTGATATAACATCGGCATACCGTGCTCTACTAGAAACCTCTTAACAAACAATGCGGCATGACGTAAGTCTGCAAACTTTCGTGGGCGTTATCATGAAAGGTAAAATGTTCTGGGTTGTTAGGCCGCGTCCTCTACCGTAATCGACGTTGCGGCCGCTCTTCTGGGATCTTCTTCAGGATCGTTCGGTGTCCAATACTGCTAGAACACTGTCTGAGACCAGTGCCTCGTTCTCTTATAAAAGGGGAGTTTTCCCGCATTTGTGCTAGAGAAGTGGGGATACTACAGAAAGTTCTTGTGGCTACCATTGGCGGACCAGCGTCATAGGCTAATATTCCAGCGCTGATGCAAAAGAAGGGGCGTCCTTGGCTAAACTTTTGTGGATACTATTGGTGGCCCATCGTCATTGGATAGAAAGGCCCTATTCCACACTTAACCTAGAAAAGGTTACACGATAAATCAGCCAAATCTAAAGGCCGTAAATTCAACTAAAATACCTAGGTATTACAATTACGAACAACTTAAATTGGAAGGAACACACAGAAAATGTTGTGGGGAAGGCCAACTAAAGACTGCGTTTTACTAACGGGACACTTGGAAAGTGTGACAGATCTACTGAGGAAACTGCCTACACTACGCTTGTCCGTCCTCTCGTAGAATACTGCTGCGTGGTGTGGAATCATTACCAGATAGGATTGACGGAGTTCATCGAAAAAGTTCAAAGAAGGGCAGCACGTTTTGTATTATCGCGAAATATGGGAGAGAGTGCCACAGAAATGATACAGGATTTGGGCTGGACATCGTTAAAACAAAGGCGTTTTTCGTTGCAACGGAATCTTCTCACGAAATTCCAATCACCAAGTTTCTCCTCCGAATGCGAAAATATGTTGTTGACACCGACCTACATAGGGAGAAACGATCACCACGATAAATTAAGGGAAATCAGAGCTCGTACGGAAAGACATAAGTGTTCGTCTTTCCGCGCGCTATACGAGACTGGGATAATAGAGTATTATCGTGGAAGGTGTTCGATGAACCCTCTGCCAGGCACTAAAATGCGGAGTATCTATGTAGATGTAGAAGTGTTATTGGTTGAAATTCCTCCTGCTCATATTAGTTTGCCGTCATCACTGGCTAGATTCTGAACGAACAGAGCAAGAGAGGGTGAATGTTTACTCAAAATATTATCGTCGGCCGAGGTGACTTGCAGCGCGTTGTTTATGCCGCTCGCACACCGCAGCCGCGTATTCACTTCCTTGATGTAGGGGTTCAAATGGCTCTGAGCACTATGGGACTCAACTGCTGTGGTCATTAGTCCCCTAGAACTTAGAACTACTTAAACCTAACTAACCTAAGGACATCACACACATCCATGCCCGAGGCAGGATTCGAACCTGCGACCGTAGCAGTCGCACTGTTCCGGACTGCGCGCCTAGAACCGCGAGACCACCGCGGCCGGCGATGTAAGGGAGCCACCATGCCAGAAGCCTATAGCCGTCCTCTCTACTTAAATTACAACCATTCTTGGAAATTTCAACCGCTTTTCGGACTTTTCTTCTATAAATGTTTGTTTCCTTAGCCGGCGAGTTGTTTAGATCCAGAGCCATGACGAGGTATTCCACAATTCGGGTCGTTATTTTCTTGTTTTCTCATGGAGTTGAGCAAAGGCCGCAAAGTAGTAATGTTGATTAATATTTTGATCTTCTTGGATCCAATGCAGATACACAATTCCATGGTTCAAATGGCTCTGAGCACTATGCGACTTAACTTCTGAGGTCATCAGTCACCTAGAACTTAGAACTAATTAAACCTAACTAACCTAAGGACATCACACACATCCATGCCCAAGGAGGATTCGAACCTGAGACAATAGCGGTCGCTCGGCTCCAGACTGTAGCGCCTAGAACCGCACGGCCACTCCGGCCGGCACACAATTCCATGAACGTAAAAAAAAATCATTGCTTTGAACCTTCATTTACTCATTTGAGCTCTTTGCGTTCTCCGTGAAGTTGGATTCTTCGCATGGATGGACTGCCGCTTACTTTCTGGATCATAAGTGAAAATTCAAGGTCCGTCACATGTTATCATTGTTTCCAAGAGATTAGGATAATTTTCAGTGGTATTCAAAGTGTCAGTACAAACATTTTCACAAGCTTCTTTTTGTTCGATAGTGAGAATTTCCGGCACTAGTTTCACACACACTTGTCTCATGTCAAACTGTGTATGTAAAATTTGCCTTACACGTTTTTTGTCAGTTCGTACAGTTCCAGCTATTGATCTGCCAGATCGAATCAGATTACGTATTTTTTCTGATATTTTCATCCGTTCTTGATGCTGAAGGGCGCCCAGGGTGTGAGTCATCTTCAGCGTCTTCTCGGCCATCTTAGAAGCGCTTGAACCGATCGAAAACTCACTTTCGTGATGAACAGTCTTCACCATACACTTCTTTAAGAAGATAGGTTTCAGTACCAGTTTTTTCCAAGTTTCACAAGAAACCTCACTATCAGCCAGCCGGGGTGGCGGGCATAGTTCTAGGCGCTGCAGTCTGGAATCGCGCGACCGCTACGGTCACAGGTTAGAATCCTGCCTCGGGCATGGATGTGTGTGGTGTCCTTAGGTCAGTTAGGTTTAAGTAGTTTTTAGTTATAAGGGGACTGATGATCTCAGAAGTTAAGTTCCATAGTTCTCAGAGCCATTTCGGCCATTTGAAAGTTCACCGTCGTTAGTTTGCTCTGTTGTTACTCTTATTTTGCCATCAAAACAAAATAAAAGCTTTTACCCATACGAAGGTCACGGCCACACTGATTTGTCTACAAACACCAGAGATGCCATTTGACTGTGAAGGCTTCCCGCCTAACAGCTACTGGTCGTTTATCTCCGGCGCACGCGTACCTCCTCCCGGACACCACCGTCCCCGTTGTTTTGCGGGCACGTCTGGTACAGCTGACAGGCCGAGCAACCGCCGGCGTTACACAGTCGCGAGGCTGGAGTGCCGGCCGCCGGCTACCCGCCGACCGCAGCAATTGCCCGCTCCGCACGAACTGGTGCGCCAGGCAGCCGGAGCCCGAGGCGCCGCGGCGGTCGTTTTGCGCGCGTGGATACGCGAAACAATGGCGAAAGGTACGCTTGCTGCTTGACTCACCTGCTGGGAATATCCCTGACCCGGGCAGAGGTTGCTGAACTCGTCGGCAACCAGCCGGCATAACAATGCGTCGACCGGCCACCCTCCCCCACCACACATTGTGTCTGGCAGAGCGAGCGACCTGCCGAACTTGAGCGGCTGCCGGCCCACATGGTTTTCAGTGTGTTGTCATATGGCACAGTGGTCAGTCTGAAGCCGTTTTGCGATGAATCTTACGGCGGTACCAACGAAAAGTTTTGGCAGCAAAACTTTTCGTTGGTACCGCAGTAATGTATAATGGTGCCAATTGATAGTGACCAGGCCAAATAAAACACGAAATAAGCATCGAACGAAAAAACTACAAAGAACGAAACTCGTCTAGCTTGAACGGGGAAACCAGATGGCGCTTTGGTTGGCCCGCTAGATGGCGCTGCCATAGGTCAAACTGATAACAACTGCATTTTTAAAAAATAGGAACCCTCATTTTTTATTACATATTCGTGTAGTACGTAAAGAAATATGGTTTTAGTTGGACCACTTTTTTGCTTTGTGATAGATGGCGCTGTAATAGTCAAAAACGTTGTCACATAACATTCCGCCAATGCGGACGATATTTGCTTCGTGATACATTACGCGTGTTAAAATGGACCGTTTGCCAATTGCGGGAAAGGTCGATATCCTGTCGATGTACGGCTATTGTGATCAAAATTCCCAACGGACGTGTGCTTTGCATGCTGCTCGGTATCCTGGACGACATCATCCAAGTGTCCGGACCGTTCACCCAATAGTTACGTCATTTACGGAAACAGGAAGTGTTCAGCCACATGTGAAGCGTCAACCACGACCTGCAACAAATGATCGTGCCCAAGTAGGTGTTTTAGCTGCTGTCGTCGCTAATCCGCACATCAGTAGCAAACAAATTGCAGGAGAATCGGGAATCTCAAAAACGTCGGTGTTGAGAATGCTACATCAACATCGACTGAACCTGTACCATATTTCTATGCACCAGGAATTGCATGGCGACGACTTTGAACGTCGTGTACAGTTCTGCCACTCTATACAAGAGAAATTACGGGACGATGACAGATTTTTTGCACGCGTCCTATTTAGCGACGAAGCGTCATTCACCAACAGCGGTAACGTAAACCGGCATAATGTGCACGATTGGGCAACGGAAAACCCACGACGACTGCGACAAGTACAACATCAGCGAACTTGGCGGGTTAATGTATGGTGCGGCATTATTGGAAGAAGGATAATTGGCCCCCATTTCGTTGATGGCAATGTAAATAGTGCACTGTATGCTGATTTCCTACGTAATGTTCTACCGATGTTACTACAAGATATTTCACTGCATGACAGAATGGCGATGTACTTCCAACATGATGGATGTGCGGCACATAGCTCGCGTGCGGTTGAAGCGGTATTGAATAGCATATTTCATGACAGGTGGATTGGTCGTCAAAGCACTATACCATGGCCCGCACGTTCATCAGATCTGGCGTCCCCGGATTTCTTTCTGTGGTGAAAGTTGAAGGATATTTGCTACCGTGGTCCACCGACAACGCCTGACAACATGCGTCAGCGCATTGTCAATGCTTGTGCGAACATTACAGAAGGCGAACTACTCGCTGTTGAGAGGAATGTCGTTACACGTATTGCCAAATGCATTGAGGTTGACGGACATCATTTTGAGCATTTATTGCATTAGTGTGATATTAACAGGCAATCACGCTGTAACAGCATGCGTTCTCAGAAATGATAATTTCACAAAGGTACATGTATCACATTCGAACAATCGAAATAAAATGTTCAAACGTACCTACGTTCTGTATTTTAATTTAAAAAACCTACCTGTTGCCAACTGTTGGTCTAAAATTGTGAGCCATATGTTTGTGACTATTACAGGGCCATCTATCACAAAGCGATAAAAGTGTTACAACTAAAACATAATAAAAAATTGGGGTTCCTATTTTTTAAAACGCAGTTAATATCCTGTTATCGTATTATTTAGATCGTATCGATCATTAAATTCATTTCCACAAGTATGGTAAAGCTCAGAAGTCAAAGAGTAAATAGCTCTTTTCAAGAGTAAATATTTTTCCTAAGTTCGCTTGATAATCTTCAAATCAATAAATATCTTGTACTAGACACTAGCCTATGTTTTTCATCAGGGTTCAAGCTTTCTCCACACATTTCATCGAAACAGGACGAGCGGTTTAGTCGTGAAAATATAACTGTTAATTTTGCAGTTACGATGTGATTGGGGATATGGGTGCATGTAGCGACAGCCGAATCGGAAAGCTTCTTAAGAGCGTAGCTTTCTTTCTCAGCAGAAAAAAAAAAACTTAGAGGGGCAGTAATTCTTCTTAAGTTGTAGTAATTTATTAGGTGACGTTTCTGAAGTCGGCCATGAGTTACGTAAAGTAGACCGTTTACCCCAATGGCAGAGGATACGTAGCACGGCCATACCGGGGGTAGAAGATGTGGGACGAGAGAATATTTTATTGGTTTCTTTTAGTGCTGACAGCTGACGGGCGTATACGACTCGTACTTGTCAGCTCCTACGGTATAAATTTCAAACGGAATTAACAAGAATTCGTAAGTGCGCATTACAGAGACGGTCATCCACATACACGGTACATATTCGTAGTAGGATACATAAAATTATATTACGGCTGTTGTAATACGACGCAATGATTAGAAGAAAAACGACATTCAAAGAACTTAGTACTCATTTCTGATCGTATCTCGTTTTGCATAAAGCGTTTAAATATAAATACAAGTACTGTTATTAATCATTGGCTCATAAGACAACACTTCGTCAGGGAATAATAGCGTCACCTGTTTCTGTTACTGAGGGTGACGGCATTCTGACGCACCCGACACGAAATGTTCCGAATAGTGCCCACTTTTAACGATCAGGTCTTTGAGGCCGGTAGCCACTTCCCACGTCTTTACAACAGCTAGTCTATTAGGGGCTCATTACATACAAATTTACGTAGGTTACGACCTATTAATAAGGTCGGTTTGAGCGCTGTTGCTCAGTTTGGTGTTGGGATCGGCATTTGTTCGAAGATGACGGCGTAACGGTAACGCTTAATTCGAACTGCTACTCTCACATGATAGAGACCTACGTTAAACCAGTATGTTGGGGGCCATGAAGAGAAGCAGACTGGTTCCAACAAGAGGCAGACAGAGCTCACATTTCCTGGCATTCTCTGGAAATTTTGAGAGAGCTGTTTCCTAAAGGTCTTCTACGTTCACGAGATGTCATCGCCTGGCCCAGAAAGTCACCCAATTTAGCACATTGCAATTTTTTTTTTCTGTGGGAACGCTTACAGGCTCAAGTGTACAAACAAATCCCCAAACACCTGCAACCACTTACGGAGGTATCACCAGAAAGTGGCTGCCATTCGACCGGAAATGACACGAAGAAGCGTGGAGAACTTTCGGGAAACGCTTCGTCAGTGTGACCACAATGGCTGATGCCATTTTCTGGACGTAATTTTTGCAACCAGCTGATGACATAGTACTTGTTGTTCATAAATAAAAGTATTTTCGCTTTGTCTTCGTTTGTTTGTAATTACTTTTTGAAACAACGGATGTCTTTCTGCCGGACTCTGCACAAGAAGCTGAAAAGTACCCCGTTTTAAAGTAGCTCATTAATTTTATAGAATTCGTTGCCGTTATCGAGGCTCTCGGTTCTCGGTTTCGATTCTGGTTTATTCTTCAAAATTTACTGGTGAGATTTGGAAATGGATATATGTGAAAATATAAAATGGTATTAATGTAGGTTGATTCTTACAAAGAAGAAGGCAGCGACAGCAACTATTAATACTGCTATTTATTTAAGTAAATAGCGCTGTAACCGGTTTCGAAATGACGAGTTCATCACCAGACGGCTGTTCACTAGATTTACAAGATGCACTTCACATAATCGTCAGTTTTCGATTTTTATTCTTCCACTGTAGCGAAATATTATTGGTGTGTTGGTGCCCTACGGTAGAAAACAGTGTTACAAGCGCCCTATGTGAACGTAACTAACCTCCAAAAGATGAAATGCAGAGTAAACAAATATGTGAGGTTAAGTGATTATAGTACTTAAATCGAAAATCCCGCTCAATTTTGTTGCTAAGTTGCAGGATTGTATTTTTCGAATGTTTCAAAATACATGCAGCACTTACGTGATTTACACACACACACACACACACACACACACACACACACACCAGAAAGTATTTCCCACATGTGAAGTTGACACAAAGATTGCAGTTTTACAAACACGACAGTGCCAGATGTGTTTTCTCTCAGAGATATTACAATATACAGAATGCTTTGATTTCACAGTATAACTCTTTTTAAAGAACAGACTTAACATAATGTAAATTAAAACACAAAGATAAACCTTACATTATGAGCATATAATATTACAGATGAAGATGACATATGTAGTAATCAGCTTTGTGATTGCCACTTACATGGTATTACGTAAATTCTGTGCTATATACAGGAAGTAACGTAGAGGTGAGGTAAAATGAATAATATGACAGTAACAATTATATTCCACAATGAGATTTCCACTCTGCAGCGGGGTCTACTGGCAGAAGTAAAGCTATGAGGACCGGGCGTGAGTCGTGCTTCGGTAGCTCAGATGGTAGAGCACTTGCCCGCGAAAGGCAAAAGTCCCGAGCTCGAGTCTCGGTCGGGCACACAGTTTCAATCTTCCAGGAAGTTTCAACAGTTATATTAACATCATATGTTGTTGTTGTGGTCTTCAGTCCCGAGACTGGTTTGATGCAGCTCTCCATGCTACTCTATCCTGTGCAAGTTGCTTGATCTCCCAGTACCTACTGCAACCTACATCCTTCTGAATCTGCTTAGTGTATTCATCTCTTGGTCTCCCTCTACGATTTTTACCCTCCACGCTGCCCTCCAATATTAAATTGGTGATCCCTTGATGCCTCAGAACATGTCCTACCAACCGATCCCTTCTTCTTGTCAAGTTGTGCCACAAACTTCTCTTCTCCCCCATCCTATTCAACATTTCCTCATTAGTTATGTGATCTAACCATCTAATCTTCAGCATTTTTCTATAGCACCACATTTCGAAAGCTTCTATTCTCTTCTTGTCCAAACTAGTTATCGTCCATGTTTCACTTCCATACATGGCTACACTCCATACAAATACTTTCAGCAAAGACTTCCTGACACTTAAATCTATACTCGATGTTAACAAATTTCTCTTCTTCAGAAACGCTTTCCTTGCCATTGCCAGTCTACATTTTATATCCTCTCTACTTCGACCATCATCAGTTATTTTGCTCCCCAAATAGCAAAACTCCTTTACTACTTGAAGTGTCTCATTTCCTAATCTAATTCCCTCAGCATCACCCGACTTAATTCGACTACATTCCATTATCCTCGTTTTGCTTTTGTTGATGTTCATCTTATATACTCCTCTCAAGACATTGTCCATTCCATTCAACTGCTCTTCCAAGTCCCTTGCTGTCTCTGACAGAATGACAATGTCATCGGCGAGTCTGAAAGTTTTTATTTCTTCTCCGTGGATTTTAATACCTGCTCCGAAATTTTCTTTTGTTTCCTTTATTGCTTGCTCAATATACAGATTGAATAACATCGGGGAGAGACTACAACCCTGTCTCACTCCCTTCCCAACCACTGCTTCCCTTTCATACCCCTCGACCCTTATAACTGCCATCTGGTTTCTGTACAAATTGTAAATAGCCTTTCGCTCCCTGTATTTTACCCCTGCCACCTTCAGAATTTGAAAGAGAGTATTCCAGTCAACATTGTCAAAAGCTTTCTCTAAGTCTACAAATGCTAGAAACGTAGGTTTGCCTTTCCTTAATTTTTCTTCTAATATAAATCGCAAGGTCAGTATTGCCTCACGTGTTCCAACATTTCTACGGAATCCAAACTGATCTTCCCCGAGGTCGGCTTCTACTAGTTTCTCCATTCGTCTGTAAGGAATTCGTGTTAGTGTTTTGCAGCTGTGACTTATTAAACTGATAGTTCGGTAATTTTCACATCTGTCAACACCTGTTTTCTTTGGGATTGGAATTATTATATTCTTCTTGAAGTTGAGGGTATTTCGCCTGTCTCATACATCTTGCTCACCAGATGGTAGAGTTTTGTCAGGACTGGCTCTCCCAAGGCCGTCAGTAGGTCTAATGGAATATTGTCTACTCCGGGGGCCTTGTTTCGACTCAGGTCTTTCAGTGCTCTGTCAAACTCTTCACGCAGTATCGTATCTCCCATTTCATCTTCATCTACATCCTCTTACATTTCCATAATATTGTCCTCAAGTACATAGCCCTTGTATAGACCCTCTATATACTACTTCCACCTTTCTGCTTTAACTTCTTTGCTCAGAACTGGGTTTCCATCTGAGCTCTTGATGTTCATACAAGTGGTTCTCTTTTCTCCAAAGGTCTCTTTAATTTTCCATTAGGCAGTATCTATTTTCCCCCTAGTGAGATAAGCCTCTACACCCTTACATTTGTCCCCTAGCCATCCCTGCTTAGCCATTTTGCACATCCTGTTGATCGCATTTTTGAGACGTTTGTATTCCTTTTTGCCTGCTTCATTATTTGCATTTTTATATTTTCTTATGTTACCCAAGGATTTCTACTAGCCCTCGTCTTTTTACCTACATGATTCTCTGCTGCCTTCACTACCTCATCCCTCAAAGCTACCCATTCTTCTTGTACTGTATTTATTTCCCCCATTCCTGTCAATTGTTCCCTTATGCTCTCCTTGAAACTCTGTACAACCTCTGGTTCTTTCAGTTCATTCAGGTCCCATCTCCTTAAATTCCCACCTTTTTGCAGTTTCTTCAGTTTTAGTCTGCAGGTCATAACCAATAGATTGTGGTCAGAGTCCACATCTGCCCCTGGAAATGTCTTACAATTTAAAACCTGGTTCCTAAATCTCTGCCTTACCATTATATAATCTATCTGATACCTTTTAGTATCTTAGGTAGGTTAGAAATGATTTCATTTCTGTCAGGTAGATTTGGAGACCCTAATTCTCTGAGGTCTTTTTCCGTCTGTTTTTACCAGTTCGGTCTTGTAGTTTAGTTCTTTAAAAATGTGTGGATTTTGTGCGTTAAACTGTTTGAGTCCATTCTTTCTAGATGCCCCATGGATTGGATTCTTCTCATGCCCATTGTGTCTGTTATTTTGGAGACATTTTTATGTATTTCTGCATTGGGTTTTGGATACTGCACACCATCATTAGTTCTTGGTCCTACAATTTTCGCAGGCCGGTGTGGCCGAGCGGTTCTAGGCGCTTCAGTCTGGAACCGCGTGACCGCTACGGTCGCAGGTTCGAACTCTGCCTCGGGCATGGATGTGTGTGATGTCCTAGGGTTAATTAGGTTTAAGTAGTTCTAAGTTCTAGGGGACTGATGACCTCAGATGTTAAATCCCATATTGCTCAGAGCCATTTGAGCCATATTCAAGTAGTATGGCACAGCAGTTTTTGGTGGTACTGATGTGTGTGTGTGTGTGTGTGTGTGTGTGTATGTGTGTGTGTGTGTGTGTGTGTGTGTGTGTGTGTGTGTGTGCGTGTGCGGGGGGGGGGGGGGGAGGGGGGAGGATGTGATTTTGAACCCAATGGCCAGGCCTTGTACCGGAGCCTGGAAAATTACGTACTGCCTCGAGACTTCAGTATTCGGTAAGGGCGCAGAACGGTCATGAACTCGCAGCGGTGGTTGCCGCCTGCTTACTGCTGCGAGACAGTGTCCCGCCGGCTAACGGGCATCGGACGTTCGGACGTCAGCTGCGCCGGCCCCAAATCGTTCGGTGCAGCCACCGTTACGTGCGACGACGCGCAGCTGGGCGCATCCGGGCGCGCCAAGTGCCGGCTAAGTGTGCGTAATGGGCGCGCCGCGCCGGGCAGTCTGACCGCTGCACCGGCCGCTGCCGCTGCCCGGGTCACAGACGGCGTCCGTCTTCGCAGACCGCTCTCCGCGCTTCCCGGAAGTCCGCCGGCGCGCCGCTGCACTTACGCACTGACGGCGCCGAACGTAACAGCCCGTCGTCACCGCCGTAAACTGTTTGAGAGAGACTGGCCGGCGGAAACGGAGCAGCGCCAGGTAGCCGTACTGCCACGGGCAGACTTCTCGATTACGCGGCGGACGATCACTGAACGAGAGGAAGACGTCGCGAGACACGAGATTCATATTTTTGAAGGATGGCTGATCAAAGCCACGGGGCGTCCGGCAATCCAGTTTTGGGTGGTGTAGCAGCCCTTTTTTCTCTTTTCGTTTTTTCGTCTAATAGCTGAAAGTCTGACTTTATTTTTTACACCTTGACTGTCATTGAAGGGTTTTACTTTTATTTAATATTGTCCCGGCTAACAAGGGAACCTCCCCATTGTACCCCCCTCAGATTTAGTTACAAGTTGGCACAGTGGATAGGCCTTGAAAAACTGAACACAGATGAATCGAGAAAACAGGAAGAAGTTGTGTGGAACTATGAAAAAAAAATAAGCAAAATACACAAACTGAGTAGTCCATGTGCAAGACAGGCAACATCAAGGATAGTGTGAGCTAAGGATCGCCATGGTCCCATGGTTAGCGTGAGCAGCTGCGGAACGAGAGGTTCTTGGTTCAAGTCTTCCTTTGAGTGAAAAGATTACTTTCTTTATTTTCGCAAAGTTATGATCTGTCCGTTCTTTAGTCACTGTAATAGGTTTAGTGCCTGTGTTTTGCGACCGCACCGCAAAACCGTGCGATTAGTAGACGAAAGAACGTGCCTCTCCAATGGGAACCGAAAACATTTGATCGAAAGGTCGTAGGTCAACCGACTCCTCCACAGGAAAACACGCCTGATATATTAAATACGACACTGGTGACGGCATGTGCGTCACATGACCGGAATATGTTGTCGACCCACCTAACTTGTAGACTTGGCGAATGGGTAAAAAGATTATTCTGCATTGCCCGATTTAGGTTTTCTTGTGGACGCAATAATCACTCCCAAAAAAGTGCAATAAATGAATGCAACAATTTCACAGTCGCACAGTTTTCCCTGTGCTCTGTCAAAACACATGTTTTTAACGTTTTCAAATTTTGCCCTGTGCAGACCGTCAAATCCTGCATATGTCAAAGTAAATCTAAACATGTCCTGGAATTTTGGAGAGCGAAGTTTAATATGTATGAGTGCTTGAACTTTGATAATTGTCTGAAAACAAAAAATTAAACTTTTCACTCGAGGGAAGACTTGAACCATGGACCTCTCGTTTCGCAGCTGCTCACGCTAACCACGGGACCACGGCGCTCCTGAGCGTATACTGTCCTTGATGTTTCATATCGTGCGCATGGACTACTCAGTTTGTATATTTTGCTTATTTTTTTCATAGTTCCACACAACTTCTTCCTGTTTTCTCGATTCATCTGTGTTCAGTTTTTCAAGGCCTATCCACTGTGCCACCTTATAACTAAATCTGAGAGGGGGGGCGATGGGAAGGTTGCCTTGTAAGTATCAGTTTGATTACTTTTAAAGCCCAATGTTAAACGTGGGTCACTACAAGTATAGTCTTCCCAACGCTGAGAGAGAAAATCTTTAGTAGCTTCACTACCAGTTTTTACAGACGACGATAATTTAACCTTTCGTTCAGTTGTTTTGGTTACGAATCGCTAGTTTGTTCTTGGCATAGATCACGTAACCATAACGTTTATTAATCTAAGTTAATGTTCAAGACTTGTATGATGTTTCAAATTAACAACGTCAGTTTATTGACAAGAATTATTAATGAATAGGTTCACTCATACGATCTCATTCAAAGAAGTTCTTTAATTAGATGTCTAAGTAGGATTCTCGCTAGCATCTGACATGTTAGATAATATCCTGTCACTTTCGGTAAATAAGTTATTTCTATTTAATACCCGCAAACTGCCTTTAAATATGATAACTAGACGTGTGAAGTTAAAGTTTCCCACTATCACAATTCCAAGTCCGAATCCGCTTAAACTTCTCAATTCAGTAAAGCGATTAAATATTCACACGAATTGATATTAAAGCCAAAGACATTACTATTCATCTTCCCGTTTATCTAATCTGATAAATGTTCATATTAATGTCTTGAATTGAGAATCCTCAAAAACAATCTCGTAACAATCTAATCTTGATCCCCGTTTAATAAAGTCCCAATTGTTGTTCTCTAAAATAACAGACTAGAGACTAGAGCATCGTAATTACAACGTATGGCTATTTCTACTTTAATAAACACTATCTTTGGTGTCCCAGACCTACGTTCTATGACTATAATATTGATTTTCTTACGTATTAGAATAACTAATATTTTAATATTTTCTACTGTTTTCCCCCTACCCATGTTTCTAAAATTTTAATTAAATTCTCTTTTCTTTTGCTTTCTTTACTAGATATTTCCATCTGTTTGTCTTTCATTTATTTTTCGTAATTACTACTTGTGGAGAGACTTGGGTCATTTTGTGAATTGATATTTTAAGGACATGGGAGCTAATTTGGGAGCTATTTTTGTTTTTTTTTTTTTCAACACCGAGAGGCGCTGTAGGTGTTACAGAGGGGGCTTTACCGACTGGTCCTCCTTTTTCTTCCATACTTACATTTGCGGGTCAGTATCAGAATGTCAATTCCTACTGTAGTACTAAGCAACTCTCAAAACTTAGAAGAAATCGGCTTCGAAGATAAGATGATTTCCGAGCGCTGTGGAATACACTTACACCTTGTACAGGGCAAAATAATGTGAACAGTGGTAGTAATGGAATGGGTGTGTTTGACGGTCAACAACGTAGGTAAGGCACTTGTCACTCTGGACTGTGCGTGTTCAGCACGGACTGGGCTTACGAGTAGTGCACACTTCGTATTTGCATACAGAGGCCGAAGTTGACATACAGTGAAAGGCTTATCAGAATTCCACAGAGAGCAGATTGTGGGGGTTCGATTAGCTGGAGCATCAGTAACAAAGCCAACTTGTTGAACTTTTCAGGAGCAACTGTTTCAACAGTCAGGACAGCCTACACAAAACATGGAAGGACATCATTCTGTAAACGTAATAGTGGTGCAAATCAAAACCAATTGGCAGAGATCGTAATACACTAACACGGATTTTGTCAAAACAACACAAAACTACGGCGGCTAAAGTGACTGCAGAGCTCAATAGCTGTCCTCGATACCCCGTATCTGTGGACGCTGGCCGCTGAGAACTCTGTGGACCGAATATTCGTGGACGAGCAGCTATACCGAAACCATCACTCACGACAACCAACGCAAAGAAGAAAGGTGTCAGGAGCATAAATCTTGGCCGGCTGACCAGTGCCGGCCGCTGTGGCCGAACGGTTCTAGGCGCTTCAGTCCGGAACCGCGCTGCTGCTACGGTCGCAGGTTCGAATCCTGCCTCGGGCATGAAAGTGTGATGTCCTTAGCTTAGTTAGGTTTAAGTAGTTCTAAGCCTAGGGGACTGATGACCTCAGATGTAAAGTCTCACAGTGTTCAGAGCCATGTGAACCATTTGAGCTGACTAGTGGAAACATGTCATATCGTCCAACGAGTCAACGCTTTCGTTATTTCCAAGATCGGGCCGGCTTTACATCTGGAGAACACCGAAAGAAGCCTACAGTCGTGATTGCTTGATTCCAACGTTTAAGCTTGGTGGTGGAAGTGTGATGGTATGAATAGCCATATCATGGTATTCTGTTGGTCCCATCTCATAGGCCGTATTACAGCCAACGATTATGTGGAAATTTTAGGTGATAGGTGCACCCCATGGTTAAAATATTGTTCCCGAACAGTGATGCCATATTTCAGAACGATAATGCGCCCATTCACAAGGTCGGGCCCCCTCGTCACTAGACGAGTTAGAAGTAGTTCTGATCGAAGGGTGGCATAACTTTCCACTGAACTGTACAATCATTATATGCCAGTATTCCAAGAAAAATTGCAGCTGTGTTTTGGGCAAATGGGGGTCCAACTCCTTATTAACAAACCATTCCAATAAAAGTATAGACGTTCACATTATTTTGCCTGTCCCCTGTCCGACTGGCCGTTTTCGACCGCAGTAACTATCGATGTGTTGTACAACTGTTTTGTTACAAGACATGGACACCCACAGTGCTTGAAAATAAGGTGCTAATAGATACAATATTTTAAGGGCATTATGTTGCGTTAATCCACACTTTTAGAGCGACCCCTTTCAGACAGACAGTTGGAAATATTGAATAAGTTATTCTGCGTTTCTTTGCAATTATCTGGCACCGAAACTTTTCTGTGGAGCATAGCATCATAGGCGAATAATTTGAGAGTGTATATTGAGAAACATGGTGATCCTATTGCACTCCCTTGGACCACGAGCTCTATTATTTTCGTTTCTGTTTAATTTCGGCCATCCAGCGTAATGTACATGGCACTATTATTAAAAAGAAACAAAGTCGACGCAATTTCGTATGTACAGGTATTCCGTAATATCATTGCATGACCTATGCTTACTCAAACATCGTGGTAGTTGATTATTGAGCGCTGGAAACTCTCGTCTTGTATATAGGATTATTTATTTTCGGTAATCAAGAGTGATTTATAAAAAAGCTAATGTTGAAGTAGCTGCTCTTGTTGTTACAGTTACTCGTTATGTGATGATTTTACAGATCCGATTTATAAACGAACGTTGTAATTTGTACTCCCACTGCCAGATACAACGCAAAGCTACACCAGATTTTTTAAAAATAAAAGGAACAACTGAACATTTGTAGCAAATCCAAAGAGTAATTTCCATTCTCGGAATACCCAACAAACCTTGCAGGTCACCGGGCGAATAAACCATGTCTGTTCAGTCGTCTGTAGACTGTGTGTCTGGAGACAAATGTTACAGTGGCTGCGGTAAGGTACCGGCAAGTCTACCTGCAGTACTCCATGGTCGTCTGCGGTCACTGATGGTGAGATATCGGTCTTCTTGTTGTGTTGTACACTGTGGACGTCCTGTACTGTAGCGCCTGGACGCGTTTCCTGTCTGCTGGAATCGTTGCAATAATCTTGAGATCACACTTTGGGGCAAACGGAGGGCCCGTGCTATGACCTGCTGTGTTTGACCGGACTCCAGTCGCCCTAGTATTCTACCCCTCATAACGTCATCAATATGTGTTCTTTAAGCCATTTTCAACACACAGTCACCATTAGCATGTCTGAGAACGTGTGCACACTTACTCGCTGCACCGTACTCTGACATGCACCACACACCTCTGCGTATGTGGACTGCTGCCAGCGCCACCGTGCGACGACCGCAGGCCAAATTGAGGCTTAGCGCCGTATACCGATCCTTCCTTGGAGGCGGTTAAGTGGGAGACGTGTCTCAGGGCTGGATAGTGGCAGATGGTGACGCGAGACTGGACGCGCACGTAGTTCATGTATCAGCCGATAGGGGGACTGTGATTTAGTTTCGATTGTGCCCACTAGAGTGCGCTAAAGTAATAGAATATTTTTCATAAACTGTTCTAGTATTTTCATAAAGTGTTGTTATGTCTTTTTGTGTATGTAAAATGTTATAAATATGAATGATGCGTGAGTGTGGATTAATGTTAATATGAAGATAATTGTTTAACGAGTTACGCACTAGGATTTAGTGTGGGATCATTTCGAAGTAGTATGGATATGGACAAAGGGGATTTTTGTAGAATAATTTTGTAAAGTAAGTTTATGGTCAATAGTAAGTTAATTGGAGTATAAATAACGATAGTAAATAACTTTATGCATCAACAAAACTTCAGTATATTAGATAATTAGGTCGGTAAAAAGTGCAGTCGAGAGGTTTACTATTTTGCGATTGGTTATGGATGAAAAGCGCGGAGTGACGAGTGAGAATGTTGTTTTGCTATTGGCTGTTGAGTAAACTGACTAATGGTAAAGCAATATTCTTCGTGCTCCTTTCTCTGCTGGTAGAGAAGACTTACAGTATTTGAGAGCAGAGTAGGAGCCTAGCCATGAAACAGCTCGGACGTGTGTAGAAGTAGTAGTTCCGGTGGAAACGATAAGGTGCCGGATCTAGCAGTGTTTGAAACATCAAAAGTGTTGTAAAGTGATGGCATAATTATTCCGATGGGTGTGTAGAAATTTCGGAATTTTTTAGTGAATTTTGTGAAGAGGAAAGAGAGAAATTCCGCGTGGCGTATTGAGCAAGTCGGTCGCTAAAAACTGTGACTGCATTAGGTACCGACAGACTTAATATTTGTCGAGCATTCTCAATCAACAACAATCAGTATTTTTGTAGCTATTACGTTTCGGGGAATGCAAAACCATAAACTTGCTAACGTGAGTGAAAGGGATTGTGAGTGACTGTGTTAAGACTAGCACGGGCTTGGCAGTGTTACTTGCGCACCTAAGTTTCAGAATATACTAATTGAGGACAAAATTTCCAACTTTTCATTTCGTGTTTCTCCCGAAACGTAGATTAGTGGCGCAGTGGTTGCACACTGGACTCGCATTCGGGAGGACGACGGTTCAATCGCCGGCCGCGGTTCTAGGTGCGCAGTCCGGAACCGCGCGACTGCTACGTCGCAGGTTCGAATGCTGCCTCGGGCATGGACGTGCGTGTGATGTCCTTGGGTTAGTTAGGTTTAAGTAGTTCTAAGTCTAGGGGACTGATGACCACAGATGTTAAGTCCCATAGTGCTCAGAGCCATTTGAACCATTTTGAACGGTTCAACCCCGTCTCCGGCCATTCTGATTTAGGTTTTCCGTGATTTTCCTAAATCGTTTCAGCTTGCGCTCCGTCTCTAATGACCTCGTTGTCGAGAGGACGTTAAACACCAACCACCACCACCACGTAGATTAGTGACTTAAATTGCAGCCTGGTTGAGGTCGAAGTACAGTAGGTTTCACTCGGCTTTCCTACTGATGATCTGCTGAGACAATGTTCACAGGTAGGTGCAGGTCCGTCGTAAAGGGACGGAAACACCCGCCCCGCTGCAAAATGCACCGCACGGTCATACTCAGAGATGATTTAAACCCGCAAACCGCCATCAGAGCGTTGTTTCACCATGTGTCAGCATTATCCTTAATTTATGAGCACGAGTATATGATGGTCGCCCTTATTTAAGTGCTGCCTCTAAAGAAACGTTGACAACGGAACAGAAAGAGGAAAAAACGATTTGAGTGTTGTGCGGCTGCTGAGACTGGAGAAAGGTAAGCGAAATTGTTGTGTCCACTGTGTGTCCGTTTTTTGCGCTCTTCGCACCTGCCTTCAGTAGCTACTTGTAGTTCTAATTTCACGGAATAATTTACATGTTGAAAGCAGCCGAAGATGTTGTAGAAACTCAGTTGCCAGTAACTAGACGACTGAGGTCGCTCTCTTTCCTCTTCTATTTTTTCGCCCCCTTTTACGCCTCGCTTCTAGTTCCAGCAGTAAATTACGAGTCGTCGGCGTGGGTTTTGTGACTGTCGTCGGGATGAGATAGGGCAGTTGCGGGGAGAACGAGATGGCAGTGGGATTAAGAGCAAGTAGCGGGAGCTCGGCGGTAGTTGCCGGTGTCAACGTGAATTTCCTCATTAGCGCCGGCGGCAGTGAAATGCGACCCCGGCGCCGCTTCCTGGGTGCGTCGCCGAGGTTTCTTGGGCGCCGGCGCCCATCCATTGCCGCTGCTGCGGGCAGTTAAAACGCCCGGCCCGCGAGATCGTAAAACGCCGGATATACTGTTGCGGCCGGTCGCAGCCGCTGCCAACTGCACGCCGTTTTCGCGCTCGCCTCCCGCAGCCTAAATCAGGATTAGCGGCCGACGGAACCGCGACCTTCCCTCCGACAATCCCAATTACCGACCTGGCTCTGCCCGTTCGCGACCGTAATCTTGGGAACTGCACGCTCGAACCGACAGCGTGTGAACCACAGGATGCAGTGGAGCGAGGTTTGGTTTATTGAAGTGCAGAACTACAGCTCAAAACGGTTATTAACTAAACAAATCCAATTTGCTAATATTTTCTTCAGAAAGAGCTTATTTGCCAAGAAATACAATAAAAGAATTTACATAAATGCAATAATGTAATGAGCAGCATTGGTAGCTAATTAGCTGGGACGTACGTCCACAGGATACAGCCTACATTGAGAGACAGCCTACAGTACACTTGTCCGTCCTCTGCTGGAATATTGCTGCGCGGTATGGGATCCTTACCAGTTAGCATTGACGGAGGACATCGAAAAAGTGCAAAGAAGGGCAGCTCGTTTCGTGACATCGCGTAACAGGTTTGAGAGTGTCACAGATACGACATGCGAGTTGGGGTGACAGTCACTGAAACAAAGGCGGTTTTCTTTTCGGCGAGATCCATTTACGAAATTTCCATCACCAACTTTCTCTTCTGAAGGCGTAAATGTTTGTTGTTACCCACCTACGTAGGGAGATACGATCACCATAATAAAATAATCAGAGGCCCCATTCGAGAGTGGAATGGTAGAGTGGTAGTATGAAAATGGTTCGATGAACCCTCTGCCAGGCACTTAGTGTGAATTGCAGAGTAACGATGTATATGTAGATACGTTAAGACTTAGTTCCATACTGACACTTAGCTGCAGGTCATGGAGGGAGTGTCGGAAAATAAGATACATGCTTTGAGGGGTGACAGTGATACTGAATGGTTTCCGAGATAGAACACTTCTAATATACATCGTTATTTTTGCATTATTCAAACACTGACATTGTTTACAACTTACCACAGCTGTGGTGAGACGGACAATTTGATACAGGACATTTGTCTTCTATGAAGTCGGGGAAACTACAAAAAAATTGCCCTTAAAAGTACGTAACTTACAGATCATGCGCATCATGCCAGATTTTTATTTTTCCTGCGTTCTCTTCGCACAAACTATTAGGTCTTGAGAAGGAAAATTTGTAGGACATTTAATGTAGTTTAAAATTTGTATTGGGACACGTTTTCGTTGCAGGGTGCACTTTTCGAGCTATTAAAGAAAAACTGACAAATACGATAATAAATGTGTTCTATCTCGGGAACCATTCGTAATAGCGTATATGTCCATAGCAAGCACGTAAAGTGCTCTTTGCCACACACCGTTGGGTGGCTTGCAAAGTATAAATCTAGATGCAGATGTAGAAGTTTTTTTGTTCAGAATCACTAATACTATCACCTCTTGACCCACACTGTATAAGGAAATGACTCTCGTTACCTGAGAAATAAACAGTACTAGCAATGGCTGAGGCCGGCCGGAGTGGCCGCGCGGTTCTAGGCGCTACAGTCTGGAACCGCTACGGTCGCAGGTTCGAATCCTGCCTCGGGCATGGATGTGTGTGATGTCCTTCGCTTAGTTCGGTTTAAGTAGTTCTAAGTTCTAGGGGACTGATGACCTCAGCAGTTAAGTACCATAGTGCTCAGAGCCATTTGAGGCAAGCAATGGCTGAGAGAGAAGGTAACGTTGTTATCGAACTAACCTGCACCTGCGGCTATTAACTATCTTCCACAGTCGTTCCAGATGTGGATGTTATAACCCAGCCCAAATATAAGTTAAACTCTTTAGAATACATAACAACTCAACAAACCATACTCTATAAAATTATTGTTATATATAATAGAAAAATGCTTTAAAACTTACTCAGGTCATTGCTGAGTATTCAGCGAACATACCAATAAAACAACTTACAGTAAGACCTCATTAGATTACTATCATGAGGAGCCCAACTTACATTCTAAAACAGCAAGGCAACCCGGCAGATATAAAAAACTTACAAGGCCGAACTGCTAACTAGTACAAGATACCTCTTAAAATATAACCCATAAAATTTATGTCACGATACCACTTACTACAGTTCAGCCGTACCACATCAACGCCCAACACTCACAGTGGTAACAGCTTTATAACCCCCCCCCCCCCCCCCCCTCGACCCCCAGTGCCTAGTTAGTTACGTCAGTAACAGCCAACAGCCATCACCTAACAGGAGGTGCTGCCTGCGAGCTCTGAACAAATTTCCTTATTTAAGCCGAACCACGAGAGATCGGAAGAGAAACCTCAAAGCAGCCAGTATGAAACCCACAATGTCGGAGCCGGTATACACTCGTACACAAGCCTCGATTAAACAAGCCACTTTAGGTAACAGAAGAAACATACCACTTGTATTTCATACTCCTTGGTACGTCGTGTATCCTTTCACAAAACATTTTCCCATCTTGGAAGTTCAACTGCACTCGTGTAATACATACATGGAGCAAAGTTCAGAGTACGATCTTAAATGGTGTGACTGTGGTGAGGATCCTTTCGTAAAATTGCGGAATATGACTGCTTTATATTTGTAAATAATAGTGATTTGAAAATGACATAAAGTACAGATGGTACGCATGTCCTTGATAACGACGTGTAGTCGAAATTAGCAAATCGCACGATTAAATAAAAATCGCATTGCAGCGTACTACTTGACTCAAGGATCGAGACGTGGCTGCACGATCCGTTACAGCCAATGCGGATAAGATGCCTGTCATCTCGACCGCTAGTGATACGAGGCCGTTGGGATCCAGCACGGCGTTCCGTATTACCCCCCTGACACCACCTATTACATATTCTGCTAACAGTCATTGGATCTCGACCAACGGGAGCAGCAATGTCGCGATACGATAAACCGCAATCGCGATAGGCTGCAATCCGCCATTTATCAAAGTCGGAAACCTGATGGTACGGATTTCTCCTTGCACCAGGCAATGGCGGTCAACTGCTGCTTGTGTATGAGAAATCGGTTGGAAACTTTCTTCATGTCAGCACGTTGTAAGTGTCGCCACCGGCGCCAACCTTATGTGAACGCTCTGAAAAGCTAATAATTTGCATATCACAGCTTCTTCTTCCTGTCGGATAAATTTCGCGTCTGTATCACGTTATCTTCGTGGTGTAGCAATTTTAATGGCCAGTAGTGTATATGCCCACTCCTGTTTTCGTGCGGGAACAGGTTATTTCTGATTGGCTGTTGATCTAAACGACCAATCAGAACGTTCCTTCAAGATCATTCTCGCGGCAAATCTTGCCTTATCCAGTCACTAATTTGACAGTAATTAATCTCAGCAAAACTTCAAATTCTGGTATTTCGTTTAATAAAAATAAAAATATTTCGAAATATTCTTCAAATTCATAAATACACTTATTCTGCCTCCGATTTGCATTCTGGCTACTTTTATACAAAAGCAAGCACACACCGACATACGTAACCTGAATCGTGGCTGTAACATAAGTTTCCCACAGTTCGTTTATAGAACGTTTTACGTAAAACGAAATATTAAATTTTAACGTATGTCCCACGTACACTTTCTCAACCGTTCTCATGCACTCACACGACAAAATATGGTCAAATAATAATGTTGACAGATTTTTCTATTACGTAATGCACAGTGACTAAAGTTTTGAAAATAAAATTCTGACTAATTTTTATACACTGTTAACTTTGGAATGGCTTCGAATAATAATGAAAGTCAATCTGTTATTGTTCCTAACTTGTTTACGCTTTTTTTTTAAAAAAAAAAAAGCGTAGTTTTAGGAGTTTTAGATAATTCTCTTTTACTCCAGAACTATAATAAATAAAAACCTGAAATTTTGACAGCTTCATTACATTAATAACAATAGACTGTGTACCAAATATGAACAAAATCGAATAATAACTAATATGGATTGTTTAGATTCGTAGATGGGATGAATCTTCGTATCGACTGAACGTTACGCTATGCACTTCTCAAGGCAGGCAGCATCAGCTGCGCTGTGAGCAAAGCGAAAAAAAAAAAAGAAAAAAAACGTAGCTATCCTGCAGCCGTCGTGCTAAAATGCTGCGTGCGTTACTGCAACGCATGTCATCTCGTAATAACTTGCTGCGATACAATGTCCGACAATGCGCAGGTGGTACCGATGGAGCGCCAATTGAGCATGTAGCAAGAGGATAAATAAACATCGTACGTCGAGACTGTTATTTGGCAATCACGGAAAGGAAGAAGGCAAACAGGCGCAAAAAGTCGAAGAGAACGGTGCGACCGAACGCGCGCACAATTCCACAAACCGCATTCGCTCTCAAGCTCAGATCGGCTGTGTTACGGCGGTAATTGCATACGGCAGGGGGGGGGGGGGGGTAATAATTGCGGGTGCTGCAGCTGCCGTGCGTGAGATTTTTGTGCGGGTGTGGGGTGCAGGTGAGGTAAGAGGAGCTGCTGCTGCAGCGGGCGGCTGCCAAACGAGCCGACCTGGGCGGAGCTCTGTTCTCGGAACACTGGACCGGCCGACTGCTTCTTGCGGCTGGCGTAGCGCGACCCGTACTGCCCGTACTGGCCGGGCATCGCGAGCGGGCACACGGAGACAGCGGCGCCAGACAGCTTCTGCCGACCACCGCAGCCATACTGTGCATACAGGGTGGTCCATTGATAGTGACCGGGCCAAATATCTCACAAAATAAGCGTCAAAAGAAAGAACTACAAAGAACGAAACTTGTCTAGCTTGAAGGGGGAAAAAAGATGGCGCTATGGATGGCCCGCTAGATGGCGCTGCCATAGATCAAACGGTGCCATAGATCAAACGGATATCAGCTGCGTTTTTTAAGTAGGAACCCCAATTTTTTATCACATTTTCGTGTACTACGTAAAGAAATATGAATGTTTTAGTTAGACCACTTTTTTCGCTTTGTAACACATGGCGCTGTAATAGTCACAAACGTACAAGTACGTAGTATCACGTAACATTCCGCCAGTGCGGACGATATTTGCTTCGTGATACGTTACCCGTCCTAAAATGGACAGTTTACCAATTGCGGAAAAGGTCGATATCGTGTTGATGGATGGCTATTGTGATCAAAATGCCCAACGGGCGTGTGCTATGAATGCTGCTCGGTATCCTGGACGACATCATCCAAGTGTCCGGACCGTTCGCCGAATAGTTACGTTATTTAAGGAAACAGGAAGTGTTCAGCCACATGTGAAACGTCAACCACGACCTGCAACAAATCATGATGCCCAAGTAGGTGTTTAAGCTGCTGTCGCGGTTAATTCGCACATCAGTAGCAACGAAATTGCGCGAGAAACGGGAATCTCAATAACAGCCGTGTTGAGAATGCTACACAACATCGATTTCATCCTACTATATTTCTGTCCACCAGGAATTGCATGGCGACGACTTTGAACGTCGTGTACAGTTCTGCCACTGGGCACAAGAGAAATTACGGGACGATGACAGATTTTTTGCACGCGTTCTATTTAGCAACAGAGCGTCATTCGCCAACAGCGGTAACGAAACCGGCATAATATGCACTACTGGGCAGCGGAAAATCCACGATAGCTGCGACATGTGGAACATCAGCCACCTTGGCGGGTTAATGTATGGTGCGGCATTATGGGAGGAAGGATAATTGGCCTCCATTTTATCGATGGCAATCTAAATGGTGCATTGTATGCTGATTTCCTACGTAATGTTCTACCGATGTTACTACAAGATGTTTCACTGCATGAGAGAATGGCGATGTACTTCCAACATGATGGATGTTCCGCACATTGCTCGCGTGCGGTTGAAGCGGTATTGAATAGCATATTTCATGACAGGTGGATTGGTCGTCGAAGCACCGTACCATGGCCCGCACGTTCACCGGATCTGACGTTCCCGGATTTCTTCGTGTGGGGAAAGTTGAAGGATATTTGCTATCGTGATCCACCGACAACGCCTGACAACATGCGTCAGCGCATTGTCAATGCATGTGCGAACATTACGGAAGGCGAACTACTCGCTGTTAAGAGGAATGTCATTACATGTATTGCCAAATGCACTGAGGTTGACGGACATCATTTAGGGTATTTATGGCATTAATGTGGTATTTACACGTTGTAACAGCATCCGTTGCCAGAAATGATTAGTTCCCAAACGTACATGTATCACACTGGTACAACCGAAATAAAATGTTCAAACTACCTACGTTCTGTATTTTAATTTAAAAAACCTGTTACGAACTGTTCGCCTAAAATTGTGAGCCATATGTTTGTGACTATTACATCGCCATCTATCACAAAGCGAAAGAAGTGGGCCAACTAAACCATTCATATTTCTGTACGTACTACACGAATATGTAATAAAAAGTGGGGTTCCTAATAAAAAAAACGCAGTTGATATCCATTTGACCTATGGCAGCGCCATCTAACGGGCCAACCATACCGCCATCTAGTTTCCCCCTTCAAACGAGTTTCGTTCTTTGTTGTTTTTTTTCGTTCGACGCTTATTTCGTGAGATATTTGGCCTGGTCACGATCAATGGACCACCCTGTATACAGGGCAACCTTGGTAAATGCGGACAAACTGCAGGAAACAATCCCAACCACATAAGAAGCAAAAAAGAACCGTATGGACAGGTGGCCTGAAATGCGTTTCAAAGGAGTACACGCAGTAGATGTTGGAGATAAGATCTACGACAGTGTAAGTTTCCGTGATTGAAAGCACATTGAAAACGTACCAGACACGTGGTAATGTTCCGCCAGTACTAGTGTTTTAGCTCCACAGTCGTAGAGGCTGCGAACTCGCACATCAGTAACAGGTTGCTTCAACCAGACTGCTGTTGCAGACTCCCTCTGGTGTGGACTTGTGACAGGTCGGTCCGGAAACCACTGGTTTCCACGATACGACGATTGCACAAGTGCGGTCGTTGAAGCGTGCTACACCTCTGTTAATGATAAGGCTGAGTTTGTTTTGAAACACTGCAAATGAGGCTTGAGTTACAAAAGGTACAAACTAAAACAATGGAAACTCCAGGTTGGGGTATCAACAATGTAAGGTTCAAATGGCTCTGAGCACTACGGGAATTAACATCTGAGGTCATCAGTCCCCTAGAACTACTTAAACGTAACTAACCTAAGGACAACACACACACACCCATGCCCGAATCAGGATTCGAACCTGCGACCCGTAGCGGTGGCGCGGTTCCAGACTGAAGCGCCTAGAACCGCTCGGAGAAAGATAGATTGATACTCACCTTAAAGACGACACGTCGAGTTGCAGGCAGGCACAACGGAAACACTGTTACACATTTGCCTTTCGGCCACAGCCTTCTTCAAAAAAGGAAATACACCTACATTCATCGACTCCAGCAAGCACACACCTCGCGCACACATGGCCGCCATATGCTGCAGCTCGAACAGGCATTGATTTGATTGAGGATCTTAACGTTAAAAAGCATAGTACCTACAGAGGTCAAATTGTAAAACGTTATGTCGACCACTGTTGGCGCTCTTGCCTTTCTTCTGGCAGCAGGTTGTTTTCGTTGCTGATCGTATGATGGCGGCGCCGAGGCGGCTCGCACAGGTCCTCGCAACACTTCAGTGCCAGCACCAGCGGGGTGGCTGCTGAAGCGGCCGTCCCCTGAGGTGGACGGGGACCTGGGGAGGGCAGGTGCGCCGTGACTCTCAGAGAGCACTTCCGGTGAGGAGGACGCTCACTACTTTGGGATGGACCAAACTGTGACTTTCCGTTAGCTGTGATTTCTGCGAGTGTTACTTTTCGATACCGCGATTTTTAGTTGCGATTTGTCACAGTTTAGAATCTTAGTTTACAAATTCACAACTTACATCCCTCCGCAACGTTAAAATGTCATTTCCCCGATTTATCACAGTAGAAGTTAGAATGTGATTAATCGCAAGTAGCAACTAACAGACACATACTAGTAGTTTACTAACTACCATTTCTGGACAGCTGAAGTATGTCATTGGAACGGAAGTGGTATATCCTCACCTGTAAAGTCTAGCGATTTCCGAGAGTGTGGTCAGAAAGGAATCTAAGAGCACAACTTAAGTTACTGCGAATGAAATTAGCAGAAATAGTCTTTATACTCTAGGTTGTCATAAGTATTTATCTCCGATCGAATCCTTGACAACAGTAGACAGAGGTGAAAGATTCCCGCCACAATATTTTCAGACTATACTGCCATATATGAAACACTTTGAGTCATCAGATGGATGTTAGAAAAAACAACAAACTTCTCTAGCTGCACTCACCACACGCTCTCGAAAAAGAGTTCTTTTTAAATTTTATTTTTATGAACCAAATCGTTGATGTATCATATAGGTAAGTATGTTACTTCACCATTTGGAACTCTAGGACTGCGTTACAACTACATTCTATGCATCTTCTTATTCTTTGACACACTCTTACACAATTTTTCGGGTTCGTGGAGATGTGTTCCGACTTTGCAACTAATTGAAGGCAGTTTGTTTATTACCATACGCGTTTCGCTTCTTCTATTTGTGAAACATCTTCACGAAGAAAAGAAGCTAAACGAATAAGAGAATCGTCACGAATAAAAGAAGCAAAACGCGTATCGCAGAGCACAAAATGCCTTCCCTTAGTTGCAGAGACGGAACATACTCTCTCGGGTGTGGACGTGTGACACGTCGGTCTGGAAACCATTGGTTTCCCCGATACGACGAATGCTCAAGTGCGGTCGTGGAATTGTGTTACACCTTTGTTGATGATAAGGCTAAGTCCGTTTTGAAACACTGCAAATGAGGCTTGAATTACAAAAGGGATAATGTAAAACAATGGAAACTCTAGGTTGGGATATAAACGATATAAGAAGAAAGGTAGATTGCTACTCACCTTAAACACAGTTGCAGACGGGCACAACGAAAAGACTGTTACACATTTGCGTTTCGGCCACAGCTTTCTTCAGAAAAGGAAATACACACACATTCATTCACACAGGCAAGCCTTTGCTTAGTAGCATAGACGGAACGTACCTCCATTAATTTTGAAGCATCTAACAAACGACGGGAAACGGAAAAAAATGACGAATTTTTCGGGTGTTTCTATAGATGTATTTGTACAATGTGGTACTACACTCACGTCAACTCATATTCCGAAACGTAAAATCCAAATCCAGCCGTTGTGGCCGAGCGTTCCTGGCGCTTCAGTGTGGAACCGCGCGACTACTACGGTCGCAGGTTCGAATCCTGCCTCGGGCATGGACGTGTGTGACGTCCTTAGGTTAGTTAGGTTTAAGTAGTTCTATAAGTTAAGTCCCATAGTGCTCAGAGGCATTTGAACCTCTCGACCCCTGGCGGTGCTTCCGGCGCCCCGTGCAGCCAGTCTGGTCCCCAGCCATACACGTGGGCGCGGCCGCTGCCGCCGCCGCCGCCGCCACAGACTCGCGCACGTATATCTGCGGTCTGATCGCGCTCGTAAATCGCCGCGCCGCCAGCGCTCTCCGTGACGCAACGTGTAGATCGCGGACCGCTAATAATCGATATCTCGACGACAAAAACAAACGGTGATTGGCACAGTTTCCGACCGGCTCTGATTTACGAGGCATTCGCCTCGGCTAACCTTTCTTTCGTCAGTTTGCATATCTATCGGGACAGTTTGCTCGTAAGAGCGTGAATTACGGCAGTGCTCTGACGAACCTCCGTCTTACGCAAACCGGAACAAACTTTCTTATTTCCTTATTTCTCTTTTGTATTCGCTATTCTGATGGACATTCTCTTATATATATATAAAAAGATAGTATCTGTTCTCTCGGACATGTCCGAAAGAACAGATACCATCTTAGTGTTAAGGCTCACCGGCCACTTGACCATCTTCTTCTTCTGTGCGAATGCACAAACAGTGCGCGAACTCTTACGGGAATCGGCGGTAATGAGTATAATGAGCGGAGGCACTACGAATGTAGTGCGGGACAATACGTTGAGAATGTGTGGGTTTCGCGCGAGGCGTGCCAGAGATAGAGCCCTGCAGTCGCTCTATTCTCTGTGTCTTCGGTGGCTCAGATGGATAGAGCGTCTGCCATGTAAGCAGGAGATCCCGGGTTCGAGTCCCGTTCGGGGCACACATTTTCATCTGTCCCCGTTGACGTATGTAAGCAGCTAAGGGTGTTCATTTCATTGTAATTTGTAATGCTCTTTTCTATTTCAATTTTTGGGAATTGACTGGTTATTTTCTGCACATTGATAAACAAAATCTCAGTTTTGCTATCGAGATCCTGTTTGCCTTCTACGTTTGATACCCAGTCAATCTGTACTGATGCCATCACTTAATTAACTCTTGAACATCCGTCTATATACGTTTTAGGTATAAAAAAGAAAAAAAAAGTGTTTGAGTTTAAACACTTCGTATACGAGGAAGTCATGGGGGTCTGAGCACAGAGTCGGATTTCGGAAGAATGGCGCCGGTAGTCGGCGGTGTCCTGTCTAGTGGCACTTGCCTCACGCTGGTTGATGACGCAGCACGGAACCTGAATCTGGATAGCTGGATGGGAATTTGAACTGCTGTACTCTGACTGCGAGTCCTATCTCAGCGGTTAGTAACATGAACTAGTATGTATCTTCTTCGACAACGAGGGTACAAGCAGCGAGGACCACATGCGACCACTGACTCCGCAGACAGTCCTAGCGAGGCAGACAGCAGCACCAGTTGCAGCGGAACACAGGACAGCCGCTCAGCAGAAGACGGAGGGACGTAGAACGAAGAATGAATTTAACCTCATAACATAGGCTACGTGACACATTAGATTTGCTAACTACTAACACTGGACAACTCATCATGCCATCCCACCAGACACAAACATGCTGCATTTAGGTCCATGCTACACAGAGTACACTTCCTTGATTTAGAAGAAAACACTGTCAAGAATGAGATAGAGAATTGCCATTAACAATGGCTACACAGCCAAAACAACTGACAATTTAAGCAGACAAACACATAAAAGCAAGACGACGAATGGACACACTGAAAGAAGAGAAAATATACGCCAGTATCCCCTACCTGGGTCCCATACCACAAAAAATTGCAAACTTTTCAGAAAAACAACTGTAACTGTAACAGCTCCATTCTCAACCAATAATAAGTTACGAAACCTACTCATCCATAACGTAAAATCAAATACACAAACATACAACAATAGCGCAGTGCACAAGTATCATGCCCCAGTTGTCCTGCCTACTATGTAGGGGAAACAGTCAGAAACTTCAAGGCCCGTTTTCGAGAACATGAAAATGCTTTCACGCTCAAGCATATGTTGGAAACGAAACGTGTCATCAAGAGTCTAGAATACAATTTGGTAATACTACATAACGAAGCCAATGGTAAGACCCTAAGTCTGTTAGAACAACTGGTGAAACATCTCTGCTAAGTCAAAAAACCAGAATCTGTGTTAAATGAACAAACAGATTTCGCAACCCATATTTATTTCAGTAATTTTAAAGACCTATTCTAAAGTTATTTCTTGCGTATATCAACTGTTTAATAGTTACATCTTTAGCCCTACGAATAAATTCATCATTGACAACACCGTGTAGAAAAATATCTGTGAAGTGTTTATAAACATGTGTGTGCACATGTACATCTTGAACGAAGTGACATGTACTAAAACGACGGAGAAAAGAATGTTTGCCCGTACTAAAACGTTAAAAATGCTTTCCGTGAATTATGTGGTATGTTTACACTGTTCCTTTTCCACTACTTTGCACATAATTTCCGCGTTCGACTTAGGAAATTCGTAACCTAACATCATGCATTTCACCTCATTCAAGAGAAGAAATAAAACATATATTAAGACAAATTACACCTGACGGTGGACCCACAGAGTCCGAAATGCATCCTGTAGTTAATAAAACACGAAGTAGTTCTGACTGAAGGCATTGTTTAATCCATGCCTCCTGTGTAATTGGATCTTGTATCCTAGGCATGCAACAATATTGACTACTACATTATACAGGTCAAAACATAAATATAGCAGAAGTCTGAATATATGCTCATAGTTAGTTGGGTAGCTAATTAATTACATATTCCATAGATCATGTGAACGATTCTCTTATCGAAAAGCTGTGGAATGAGTCTGTTTATAGGGTATGCATAAATGATTAGTGTTAACATTAATGAATACATTTCGGTAGTGTACGCTTAGAAACAATATTTTTGTCAGGCTATTAAACAGAAATTCATCCATGGAACAGGAGGAGTTGTACAGGAGAAATGATTTTAGGTTAGATTTAAAAGGTGCTTTGCTGCCTGTCATACATTTTATGTTATCAGGCAAATGATTAAAGATTCCTGTTGCAACTTACTGAACTCCTTTCATAGCCACTGACAGCATTAATAATGGATAACAAAGGTAATTGTTTCTCCTAATGTTGTAAGTGTAGACACCACTGTTCCATTCAACCTGTGACGAATTATTGATGACGAATTTCATTAGCGTGTATATGTAAAGTAAAGATGAAGTTAAAACGGCTAGCTCCTTGAAGAGGTACCCACAGGACGTCCATGGATTAACACACCGTATTATTCTTAGTCCTCGCTTTTGTGCAATCAATACTTTATTTCTAAGTGCTGGTTTTCCCCGGAAAATTATTCCATGAGACATAATTGAGTAAAAATACGCAAAATATGCCAGGAGGCATTGTTTGCTTGCAAGAATACCAGTTACACGAAGAGCAAAATGTGGCTAAACTTAACAGTTTGAGAAGTTCGTTAATATACTTCTTCCAGTTAGTTTTCAGCAGTACGTACACCCTACATTTTTGAGCTTTCTACCCTACTTACTGACTTCTGTTCATGCTCTATCAGCTGTTGGTATGACTACGTTGTAAAGAACTGAATATAGCTTTGGTTGTTTTTTTTTTTATTTGGACAGACTTCATTTTCATAGAACTCCTTAACAGTTTTTTGAAAAGCATAATTAACAACCTGTTCCGTTGCTTTCTCTCCAATGGAATTTATTATAACACCAATATCGTCTACAAAAAATACCGATTCTGGTTGTAGGATGTTAAGTGGGAGGTCGTTCATGTATGCAGGGAATGGGATTGGATTCAAAATTGAACCCTGTGGGATCCTATGTGATTTCTCTGCAATCATCAAAACTTCCTACTCTTCTATCATTGTTTGAATTATTCAACACAATGTTTTGCATTCTCTCTGTTAAATATTATTCAGACAAGTTGTGTTTAAATCCATCAGTTATAAAATACTTGAATTTTCTAGGAAATAGTCAAAAACCGGAGATGTGTCACAAAAACTCCAGCTGGAGATATTTTATTGTTTGATACTTGTGCTTTTTGATGAGTGAATAAACAACATTGTCAGCCCAGCAAGAATATTAAAATTAAATTAGGCATAGTGAGATGTAACTATCAATGGAGAGTCGAAAAATACTGCATTAGACAGTAATACTAGAGTGTAAGTCAAATGGAAAAATAGAGAACAGGACACGGTCCCCTGTAGAGCATATGTAGGACCACATGATCCGAGGGCGAAAGACTCAAAGAATTTCTGAGGTCCTCTTTCTAGAATGGTGAGTAGTAGTACACTATGAGAGCAAAAGTATCCGGACACGTCGGTGAAAACGACTTAAAAGTTCGTGATACCCTCCATCGGTAATGCTGGAATGCAATATGGTGTGGGCCTACCCTTAGCCTTGATGACAGCTTCCACTCTTGCAAGCATACGTTCAATCAGATTTGGTAGGTTTCTTGGGGAACGGCAGCCCATTCTTCACGGAGTGTTAGACTGAGAGAGGTAACGATCTCAACCGGTGAGGCCTGGCACGAAGTCGGCGTTCCAAAACATCCCAGTGGTGTTGTATAGGATTTAGGCCAGTCCGTTATAGGGATATTATTGTCGTGTAACCACTCCGTCACAGGCCGTGCATCATGAACAGGTGCTCGATCGTGTTGAAAGATGCAGTCGCCATTCCCGAATTGTTCTTCAGCAGTAGGAAGCAAGAAGGTGCTTAAAACATGAATGTAGGACTGTGCTGTGATAGTGCCACGCAAAACAACAAGGGGTGTAAGTCTACTCCATGAAAAACACGACCACACCATAACACCACCGCCTCCGAATTTTACTGTTCGATCTACACACGCTGGCAGATGACGTTCACCAGGCATTCGCCATACCCATACCCTGCCATCGGATCGCCACATTCCGTACCGTGATTCGTCACTCCACACAATGTTTTTGCGCTGTTAAATCGTCCAGTGTTGACGCTTCTTACACCAGACGAGTCGTCGTTTGGCATTTACTGGCGTGATGTGTGGCTTGAATGAAATCCTAGTTTTCTCACCGCCCGCCTAACTTTCAAAGTACTTGAAGTGTATCCTGATGCAATTTGGGATTCCTGTGCGATGTTATGGATAGGTGTCTGTATTACACATTACGACCCTCTTCAACTATCGGCGGTAGATGTCAGTTAACCGACGAGGTCGGCCTGTACGCCTTTGTGCTGTACGTGTCCCTTCACGTTTCCACTTCACTATCACATCGGAAACAGTGGGCCTAGGGATGTTCAGGAGTGCGGAAATCTCGCATACAGACGTATGACACAAATGACAACCAATCACCTGACCATGTTCGAAGTCCGTGAGTTCCGCGAAGCGACCCATTCTGCTATCTCACGATGTCTAATGGCTACTGAGGTCGCTGATATGGAGTACCTGGCAGTAGGTGGCACCACAATGCACCTAATGTGAAAACCGCATGTTTTTGGGATTGTCCGGATACTTTTGATCACATAGTGTAGATTTGGTGATGGCTGCCAACGAGCGAGAAGGTCATTGTTTTCCAAGGTATTCCCTGCTGGACAGCATCGATGGTGACACGCTACCTACTGAAAGCCTTTCCTTTGTTCTTAATACAGGAATAGTTAATTTTGAGCATTTTCACTTCCTTGTTAGTGGTAAGTTGTAAAGTAGAGAAAGCTGCATTTTTTTTAAAACTCTAAGTGACCACATTAGCTGCATTACAGGTTCATGCATTGTGACATTACGACCTGTCTTCGTCACTAGAAGGCAGTTCAAATGTAAATGGCAGCAAATAAAATTAAATACAAAGAGTTACCGGTATCTGATGTATTTCTTTAATACTCTTTGTTTCTTTGTTACAGGTGAGTGCATGATGAACAATACGGCTAATCTTTCCCCGTGATAAGTACAGAAGATTGTGACATCCCTGTAAGTTGCGCTGCCTATTACACTTCATTGCTTATTTAATGACGATCCATGACGTTAAAAACGTATGAGGTCTGTATTTCAGTTGGACGGCTCTATGGCAAAAAAAAGTTGTTTTAGTATGCATTGTGCAGATGTACTCGTATTTCAGCTTATACTGCAGCAATTTAACAACCACAGAATTTAAAAGCAATACGGAACCAGTAGTATTTCTGTGTGTCAGACAGGAGAAAATGTAAACTGTTTTCACCTCCTGCTGAACGTCAAAATGATTTACTATATGTACGGTATATTGCATTTTATTGCTTGCTACATCACCTTGCAGAACAAGAAGATATATCTTTGCGCCACCTAACTGTTCCTTCACAACGTTTCAGTCGATTCCCAGGTAATACGCACAAAAGAAAACCTCACTCCACACCACAATATTGTTGGTTCTTCTCGCAATTCGGTGTCGATGTCAATTTCTTTTATTTTAACGGTACCTTAACATTTTCAAAGGACGATTAGCGTTTGAAGTCCCGACGAGGACGAGCCATTACACACTGAGTACCGTCTTTGACCGCGAAAGAGTGCGGAACGACATCGGTCGTGTTCATTCGATAGGCTTCATCCCAGCATATGCCTTATTCGATTGAAGGAAACGTCGGAAAACTAAAGCTGGATGACCGAACTGGTATTTGGACAGTGGTCGACTCGAATGCGAACCCAGTAAGGCCATCGTATGAGAAAGACAAAATGCTTAGTTCATCTCCCGATCTGACACCCGCTTTTAAAATCAGAAAGACGTGTTCAAATCTGTTCTGTTGAATTCGTTTTCTGGTACATCTACTTCCACCGGCTTTGATGAAACTTCAGCTTCATTGTTTGTAATGAAACGGTGCCCACAATCCTCTCTGACTGATTTCAGCAACTCCTCTTATTGCTCCCGTAGATTTTGAATCTCAAGCGCATCTTTCCATGCTACACCTGAGCCGGCCGCGGTGGTCTCGCGGTTAAGGCGCTCAGTCCGGAACCGTGTGACTGCTACGGTCGCAGGTTCGAATCCTGCCTCGGGCAAGGACGTGCGTGATGTCCTTAGGTTAGTTAGGTTTAAGTAGTTCTAAGTCTAGGGGACTGATGACCTCGATGTTAAGTCCCATAGTGCTCAGAGCCATTTGAACTTTTTTTTTTTTCTTTACACCTGAGGTCGTAAATCTTTACTGGCGAAATTAGAAAACACTGGCAACAAATATTGGTGCAACAAAAACTTTATCGGCGTTCAGGTCATGTGACGTCAAGTTAAAAGGACCGTTCCTTCCCCCCCCCCCCCCCCCCCCCCCCCCTCCCACCCGTTCTAGCAGTGTAAGCCACAGTCTTCCACCAAATCCAAATTCTTTCCCCCTAGCTACGCTTGACGGTATTTCATACATCCTGTGACAGGACTTCTGGTTGTAGTGCTCCAAAATCGTGAGAGAATAGATTAGAGGCAATGAAATTTTGAGCGAAGTTTGAAGGCTTCTTCGCGTAACGTAATGCTTCGTGAAATCTCGAGAGTCTCATTTGGAACAAATTTTAGTTAGTAATTGTTTATATGTGGCAGTGAACTTCTGAATTAAGCAAAGAAAGCCACGGAGAGTTTACCACCACACGATTGAGGTTAATGATAAACGAAAGAGTCAGAACCAGTAGAAATAAGAATAACAACCATTACATGTTATAATAAAAACATCGGAAGATAAATCTAACGTAATCCGATTTCTATGAACGAAGCTACATCCGCGTTGCAAGAAAGACGTGAAACTTTAAGAAGTGTAAGGAAGAGCTTTTGTTCAGAAAGACCATTCCACTGACGGACAGTTAAGGAAGTTGGTTAGAACTGTGTGCCGTACCGGGAATCGAACCACAGCCTTCGCCTTGTGCGAGCAATGTTGTTACTGACTAAGGTATGCGGTCCACCAATCAAGACTCTCCCTCACAGTAGGAATGGGAAAAACCGACTGGTTAAAACCGAAACGTATTTCAGTTCTGAGTAACAAGTATTGTTCGATATTTGTCTGGTCACGATTATAACAGGTGCTTATTAATTATATAGAGTAGAAAATATCAATTAGCCATAGCAGCAGTGCTGAAATTTTTCGTTTTCGAAGAAATATTTTTTTTAAAATAAGTAATTTTTATTTGTAAAATTTTGATTTCTTAGAAATATTGCGTTATTATATCAAATGTGAAAAGTGATCAGCGCAATTTTAACAATGCCGACAGAACGAGCAACACACAAGTAGCATAAGAATCGGTACTGCATTGCTGAGACAATAACGCCCCTTTTACCGTATGTCGTGGCTTAAGGTACGCATGTACGTCCAGTGGGTAAGACTTACCACACGTGGTGTAGGTGTACGGTAATCTCTCGCTGCCGTCACCGAAGATCCATTGTATTGCAGAATGGCACCAACTGTAGTCTGCAAATAGTTTTACGAAGTGACATAGCACTTAGAACTTAGAACTTAGAACTACTTACACCTAACTAACCTAAGGACATCACACACATCCATGCCGGAGGCAGGATTTGAACCTGCGACCGTAGCAGCAGCGCGGTTCCAGACTGAAGAGCCTAGAACCGCTCGGTGACAACGGACGGCTAATTATGGTATCAGTAATAAAATAGAAACTTAACAATAGTTCATTCATAGCATACAATAAAAATGGAAAATAGCTGACCTGCTGCCCGTGTCAGATAAGTCTTTATCTGCTTTTAGCCGGCCGCGGTGGTCTCGCGGTTCTAGGCGCGCAGTCCGGAACCGCGCGACTGCTACGGTCGCAGGTTCGAATCCTGCCTCGGGCATGGATGTGTGTGATGTCCTTAGGTTAGTTAGGTTTAAGTGGTTCTAGGGGACTGATGACCACAGTAGTTAAGTCCCATACTGCTCAGAGCCATCTGCTTTTATCCCTTGAAAATGGACAAATTAACACGAAAAACAGTGTGTTTCAACCTCAGTTTTCACTCTTTACCGCTGACTATCCGTAATGCTCGAACAGTTGTATCATCCCCGATTACAGCGTGATTTTTTAGCCAAGTTTCAAAAAATTAGAATGAATACGATAATACTGTTGATTTTTCTTTGCTGTCAACCACTTACCATTCTTCGAGGAAATTAAAGAATGGTGGACGGACTGTGCTTTCTTTTGTTTGCGTACTTGATTTAATGTTCTGATTCTACGTATTTTGAAACGGAGAGAGACAAATTCTTTCAGTCTTTTAGCGGGTAGAGCATTCTGCAGCCAAAGGCAGAGGTTCCGGATTCAACTCCCAGCCCGGCACACAGTTTGAGTCTTCCAGGTATTTTCAAATCAGAGCGCATTTCACTGCAGAGTAAAATCCGTTCTGGAATTGAGAAAGTAGTTTCAAAATTGTATGGAATGCATGGCGGGAATAAAGAAACTGGAGGCAGTAAAATCTGGGGCAAGTAGAAGACGCTGGTAATGTCGTGGACAGGTCTGCAAAATGGAAATCACCTTCGAGAGAACAAGTATAGTAGGAAGAAGTGTGTAATTTAACTACACAGGGGACAGAGGGAGGTAACAATTCGAAGTTTATACGAAGGTTAGAACTTTAATAGTGTCAACTATTTATTTACAAGTTAAATGAAATAAATACATGTTCTAAAGCTTTACTGTCCTTCATAGTAGTCACCAGGACTGTATATAACCCACTGTCAGCCATGTGGAAGTCGTAGAATATACTTTACAGCGACAGTTGTGTTGATAGTTCGAGTAGAGCAGTCTGTTACCCGATAAATCTCTGTAATAGTTCTGAAGCGCATTCCATGATGTGCTTGCTTCATTTTAGGAGTCAAGTTTCCAGCCTCACTAATCGAGCAAATCGGTCACAATTTGCGTCATATGCACCCGAGCATTGTCCTGCAAGATGCTCGGCCGGTCTTGCAGAAAATGTCACCGCTTCTTCCACTACGCTCATTATTTTTGGAACAGTCTGCGACAAACTTAGAGAAAGAAGTGGCGAAGCTTTCTGCAGGACATGACCATCGTTTCGTAGAACAATGACGTATGATGTGGCTGATATGTTCGAGCTCTGTTGTTGGGAAGTGCTGTTCCACTCACCAAAGTAAACGGACCAAGGCAAATAACATATAAGAAATAACTATTTTTATTAACAAAATAAGGAGGGAGTTGATATTTTTCCTCATGAATGGGGACCTAGCGTCAAAAAGTTAGAACCACTGGTACGGAAATAAGTGCACGCCCTGGGGGAGGGGGGGGGGGGGGGGGAGGGGGCAGCGATTGGTGTTGCTGCTAACTGAAAAAATGGTAGCAAAATCGCAGTACCGCCTTATAATCAAATTAAAGCTTTTCCCTCACTCGGCGGGTGAAATCACAATATTTAGATTGGTGCCAGCTGATACATGACTGCGTGTAGCGTAAACATTCGCGCGTTTAATTACGTGTCTGAATCATAGGTGAGAAAGCGTCTGTCTTGCACAGACCTTTCTGATCCCTCCAGGGCACGTCGGCAGGCTATATTGTGAGGAACCAGTCTTTCTTATCGCACTGTGTAGGCTTACACAACCAGTGCCCGGCGAGTAAGTAGATCTGGCTTCTTAGGAATAGACTGAGAAATGTATAGCTTCTCGTTTTCAGCTGTGAAAGTCTTGGAATTTTTACGGATGTTGCTGACATCATAATTATTTCAATAAGGCAGGAACCTTGAAAGAAGGCGGAAAAAAAAAATCAAAAGCTGGTCGGATGTTTGCCAGAGACGAACATCTCAGTTGATAGCGGACAGATGTAAGGCTAACCGTCTCTGACAACTTCCAAGCACTGAGAATAATTAATTTACGCAGGCTATGATGATGTTCCGTAGTTCCATACAATATGTTGTATCAATGTAGAATTTTTACGCCTTCAGAAAACTTTTTTAATGACTATTGTGTTCTTCTTGCTAAAAACAACTTTCACATATATATTTTCATATATCAGTCTACATCTGCATCTACATCTACATCCACATCCATACTCCGCAAGCCACCTGACGGTGTGTGGCGGAGGGTACCTTGAGTACCTCTATCAGTTCTCCCTTGTATTCCAGTCGCGTACTGTTCGTGGAAAGACAGATTGTCGGTATGTCTCTGTGTGGGCTCTAATCTCTCTGATTTTATCCTCATGGTATCTTCGCGAGATATGCGTAGGAAGGAGCAATATACTGCTTGACTCCTCGGTGAAGGTATATTCACGAAACTTCAACAAAAGCCCGTACCGAGCTACTCTTGCAGAGTTTCCACTGGAGTTTATCTATCATCTACGTAACGCTTTGGCGGTTACTGAATGATCCTGTAACGAGCGCGCTGCTCTCCGTTGGATCTTCTCTATCTCTCCTATCAACCCTATCTGGTATGGATCCCACACTGGTGAGCAGTATCCAAGCAGTGGGCGAACAAGCGTACTGTAACCTACTCCCTTTGTTTTCGGACTGCATTTCCTTAGGATTCTTCCAATGAATCTCAGTGTGGCATCTGCTTTACCGACGATCAACTTCATATGATCATTCCATTTTAAATCACTCCTAACGCGTACTCCCAGATAATTTATAGAATTAACTGCTTCCAGTTGCTGACCTGCTATGTTGTAGCTAAATGATAAGATCTTTCTTTCCACGTATTCGCAACACATTACACTTGTCTACATTGAGAGTCAATTGCCATTCCCTGCACCGTGCCTCAATTCGTTCATATCCTCCTGAATTTCAGAACAATTTTCCATTGTTACAACCTCTCGATTTACCACAGCATCACCCGCAAAAAGCCTCGGTTAACTTCCATTGTTATCCACAAGGTTATTTATGTATATTTTGAATAGCAACGATCCTAAGACACTCCCCTGCGGCACACCTGAAATCACCCTTACTTCGGAAGACTTCTCTCCATTGAAAATGACATGCTGCGTTCTGTTATCTAGGAACTCTTCAATCCAATCACACAATTGGTCTGATAGTCCATATGCTCTTACTTTGTTCATTAAACTACTGTGGGGAACTGTATCGAACGCCTTGCGGAAGTCAAGAAACACGGCATCTACCTGTGAACCCGTGTCTATGGTCCTCCGAGTCTCGTGGACGAATAGCGCGAGCTGGGTTTCACACGATCGTCTTTTCGAAACCCATGCTGATTCCTACAGAGTAGATTTCTAGTCTCCAGAAAAGTCATTATACTCGAACATAATACGTGTTCCAAAATTCTACAGTCTAGTGTAACACGGGCTACACCTCCTTTTACAAGTACTTTAATTGATGTGTAATAATATTTCATTATGAATTGTTCTTTGGCACGGTTAATAAATACCTTGGCACCTTTTTCACAAAGCAACACATGGAAACGATGTAAGAAATATTTTACCGGTTAACAGACGATGACGTAGAACTCATGCGTATTAGTTACAATAAAATTACTGTCTGTTTCTGCATTTAATTTTCACGCCAAGTCGGCTGTTTCTAAGGGTTTTTTCTAAATAAGTTGAAAAAGATATTAGTTTCCTCAGCAAGGTGATAAGCCATTCCATTCTTAGACTAGAAATCCCACTTTACGTGCCCTCTTATTTCTCTTGTTGAACGACGACTGTGCGACGGCATGATAAAGCCCAAAAACTTCTTAAAACTCCCATCATAATACATATTCATTAAGCCATGATGTAAACATACTCCAGAAGGGGAGGGAGGAGGCCTCAAATGGTTCAAATGGCTCTGAGCTCTATAGTACTTAACATCTGTGGTCATCAGTCCCCTAGAACTTAGAACTACTTAAACCTAACTAACCTAAGTATATCACACACATCCATGCCCGAGGCAAGATTCGAAACTGCGACCGTAGCAGTCGTGCGGCTCCGGACTGAGCGCCTAGAACCGCGAGACCACCGCGGCTGGCGGAGGGAGGAGGGATTCAGAAATAACCTACAACGAGATCAAGGTTACCATAAATCCCACAAGCATAAAGAGTTGCGCGTCTTGTATTGAGCGATGTAGACAGTCGGTAAGGTGTTGGACGCGTACTAGAACATATGTTTTCGTCGCTGTAATTGATTATGCTAAAAGCTGTTTGGGGTTGCTACAAACACGCTGGAACTTCAGATGCCACTGGACTGGCTTGGTTCAAATGGCTCTGAGCACTATGGGACTTATCTGCTGAGGTCATCAGTCCCCTAGAACTTAGAACTACTTAAACCTAACTAACCTAAGGACAACACACACACCCATGCCCGAAGCAGGATTCGAACCTGCGACCGTAGCGGTGGCGCGGTTCCAGACTGAAGCGCCTAGAACCGCGAGACCACTCCGGCCGGTTCTGCACAGCAGTCTCTAATGATATCATCGTCGATGGGGCGTCCTACCCTAATCTTGCTTCTTTCTCCTACTTATACATGACTTTAGTAAGTACGAAATACGAACAACCGTAATATGAAATCTATAGAGTGAAATTTTACTTGTCACGGACCGCTCAATCCCGCTAACGTCAATCTGCATCATGGTGGTCTGTTAATCATAATGGCCTCAAAGACAACCTCTTCCAGACAGTTCCGACATTCATGTTGCAAATTTAGTTCCACGGTGGAGGATCATAGCTAAAGCAGAGTTCAGGAACACATACGTACGTATTCATCTGTAATTTCAATCTCACATGCTTTCACATTACTTTCGCATTTTCTAGATGAAATGTGACGTCAACCAGTGAACTAAAATTTCGAGTGGTCATAATGACGACAGCTTAGCCACTGTTGATCTACCAAGTTACAGTGAATGTAATATGCGCATCCATCACGAAATACAAATATATATTGTAAGACCTAACATAGTTAAAGAGAGACATGATCTGGGCTAAGTCATACAAAATTATTTGTCTTGATCGCAGAATAAAGCAGTAGTTACGTAACTGACTTCAGTTGCTGAACAATCACTTTGGATCTACCAAAAGTAAAGAAAAACTGCTAGCAATAAGGGAAATCTCTGTGAGGAAAGCTTAGGATACAGAAAATGTTGTTAATTTGAGACATGGTAACATAGCATAGCTCCTAATGCAAATTTTGTCATAAAGGACAATGTGACATAACGAATAAAGATAAATTTTAAAAACAACAAATTTTGAGGACTGTGTATCCTCCTCGCCGAGCACTGCATACATTTGGGCGCATTCGACGCTTTGTTGTTTGGGATCCACCCTTATTGGTTACATATCACAATGCGCTTAATGGTGACAGTCGCTTTAGGATTTGTTACTTTTCAATGTGTTTTTTAAAATTATTTTTTATATGTAGAGTTACCACCTATGGGATTTCTCTTTCTCTCAACTTTTGTCTCTTCAGAGAGAGGTTCAACAACTGCAAACGGTTATCTAATTGCTCCTTTATATGGCGATCAAGACAAATGATTTTTTGTGAAAAGGAACTTCTTCGGTACCTCATCAAAATCTTGCACTCAGAGACATAAGGTGCTCACTACACTTGTCATACTGTACCTCCAAGAAATAACTATGTGACACGCAGATCGCACACGCCGACCAGAGTGGCCGAGCGGTTCTAGGCGCTACAGTCTGGAACCGTGCGACCGCTACGGTCGTAGGTTCGAATCCTCCCTCTGGCATGGATATGTGTGATGTCCTTAGGTAAGTTAGGTTTATGTAGTTCTAAGTTCTAGGGGACTGATGACCTCAGAAGTTAAGTCACATAGTGCTTAGAGGTATTTGAGCAGATTGCACTGACAGGAATATTTGACAAGTCTCTGCATGTGCTGCCAAAACAGGACACCAACACAGCGAGCACGTGGCGCTCGAGAAAGAACTAAGGTACATTCGCAGTTGGCCCCTTCGACTTGACCGTAAAACGTCAGCCACAAAGTTGTTTTAATCAAAGTATGTATGCACCCTGATGCCACTGTATACGATATGTGTTGTTAGACTAAAAATAATAGTGTGAAATGTTCTCCCATTTGTGTCAGTAACAGAATAAAACAAACCTGACACTGAAATACACCGAAGTCCCAAAGAATCTGGTACAGACATGCGTATTCAAGTACAGAGGTATGTAAACAGACGGAATACGGCGCTGCGTTCGGCAACGCCTACATCAGACAAGAAGTGACTGGTGCAGTTGTTAGATCGGTTTCTGCTGCCACTCTGCAATGGCCGGTTATCAAGATTTAAGTGCCTGGAGCACGAGCGGTGGGACACAGCATCTCCAAGGTAGCGATGAAGTGAAGTGGGGATTTTGCAGTACTACCATTTCACGAATGTACCGTGAATATCAAGAATCCAGTAAAACATAAAATCTCTAACATCGATGCGGCCGGAAGAAGGTCCTACAAGAACTCGACCAACGACGACTGAAGAGAATCGTTCAGCGTGACGGAAGTACAGCCCTTCCGTAAATCGCCGCAGATTTCGGTGCTGGACCATTAACAAGTGTCAGCGTGTGAACCATTCAACAAAACATCATTGATATTGGCTCTCGGAGACGAAGGCCCACTCTTGAACCCTCGATGATTGCACGACACAAAGCTTTACGTCTCGCTTGGGCCCGTCAACACCGACATTGGACTGTTGATGACTGGAAACATGTTGCCTGGTCGGTTGAATTTCGTTTCAGATTATATCGAGCGGATGCACGTGTATGGGTATGGAGACAACCTCATGAATTCATGGACGCTGCATGTCACAGGGAACTGTTCAACCAGGTGGAGGCTGTCATGGTGTGGGGCGTGTGTCGTTGGAGTGATGTGGGACCCCTGATACGTCTAGATGCGACTCTGGCAGGTGACACGTAGCGTAAGCATTCTGTCTGATCACCTGCATCCATTCATGCTCATTGTGCATTCCGACGGACTTGGGCACTTCCAGCAGGACAATGCGACGCCCCACACGTCCAGAATTGCTACAGAATGGCTCCAGAAACACTCTCCTGCGTTTAAACACTTCCTCTGGCCACCGAACTCCCCAGACATGAACATTATTGGCCATATCTGGGATGCCTTGCGACGTACTGTTCAGAAGAGATGTCCATCCCTCGTACTCTTACCGATGTATGGACAGCCCTGCAGGATTCATGGTGTCAGTTCCCTCCAGCACTACTTCAGACATAATTCGAGTGTTGCGGCACTTCTGCGTGCTGGCTGGGGGCCCTACACGACATTAGACAGGTGTGTCAGTTTCTTTGGCACTTCGGTGTATACGATTTTGGTGAACGAGTTCTGTGTCGTCGTTCAGTCGGCTTTTTCTTCTCGGCTCATAAACTACCAGCGACGTTTGGCGCAATGTCTCTTTAACTGTGCATTTAAAACTTATCCAGTCAAGCGGCGACAGAAGGTATAGTAGTCAATGGAACTACTTTGTAACAATTAAAGGTTGAAAGAGAGTCAGTAGTCACAGAAATAGGTAGGACAGCGCGTTTCGTACTTGACTCGCAACAGTCTATCGAGTGCCCTCGGCCTTGCTGGAACAACCGTCGCTATTTAGAGTGACGACGTGGTGTAACGCGCGTGTAATGCGTCATAAAACGTGTGACGTAAGACGGCGGAGCTAAGCACTCGTCTCGTTCCAGTCACGGTCGGTGACCACGTGTCGCACAGTGTTTACCTTCAGAAAGCGTAAAAATTATAGCCGACGCAGAGCTGACAGCCCTAGGTGTACGGCTGCGAATACCGTGAATGAGGTGTAAAATAGGTCTCGTCTCCACTTTGAGCAAGTCTTCTACACCGACACGCACTGTATTATTACAGAGGTTGACAATGTAACAGCAAACAAGCATATCTTCAGAGTGAACATCACAGTGTCTCAAACTGGCGGTAATCGCCTCTCTCAACATCTCTTTTTCGGTTTGTCATACTTACGCTGATCATGATATCCTCGACAATTCTCCGTTTTCAGCAAAGCTAGAATCTGATTATGTCACGCATTGGGATTACACAAACGTATAGCCTACTTGAATATATTATCGCAATTCTCAATATCTTTCTTCCAACCGGCAAATAAATTTCGGTCACTTTGACTTTTAGAAGAGACCTGTGTTCTTGGAATCAAATCAGATCGTGAATTCACAGTTTCTGACAGTTTTATTTTATTTTGAAGCATGAAGGGTTTTGGTTTGACAGTCAACATCGGATTTACAAAAGAAAAATAACGTTATTTCAGAATTTGTGAACCATGAACAGGATTCTGATACGTATAAACCGGAAAACTAGTAACCTTACGACCTTGATGCATTAGCGATGCCGAAAACTAAATTCACTAACGATGTTCTTCATCTGTCGCTGCTCTATGGTGAGGTGGCCAGTCTTAAAAAAGCAAATAATTACCGAACATAAACAAATGTTAGTAAGCTTAGTCAAAAGTCATGTTCATAGAACTGACAATTACATATAACAATCATTTTTGCAAAGTTGTATAGGAAAATGTGGTGAAACGGTTAGCTTCTGATCATGAACGACTGAATTAATTACATACAGGTAAAAAATATCATCTTAATATAGCAGCATTAATGTAACATATCGGTCTGAAGGCTTCAAGAGGCAACAAAAATTTGATTTTCAGTATTTTCTACAAATATTGACCAAATTTAAAAATTTGAAATGTTATCGTAATCTACCTCGTTAAGACCTTTGATCAAAAGTTAAAAGTGGTTCAAATGGCTCTGAGCACTATGGGACTCAACTGCTGTGGTCATTAGTCCCCTAGAACTTAAACCTAACTAACCTAAGGACATCACACACATCCATGCCCGAGGTAGGATTCGAACCTGCGACCGTAGCAGTCGTGCGGTTCCGGACTGCGCGCCTAGAACCGCGAGACCACCGCGGCCGTCAAAAGGTTGAAAGTATAACACATTCCGTCAATTATTAAAATAAAAAAAGTATGTGTCTTGAGGCAGATTAACTCATGGCGCGTATATTCATTTTCAAATGAATGAGAGCACTTAGCGAATAACTTTACACATAATTTAAAAACCTTTAAGAAACTTTTCTCGCTGATATCTCCCACAAACTAATGAAAGAAAAAATGTTCGTCGCTTTTTACTTCTCGCTGCGCAAGCAGTAAAACGTTAGTGTCAGGCATGACGTTTCAATTTATCACTTATTTTTTACTGACTCATTTCGCAACACATTTTGCAAACATTATCCGCATATACCACTGAATGTATTTGGAAAATTACATCACTGTACGACAGATTCAAGAGATATGACGCCATAAAACATTCAGATGCGTTAAAAACTAGCTTTTCGTAGTACAGAGAGTTTTCAACCATGAAGGTTTCAAGTGCTTAACGTCAAATATACAACAGGTTAAGCTATTTCTAAAGCAAAAGACGTTTGAAGATGTCTTTTATACGTGAGAATTCAATTCTGTAGTTGGTGGTGGGTTACTGGTGGAAAGCCATTCGAAAACTGCGGGCTGATCAGCAAGCAATAGGGAGACACATGCTGGGAATTACTACGAGAGGCAAGTAGACAGTTGGATTATTGCAATAAGAATTAAATGAAGGTGGGCAGGACATATAGTCAGGCTAATCGGCGGTAGGTGAAGCAAGTAATATTCCTGCTGAATTCTAAGAGATGAGAAAAGTGCAATTAGATGACTAAATAGGTGGCGTGTAGACGACTTTAGAAAACGTTAAGGAGCAACGTAAATGCACATATACTGAAGCGCCAAATAAACTGGTATAGGCATGTGTATTCAAATACAAAGATATGTAAACAGGCAGAATACGACGCTACGACCGGCAAACACCTATATAAGACAAGTGTCTGGCGCAGTTGTTAGATCGGTTACTGCTGCTACAGTCACAGGTTATCAAGATTTAAGTAAGTTTGAATATGGTGTTATCATCTCCGAAGTGGCGATGAAGTGGGGATTTTCCCGTACGATCATTTCACGAGTGTACCGTGAATATCAGGAGTCCGATACAACACCAAATCTCCGACATCCGAGAATCGTTCATCGTGAGAGAAGTGCAACCCTTCCGCAAATTGCTGCGGATTTCAATGCGGGGCCATCAACAAGTGTCAGCGTGCGACGCATTCAACGAAACATCACTGATATGAGCTTTCGAAGCCGAAGGCCCACTCGTTTCCTCTCGGTGACTGCACGACACGAAGCTTTACGCCTCGCCTGGGCCCGTCAACACGGACGATGGGCTGTTGACGACTGGAAACATGTTGCCTAGTCTGACGAGTCTCATTTCACATTGTATCGAGAGGATGGACGTGTACAGGTATGCAGACAACCTCATGAATCCATCGACCGTTCATGTCAGCAGGTGACTGTTCAAGCTGATGGAGGCTCTGTAATGGTGTGGGGCGTGTGCAATTGGAGTGGTTCAAAATGGTTCAAATGGCTTTGAGCACTGTGGGACTTAACATCTGAGGTCATCAGTCCCCTACACTTAGAACTACTTAAACCTAACTAACCTAACGACATCACACACAGCCGGACTGGGTGGCCGAGCGGTTCTAGGCGCTACAGTCTGGAACTGCGCGACCGCTTCAGTCGCAGTTTCGAATCCTGCCTCGGGCATGGATGTGTGTGATGTCGTTAGGTTAGTTAGATTTAAGTAGTTCTAAGTTCTAGGGGACTAATGACCACAGCAGTTAAGTCCCACAGTGCTCAGAGCCAGCCACATCACACACACCCATGCCCAAGGCAGGATTCGAACTTGCGACCGTAGCGGTCGCGCAGTTCCAGACTGTAGCGCCTAGAAGCGCTCGGCCACAGCGGCCGGTGGTGGTGGTTCTGACGACTACATTTCGAAACCGTAGTCGTTCACCATCAAATAAAGTGACTAAGTGATGAAGGCTATGGCTTGTTACACCTGCGAGGAGCGCGAATCCTACCGCAGAGAACCTGCCTAGACGCACCGTAACAGAGTGATCACGCCGTTCGCGTCGGCACAAACATGACGGACGGCGCCCGCGACGTTTATGGGTGGGCCGAGCCGCCGCGGCGCACAGTAGCGGCCCCCGCGCCTGCGCCCGCCTCCTTTCGCGGCGGCTCCGTGTTTTTGCGTGCGGTCGCCGGCTTAATGTCAAGGCGGCCGTACAGCACGGAGTGAGCCGGCTCTGGCCACTGACGTACGGCCCATTGTAATCGATGCCGCGGCCGCCTGCGTGTTACACCAGCCTCCGGCGACGTAACGGCTCCCAGGTGGCGCGAGCGCAGCAGCCGGGACCGTGTCGTAGAAGGCTTCTCTCTGCGGAGACTGATCTCGGCCCCTGCCGGGGACCACGAGAAATACGGGCCCCGCAACGGACTCCAGACGCCAAACCAGTCGGCTTGTCCGATACACTTCGCGAACGCTCGGCTACGTGCTTGCCCACGGGGTATCGGTATACATGGTGGTCCATTGATTGTGACCGGGCCAAATATCTCACGAAATAACCATCAAACGAAAACACTACAAAGAACGAAACTCGTGTAGCTTGAAGAGGTAAACCAGATGGCGCTATGGTTGGCCCGCCAGATGGCGCTGCCATAGGTCAAACGAATATTGTTGTGTACATACTTCCGCGTACACAACTTTCCCACTAGAGCGCGCCCCGCTAAGCCCAACAGCGAAGGCGCAGCGCTCGTCCGTCTCCGCACTACGAGATGGCGCTGCCATAGAGACGGACCAAATTCTGCTTCCGCCGATCCGCATATTAATATGTAACGCAGCCATTGAGATTGCTGCTACCGTAGAACCTTTTCTCCTCGCGGATCACACTTGCACAGTGATACATGAATGCATGAGGTATTATAACGAGTGTACAGACCTCCGATCAATCAGTCTGCATTTGTCTCCACCAGTCTGCATTTGTCTCCACCAGTCTGTACCAGTCTGCATTAGTCTGTAGTCAAGTTTCAGTCTGAGCCTAATAAGATTATCATATTCCTGTACATAGCCATGAAGATAAACGTATAGACACTTTGTCAAGTATCAGAGATATGTGAGAATAAGATTAACGTACAAAGACCAAAGGAACTTCAGATTGTCAATTGTAAATAGCATCCAGAATCAAGTTAAGTTATTTTTATGCTTGTTATTATTTTAATAAATATGTTCAAAAATTAATCAAGTTCTGTTTAAAGTTGGTCGCCGTCAATCTGCTACTCTAAGCGTGCAAGTGGCATTTCTATCGTCTGACCTAACTGCAGAAGATAAACATGCCACGATAAGACCTCGAGACATATTGCTGACACTCGCCTACTTCGCTAGAGCGACAAGTCAAATAATCTGATGAGGTGTGTGTACCGACGGTCTTACAATACGCACACCACAGATATCAAATGCGTTTTTTTTTTTAAATAGGAACCCCATTTTTATTACACATTCGTGTAGTACGTAAAGAAACATGAATGTTTTAGTTGGACCACTTTTTTCGCTCTGGGATAGATGGCGCTGTAATAGTCACAAACGTATAGGTACGTGATATTACGTAACATTTCGTCAGTGCGAACGGTATTTGTTTCGTGATACATTACCCGTGTTAAAACGGACCGTTTACCATTTGCGGTAAACGTCGATATCATGTTGATGTATGTATATTGTGATCAAAATGCCCAGCGGGCATGTGCTATATATGCTGCTCGGTATCCTGGACGACATCATCCACCTGTCCAGCCCGTTCCCCGTATAGTTACGTTATTTAAGGAAACAGGAAGTGTTCAGCCAATGGCAAACGTCAACCACGACCTGCAACAAATGACGATGCCCAAGTAGATATTATAGCTGCTGTCGTGGCGATTCCGCACATCAGTAGCATACAAATAGTGCGAGAATCGGGAGTCTCAAAAACGTCGGTGTTGAGAATGCTACATCAACAACGGTTGCACCCGTACCATATTTCTGTGCACCAGGAATTGCATGGCGACGACTTTGAACGTCGTGTATAGTTATGCCAATGGGCACAAGAGAAATTACGGCACGATGAAAGATTTTTTGCACGCGTTCTATTTAGCGACGAAGCGTCATTCACCAACAGCGATAACGTAAACCGGCATAATATGCACTATTGGGCAACGACAAATCCACGATGGCTGCGACAAGTGGAACATCAGCGACCTTGGCGGGTTAGTGTATGGTGCGGCATTATGGAAGGAAGGATAATTGGCCCCCATTTCGTCGATGGCAATCTAAATGGTGCATTGTATGCTGATTTCCTACGTAAGGTTCTACCTGTGTTACTACAAGATGTTTCACTGCATGACAGAATGGCGATGTACTTCCAACATGATGGATGTCCGGCACATAGCTCGAGTGCTGTTGAAGCGGTATTGAATAGCATATTTCATGACAGGTGGATTGCTCGTCGAAGCACCATACCGCGGCCCGCACCTTCACCGGATCTGACGTCCCCGGATTTCGTTCTGTGGGGAAAGTTGAAGGGTATTTGCTATCGTGATGCACCGACGACACCTGACAACATGCGTCAGCGCATTGTCAATGCATGTGCGCACATTACGGAAGGCGAACTACTCGCTGTTGAGCGGAATGCCGTTACACGTTGAAACGTCCCATTAGAAAAATTTATGAGTGACAGTGCTGATAAACCTCTTACATTATTTGATTTTCAAACAGTTGAGCAGAACTGAACATATTCACATTTCGCTCTTTACCTATTCTGATAAACAGTAAACTGACACACAATATTTTTTAGCTGACTTTCAATAATCGCTACAAAAGAATGGCCCTGACTAACATTAACCTATACCTTTCACAAATCACTTACCTCACAAAAATCTTCGTTACTCGAACTACTGCAATACAGCGAGAGCCACTACTGCCAGCTAAAAAAAGATTCTAACTACTGAAGGCACTATCTACTGATAGGCATAGTTAGCAAATGAAAGATTTTGATAGAGAACAAACAATGTATTTACCTTAATAGTCATAATATATATAGCAGTTCATGGCATCCAGTCTTACAAATTTATTGTCTCTGATGGACACACGTCCAGATCGTACGCTCTCAAAACTCCGTCATCTCTCTCCCAACATGCACCACTGCTGGCGGCTCACCTCCAACTGCGCAATGCTACACACTGTTAACAGCCAACTGCCCAACACTACAATGGCGAATATTACAACAATGCCAACCAGCCACAGACTGCCCACAGCACAGCTAGTCATTTTCATATAGAGCGCTACGTGGCGCTACGAACATAAAAACTTCAACAGCCTACTTACAACGTATTGCCAAATGTATTGAGGTTGACGGACATCATTTTGAGCATTTACTGCATTACTCTGGTATTTACAGGTAATCACGCTATAACAGCACGCGTTCTCAGAAATGATGAGTTCACAAATGTACATGTATCACATTGGAACAACGGAAATAAAACGTTCAAACGTACCTACGTTCTGTATTTTAATTTAAAAAACCTACCTGTTACCAACTGTTCGTCTAAAATTTTGAGCCATACGTTTGTGACTATTACAGCGCCATCTATCATGAAGCGAAAAAAGTAGTCCAACTAAAACATTCGTATTTATTTATGTACTACATGAATGAGCAATAAAAAATGGGGGTTCCTATTAAAAAAAAAAAAAAACAAAGAAACTCTGTTGATATCCGTTTGACCTATGGCAGTGCCATCTAGCGGGCCAACATAGCGCCATCTGGTTTCCTCCTTCAAGCTAGACAAGTTTCGTTCTTTCTAATTTTTTCGTTTGACGCTTATTTCGTGAGATATTTGGCCCGGTCACGATCAATGGACCACCATGTATAATAGGAAAATTACCCACTAAAGTTCTTAAACTTGTCGTGTACTATCGACAGCTTGCGTGCATTTAAATGTGCAGTCAAGAATTATTAAACTCCCGTTGAAATAGTTATTCGCTCCCCGCTGGCGACTGCCGCTGGCACTCTTAAGACCTGCACTGTCACGTGCTATGAAGTACGCGCCACGGCCGTCATTCTCGTGGGCCTCCAGCCCCACCGGCTGACTTCACTGTAACGGAATTCACTAACACCAGTGAGTGATTGTGGGCGCAGCTACTCATCGGGTGAGGAATTCAACAGCACTGATTCCAACTTGTCGTAACGATACGTATATATATATACATTACGACTTTTGTACACTATTAAGGTAAATACATTGTTTGTTCTCTATCAAAATCTTTCGTTTGCTAACTATGCCTATCAGTAGCTGGTGCTTTCAGTAGTTTGAATCTTTTATTTAGCTGGCAGTATTGGCGCTCGCTGTATTGCAGTAGTTAGAGTAAAGATAAGTTTTGTGAGGCAAGTGATTCGTGAAAGGTATAGGTTATTGTTAGCCAGGGCCATTCTTTTGTAGAGATTATTGAAAGTCAGATTGCGTTGCGGTAAAAATATTGTGTGTTAGTGTTGATCAGAATAAGTAAAGAGCGAAATATCTGAGCACCTTCAGTTCTGCTCCGCTGTATGAAAATCAAACAATGTAAGAGGTTTATCAGCACAGTAATTCACTAATTTTTCTAAGGGGATGTTTCACAGTGTGTTTGTAAATGACGAACCTCCACTTCCCTAGTATTTTCCGCCTTTACCATTATCTGGCAAATTTATTTCATCACATCTTTGTGGCCGAACATCCTTTCTCTCGCCACAGTGCTCACGTAAGTCGTTTGCCCTGTGTGTCTCTGAACTGGGTAAACTTTGCCCAAACGAGCGATGGAAACCGCTTAGAACGACACTCGGCCTGGTCGTTGTATGAGGGCCAGTATGCTGCTCAGATTCGGTAAGCGCGTGATCAGCTACCTGTCTTGCATTATAGTTCAAATTGCTCTGAGTACTATGGGGCTCAACATCTGAGGCCATCAGACCCCTAGAACTTAGAACTTCTTAATCCTAACTAATCTAAGGACATCAAACACATCCATGCCCGAGGGACGATTCGAACCTGCGACCCTAGCGGTAGCTCGGTTCCAGACTGAAGCGCCTAGGACCGCTCGGCCACAGCGGCCGGCTGCAAGATAGTGCCCTGCTGGTTCGGCTACGCCAGTATATTTCGAGATAAGGAACCAGTGTTCGGCAAAGAATACTTCCGGCATCGTGAGCTAGAGAAGAGGGCAGAGACTGGAGTTCGTCGATGAAATTAACGCTGGCAAATGATGGGCAGAGCAGTAATAGACTAGACTAGCGTCGAGAAGGGGCGGAAGCATAAACGAGCCGGCCAGCTTGTAGACGGAAGGGATGAACATAAGGATTTGAACGAGCACTGCGTATGAGGCTCGTTGTTATAAACTGCTTGTGTTTTATACTCGACAACTATCTGCAGCCGGCCAGAGTGGCCGAGCGGCTATAGGCGCTTCACTCTGGAACAGCGCGACCGCTACGGCCGCAGTTTCGAATCCTGCCCCGGACATGGATGTGTGTGGTGTCCTTAGGTTAGTTAGGTTTAAGTAGTTCTACACTCCTGGAAATTGAAATAAGAACACCGTGAATTCATTGTCCCAGGAAGGGGAAACTTTATTGACACATTCCTGGGGTCAGATACATCACATGATCACACTGACAGAACCACAGGCACATAGACACAGGCTACAGAGCATGCACAATGTCGGCACTAGTACAGTGTATATCCACCTTTCGCAGCAATGCAGGCTGCTATTCTCCCATGGAGACGATCGTAGAGATGCTGGATGTAGTCCTGTGGAACGGCTTGCCATGCCATTTCCACCTGGCGCCTCAGTTGGACCAGCGTTCGTGTTGGACGTGCAGACCGCGTGAGATGACGCTTCATCCAGTCGCAAACATGCTCAATGGGGGACAGATCCGGAGATCTTGCTGGCCAGGGTAGTTGACTTACACCTTCTAGAGCACGTTGGGTGGCACGGAATACATGCGGACGTGCATTGTCCTGTTGGAACAGCAAGTTCCCTTGCCGGTCTAGGAATGGTAGAACGATGGGTTCGATGACGGTTTGGATGTACCGTGCACTATTCAGTGTCCCCTCGACGATCACCAGAGGTGTACGGCCAGTGTAGGAGATCGCACCCCACACCATGATGCCGGGTGTTGGCCCTGTGTGCCTCGGTCGTATGCAGTCCTGATAGTGGCGCTCACCTGCACGGCGCCAAACACGCATACGACCATCATTGGCACCAAGGCAGAAGCGACTCTCATCGCTGAAGACAACACGTCTCCATTCGTCCCTCCATTCACGCCTGTCGCGACACCACTGGAGGCGTGAGCGGAAGACGGCCTAACGGTGTGCGGGACCGTAGCCCAGCTTCATGGAGACGGTTGCGAATGGTCCTCGCCGATACCCCAGGAGCAACAGTGTCCCTAATTTGCTGCGAAGTGGCGGTGCGGTCCCCTACTGCACTGCGTAGGATCCTACGGTCTTGGCGTGCATCCGTGCGTCGCTGCGGTCCGATCCCAGGTCGACGGGCACGTGCACCTTCCGCCGACCACTGGCGACAACATCGATGTACTGTGGAGACCCCACACCCCACGTGTTGAGCAATTCGGCGGTACGTCCACCCGGCCTCCCGCATGCCCACTATACACCCTCGCTCAAAGTCCGTCAACTGCACATACGGTTCACGTCCACGCTGTCGCGGCATGCTACCAGTGTTAAAGCTTGCGATGGAGCTCCGTATGCCACTTCAAACTGGCTGACACTGACGGCGGCGGTGCACAAATGCTGCGCAGCTAGCGCCATTCGACGGCCAACACCGCGGTTCCTGGTGTGTCCGCTGTGCCGTGCGTGTGATCATTGCTTGTACAGCTCTCTCGCAGTGTCCGGAGCAAGTATGGTGGGTTTGACACACCGGTGCCAATGTGTTCTTTTTTCCATTTCCAGGAGTGTAAGTTCTATGACAGTGATGACCTCAGATGTTAAGTCCCATAGTGCTCAGAGCCATTTGAACCATCTGCAGCACTGACAAGGCGGCGCTACATTAAAACATAATCGTCTGTGATGTGCCCACTGTAGAATGTATACCACTGATCGCAGACCGTGTCTACTTATCGAAGACTGTGCAGTACTCGTTACTTGAACATGGAGACGCGTAGTTAACGCCTGGCGCTGCAGGACGCAGCACTCGGAAGCCAAACGATTGCGCAGAGAAATGTTCCGCTGCTGGCGTCATCGTAATTGGCACAAATTTATCGCCGCGCTTAGAAACTTAGTGAGGCTGGATCTTTTAAGCCGCAGGGTACAGGCCGAGAATAACGTATGCAGAATAATTTGAGGGCATAACGTTCGATCGTGTGCTATGCAACTCGTCAATAAGCACCCACCATTTTATCCGTGAGGTGAACACCTCACTCGCTAAATACAGTGTTGAGAACAGCATGACCAAGCTTCATTACATAAAATAAAAGCAGACTAATACAAGAATAAAGCCAAATGACTGTGAATCTTGAGTTCAGTTGTCAGTGAATGTTGCTGTAACGCATGCATAGACACAGGGGTCGTCCCATTAAGCAGCTGCTACTAACTTAAGCCGTTCGTCCGCGTCACTAGATACCTTGTCATCTCCGCGGATTGCTAAACGAAGGGGCCAAGGTTCGACTCCTGGGCGATGATGAGGCGGCTGTATGGGCATGTCCCAAAAACAAGAAAAATAAAGGAAATACTTACGTTCTTTACGCCAATAAAAACTGAATAGACATAGTTATTTTCCCCTACCACCTGCATAATTTTGACGCTAATCATCTGGAACAGCCAGTAAACCGTAGCAGCGTTCGCTACTTTGCGAGTTGACTATCTTCTCATTACGTCTCGAATAGCTGCGTGTGTAATTACTCCAGGTTTTCATCCGAGACTCTGTACCCTTTCCGACTCATCGCTCCGATAAAAATTGGTCTCACTTGCCACACGCGGTCCCAACGACTCACAACTTTGCGCATGAGCATCTGTATGCGGGAAAAGAGGCCCTGCCAGTAAAGTGCTTAAGGTCACTACATTGAACACAGATTTTGTTAAAAAATAGAATACTGTAGCCAAAATAATGTGGAACAATATGACGCATTGGAATTCTGAATAAAACCAACATGCTGTCAGAAAAAAAATGTTACTATAAATGCTGCTCTCAGATCCCTGCGTGTGTGGTCCTGACTCGAGTAAATAAATAAATGTCCTTCACCACCGCGTGCTCCATGTATTACGCATCATGTTGCAGATGTCAAGGGCATCTTGTGGCACTTACAGGACAGCACATGGGCTGGAAGAAGCAGGTTTTTCCTTGGGTTTTCTGTGGAGCTACTGGAGTCGGATGTGGCCAGCGACGTCTCGCAGGTGAGGACAGGAGCGGTCGCGTTTGGGCAGCCCTGAGACGTGCGCGAGCGCTGCTGCCGCAGGGGCGGGCGGTAGCCGCTGCTACGCGACGGAATCCGCAGGCGGCGGCGGTAGCGGGGGTGGAGCGGTGCGGGGGCGGAGGCCGCTGCCTGCTGACTCCTGAGGACGCTCCGCACTCCACGGGGCCTGGCGACCCCTTAATGCCGGAAACGGGCCCGGCGGCAGCAAGCGAAGCGCCGATTGCGAAAATCCCCATACCGAAGAAAAACACGAAGGCAAGAAACTTTAACATCGCAGTACGTCAGTAACCATTGGTTAATACATAAAAAAAACTAAAAACCCACCTCGATTGCGAAAAAAGCACCTAGTGTTAACCCAGGTTTCGGCGTAGTTATCTACACCTTCTTCAGAACAACAATAAAACCCACAAGTGCCTAAGAAGACTTTTGTCAATGATTAAAATAACACCATAGCTATACATTTATAAACGAAAAAGAAAAGGAAAACAGAAGCAGTACATATGCACAAAGTCAAAACCAGTACTTAACTTAATGGTGTACGCTCCGCTCCACCTCACACCGACCTATGTTCGATGGGCCACGACCCGCCATAAACTGCAGCTACAAACGGTCGCTCACTTACACGCCCGACTCGCTACCTATGCACATGCGCAAGACAAGGGAAGTTACTTGAAGGCGCATGCGCATACAAATAGGAGAAAGTTTGTACATGGGTCGGGGCTAAATAGCCCATATACTCCCAACCGTGGATCAACGTATATCAAAAAATGGAACGTATAAAACAAGAGACGAGGTAAATAGGAGATGAAACCTAAAAATAACCGCACACGGTTGCTTATGCTAGTAAGAAACTTGTATATGAAGCTACCTATGACAACAGGAGGAACTCTTAAAAACTATGCCTAAAGCCAGTAGTTAGCCTGGAGGGGGGGGGGGGGGGGGGCTGAGGGGACGTTAGAGACGTCGTGGTAATAAAGATATAGGGATAAAACGTGAGGTGTTCAACGGGCTAAAATCACCTTCATCGTAAAAGGAAAATAAGGATAAAAAGAAAGATGATGAACAGCTTGACCAACCGCGCTCGCCAATCAGCGCACGTATGTGAAAATCCCCAGATAATCAGATTTACAAGTATGAAGAACAAATTAAAGGTGCGAAACCTTCAAAAAAAATTCTGTTTCTTAGTAGGAGTTGGTCGTTTAGGATATTGTCTTTAGCATCTTGCAGATTCTTAAAGATCTGCATTTCTTCAAAGACATATAGTTTTAAGCCCTTAACCTCGGCATGAAGTAACTCGATATTGACTGGAGGGCTCGGCGCATGAGCCGTTCGCACAAGGTATTCCTCATAAGTAGAGCCCTTAGTACCGTCACCGCTCTTTTTATATAAAAACACGGAGGACATTACACAAGCGCTGTCAAATAACGCGTCAGTTACGAGAATTACACACCGACGGCGCCTAAAAGGAACAGAGCAGCGCCACAAAAACATATAAAATTATATATATTACATGGTGGCCAGATTGAAACTGGCACGGAGGGTGTTTCCGTAGTCTAAGCAATAATCTCATCATGATGAGCTCCTCACCTGATTGACACTAACGTTAATAATTAACTCACACAACCACAGCTGTAGTGCTACATACTTACTGTGTCAGACCCGGTTTCAATATTTTAGAACATCGTAAGGTTGGTGGATTGTTCTACTATCACGATGTAAAAGCATCGTCGTGGCGCGTCACGTGTTTCTGATTACACTACTGGCCATTAAAATTGCTACACCACGAAGATAACATGCTCCAGACACGAAATTTAACCGACAGGAAGAAGATGCTGTGATATGCAAATGATTAGCTTTTCAGAGCATTCTCACAAATTGCACCGGTGGATTCACCTACAACGTGCTGACATGAGGAAAGTTTCCAACCGATTTGTCACACACAAACTGCAGTTGACCGGCGTTGCCTGGTGAAAAGTTGTTGTGATGCCTCGTGTAAGGAGGAGATATGCGAACCATCAATTTTTCCGACTTTGATAAAGGTCGGATTGTAGCCTATCGCGATTGCGGTTTACCGAATCGCGACATTGCTGCTTGCGTTGGTCGAGACCCAATGACTGTAACATGCCAACAGATGCAACTTATGCGTGAGAATCGTGAGACAAAAATCCACAGCATGCTGACATTGGCGGTTAGTCGTACGGAAAGGAGCAGGCAGTGTTCATGCGTGATTTCAACATGTAGCGCGTGGGTGCAAAGTTCGTTCCCAGGAATACAAGGAACACCGAGTCTGAGTCTCCAAAGACCTCCGTAAGCGCGCCGCGGGTCATTCCCGCAGACTGTACGTCAGAGGGTCGCCGTTTTGCCACCGCTGCGAAGATACAGCGCGAATCGCGGAAGGTGTTCGAGGCGCTCCGAAAAGTAAACTTTTAGGACACACATGAACCATGGACCGTGCCGTTGGTGGGGAGGCTAGCGTGCCTCAGCGATACAGATGGCCGTACCGTAGGTGCAACCACAACGGAGGGGTATCTGTTGAGAGGCCAGACAAACGTGTGGTTCCTGAAGAGGGGCACCAGCCTTTTCAGTAGTTGCAGGGACAACAGTCTGGATGATTGACTGATCTGGCCTTGCAACATTAACCAAAACGGCCTTGCTGTGCTGGTACTGCGAACGGCTGAAAGCAAGGGGAAACTACAGCCGTAATTTTTCCCGAGGACATGCACCTTTACTGTATGATTAAATGATGATGGCATCCTCTTGGGTAAAATATTCCGGAGGTAAAATAGTCCCCCATTCGGATCTCCGGGCGGGGACTACTCAGGAGGATGTCGTTATCAGGAGAAAGAAAACTGGCGTTCTACGGATCGGAGCGTGGAATGTCAGATCCCTTAATCGGGCAGGTAGGTTAGAAAATTTAAAAAGGGAAATGGATAGGTTAAAGTTAGATATAGTGGGAATTAGTGAAGTTCGGTGGCAGGAGGAACAAGACTTCTGGTCAGGTGACTACAGGGTTATAAACACAAAATCAAATAGGGGTAATGCAGGAGTAGGTTTAATAATGAATAGGAAAATAGGAATGCGGGTAAGCTACTACAAACAGCATAGTGAACGCATTATTGTGGCCAAGATAGATACGAAGCCCACACCTACTACAGTAGTACAAGTTTATATGCCAACTAGCTCTGCAGATGATGAAGAAATTGAAGAAATGTACGATGAAATAAAAGAAATTATTCAGATAGTGAAGGGAGACGAAAATTTAATAGTAATGGGTGATTGGAATTCGAGTGTAGGAAAAGGGAGAGAAGGAAACATAGTAGGTGAATATGGATTGGGACTAAGAAATGAAAGATGAAGCCGCCTAGTAGAATTTTGCACAGAGCACAACTTAATCATAGCTAACACTTGGTTTAAGAATCATGAAAGAAGGTTGTATACGTGGAAGAACCCTGGAGATACTAAAAGGTATCAGATAGATTATATAATGGTAAGACAGAGATTTAGGAACCAGGTTTTAAGTTGTAAGACATTTCCAGGGGCAGATGTGGACTCTGACCACAATCTATTGGTTATGACCTGTAGATTAAAACTGAAGAAACTGCAAAAATGTGGGAAATTAAGGAGATGGGACCTGGATAAACTGAAAGAACCAGAGGTTGTACAGAGTTTCAGGGAGAGCATAAGGGAACAATTGACTGGAATAGGGGAAAGAAATACAGTAGAAGAAGAATGGGTAGCTCTGAGGGATGTAGTAGTGAAGGCAGCAGAGGATAAAGTAGGTACAAAGACGAGGGCTGCTAGAAATCCTTGGGTAACAGAAGAAATATTGAATTTAATTGATGAAAGGAGAAAATATAAAAATGCAGTAAATGAAGCAGGCAAAAAAGAATACAAACGTCTCAAAAATGAGATCGACAGGAAGTGCAAAATGGCTAAACAGGGATGGCTAGAGGACAAATGTAAGGATGTAGAAGCTTATCTCACTAGGGGTAAGATAGATACTGCCTACAGGAAAATTAAAGAGACCTTTGGAGAGAAGAGAACCACGTGTATGAATATCAAGAGCTCAGATGGCAACCCAGTTCTAAGCAAAGAAGAGAAGGCAGAAAGGTGGAAGGAGTATATAGAGGGTCTATACAAGGGCGATGTACTTGAGGACAATATTATGGAAATGGAAGAGGATGTAGATGAAGACGAAATGGGAGATACGATACTGCGTGAAGAGTTTGACAGAGCACTGAAAGACCTGAGTCGAAACAAGGCCCCCGGAGTAGACAACATTCCATTAGAACTACTGACGGCCTTGGGACAACCAGTCCTGACAAAACTCTACCAGCTGGTGAGCAAGATGTATGAGACAGGCGAAATACCCTCAGACTTCAAGAAGAATATAATAATTCCAATCCCAAAGAAAGCAGGTGCTGACAGATGTGAAAATTACCGAGCTATCAGTTTAATAAGCCACGGCTGCAAAATACTAACGCGAATTCTTTACAGACGAATGGAAAAACTGGTAGATGCAGACCTCGGGGAGGATCAGTTTGGATTCCGTCGAAATGTTGGAACACGTGAGGCAATACTGACCTTACGACTTATCTTAGAAGAAAGATTAAGAAAAGGCAAACCTACGTTTCTAGCATTTGTAGACTTAGAGGAAGCTTTTGACAATGTTGACTGGAATACTCTTTTTCAAATTATAAAGGTGGCAGGGGTAAAATACAGGGAGCGAAAGGCTATTTACAATTTGTACAGAAACCAGATGGCAGATATAAGAGGCGAGGGGCATGAAAGGGAAGCAGTGGTTGGGTAAGGAGTGAGACAGGGTTGTAGCCTCTCCCCGATGTTATTCAATCTGTATATTGAGCAAGCAGTAAAGGAAACAAAAGAAAAATTTGGAGTAGGTATTAAAATTCATGGAGACGAAGTAAAAACTTTGAGGTTCGCCGATGACATTGTAATTCTGTCAGAGACGGCAAAGGACTTGGAAGAGCAGTTGAACGGAATGGACAGTGTCTTGAAAGGAGGATATAAGATGAACATCAACAAAAGCAAAACGAGGATAATGGAATGTAGTCAAATTAAATCGGGTGATGCTGAGAGAATTAGATTAGGAAATGAGACACTTAAAGTAGTAAAAGAGTTTTGCTATTTAGGAAGTAAAATAACTGATGATGGTCGAAGTAGAGAGGATATAAAATGTAAACTGGCAATGGCAAGGAAAGCATTTCTGAAGAAGAGAAATTTGTTAACATCGAATATAGATTTATGTATCAGGAAGTCGTTTCTCAAAGTATTTGTTTCGAGTGTAGCCATGTATGGAAGTGAAACATGGACGATAACTAGTTTGGACAAGAAGAGAATAGAAGCCTTCGAAATGTGGTGCTACAGAAGAATACTGAAGATAAGGTGGACAGGTCACGTAACTAATGAGGAGGTATTGAATAGGATTGGGGAGAAGAGAAGTTTGTGGCACAACTTGACTAGAAGAAGGGATCGGTTGGTAGGACATGTTTTGAGGCATCAAGGGATCACAAATTTAGCATTGGGGGGCAGCGTGGAGGGTAAAAATCGTAGAGGGAGACCGAGAGATGAGTACACTAAGCAGATTCAGAAGGATGTAGGTTGCAGTAGGTACTGGGAGATGAAGCAGCTTGCACAGGATAGAGTAGCATGGAGAGCTGCATCAAACCAGTCTCAGGACTGAAGACAACAACAACAACATGAGCAGTGGCAGAAATGCTGGCTGAACCGTATTGCAATACAAGGTAGGTTTTGAAGGTGGTGATGTGTAAACGTAGTTACGTAAAGTACTTTGTAGTAAACAAAGCAATTCTCGAAACTATTTGACAGCCACATGTATTTCCCCGAGATTCTGCCAATGAATCTCAGCCTGGTAGCTGCTTTTCCTGCTATTTATTTTATGCGGTTATTGCTCGTTAGGTGGCTCCATATGATATCTCCTAGGTATTTCCGCTGCTTGAGGTAAATAGCGTAATCGAGCAGTAATGGGTTTAAAAATGGTTCAAATGGCTCTAAGCACTATGCGACTTAACATCTGAGGTCATTAGTCCCCTAGACGTAGAGCTACTTAAACCTAAAAAATCTAAGGACATGACTCAAATCCATGCCCGAGGCAGGATTCGAACCTGCGACCTCAGCAGCAGCGCGGTTCCGGACTGAAGGGCATAGAACCGCTCGGTCACAGCGGCAGGCACAGTAATGGATATCGTCACTTATTTACACAGAATACATTACATTTACCTACGTTCCCTAAGAGATCGATACGCAAGGCGCTGCAGTACTCTTCTAAATTTCTAACGTAATACTAGTTTTCAAAACTTTTCCTCACGTAATATTAGTTTTCAAAAATTTGAAATTAAGTTTTCCGGAAACGGTTGGCGGCAGTCTTCGAGCATTTTCCAATACAGGTTTTTCAGCATTTCAGACAAAGCTGTGACCCTTAGTGCTACCTCTCTTTATACAGGGTGTTTAACTATTACAGGTACAAACGAAAGGGGGCGGTATAGGGCAAGGAAACAAGAAAATAAGCGTTATAAACACAGATCCGGAAACCAATGGTTTCCCCTATGAGACTTAAGCACAAATGCGGTCGTGTCAATGTTACAGCACTGTTGATGCCTAAGACTATCTTTTGGATTACTTTACTTATGGTTAAAGAATGCGTATGTACGCATGGTGCTGCACTGGCATATTTTCATGGTGCTGTTCGGAAATACGTAGCACTAATCTTAGACAACAAGTGTGTCTGTCATGGTTCTCCAATATTATGGCCTCCCATGTCCTCCGACTTGAACTATCTGGGGATGTTGAAAAGTTTTGGTGTATTCCAGCCCTCTTGAGTGTCAGTGAACTCCGGGAAAGTAATGTGGATGGTCTTCAGTTCATTACGAACACATCTGCGAGTTTTGAACGTGTACGGACATCGATGGGGAGATGGGATGAAGCCTGCCTTCATATGAACGGTGGCCACGTGGAACACTTGTGATGTCTTTGTCCTCAAGTGCATAGCTGCTGGTTGGATGGTTGGAGACGCTGTTATAGGTTTTTCGTATACAAGTCGCTATAGGTCCTCTCGGGGGAGCAGCTGGCTTCCGGACTTGTGTTCACTGGTATGTTTATTTCATTGTCCTCTACTCGCCATTTTCATTTGTACGTATAGTAGTCAGACACGCTGTACGTACATGCTCCATGTCCCCGGTTAGTCCTACTTGGCATGGGTAACACAAGCTTGAGCAGTATTCTATTTCTAGAATGACTGCATTTTCCCCGCATATTACGAAGATAATGACACATCCACAGACACCAAGTTCAGAAATGACATACCACACCCGCAGAACTACATGACTTACAATTCCGTATTGAAATATGTTGTTTTATTTCTAGCTCGTGATCCACATCTTTCCTAGAAACTTAACAATTCCTGTACAGGGATCAATACGGATTCTACAGGTATTGTAGATAACGGAAACCTACCTTTCTTGAACTCAGAAAGTGCTTCGTTACGGTTTCGTACTACTGGTCTGTAATCAAAGTGCGTGGTTACTGAATGAGCTATTAGATCAAAGGTTTCACCACGTCGTTCTAAGTAGGGAGACACAGTCAGAAGCGAAAATAGCGTCGAGCGTATCATACTGAATTGTAACAGCCCCGTTACTATACGCAGTATGTATAAATAATATTGAGGACACATCGGTAGCTCTGAATCCACTCCAGAATGATGCAGTTACATTCCATGAGGTCGCATCAGAACATTATTTCAAGTTACAGAATATTATTACTGTATACTCGCAAGGGGAGTACCGAGATCTAAAGGCTGAAACCGAATGTAAATCATTTTAAACGGCGGAGATTTTCCTGTTCCATCACCCATGATCACTTGTCTGAAAATCTATGCATTTGTGTAATTCGGATGTTTGAATGTCAACGGATCTGAGGACTACAGAAGTGGAATTGGCTGAAGGATGGCGTCTAGCATACAGTTGCGGTATGCAGATCCACAAAAGTTATAAACTAAGTTTTATTCGGCAGTAAACTAAATATTTCGTTGAACTTTTATATGACAACATATGCAATGCTTGTCGTTTTTGTCGTCGTCGTCATCTGCATCATCCTGAGCAAGCCTCTGCATTAGTGCTGCAGCCGACTTCAATCTGAACCAGCTTACGATATTGATCCTTTGCTCTCCGTCCACAACTTTTACACCCACACTTCCTTTCTTTAGCAAACTAACGATTTCTTCGTGCCTCAAGATGTGTGCTACCAATCGATCTCTTCCGTTAGTCAAAGTGTTCCATACACTTCGTTCCTTGCCATTCCGATTCAGTATCTGCCCATTTGATACTCGATCAGCCCATCTACTTTCCCATATTCTTCTGTAGGACCACATTCCAAAAGCTTCTATTCTCTTAGAGTATGAATTGCTTATTATCCAAGCTTCACTTCCGTACAAGACTACACTTCACACAAGTACCTTCGTAAAAGACTTCCTTACCCTTAAATTCCTATTCGATGTCAACAAATTCCCCTTTTTCAGAAGTGCTTTTCTTACTGTTGCCAGTTGTATTTTATGTCCTCCCTACGTCAGCTGAGCCAGAATAGCAAAACTCATCGACTAGTTTTATTGTCTCATTTCCTAATCTAATTCTTTCAGCACAGCGTGATTTAATTCGATTACATTCCATTATCGTCTTATTACTTTGTTAATGACCTTGTCACCTCTCTTCAAGATATCCACTCTGTTCAACTAATGTTCAAACACCTTTTTCGTCTGTTGTAGAATCACAATGTAACCGAAAAACCTCAAAGTTTTTATTTAACTTCCCTGAACATGAGTTCCCAATTTCTCCTTGGTTTCCGTAACCGATTGCTCTATGTACAGATTCTATAACTTCGGGTGTAGTCTAAGATCTCCTCAGTTAGTGCTTCAGTTGAATGTCTTTCGATTACTGTAACAACCGCCTCGTTTCTGTAGAAATTGTAGACAACCTTCCCCTTCCTGTGTTCAACCCCGGTACCATAAGAATTTTAAAGAATCTACTGCAGTAATCATTATTAAATGGCATCATTACATTCTTCATTTATGTGGCTGTGTTGTCCGTAGTTGCTTTACAATTCTTGAGGGTATCTTTGTTCTGTCGTTGCAACTACAAAAATGTGTTTTTTTTCTACACCAGACGCGCTTCGCTTTATTGAAGTAAAACATCATCTTTGGTCTCCGATGAAGTTATTTACATTTTGATTTGCTTTAAGATCGAAAAACAGTTCGTTAAGAATATGATGAATTGCACTTACGGTGATTTGCGCTTGATTTCTCGCTTACATCGGGAAATGCCGTCTGCTAGCACATCGTTTCCGTTTTTCTTCTTTAGACACTGGTACTTTTGGTCTACTTTTTAGTCCTGCAGCACACAAGAAATACATACTGCTGTAGAACAACTAAAATTGAGACCACGATTGTCAGAGTCTAAAGAAGAAAGACAGAAACGATGTGATAGCAGACGGCAGCGAGAAGCGAGAAATCAGGCGGAAATCACCGTAAGTGCAAATCGCTATACTCTTAACGAACTGTTTTTCGATCTCAAAGCAAATCAAAATGTAAATAACTTAATTGCAACCACTGACGATGTTTTACGTCAATAAAGCGCTACGGTCGCAGGTTCGACTCCTGCCTCGACATGGATGTGTGTGATGTCCTTAGGTTAGTTAGGGTTAAGTAGGTCTAAGTTCTAGGGAACTGATGACCTCAGAAGTTAAGTCTCATAGTGCTGAGAGCCATTTGAACCGTACCCTCAAGAATTGTGAAAAGCTATCTCTAAATCTACAAACGCTTTAACGTACGTTTAGCTTTCTTCGGTCAATCATTGAAGATGACACCTATGGACAGTATGGCCTCGCATGTTCCTACATCCGGAACCTAAACCGGTCTTCTCTGAGGTCGGCTTACACCAGCTTCCCCGCTGTTCTCCAAATAATTGGTGTCAGTGTTACGCAACGGTGCGTTGTAACCGATGGCTCTGTAGTATTCATACTCGTCAGCATCTGCCTCCTTATGAATTGGAATGATTATATTCCTTTTGGGAACTGAGGGTATCTTACAGTTGTCATGTACTGTAAGTCGGAGTTACTGACTGTGCGCCCTGTATGTTATAACTTGGCGTGGCTGGGCCCTGGTGGGTACGGAACCGTTCGAGGCGCGCTGCCCCGTCCCCTAGCTAGAAGCCGGCAGTCCGGCGGGGAACCGCTTCCCGCTAGAGTCGCCCTTATCTCGGCCCCCAATCTGGACGGAGGAATGTGTCGCGTCTGCCGTCGCACTTTCTCCTGCTGCCGAGGCGTCACCGCTGCTGACCGCTCGCATTGTTTGCGGCACACTCGCCGGCTATTCGCGGCTGCCCGTACCTAACCGTACCGTACCGTTCACAGTTTGGTACTCTTTCTATGCTCCTCACTCTCTCTCACACCGTTACTCCTGAACGAGATGATACAACAGCCAAAGCCTTCGACAACGTTTAGCACTTAACTAAAATCTAGACTCAAAAACAAAATTAAATTCACACTCCTGTTTTCAGGTTGAAGGAGGATAAACAGTATTTACCTAACTCCTGTCAAATATTGCTCTGGCTGTGCAAGATATGAGACTGCCTAAATACCCTCAGACTTCAAAGGGGAATGTAATGATCGGGACTCCAAAGAACGTGGGTGCCGATAGGTGTGAAATGAGTGTTGCAAAATACTGCCCACATCTCGTGGTCGTGCGGTAGCGTTCTCGCTTCCCACGCCCGGGTTGCCGGGTTCGATTCCCGGCGGGGTCAGGGATTTTCTCTGCCTCGTGATGGCTGGGTGTTGTGTGTTGTCCTTAGGTTAGTTAGGTTTAAGTAGTTCTAAGTTCTAGGGGACTGATGACCATAGATGTTAAGTCCCATAGTGCTCAGAGCCATTTTTTTGCAAAATGCTGAGACGATTTGTTTACAGACGAATGGAAACACTGGTGGAAGGCGTCTCGACGTATGAATAGTCTGAGTGCCGGACAGATGTAGGAACACATGAGGGTAATACTGTCCCTACGACTTGTCTTAAAAGGCGAACTGAAAAGAGGCAAACCTGCGTTTGTAGCACTGGCAGATTCATAGAAAGCTTTTGCTTGGAACACAGACTTACCATACACTTTCTGGCGGTAGCAGGGAGAAAATACCGGGAGCGAGCAGTTATCCACAACTACAGAAATGAAACTGCAGTTACTGAAATCGAAGGGCATCAAAGGGAAACACTCGTTGAGAAAGACTACAACCATGCCTCAGTCTCGCAACCCAAATTATTAAATCCGCACGTTGAACAACCAGTGAAGGGTATTAAAGAGAAATTTAGAAAGGTAATTAAAGTCCAGAGAGAAGAAACAGACTTTAACGTTTAACGATGACAATGTAGTTCTGCCAAAGATGGTAAAGAACTTGAGAGCTGTTAAATGAAATAAAAATCATCTTGAAAAGACGTTAACAGATAAATATCAACAAAAGTACAACTTGACTAAGAGAAGAGATAGGGTGACAGGGCACATCCTGCTGTATCACATAATCGTCATTTTGGTAACGAATATATATATATATATGTGTGTGTGTGTGTGTGTGTGTGTGTGTGTGTGTGTGTGTGTGTGTGTGAGAGAGAGAGAGAGAGAGAGAGAGAGAGAGAGAGAGAGAGAGAGAGAGAGAGGGGGGGGGGGGGGAGTAGTAGATGGCGGCCAAAGACTGACTACGGCAACCAGGTTCTAATAGATGTATATGGCATTGGTTAATCTGAAGACTAAAAGGACGGCAGGTCGATACCACAGGCCCTAATTTGTGTATGTTTTAATTAACTCCTCAGACTGCACTGTACTGAGTTTATTAATTTACTTAACATTGTAGATTCCGTAACGTCTTGTCCCTTCATCCGATGTGCCTAAGAGGTCAAGCATATCAGTCGAAAATAAGGTGTGCTCACTGTAGGAATACGGCAATTCGCGTTTCAATTTTTGCATAATACTGTTGGTGAATTGTTATTTACTGTTGTTCGACGCAAATTTTTTGTTCTTACTTCCTTCTTAGAAAAATTAAACCATTTTACTTGCGTTCCTTCAGCATGTTCTGCAAATGGCCTAGTACCAGGCGTAGAAGTGTGAAACCGGAATTTCCCTATTTTGGTGCTAGCCGTCAGTGTAGGCCCGTGAGACGGCATCTGCAGCGCCATCTGCTTCCGGTAACGGCTGACGACGAATGTCAGCACACAGTAACCCAAGTTCCATACATCGGTATCTGCTTCAAACCTGTAAACATTTTTTTTTTTTTTTGTGCCTACGAACTACGATTTGCGGACAGCATTGGTTTTCTGTCATAATTATAGCGCCATCTGGTTTCCCCCTTCATTAGACAGGTTTCGTTCTTTGTAGTTTTTTCTTTTGATACTTATTTCGTGAGATATTTGGCCCGGTCACTATCAATGGACCACCCTTTATATTACAGAGCGCAACACAGTAAAAGAATGGTGCTTACCACGTTGGTTAGGCAACGTGTGGAATTCAGTAAAGTTAAAATTGAGACAATAAAATTGATTACAGCAGTAAAAGACTTGAAAGTAGCAGGGATGACATGATATGAAATATAAGATAAAATAATTTTTATACGAAGAATTCAGCCAGGAAGAAATAACCGAGAAGAGTGGAACCAATTGTCCTGAGAACAGAAAAGAACCCATTCAGAGAAATATGAGAATGGCTCGAAGACGTTACAAGCAATAGAACTGAGGAAGTTTTTGTGGAGAGCGAGTGTTCGTCAGAGACAAGGTTATCGCCAGGACTGCCGTAGGAAGTGCTCTTGTTCTCTGTACACACAAATTATTTGATGCATTGAGTGCGCAGCAGTTGCGACTGTTTGATGTAGTTAAGGGAAAATGTCGTCGTTGAGTAACTGTAGGAGGATACATGACGACTTGGACATAATTTCTATTTGTTGCAATATATGGCAACTAAATGTAGAGTACATAAGTTGATGCAGATGAGTAAAATAATCAATGTTGTAATCTTCGAATACAGTATTAGCGGCGTGCGACTTAACAACCTCGTTCATTAAATGTCAAGGCGTAACATTACAAAGAAACATAAAAGTGAACGTGCATCTGAGATCGGTTGCAGGGGAGGCAAATGGTCAGTTTTGGTTTATTGAGAGCATCCTAGGGGAGTGTAGCTTATTTGTAAAGGAAACCACTTACTTGTGTGACCCTTTCTTGAGTACTGTCATAACGTTTGGGACCCTCGCATTCTAGGATTAAAGGAAGGCATCGAAGCAATTCAAAAAGCGAGTAATACAGAAATGCTCACGAGCTGAAATGGGAAGAAATGGAGGGAGGACGACGTTCTTTCCGCCAAACACTACTGAGAAACTTCATGGTAAATGATAACAGCCAAACAGTTGCAGGATAAAGATTCATTGAAATCCTTGAACACGGTTTCGGTATATTTAAATATATCTTCATCAGAAGCAGAAATACCCCTGAACAGGAAGACACCTTCATTAAAAAAAATCTTAGCACCATAACTTAAATACAAGCAAAAAGCATTTTTTCTTCTTTATTGTGATTTCATTCCCCTGCCCCATATGGGCAGGGGAGGGCTGTCAGCGGCACAATCCGCCGCTCTTCAGCCGAGTGACATAACAACTTAAAATAAGAATAAAATGATACATACATAAGGAGATAAAAAAGGGGAACATAAGACAGTAAGGGGAGAAAATGGAGGTAAAATGTACACTGACATGGAGCCGTTCATGGGGGACAGTTAAAAAAAGGCACCAGAAAGTTAAAAAACACAGTTGGCGATTCTTAAAACACAGAGAAGACACTGAATGCGCAGGCACAGGTTAAAAGTCGGCCACAGTAGTAAAAACACTCTGGAACAACACACTTAAAACCCACTTTGAACACACACAACGAACAATAAAACAGCCAGGTGGGACCTGCCGAGGGAAAAGGTCAGAGAGTATGGAAAAGGAGAGGAGAGCAAGGGGCAGCTGGGGAGGCGGCGGGATGAAGAGAGGAAGGGCATCAGTGGGTTCACGAAGAGGCAGGAGACATGTGGGGTGGGAGAGGGAGAGGGAAGTCAGGGCAGGAGGGAGCGCAGAGACACTGGAAGGAGGCACAAGAGATGGAGGGGGAGTAGGAGGGGGAAGCCGCTCAGGAGGAGGGAGGGGGAGGAAAGGAAGCTCTGAGGAGGAGGCAGGAAGTAGGGGTTAGAGTTAGTAGGAAGGGTAGATGTCAGGGCGAAGCTCATCATCCGGGAGGGGTAGACGGTGAAAGTTGCGTTGGGAAAGGAGATGGAGGGTGCGGATATGGAGAGAGGGTGGGGCGCAACGGTAAAGACGCTGCAACTGGTTGGGGGTGGAGAGGATGGGAGAAACCAGGGGGTGAGGGGGATCAAGGCGGCGGACAATATAGAGTATGCGGATGTGCTCAAGGAAAAGGAGAAGGTGGGGGCAAAAAAAGCAAACACTTGTAGCTTCATGTAAAAGTGAAAAAGCACAAAACCATTTAGTCACTATCTAAAATCACATCCTGCGATCGAGATACATAAAACAATCGTGCCGAAGGCTTCATCAGTAGTTAAAATATCACCTCCATCTGTACAGAATAATTATGAAGAGAAGGTCGATGCGAACGCGACATATTATCAGTACTTAGCCCTTGAACGACCGTGAAGAGTGTGTGGAAACCGTAGGGCAGACAGTTTCACCGAGAGAGGGCACTTGTGGTACGCACTAGACACTCGCGCACATTAAAACCCAGGGATATATACTCATGCGAGTCAAAATTTTTTAAGTTGTGCTGATTCAAACCCTCTGTCTTAATAAATAAAACATATCATTTAAAACACCTCCATACAATAGAAAATATGAAACCAATTTCGCTGTGTCCTAGAGTGAAGCAGGCGAACCTTGCGCTAAGGAACACATCTAACGAGAGAGGGCGCTAGTGGTATGAGCGAGAATCTCGCGCAACTTGAAGACTAGGATACGTACCAGAGAAAACGAAGAAAATGTTGTAGTAAATCGAAACCATCTGTCGTCGTAAATAACAAAATTATTTAAACCACACATACGCATCGAAAACCGCGAACAACAAACATCAAAAATGCGTAAAATCCCAAAAAGACAGGAAAGGAACATCTCACCAGCATCAACAGACAAGAAAACTAACTAAGTCAGCTTCTGATGTGGGTATATTTAGATATACCGAAACCGTGGTCAAGGATTTCAATAAATCTTTATCCTTCAACTGTTTGGCTGTTATCATTTACCGTGAAGATTTTCAACAGTTTCCGCTTTAGCCATGTTTAAAATTTTGACTACTGAGAAAGTTTAGAGAGCCGGCTTTTTCGAAAGACTGGAATACGGCCCTGCTGCGACCAACATACATCCCGCATAAGGACCGTGGCGATAAAATAAGAGAAATCAGGGCTCGTACGGAAGCATACAGATAATCGTTTTTGTCTCGCGCCATTTGCGAATGGAGGATGACAGGAAATGACAAAAAGTGTGTAAGGTACCCTTCGTCATGCACCATCTGGTGGCTTGTGGGTTGTATGTGTAGATGTAGAATGAAAATGAAATGGACACGAAGGAATGGTAAAAGAAACTTCTGAAATGCACGTAGCGTGTTCTAAGAGGATATAAAGGAGAAATTAGAAAATTATTATTTATTATTGTATTATCTTGAATGGTTCCCTTCACCATATGCCGAAGGGCGTTACTGCTTAATGGTTATCGCGGACGATCGCTACCGTGCGAGAGATCGGCAACTTTCAGTCTATTACGCATTCTCCGTACGGCCGGATATTGCCGTACAAGCAAGTACTGAGACCCTTTCGTAAGAAGAGATCACGGCCGGATTCTTGCTGTCAGGCTGAGTAGGCGCCCCGCCGCTAATGACCTCGCTGTCGACGGGGCTCGAAACGCCAGCAGGGTACAAAGAGGAGGAGAGAGGAGCAGTCGTTGCGTGTGCTGTGCTGTGCTGTGCTGTGCTTTATTCTGTATACTGGAAGCCGCCGTGGCCCCGCCCGCAAAAGTGACCCCGGAGTCGGGCGCTCGGCGGGCGGCCTACCTCGGCAGCGGCAGGCGCGCGGCTCCAGTGTGCGTGATAGGCTAGAGCGGGGAGGATTTTCAGCGCCAGATAGCATCGCAGCGGGCGGGCCAGCCAGGGGTAAGGAGTCGCCTGCGCTACTGCTTCCCGCCCTCATTTAACGGGATCTGCCGTCCGACACACCTCGCGCGAGGCTAGGAAAGTCTAAGGTTTATCTCGTCCACAGTCAGATGATTGAAGGTGGAGCGTTATTTATAATTTTTTTCTGTGCTCCTTAATTTTTTCCGAGCTGTATCTAACAAGGAGAGGTTCCCAGGGACAGTACCGATTTTTTCAAGCTACCTATACGGCAGTATAGGTTAGGGTGCCGGGGACCACACCCGGATGGGTGTGAGGATGCAGGATGCTAGTAATCGACTGAAAAGTATTTATCGTCATCTGATACAGCAGGGGTGCTCAAGCAGTCGATCGCCATGGCTTTACGAGTCGACCTTTTAAAACTGTGTCCGAAATGTGTGTTTAAATCAGCTGTTTTTGTAAAATATCTGTTTGTTGACAATGAGTATTTCGCACGGTATTTGTAGGCCATAAATCTGACAACACGGTTTCCACCTCTTTCTGTTCCATCTGTGTTTCACTGCCTTAAATGTCCGACCCAAGCAATAGTCTTTCCTCCAGCATGGTCACGTCACTACTCGCTAATTGTAATTTGCCGCGCTGTGAGCGGGGAGTGTGCTTAGAATCGCTAAAAGAGTGCGGTGCGGGAGCAACAAGATCCGCTTCCAGTAGACAACACAGACCTCTGTGTCTGAGTTTCCACGAAACAATAGCGTGTAATGGTCACTTTTAACATTCGCTATCAAAATAGCGCAACTATACGCAACACAATGACAGCAAAGCTCAGCGACAGTAAACACCGGCGAATAACATTCTAGCAACGAGTATCTTCAAATCACTATGCTGCGAAGTCTCCCGATCGGAGCTAAGTGCTACTGATTGGAATTAGAGAGTCCACGTCCCAAGTTATAGTCCTCACTCAATAATGGGTTTGTAAAAATTGAGTGCAGCTAAACACTGGAAAAATACAGTATACCACTTGCGTGGTGAGTGAGAACGGCGTTTTGTTACATAATTTTATCCATATTTCGCAGCTTCATACGCGACTGTACTTAATACACTCGAGGTACGAATTGTAAAACGCCTTCAGTCACAATATTTCGTGTTTTATTCAGTACACGATACATTTTGGACCCTGTGGGGTGATCTTCAGGTGTAATTCGTCTTAATACATGCTTTATTTGTTATCTTGAATGAGAGGGTATGCATTTTCTCGTCGCGAAACGGTTTTATGTTAGGTTACAAATTTCGTAAGTCAGACGCGGAAAATATGCGCGAAACAGTGGAAACGATGAATAGTGTAAACTTACCAAATAATCCAAGAAAAGCTTTTTTAACGTTTTAACAAGAGCATAAGTTATTTCCTCCACTATCCAAGAGGAAACAAAATTTATGCTGTTGCTAAAACGTTAAAAACATCGTGCAGTCATAAAGAGTACACGAGTGGACTTTCGCCTCCGAAAGCCCATATCGATGATGTTTCGTTGAACTGTTCGCACGCTGACACTTGCTGATGGCCCAGCATTGAAATCTGCAGCAGTATGCGGAAAGGTTGCACTTCTGGCACGTTGACCGATTTTCTTCAGACGTCTTTAGTCTCGTTCTTGGAGGATCTTTTTCCGGCCGCATCGCTGTCTGAGATTTGATGTTTTACCGGATTACTGATATTCACGGTACACTCGGGAAAATCCCCACTTCATTCGCACCTCGGAGATGCTGTGTCCCATCGCCCGTGCGCCGACTACAACACCACGTTCAGACTCACTTAACTCTTGATAAATTGCCATTGTAGCAGCAGTAGCCGATCTAACAACTGCACCAGACACTTGATTTATATAGACGCTGCCGACCGCAGTGCAGTATTCTGTCCGATTACATATGTCGATATTTGAACACGCATGCCTATACCAGTTTCTTTGGCGCTTCCGTGTAATTACATAGCGGCAGGGCTCTTGATAATTGGCAGTGCTGTAGTGACAAGTTTAGCCCTGTCTCACGTATGGAAGAATGTTAGCGACCCTCATTTAGACTGAGAGGATAGAGTGGTAGTTCAGGGATTTCATCCCGGTCAGCCAGTAGAGTTTCCCGACTAAAAAGCTGTAATTCGTCTCGCGCGCCACCCATCGCCAACGGTATGGGGTTTCTCTTCGAGGGCGCGAGACACTTCACGCAAGACTGCGGAGACTCCGAGGAACGGGCGAAACGAACACTGCAAATCAGCCACTTTCTGAATTTGGTAAGATTCATTTTACCATTAACTATAGGCTCATCACCAGGTGGAGAGGTTAGAGGGACATTATATTTCAGAACGTGTGCAACTAAAGACCAGGGTCGTGATGCTGGCAGAAATTTAGCTAATGTAGAGTTCACGAAACGAAAAGATCGTCGTAGGTCAGCTAGTGACGAGTACAGGACACAGAATTACCTCAGTATACGGGCGAGCATAGCGCCTACGACTGCGAAAGAGGTGTCCCTGCAGGAGAGTATAGACTACAGAACTAACCAAAAAGGGAAGTAGGAGTAATCCGCTGAATTGCAGGCCTAAACCACAAACGTCGATTTGCAGTAGAGTTTTGGAACTGTAAGTAGGCTGTTTAGGTTTTTTTTATTGGTAACGCCGCCACCACCTAGCACTCTGTATGAAGATCACTGGCTGTGCCGTGTGCAGTATGTGGCTGGTTGGCATTGTTGTAATACTCGCCATTGTAGTGTTGGGCAGCGGCAGCTGGATGCTAACAGCGCGTAGCGTTGCGCAGTTGGAGGTGAGCCGCCAGCAGTGGTGGACGTGGGGAGAGAGATGGCGGAGTTTTGAAATTTGTAAGAATTCATGTCATGAACTTATATATATATTATGACTATTAAGGTAAATACATTGTTTGTTCTCTATTAAATTCTTTCATTTGCTAACTATACCTATCAGTAGTTAGTGCCTTCCGTAGTTTGAATCTTTTATTTAGCTGGCAGTAGTGGTGCTCGCTGTATTGCAGTAGTTCGAGTAACCAAGATTTATGTGAGGTAAGCGATCTGTGAAACATATAGGTTAATGTTAGTCAGGGCCATTCTCTTGTAGGGATTACTAAAAGTCAAATTGCGTTGCGCCAAAAATATTGTGTTTCAGTTTAAGCACAGTCTTGTATAATTTTTTCTAAGGGGACGTTTCATAGAACATGTTCGTGTGAAACATAACAAGCTCTTCGTATTCATGAAGTAATGAGTGCTATGGACAGCGGATGCCAAATTGATTCCATATTTTTAGGTTTTCAGATGGCTTTCGACACCATTCGTCACAAGCGTCTTCTAACCAAACTGCGTGCCTATGGAGTATCGCCTCAGTTGTGCGGCTGGATTCATGATTTCCTGTCAGGAAAGTCACAGTTCGTAGTGATAGACGGAAAGTCATCGAGTAGAACAGAAGTAATATCCGGCGTTTCCCAAGGAAGTATTATAGGCCCTTTATTATTCCTGATCTATATTAACGACATAGGAGACAATCTGAGTAGCCGTCTTCAATTGTTTGCAGATGATGCTGTCATTTACCGTCTTGTAAAGTCATCAGATGATCAAAACGACTGGCAAAATGATGTAGATAAGATATCTGTATGACGCGAAAAGTGGCAATTAACCCTGAATAAGGAAATGTGTGAAGTTATTCACATGAGTACCAAAAGAAATCAGCTAAATTTCGATTATGCGATATGTCACAAAAATCTGAAGGCTGTAAATTCAGCTATACACATAGGGATTACAATTACAAATAACCTAAATAGGAACGATCACATAGATAGTGTTGCGGGTAGAGTAAGCCAAAGACTGCGATTCATTAGCAGAACACTTATAAGGTGCAACAGGTCTACTAAAGAGATTGTTTACACTACGCTTGTCCGCCCTATTCTGGAGTATTGCTGTGCGGTGTGGGATCCGCATCAGGTCGGACTGACGGATGACATCGAAAAAGTACAAAGAAGGGCAGCTCGTTTCGTATTATCACGAAATAGGGAAGATAGTGTCACAGACATGATACGTGAATGGGAGTGGCAATCATTAAAACAAAGACGTTTTTCATTCCGACGGGATCTTCTCAAAAAGTTTCAATCACCAGTTTTCTCCTCCGATTGCGAAAACATTCTGTTGGCACCCACCTACATAGGTAGAAATGATCATCACGATAAAATAAGAGAAATAAGGGTTCGCACAGAAACATTTTAGTGCTCGATTTTCCGGTGTGCGGTTGTAGAGTGGAGCGGTAGAGAGACAGCTTGAAGGTGGTTCACTGAACCCTCTGCCAGCCACTTTATTGTGAACAGCAGAGTAATCACGCAGATGCAGATGATGTAGAGTGCAGGACGCGTAGAGCGAACGGCAGTGGCGCGGCTCGCGTGCTGCCGCCGCCGCCAGCGCCCGTCACGAATCGACCCCGGGGTCAGAGGTCGCGAGTCAGCGGTCACGTGTCGCCTTGTGGGCGGGCGCACAGCCGTAAGCCCGAGTCCCGTCACCGCCATGGCCCACGAACGCCCTCAGTACCTGCCTCGTCACAGCACTGCAGTGCCATAACCCCACCTTCACTTCGCTCCATGTGTATCAGATAAACAGCGGGAAAACGTATGGTGTGATATCGGGTTTATGAGTTTTTTTTTCAACTGTGGAATACTTTTTCGGAATGTCCTGTTGCATACACCAGTCAAATACAAACGAGAAACAAGGCTGCGGGTACAGTTAGGCAGTGCCGACCGTGACGAATAGCAGTAAGGTGTCGATCGCGGAAAATTGAAAAGGCCAAGGCTTACGTGGGACGAAAGCGGATGCTCGCTCTTGACCAGCAAAATACTCGTTTGACGTCGAAACATCGATTCCGCTGTAACAGTTAAACTCATTGGGTCAACACAACAGTGCTTTGCCGAAGGTCGTCGTTTCCGAACTGGTATGCTCTTTATCTTCTCCCTTGCCACTGTTGCCTATGTCGAATATTTTCCTGCTGAGCAACTACTGTGCAGTTTTTATTTTTAGGGCTCCGTACCACATTGGGTGAAAACGGAACCCTTACAGGATCACATTGTTGTCCATCTCTCTCTCTGTCCGACTGTTAAGAACAGTCCGCAGCTCGTGGTCGTGCGGTAGCGTTCTCGCTTCCCACGCCCGGGTTCCCGGGTTCGATTCCCGGCGGGGTCAGGGATTTTATCTGCCTCGCGATGACTGGGTGTTGTGTGATATCCTTAGGTTAGTTAGGTTTAAGAGGTTCTAAGTTCTAGGGGACTGATGACCATAGATGTTAAGTCCCACAGCGTTCAGAGCCATTTTTTTTTTTTTTTTTTTTTTGTTAAGAACACATTTCTCAGACACAGGTAGGAGTATCAAGTTGAAATTTATGTCATGTACTAAGTCCAAATTCCCTTAAGCTAAGCTAAGCTATATTCCTCCCAAACAGGTCATGAAGGTCCAACGGCACCGACCGGCCGCCGTGTCACCCTCACGCATAGGCGTCAGTAAATGCGGATGTGGAGGGTCACGTGGTCGATACACCGCTCTCCCGGCCGTATGTCAGTTTACGAGACCGGAGCCGCTACTTCTCAATCAAGTAGCTCCTCAGTTTTCCTCACAAAGTCTGAGTGCACCCCGCTTGCCAACAGCGCTCGGCAGACCGGATGGTCACCCATCCAAGTGCTAGCCCAGCCCGACAGCACTTAACTTCGGTGATCTGGCGGCAACCCGTGTTACCACTGCGGCAAGGCCGTTGGCCCACATTCCCTTGTCGATGTAAAAATTTAAACCGCTACGTCAATGCAATGAAAAAATTTGGCCGTTAATGTCATATATATTGTTGTATCGCCAGCATCGATAACGCAAAAGTCGTTTATATTCTCGATTCCCAGAATGAATCAAATATCTATAACATAATTAAGTTCGTGTTGAACCCGTGGTGCGCAAGTCTAAGTCACACTTCTCTGGATTTTTTAAAATTTATATTCCACTAATGTAGTGCCAAGTAAATGGTAAATAAAGAAAATAGTAAGCCACAGTTTCTTTGCTTTCCATGTTGGGATGAGCTCAAATGAGAATACTATCGGTGATCGCGCTGACAACAATGGATGAAATACGGCATGACATTAAGTGCAGATGCACCAAAACACCTCGCTGGAAGTCAGCCACTCCAACCGTACAGGAGTTTGGATGTGTGGTGGTGGTCCGAGAGATGGATGATCGAGAAGGGCAAGAAGATATAAAACGTTTTTTTTTTAAAAAAATGGTCGTTTTGGAGGAAAGTAAGACGAATCTAACGATGCTTTTGTATCCGAACGTTTCAAAACAGATTTCCGCGAAAAATGCCAATGTGCACCCCTCGGTGATCACACATCGTAAGCATAAATTCTAAGTCAACAAAAGTCACGATCATAGTCTACGTGAGATCTGAGTAAAACTGTAGTTTCTTCAGGCTGAGTAACGCAGCGACAAGGTGAATGAAGTCGAGAAACATTCTTTGGCGCTAGGTACAAAGGGCGTCAAAACTTTTTGCGCAGTCGTCTCTAATTTTTTTTAATTTTTGGCAGGAGGAGAATGAAATTTTTTGTAAACATTTAGCTATACACTGAGCCTACTCAATGTAGCCTCCATCGGCTGTGACGCATCTGGCCCAGCGTTCTTTCCATGATGTAAATGGACTTTGACAAAATTCTGGGGATTGACTTTTACACCATCGCTTGACTCAGGAAATAAGGTCTTTCTCACTATCAAATGTTTTACCGCGCAGGTGGGCCTTCAGACGACCAAAGAGGTAAAAATCAGATGGAGCCACGTCTGAACTGTACTGAGGATGAGGAACGATTTTCCAATACATTTTCATGATTTCCTCCTGCGTCATAAGAGCTGTATTGGGTTTGGCATTGCCATGGTGTAGTCTAATGAGCTGACCCTGAAGCTATGGTCTGTGGGTGTTGATGGCACGTCGCAGCCTATCCAGTGACAAACAGTAACGGTCCCCGTTGATTGTGGAGTCAGGTTCCAAAAAGTCAATGAAAATGACACCACGCTGTTCCCAGAAGGAGGAGGCCATCACCGTTCGGCTTGCTTTTCGTGAAAGTCTTGGTTTCTTCTTCCGAGGGGAACCTGGATGACGCCACTCCATGGATTGGGTTTTGCTCTCAGCTTCAGACAGAAATAACAATGTTTCATCCTGGGTAATGACTCCGTCAAAACACTGTTTCCATTCTTCAGTGAAGGTCTTCATGAGACCCTCGCAAACATTCTTCCTCATTGTCTCCATTTCTCTTGTCAGTAATCCAAGCACCCAATGTGCACAGATTTTTCTCTACCCTAGTGACTGTACCAGTAATACCACACTACCCAATGACAAAAAAGTCATTTCAGCAAGCTGTCGTGTCGTCACACATCTGTCATTTTGGATGATTTGATCAATGGTCTCCTTATTCACATCACTCACTACCGTCGATGGCCTACCACATCGTGGATTGTCCAGTAGAGAGAAATCACCTTGTTCAAACTTCTGCAACCACCGCTGGATACTGCTGCGATCCACTGTGTTCTCCCCATAAACAGGGAGCAACTTCCTGTGAATCGATGTGGCTGAGTCATCGCCGGTCTTGAAGAGGAACTCTATCACCGACCGTTGTTGTAACCTGATATCTACTTCACGGTCCTATTATCGCTCACCTGTGAGTAAAAGAAAATACTTTTATACGCCAACTTATAGTTAAATGTTCCAAGTATGTTCACAAAAAAATTTATTCTCCTCGTGTACAAAATTAAAAAAAATAGATATGACTGTGCAAAACCTTTTGAACGCCCTTTGTACTAGGCTCATTGTAGTGTATCACTGTTAAGTCATACACTTGAATGAGCCACCCAAGTTACCCACTTTTCCGTAGAAGAGAGACCCTGCAAAACCGTTCCTTTCGTAGGACTTATCGAAGCTGGCTGCGTCGCGTACGTCGCTAAAAGAAATCGGTGTGAAGGTCGCTTGACAAATACGCGAAGTCCGTGTCCCCCTTACAAAACTGAGTCTGCAGTGTCCTTGGCAGCATCGTAAGGAGGCGTCAGAAAGGAGTCCAAACCTACACGACACACCCTGTGGCATCAACTTCCACACACAGGTTAAAGGTAAGTGTGTGTGTCTGTTATTGTAGTAGCTTTCTTCAACGGAATATCCGCAAATGGTTAGTTTGTACTTCAGGGCGAAAGAAACAACGGTTTTTATTCCTCCAAATCACAGAACAGTGCCCCGTTCTGATGTGTTGTGTTTGTTATTCTTGTCTTCTGCGACAGAATTGCTTTTTGAGCTACTGATATTCAGTTAATACATTCCGAAATTTTCTCACATCAGTTTTATGGTACGTATAGTATTTTAAAATTCACTCTATATCTCAACTATGACAACTAACTGCAGTCATTATCTGACGTAGATTTTGTTTTTCCTGATACATTCGTCTTTGACTAAGCAGTGACTAAGAGGAATAATATCGACCTGCGTCCAGGCTTTACGTTAAATTGCAGATACCCTTTCAAATGATTTCCTTCTTGACAAACGAATTCAGGAAGGTAACATGAGACGTCCTATTGTAGTAGTTAAGCTGTTAAAATATTTTTATGTCGACCCGCGTAATGCTTTTAGTGAACTCTTACCTTCCTCTCTCCGTAACTAAATCTGTAGATTAACTGTTGGTCAGAGTAGATATGGACCTTTCTGGCTCGTCAAAAAATTATCTTGTACGGAAACTGTAAGTAGGCTGTTCAGGATTTTTTTATTGGTAACGCCACGTAGCGCTCTGTAGGAAAATCACTGGCTGTGCTGTGTGCAGTCTGTGGCTGGTTTGCATTGTTGTCTGCCATTGTAGTATTGGGCAGCGGCAGCTGGATGTGAACAGCGCGTAGCGTTGCGCAGTTGGAGATGAGCCGCCAGCAGTGGTGGACGTGGGGAGAGAGATGGCGGAGTTTTGAAATTTTTAAGAATGGATGTCACGAACTGATATATATATATATATATATATATATATATATATATATATATATATATATATATAATTATGACTATTAAGGTAAATACATTGTTTGTTTTCTATTAAAATCTTTCATTTGCTAACTATCCCTATCAGTAGTTAGTGCCTTCCGTAGTTTGAATCTTTTATTTAGCTGGCAGTAGTGGCGCTCGCTGTATTGCAGTAGTTCGAGTAACGAAGATTTTTGGTGAGGTAAGTGATTTGTGAAAGGTATTGGTTAATGTTAGACAGGGCCATTCTTTTGTAGGGATTTTTGAAAGTCAGATTGCGTTGCGCTAAAAATATTGTGTGTCAGTTTAAGCTCATTCGTGTATAATTGTTCAAAGGGGACGTTTCAAAACTAACAACCCGCATCTTTTCTTTTCTGGCGTAAAATGGCCCTGACTTCTGACCTATCCGTGCACATCCCCATGTCAGATTCAAAGACTAAATCTGCCATTAGCTCTTTCCTGTTCCAAACCCAACAGAGAGTGTTATTCGCAAATGGCTAGATTCCGGTTAGAATCGTGGTCCATCACACAGTTTTAAGTTTTCCACGAGTTACGTCTCTGAGAAAACGCCACTGTAGGTAATGTTAGCCCCGTGTGTCGGTGTGCCACATGCCGACATTTCAGTGCAGAAGCTATATATAATATTTTAGGCGGGTTATTAGGCAAGAAAACTAACATTTTTGGCAAGTGGCAAACAGTGTAACATTTCAGGTAAAATATTACAAAAATGTACACTTCAGAGCGACTACGAATTATTTTAAACTTTCGTAACACTATGTATTTACAATAGCAGGATAAATAGTCTGCCTTTAGAATTATTTTAATTTGAATAGTTTTCCATCGACCTTACATTCATACGATGTGACCCACATGAGTAATAGCGTCACGGTTAGACAGTAGTGAAGTGTCACAGAACCCTCTGACAGGTTCGCTACGATGACGTCAGTGGCTATGGCAACGAAGCTTTTCAATTTTTCCAGCAGTTACTAAAAGTAAATACATACAGACTTTGGCCGTGGGTTTTCTTCACTTTACAGAGTAAGTTAAATGCAGGAAAACGGAACGCTAAGGTAAAACGGCTTTCTAAAAGCCTAAAAAAAGAAGTTAAACAAAGAGAAATCAAGCTTTTTGCAACTACGACCTCTGTTAGCAAATGAAAAAAACTCTAATAAACTCTTAAAGTAACGTGTAAATAACGTTCGTAACTCTATGTGAATCAAAATGTAGAAGCGTATTGTGTGTTTTAAATATTTTCAGAATCTTCAGTGATGATGCTTTGCCAGTAAAATCGAAACTCGTCTGGTGCAAAATTTTTAAACTTTATTGCACTTAGAAGAGAAAATAATGATAAATATTTGGATACGATTTGTAAGAGGTGTCCATATCAGTTGATGGTGACAATTAAGCTGTGTTAAATGTTGGATAATGCGTAGTCACTCAGAGCGATCAAAACAGAAGATAATGACACGGCCTCTTTCCACATTTTCATCAAAAACATCGACATTGGGTACAGAAACTCAGACAAACTCGTTCACAAACGCGGGATCTGCTCTGTATTAGAGTTCTGTCAAATTGCACCCTGAAATGCAACACGGATAAATCGCCATTAGCAGAACATATGTGGGCCCACTATCAAATTCGATTCTCTGATACTATAGTTTTACCAAGGTCAATCATTACTAAGATATAGAATGTACAAAGAGAACATAGAAATTCAAAAACACACAATAAAAACTTCAAAAGAAAATAAGGTCTGACATCAGACAAGCTGTGGGGGCTCAGTACTTTAAAAATAAAAATAAAAAAATAAAAAAGAACCCACAAGTTAGGCCAAAACTGAGCCAGTTAAATGGATCTCTGTCGGTATAACTAAGGCAGACATTGCACAGATTCAGACAATAGATATTTGATTGGAAAGTTGGTCAGAGGGAAATATAAATCGGACTGAAACTCCGTGGTCTGTGAAAGATATAGATTTCATCCTGAAAGGATGAAACAAACTTGGACACAATGGGAGGGCAACCATCAAAAGTAGGCCCATACGTGAATAATAATAATAATAATAATAATAATAATAATAATAATAATAATAATAATAATAATAATTAACACAACTAATCGAAATATCCATACCCAATACAACAAATATACAGAAGAAAACAGGATAAAAAAATTGCAACTGGCTGAGGAAGTCAAAGACATGTGGCATCAGGATAAAGTTGACATCATACCAATTATACTATCAACTACAGGAGTCATACCACACAATATCCACCAGTACATCATCGCAATACTGTTACATCCAAACGTATATATACAACTACAGAAATCTGTAATTATTGATACATATTCAATTAACCGAAAGTTCGTAAATGCAATGTAACATATACCGTACAGTTAAAAGGAAGTCACGCTTGATCAAGGTCCGCGTCACTTTCCATTTTTAACCAGACATAATGCCTGGTCTGAGAAAGGAAAGAAATAATAATAATACCGTAGACTTACCATTTTTCGAGCGCTCTGCTCCGTTGCTAGTCCATAAATAGCGAAAATTATCTGGAGTATTGTGAGTATTCAGGGGGATTCTGTATGTCAGTTTCAGGGTTTGAGCGCTGCGCGAGACTAAGACGCAACTTGAGTATATTGTCGCTTATACCTTTCGCCTCGTTCGTTTCCGGACTAGAGTCCTTTACATCATTTTATTCGTATATCTTCTCCACCATCCCTGAAAGTTCGTAAAATCACCACAGAAGCCGGCCGGTTTGGCCGTGCGGTTCTAGGCGCTTCAGTCTGGAACCGCGTGACCGATACGGTCGCAGGTTCGAATCCTGCCTCGGGCATGGATGTGTGTGATGTCCTTAGGTTAGTTAGGTTTAAGTAGTTCAAAGTTCTAGGGGACGGATGACCACAGATCTTTAGTCCCATAGTGCTCAGAGCCATTTATTTCACCACAGAATCACGCTGTTTAAGACTATTGCTTGGAACATCTGTCCGAGTTAAAACGGTCATTCGTCGAAGTACTGTACGCAAGAATGTAAGTTTGCAGCAAGCACAAACAGAAGAGAGTGTGATGTTGGGATTTTGCGAGTCACCGTTTCCAGCTGAGGAACTCTGGGAACCACTGAATGATCATTCAACCCTTATGATGTGCCGTCGGTACCACAGGGAAGTAAATGCTTTTTGACTGAAGGTAGCCTCTTATTTCGTCGTTTAGCTGTCTGTAGCACTGCCGCCGCCGGAAAAAGGAGAAACTGGCGAAACTGAACAACACTGCGGAGGTGTTTTTCCGCGGCCGGGACGGACAGGGGAAGTGTGACAGGTGGCGTCATTCAACAGCTCGTTAAGGCGGCCCCCCGCAGCAGCAGCGCGCAAGAGCTCCGTCATGAATATGGACAGGCAGAGGGCGGCGCGTGACGCTAGCTAGCTGGCCGGGGTTCTTAACTGCTCGTCATCAACTCCCCGCTGTCTCGTTTCGGGGCCCGTGTCGCATGTCAGCATGACACGCCAGTGGCGACATCATTCAAATCGGATTAGGAAAAAGTAACACCTCGCAGTCCGCGTTCCGAACATTAACCCCAGTTCGTAAGGACAAAGGGGAGGGAGGAAGGAAGGAAAATTAGGTTTAACGTCGTGTCGAAACCGAGGTCATTAGAGACGGAGCACCAGCTCAGATTTTGTCAAGTATGGGATAGGAAATCCGCCTTGCCCTTTCAAAAGACCAATCCCGGCATTTACCTGGACTGGTTTAGGGAAATCACGAAAAAGCTAAATGTGGATGGCCGGACGCGGGTTTGAACCGTCGTTCTCCCAAATACGAGTGCACTGTGCTAAGTAAGGACAAAGACAACTCCTATTCGCCGCCGGCCGGTGGCGCAGCGGTTCCAGACGCTACAGTCTGGAACCGCGCGACCGCTACGGTCGCAGGTTCGAATTCTGCCTGGGGCATGGATGTGTGTCCTGTCCTTAGGTTAGGTTATGTTATGTTAGCCGGGGACCTAGAAACGACGGAGAGGCTCCGTCCCCGACGAAGCCGCAGTGGTCCACAACCCCACGACGACTACCGCAGTCCACTTCACCCATCCGCCGCCCCACACCGAACCCCGGGATATTGTGCGGTTCGGCCCCCGGGGAACGCCTCACACTAGGCGAGTGTAACCCCTACTTTTGCGTGATAGAGTAATGGTGGTGTACGCGTACGTGGAGAACTTGTTTGCGCAGCAATCGCCGACATAGTGTAGCTGAGGCGGAATAATGGGAACCAGCCAGCATTCGCCGAGGCAGATGGAAAACCGCCTAAACACCATCCACAGACTGGCCGGCTCACCGGACATCGACACAAATCCGCCGGGCGGATTCGTTCCGGGGACCAGGCGCTCCTTCCCGCCCGGAAAGCCGTGCGTTAGACTGCAAGGCCAACCGGGCGGGCGTCCTTAGGTTAGTTAGGTTTAAGTATTTCTAAGTTCTAGGAGACTGATCACCTCAAATGTTAAGTCCCATAATGCTCAGAGCCACTTGAACCATTTTTTTAAAATTTGGCAAGATTTTTTCGTTGCTTCGGCGACAGTGTTTGACCTGTTCCGTCTACCATGACGGATCAGTACTATCTCTTACTAATTTATTTGGTATATATCCATTAACTGTCGTTGATACTATTTCGCTGAACTAAAACATGTGGTGTTCGCGTACGTAGTAAGATTGGAAGGTGTGAGAGACTGCCTCTTGCTAAGGCGTCAGGCGATTTTTTATACGCTTTTTTATTTCTGATAATATTCTTTCTTCCGAGTGAAAGATCCATCCTAGGTTGTGGCTAAGCAGTTTCACCTCAACTTCCTCTCTTCCAGGACAACCAGTAGCGCAAGGTCTGCAAGAGAGCGTCCGCGAAGGATGGAAGACTGGAGATAAGCAGTGGTGGTAATAAAGCTGTGAGGGTGGGTCATGCCTGCATTGCTCACAGGGCAAGACCATTTCCCATGTAAGAAAACGTTCTCGGTTCGATTCCCAGCCACACACATCGTGTTCTTACGCTACGAAGCTCCAAAACGGAGCACATTCTGCAGCAGATACATTATAGAAACTGAAGTTTCTTATGTCTCTGGAATCACGTTCAGAGTAAAATACCGAGTGATAAAAAAGTCGGTATAAATTTGAAACCTTAACAAACCGCGGAATAATGTAGATATAGAATTAAAAATTGACACATTAGCTTGGAATTACATGGGGTTTTATTAGAACCAAAAAAACAACAAAGAAACCTCATATTGCAGGACGCGTGAAAGATTTCTTCCGCGCGTCATTTGGTGATGATCGTGTGCTCAGCCGCCACTTTCGTCATGTTTGGACTCCCACGTCCCCAGACCTCAGTCCGTGCGATTATTGGCTTTGGGGTTACCTGAAGTCGCAAGTCTATCGTGATCGACCGACATCTCTAGGGATGCTGAAAGACAACATCCGACGACAATGCCTCACCATAATTTCGGACATGCTTTACAGTGCGTAGCGTCTCCTGGCCAGTCATCATCCGTGTGTGTAAGACCAGTTGACATGTATCGATATAGTGCCACGCACAGGGCAGAAGAGAAATAATTTAAACACGACCAAGTGAAGCAATAAAGCAAGACTGTGTAAACATTTCACGAATGTACTATGTGTATATGTAGAACATTCATAATTATTTGACGTTTTATGCATTTGTTAACTTTGATTCCATGACATATTATTATCTTTGAAAATCTTGTTAAATGAATTAGTCATTATGATCCGTGCCTCAGATAAAAATGACAATTCATTATATGTATAAATAGTAAAAAGCATGGTAATAATTTCTTTGTTGTCTTTGGGGTTCGTTACGAGTAACACTCGCGTGTTAAGCAAATGTATATGCTAGCCGTGAGTCTTTTGTTCATGAAGCTTGAGATCCGCCATTAGGCGAGTTGTTGTAAAAAGGTGTGTAAAATTAATGCATTTTTGTTTGAATATATAGAGTTTGAGCAAATATGTTTTTAAAATAATTTGTAATGTAGCCAGCAATTTGTCCCGTAAATAATTTAGATATTTTCAGCATTTAATTTAGCGGAAGCCGCTGTACCAATCTGAGAGGGCAACGGCCGCAGACGCGGCACAATTAAAAAATATTTATTTCAGGCATTGCAGTCGCCTCGCCCGTAAAGCGAGGTAACATAATAGTATTTAGCATTTCCTTACAGCTTCCAGAAGTGCCGGCAGACTAGATCATATAATTCAGTGCATTTCTCAGTTTGATTGGGAAGGTGCTGTGCGACATGTTCCATCGGCCGCAGAAAATATAACGGATAACTGTGTTATGACTTTATCATTTTCACATTTTGTGGCAAGGTCTGCTCTGTGAAACTAAAGCAATATTATACATTTTTTCCCTGAGAGTAAGAGAACGCGGGCTAGCCGCGCACCTGTTCTAATAAACAGTATTCAAAAATCCAAAGCATAACGTAACCGACATTCAGTGCTGTAACGATCATTTGAATTTCATTACTGACCTTTCTGAATACGATGCAAAGCAGTGAGTTCAGATACAGATGTCTTTCTTTCTTGATTACGTTATAGTAGCAAGTGAATGTTCGGCACATGATTATCCAGAGTAGATGTGGAAAAGCAATAATTTGATCCACGGTGTGCCACATTTATGATAAAAGTGTTTATTCCCTCTCCATAACCACAAGCCGAATAAAATTAACCCCAGTAGTAAAAAAAAGTGAGAGGTGGGGAAAGGGAGACGGAATAAGTGCTGTTCACAACATTATTCCTCGACTGCAGCTATTGTTGAGGTATGATGGTGGACATATTGAGCATTTCCTGTAAAGAACATCATCTCTGCTTTGTCTTGCTTTGTTATGCTAATGATTGCTATTCTGATCAGATGAAGCGCCATCTGTCGGACATTTTTTGAACGTTTCTATTTTTTTTTTTTTTTTTTTTTTTTTTTTTTTTTGTTCTAATAAAACCCCACGTTATTCCAAGCATGTGTGTTAATTTGTACCTCTCCTGCTACATTATTCCGTGACATATTCAGTTTTCAAATTTGTACTGACTTTCTGCTCACCCGGTATTTATAGCGCTAGAATTTTTCGACGCTTGAAATTATCGCCGCGAAGCAGGCGCCCTCCCACCTGAAGAGCTGCCAGCAGAGATGCAGACCCCGGCCGCCGGTGACAAACGCCGGCCGCACACGTCACGCACAGCCGACCTACGGCCTTCACCTCTGCCGCGTCGCGGGTCAGAGACGGGACGAGACGGCTGTCTGTCGATACCTTGCAAGCTGCCGCCGCGCCGCGCCGCGCCGCGCCGTCGTAAAAGCAACTCTCTGTGCGCTTGCCAGCTCTTACGTCTTCTCCCCCTCCCCACTCATTCCGTCAGTCACGCAGCATTTCTCCCAGTCTCCGCAGTGCCAGTTCGACGCGCTCTGCGCTAACGTTTCGAATCTACCTGACACGTAGTTCTGACTTTCCTGAAACATCGCATTCTTCGAAGTACGGTTCACTGTGCCAGTTTTTGAGGTCCGTGATTTTTCAGCATTCGACAATCTGGTGAGCAAGATGTATGAGACAGGCGAAACACACTCAAGACTTCAAGAAGAATATAATAATTACAATCCCAAAGAAAGCAGGTGTTCACACATATGAAAATTACCGAACTGTCAGCTTAATAAGTCGCGTCTGCAAAATACTAACGCAAATTCTTTGCAGACGAATGGGAAAACTCGTAGAAGCCAACCTCAGGGAAGATCAGTTTGGATTCCGTAGAAATATAGGAACACGTGAGGCAATACTGATCCTACGACTCATCTTAGAAGATACATTAAGGAAAGGCAAACCTACGTTTCTAGCATTTGTAGACGTAGAAATAGCGTTTCACAATGTTGACTGGAATACTCTCTTTCAAATTCTGAAGGTGTCATGGGTAAAATACAGGGACCGAAAGGCTATCTACAATTTGTACAGAAACCAGATGGTAGTCATAAGAGTCGAGGGGCATGAAAGGGAAGCAGTGGTTGGGAAAGGAGTGAAACATGGTTGTAGCCTCTCCCCGATGTTATTCAATCTGTATATTGAGCAAGCAGTAAAGGAAACAAAAGAAAAATTCGGAGTAGGTATTAAAATCCATGGAGAAGAAATAAAAACTTTGAGGTTCGCCGATGACATAGTAATTCTGTCACAGACAGCAAAGGACCTGAAAGAGCAGTTGAACGGAATGGACAGTGTCTTGAAAGGAGGATATAAGATGAACATCAACAAAAGCAAAACGAGGATAATGGAACGTAGTCAAATTAAATCAGGTGATGCTGAGGGAATTAGATTAGGAAATGAGACACTTTAAGTAGTAAAGGAGTTTTGCTATTTAGGAAGTAAAATAACTGATGATGGTCGAACTAGAGAGGATATAAAATGTAGACTGGCAATGACAAGGAAAGCGTTTCTGAAGAAGAGAAATTTGTTAACATCGAGTATTGATTTAAGCATCAGGAAGTCGTTTCTGAAAGTATTTGTGTGGAGTCCAGCCATGTATGGAAGTGAAACATGGACGATAAATAGTTTGGAGAAGAAGAGAAAATAAGCTTTCGAAATGTGGTGCTACAGAAGAATGCTTAAGATTAGATGGGAAGATCACATAACTAATGAGGAGGTATCAATAGAATTGGGGAGAAGACGAGTTTGTGGCACAACTTGACAAGAGGAAGGGATCGGTTGGTAGGACATGTTCTGAGACATCAAGGGATCACCAATTTAGTATTGGATGGCAGCGTGGAGGGTAAAAATAGTAGAGGGAGACCAAGAGATGAATACACTAAGCAGATTCAGAAGGATGTAGGCTGCAGTAGGTACTGGGAGATGAAGAAGCTTGCACAGGATAGAGTAGCATGGAGAGGTGCATCAAACCAGTCTCAGGACTGAAGTCCACAACAACAAAAGCCTGAAATAATAGACAAGTTTGTGGACAGACTCTCGGGACTCCAGGACCCGTGGTTGGGTAAATATATCCTATCAGTATGTTGCTGCTAATCTGAAAACAAACGCGACCAACCGAGTTAGCCCGACGTCAGAGACAATACTAAAAGCTAAGGTAGGCATCAGCAGTGAAGAAGCCATGCACTGTGTTCCGACTTCTACCGAAACAGCTTCTCCGTCAGCTACCGCTCCATGAATATCCTCAGGGTGGACGATTAATACACGCCGCTGACATCGGTATGCTTCAGTACTACGACATGGGCATCCCAGATGATTACAAGACACTTGACAGCATATTACCCCGCGCTACATCACTTCATAAAGTACGTTTTCGCCTGTCACAGGATTTTATGTGCACAATTTACGTGTACAAGTAGAGTAACTTTCAATCTCTGCATCTCGGAAACGGATGAAGATATAAAAAAAATTTTCGGGGTTGATCGGGATCTTAGGAATATATCGTAAAAGGTTCAGCTATTTGATGTTCGTAGCCGTCCTGGAATCCTCATATGGGTTTTGGTCCGCGGGTCACAGCAAAAATACAGTAAATAAAATCTTTTTTTGTGGTTTTCCAAGCAACGGCCCATGAGCTAATGGTGCCTCTACAAGTCTGATCAAGCCCACCGTGGAACACATCAAATGCAAAAAGAAGCAACCGATTTGCTCCATTTGCCTAAGCAGGAGGAAGTGTGTAATAATAACACTTTGTCCCTGTGCTGTATGATACTGATACGAAGACGATCCTTTTGTTGGGTGTACAAATGGTCCCTGCCCAAGGACTGTCCGAGACAGTTGGTTCAAATGGCTCTGAGCACTATGGGACTTAACATCTGAGGTCATCAGTCTTAGACTTAGAACTACTTAAACCCAGCTAACCTAAGGACAGCACACACATCCATGCCCGAGGCAGGTTTCGAACCTGCGACCGCAGCAGCAGGGCGGTTACGGACTGAAGCGGTTAGAACCGCTCGGCCATAGCGGCCGGCTGCCCGAGACAATTGACCTTACCTTTTTTATCACCAATAGAACCCGAGGTACGAGCACCTGTAAGTCTCGACACCACTGGATAGGCGCACTGTTGCATGCATGCTGACATGGAATTGCCGTGCTGGTGGTAGTGAAATATCAAGGACAATGTGTCAGTTGGACAGAATGGGCAGGGAGAGATAGAAGGGACGGCGGTGACACTAAATTTGTTGGAAGTGAGCAGAGAGGACATCAGGGTGTAAGAGTCAGAATGTCCTAACGAGACTCTAACTGTAGCCCACGTGCAGCCGCGAGGGTGATCCGTGTGTTGCCCGCTCACAGGTGCGCGACCCGCAAGCAGCGGCGCGTGAACTGCCTACCCGTCTGCTAGCCTGGGCTGCAGCCTCTGACCGGAAAGGCGGCACAGGTGCGCGAGTCGTTACTCAGTTGTGCGTTGAAGAAAAGCTGGCCGGCTCGTGGCGATTTACCGCTGCAGACGCCCGGCTCGGCCGTCCGACAGGTGGCGTCTCCACCAGCTGTTCCCGGCTGCGCTGCCGAGCCCGCGACCCGTGCTGGCAGATGCTCCGGAGCGGCACTGGGGAGAGCAGGTACCGCAGAGTCAGCGCGGCATATGCGCGGTGCGCCAGGCATTGTCTGCTGTCGGCAGCTGTCATCAAATGGCCAGCGGCGAGAGGCGGGGCGGACTGCCGCTGTGGAGCGCTTTGTCCTCCTCCAGTACGAGGAGGACAAACGGAGCAGCCCCAGGAGGCCTCTGAGGCACACGCCACTACCATGCATTAGGCACTCAGTGCGTTGTTCTTAATGCACTCCGCCTGAAATACGTAGACAGCAGGCAACAATTCAGGAATGGCGAAAAATAAATCATGCAGATAAGGCAAGAGTACTACCGATACACCAAGTACTAGACGACCGCTGTCGATAGCGCCTTAAATCAAGAGTGCCAATATGGGAAGACAGAACACTTGCCACAAATCCTGGAAAATCAAGTGGAACAATAGGGACATTAACCGACGCAATATGAGGACCCCAGCCAACAGATCCCAGGAATGCAGCTTTCTCGTAAAATCTGGTGCCAGCTTAACCGTGTGAGAACTGGACATGCGAGAACTAAATCCATGCTGTACAAATGGGGCGCCAATGATAACGCAATGTGTGAGTGTGAAAGTGATGAACAATCATTACAACATCTAGTGCAAGATTGGCCACTGCGAAGATTCTGTGGTGACTGGAGAGACTTCATGGAGGCCAGCCCTGCTGCCATTAAAGGGCTGTCGCATTTGGACATGACTTTTTAACGAATTGTAGCTGTGATTATATTTCAACTTTGCTCAGATTTAATAATGACTGGTGTTTGTTCTGTTTATATTATTATGTATGTGTGTATATGTATATTTGTATTTATATGTTATGTTATGTAAATTTATGATGTCAATACCGCGCTTGCACTGGTAAAGCCGTACGATAAATAAAATAAATTAGATGTAAGGTTAATTGAGGTAATATCCCAAACGAGTGTCGCAGTCCACTACCGTCTACGATGTAAGTGGCCAACATCGGAACGCCATGAAGCTATTCGCGACCGTACTGTTGTAAGTAGAAAGGTTACCACGCCAGAAGACCAGTAAATGGAAATGCTGTGTGGCTAGGGCACACTACACTATCTGAACAAAAAGACTCCGGACACCTATTACTAGACATTAATAAGTACCAGAAAACTTACATAATTTTATGGCACTTAGCTTACGAAATATGACGTCGTAAACACTTGAGATGTGAAAAACAGCCGCATCTTGCAAGACGTTTAAATTATTACTTCGTTACTACAAACTCTATTCGCAACACTTCTCGTAGACAGTATCCACATTTACCGCTGAATGTACCTACAGAAGTGTATCATTCTAAAACAAGTAGTTCTACTTCTTCTACACTACTAACTGTATTCACAACATATTTCACAATGAGTCCGTGAAAATGAAACCGCTGGGCAAAATTTTCTTGACATACATGTGAGATATGTGTACAAATACGTGCAAAATAGCTTAAATACTTATGAAATGTATTTTATATGTGGGTATGCCGGAAGAGCCACAGGCAAAAAGTTCATCTAAGCCCTCGGAACGATTTCAGTCAAATTGATATACTTATTAGTTACAATATGGAAGGCAATACTTTAGGGATAAGAGCTATTAGCCTCCTATTGGCATGGGCGTGATGACGCGGACAGAGAAGCGGGAAAGGGGAGATAGACACAAAGGGAGGGGAAAGGAGGGAATGTACAATGATAGGAGGACATGGACAGAAAGAGGGGACAAGAGGAGATAAACAAGGAGAGGGTGGACGAGTTGACGGAGAGGGAGAGGAGGGAGGAGCTGGGCAGAGAGATGAGGGACGACGAGAGGGAGAAAGAATGGGGAGGAAGAGATGGACAGAGAGAGAAACAGCTGATGGACAGAGGGAGGGGATGGTGGAGACGGACAGAGAAAGGGCAGGAGGAGATATACTGTGTAATCAAAAGTATCCGTACACGTGGCTGCAAATGACTTAAAAGTTCGTGGCGCCCTCCATCGGTAATGCTGGAATTCAGTATGCTGTTGCCCCACGCTTAGCCTTGATGACAGCTTCCACTCTCGCAGGCATACGTTCAGTCAGGTGCTGGAAGGTTTCTTGAGGAATGGCAGCGCATCCTTCACGGAGTGCTGCACTGAAGAGAGGTATCGATGTCGGTCGGTGAGGCCTGGCATGAAGTCGGCGTTCTAGACAAATCCCAGAGGTGTTCTATAGGATTCAGGTCACAACTCTGTGCAGGCCAGTCCATTACAGGAATGTTATTGTCGTGTAACCACTCCGCCACAGGCCGTGCGTTATGAACAGGTGTTCGATCGTGTTGAAAGATGCAGTCGCCATCCCAGAATCGCTTTTCACCAGTCGGAAGCAAGAAGGTGTTTAATACATTAATGTAGGTCTGTGCTGTGATAGCGCCACGTAAAAGAACAATGGGTGCAAGCCTCCTCCTCCATGAAAAACACAACCACACCACACCACACCACCACCGCGTACGAATTTTACTGTTGGCATTATACACACTGCCATGTGACGTTCACCGGGAATTCGCCATACCCACACCCTGCCATCGGATCGCTACATCAGTCCACACAATGTTTTTGCACTGTTAAAACGCCCAATGTTTACGCTCCCTATACGAGGCGAGCCGTCGTTTGGCATTTACTGGCATGAAGTGTGGCTTAAGAGCAGCTGCTCGACCATCCAAGTTTTCCCACCTCTCGCCAAACTATCATAGTATTTCCAGTGGATCCTCATGCACTTTGTAATTCCTGTGTGATGGTCAGGATAGATGTCTGCCTGTTACACACTACGACCCTCTTCAACTGTCGGCGGTCTCTGTCAGTCAACAGACGAGGACGGCCTGTACGCTTTTGTGCTGTACATGTCCTTTCACGCTTCCACTTCACTATCACATCGCAAAAAGTGGACCTGGGGATGTTTAGGAGTGAAGAAATCACGCGTACAGACGTGTGACACAAGTGACACCCAATCATCTGACCACGTTCGAAGTCCGTGAGTTCCGCGGAGCGCCCCATTCTGCTCTGTCACGGCAATGACTATTGAGGTCGCTGATATGGGGTACCTGGCAGTAAATGGCACCTAATATGAAAATTGTATGTTTTTGGGGGTGTGCGGATACTTTTGATCACATAATGTAGAAAGTTGAGGGGAGGAGCAGATGGACGGAGGGAAGGGATGGAGAGCACCGACAGAAAAAGGGCAGGAGGAGATAGTCAGATAGTTAAGGTCCAAATAGCTCTGAGCACTATGGGACTTAACATCTGTGGTCATTAGTCCTCTAAAACTTAGAACTACTTAAACCTAACTAACCTAAGGGCATCACACACATCAATGCTCGAGGCAGGATTCGAACCTGCGACCATAGCGGTGACACAGTTCCAGACTGAAGCGCCTAGGACGGCACGGCCGGCAGAAAGTTAAGGGATGGAGCGCATGGGCAAGGAGGGGGGAAGGAGGAGATGGATTAGTGGAATACTGGAATAAATTCGTACTCGGACAAAGCTGGGTACCCAGCTAGTAGATAAATAAATAAAGACGGGTAATAAGTGAGTGAGGCTCGTGTGTTCGCCTGAGAGCAGTGGGCCAGCTGTGCACGTACACGGCAGTCCTTGCCGGCCTGACCCCCGAGACGCCGGAGCGCCCTCTCTGGCAGCCGGCCGCACTCGGCTGCGGCATTACCGCGGCGTGGTGCTGCACAAGGCGACGCCCGTAAATCGTGCGGGGCGCCGCGGCTCGGCTCTCGTTGCTTGGCAACGCGCCCGCGCCGCCGACCTCGCGACTCGCGGCTGCGCTTTTGGCGCTGCCGGGACCACCTGCGCGAGGCCGGAATCCAGGTGCGCCGACGCCGCTCCGTCCCGCCGTTCATTTCTCGACTCGCATGCCTGCTCCCGTCATTTGTCTTCCTTCCGAGATTCTTCGTAGCGTTGGAGAGGAAACTGGCCTACTACCCATCGGCTTTGACCAGTGACGCAGTGAACATGCCGTTTCGTGAAACCATAACATATTAAACTATTCCTCGGTGTCCAGAGACTTGTGCGCGAAGATAAAAATCAGTACGTCTCCACACGACCCTGGAGAAATTACTCCCATTTTTTTTAATTTCACGTTCATTTATTTACTCACTACTTCTATGTCCTCTCAAGTTGGTATCTAAACGAACAGGACGGAACACGCCATGGCACTATGTCAATACTAGACGGAGAATTAATGGGATTTTTCAAATGGGTCAAATGGCTCTGAGCACTATGGGACATAACAGCTGAGGTCATAAGTCCACTAGAACTTAGAACTACTTACACCTAACTAAGGACATCACATACATCAATGCCCGAGGCAGGATTCGAACCTGTGACCGTAGCGGTCGCGCGGTTCCAGACTGTAGCGTCTAGAACCGCCCTGTCCCTTCGGCCGGCTGGGAGTTTTAACTGCGTTACTGATACCCCAGGGGCTCAGGCACTGGTGTACAAATATTTTGTTGTAAGGATATTGAGAAATATAAGATAAAAACTAGATCTGTTACGTCTTAATATTTAACCAACCTAACGATGCACTCGCATTTCTACGAGGGTTGTAACTTTAGTAGTGGCAACTATTTATTTACATTTAAGACTGATTATGCCTTTCAGCGTTCAGTCTGGAGCATAGCCCCCTTATAAAATTCCTCCACGATCAGTGCTAACATTGGTGCCTCTTCTGAAGTTAAACCTATTACTTCACAACCATTCTTAACCGAATCTAGGTACTTTACAGTTCGTACAAAATAGATACGTGTTTCAAAGTTTTACTGACCTTCGAAGTAGTCACAAGAGCTATGTATAACCCGTTGTCAGCCATGTGGAAGTCGTAGGATACTCATAGCAGTGGCAGTTGTTTTAACAGAGCTGCGCGAGTTATTGCCCAACGAATTTGTAGCAGTTCTGAAGCGAATGCCGTCGAGTGTTTCCTTCAGTTTAGGAATCGAGTTGAACTCACGAGGGCTTAAGTAAGGGGAGTGCAGTAGGTGGTATAGCACTTAGCAGCCCCATCAGTCAAACAGATAAGTATCAGCTTGCACTGTACGTGCTTGAGAATTGTCCTGCAAAATGATGGTCAGGTCGTGCAGAAAGTGTCATCACTTCTGTCTCTATGCTGTTCATTTTTGGAACACAACCTACGACCAGCTTAGAGACAGAAGTGATGACACTTTCTGCACGACCTGACCATCATTTTGCAGGACAATTCTCAAGCACGTACAGTGCAAGCTGATACTTATCTGTTTGACTGATGGGGCTGCTAAGTGCTATACCACCTACTGCACTCCCCTGACTTAAGCCCAAGTGAATTCAACTCGATTTCTAAACTGAAGGAAACACCGCACGGAATTCGCTTCAGAACTGCTACAAATCCGTCGGGCAATAGACCGCGGCGCTCGAACTGTCAACACAGCTGGCACTGCTAACAGTATTCCACATCGCTGGCAACGGGATATACACAATGCTGGTGACTACTTTGAAGATCAGTAATACTTTGAAACACGAATCTATTTTGCACGAGCTGTAAATAAATAATTGCCACTATTAAAGGTCCAACCCCGCATACCTGTTTTTAATCTGTTGAAGATCTGTTGTTATAATTGTTGTCACTCTCTTTCTGAGTTAAAACTCCCGAGCTGTGAGGCCGTCATCGACGTATAAAATATGCTTTTCGAGATGGGAAGAGCGAACCAAAATTCAGTGAGACGAGCAGTGATATCGCATTATCATGCATACATGTATAGAGAAACAATAGTGATTCCTAAAGACCATAATAGCTATGATAGAAAAGAAGGTTTGAAGTTGAACAAAATATGGATGTCGACTTTGTGCTGACAAAATGAAAATCAATTATTTTTAATCGAGAATGATGACGCCATCCAGAGACAATCGCACAGGTGGCATAACGTGACGTATGGTGGTGCCCTCCATGTACTCTATAAATGCGAGAGCGCTTTAAGCCTTAGTGGCAGTAGACGTTCTTACCTCGGAAGATGTGGCTGTGCGCGTGTATTCCCAGAGGTGTAGACGTCAACGAAGTTATTTTACCATAAAATACACACTTCTAAGAAATCGTTCCCAATTTCTCATTTTTGTAGAGGGAACAATTAATCCAGCATTCGATGATTTAAATATAAACTCTCAGCTGTCTGAATCAAATTAACATTTTCAGACAATAACTATTACTAAAGAAAGATCTCTCATAGTTCTTTACATATGAATGAACATACATATGAACTTACTTTTCTCATGCCATCACCTATTTTTTTTTTATTTTGAGGACGCTAAAATGTGACAAACACTATGGTGTCTGTAACGTCATATCGTTGGCGATATTTTGAAACATTAAAAAACGTTATCAGATTTTATTACGAAAATTCTCGAAGGTAGTTCTAATTACTATGATAAATTACACTTAAATGTGGTTAAGACTCCCCCCCCCCCCTCCCCGCTGGAATCTGGAGTGTGGACTTTTTATTCCTTACAGAATTCTCATATACTTCAGTTCTCTGGGACATAAAACGTTTTTCTGTCGTGTATAAAACTGAGTTCCTGTTGCATGACAAGCCTAAAAAGCCACAAACTACTTTGTATCAAAAATGAAATTTTTAGAGTCCTTTTCCGTGTTCTCCGCTCCAGCCGCCCTAATCAAACCCCCTCTCCCCCAGAAAAATTTCTGCGGGTGCCCATATCTAAAGTGCAGATTGCGATATGCATTTCCGAATATGTGAAGCTACTTTACCAGTAGTAAATCGAAAACGTTAGCACAAGAATTATTTTAAACTATTTATCGCAAGGAAAAGGAATCTAGTGTCGTCAATAATGTTCTGTAGCTGTTGTAGAGACGCAGATACACAGTACGAAGTAAAAACAAAATAGGATTATGTAATGTGCTGCAAACAAATTGAAAGTGTCGAAAAAATTTACTTTAACTGAATAGCTCAATTGGAATCGTGATACGCAGTTATGGATATACCAGCAGTAAATGGAAACTGTTATTGCACAAGAAGAACTTCAGTCATTTATCGTAAAGAAAAAGAATCGTGTACCGCAAGAAAGCCTCACAGTTGTACTGGGAATCACGATACACACTACGAACTAAAAGGAAGTTAGGCGTAAGGTATTCGAAGCTAGTACCGAAAAATTATCAGTTATCTATGGCTGTGGAGATTGCAGTAAGCAACTTCTAACGTATGTGTTTCATGAATAAATCGAAACAGTTATCGCAAATCAGCTTTAACTATTTATCGGATAGAACAACAGAATAGCGTCGAAGAAAAAGCACAACAGCTGTAGTTAGGACCCGATAAACAGCGCGGACAAAAAAATTATCGTAAAGATAAAAAGATTGATACATCGACGAAATATAAAAATTCCCTGCTAATCAGAAGATACAGTCGTTCACTTCAGCCGTTACTGTTACGTCACTAGTCAGAGCTGACAGCGTAACAATGTCTCTTGACCCCCGCATTGTTATTAAAAAGCACGACGCCTAGAAAAGCACGATGCCTAGATCCTACGTGTCGGCAATAAACAACTACTGCGTTAGGTGTCATGACCTATGTCAAGGGTTATTATGGACAGGCCGCACTTATCATTCAGTATAGACGTTCCCTGTGCCCAACAAGAAATAGATTAAGTTTCCCTTAATTTACGTCTATGGTCACAAACGTTTTGTTCGGTCTATAATGACCATCATCAGATCTGTTTTATAAAAACAACGTCCTAATGTACTGCAGGCATACAGTGTCGCAACTTATGAAGAAATATATTCATCTCTGTTTTTCTAAGCACGATAAGTTTTTCGTCAACTTTACTTTATTGTTGTTATATATTTTAGTTCAACGTACAATTATAATTAATGTTAGTTGCTTGTTGCCACTGTGTGAAAGGTTTCCTTCAGCATGTTTGTTCCTTTGTTACAGGTGAGTGCACACCGCAGAACGCAGTAGGCAATTTCCCGTGCCTTGAACTTGGAACGTGACATCGCTGTGAGTTGAGCTCTCCCACTAGTCTTTGTTGCTTATTTAACGCGCGTCAAAAGGGTGAAAACGCGAGAGATTTATATTTCAGTCTGACAATTGTTTCCGTCAGTAATGTCCTTTTCTTACAGCAAAAGCTGTAATTATATAGTTCTGCAATGTGCTAACATATTATAGCTCCTGCTTCATCATTTTAACAACCGAAGCCGTTAACAGCAACGGGGAAGCAATATTATTTGAAAGTACCAGACAGAAAAAATGATGAACACTTTTCATCTTCTTCTGAGCGTTAGGTAAAATTTACTATATAAGTTTTTCGGTCTGTCTTCTTACCGCAAATACACACATCAAAAAAAGTTTTGCAACACCTCGGTTCCGAGAGTTCCGAAAGCTGTACACAAAATTGGAATAGAAATCGTCATCATTTCCGCCCTTTTTATTGCTCATGAAAACCACACGTTGCATGTTGTACCGCCATACAGCGAGACCTTCCATGGAAGTAACAGATTCTCAAAGTGTTCCGTCGGAAGAAAGGTTTGGGAACCGCTGGTCTAGAGGTGCGTCGTTCGTTGCATCACTGTTTCATCCCTGCATCAAGTCTGCCTGGGTGTGTGTGTGAGGTGGAAGGGGAGGGGGGAGAGCGGTGTAGACGGTTCACGCTGCAGATGAGTTGACGAGTACCGGTCCCCATCTGCTCAGAGTCAACAAGTACTGTTACTGTCGGCTAGTGCTCGAGATAAACCACGGGACGGACTGCTCCGTTTTTACGAAACGTTCGTTGACGGATCCACATTGTTTCTATGTTCTTGTTGTTGTTGTCTTCAGTCCTGAGACTGGTTTGATGCAGCTCTCCATGCTACTCTGTCCTGTGCAAGCTTCATCCTTCTGAATCTGCTTAGTGTATTTATCTCTTCGTCCCCCTCTACGAGTTTTACCCTCCACGCTGCCCTCCAATGCTAAATTTGTGATTCCTTGATGCCTCATGACATGTCCTACCAACCGATCCCTTCTTCTTGTCAAGTTGTTCCACAAACTTCTCCCCAATCCTATTCAGTACCTCCTCATTAGTTACGTGATCTATCCACCTTATCTTCAGCATTCTTTTGTAACACCACATTTCGAAAGCTTCTATTCTCTTCTTGTCCAAACTATTAATCGTCCACGATTCACTTCCATACATGGCTACACTCCATATTTGTAACCCTGTATTCACCTGACCAAAAGTCACGTTCCTCCTGCCACCGAACTTCACTAATTCCCACTATATCTAACTTCAACCTATCCATTTCCCTTTTTAAATTTTCTAACCTACCTGCCCGATTAAGGGATCTGACATTCCACGCTCCGATCCGTAGAACGCCAGTTTTCTTTCTCTTGATAACGACGTCCTCCTGAGTAGTCCCCTCCAGGAGATCCGAATGGGGGACTATTTTACCTCCGGAATATTTTACCCGAGAGGACGCCATCATCATTAAATCATACAGTAAAGCTGCATGTCCTCGGGAAATCTTACGGCTGTAGTTTCCCCCTTGCTTTCAGCCGTTCGCAGTACCAGCAGAGCAAGGCCGTTTTGGTTAATGATACAAGGCCAGATCAGTCAATCATCCAGACTGTTGCCCCTGCAACTACTGAAAAGGCTGCTGCCCCTCTCCAGGAACCACACGTTTGTCTGGCCTCTCAACAGATACCCCTCCGTTGTGGTTGCACCTACGGTACGGCCATCTGTATCGCTGAGGCACGCAAGCCTCCCCACCAACGCCAAGGTCCATGGTTCATGGGGGGACGTGTTTCTATGTATGCTACACATACTGTCATGCTAAATAAGGGTCGCCAGCTTCGATATGAACCGCGGGACAGGGTTAAAATATTTATCTCTATAACACTAATCGATTCTATGTAGCATTACCATTATTTTGGAGACACTGGACTCGCATTCGGGAGGACGACGGTTCAATCCCGCGTCCGGCCATCCTTATTTAGGTTTTCCATGATTTCCCTAAATCACTCCAGGCAAGTGCCAGGATGGTTCCTTTGAAAGGGCACGGCCGACGTCCTTCCCTAATCCGACGAGACCGATGACCTAGCTGTCTGGTCTCCTTCTCCAAACAACCTAACCATTATTTGGAAGAGTTCTCGTATTGGAAAAAGAGCACCGGAAGCATCACTACACAGGCCCGCCCGGCTAGCCGCGCGGTCTAACGCACTGCTTCCCGAGCGGGAAGGCGTGCCGGTCCTGGGCACGAAAACTGCCTGGAGGATTAGTATCGAGGTCCATCTCCCTCAGCGAATGCGGGCTGGGTCCCCTTATTCCGCCTCAGTTACACTATGTCGGTGATTGCTGACACCTTGATTACTCTAGCACCCAAACATTTGGAGTTACATTCGTCTAGCCGGCTGCTGTGGCTGAGCGGTTCTAGGCGCTTCAGTCCAGAACCACGTTGCTGCTGCGGTGGCAGGTTCGAATCCTGCCTCGGGCATGGATGTGTGTGATGTCCTTAGTTTAGTTAGTTTTAAGTAGTTCTAGAGGACTGATAACCTGAGATAGCTCCATAGTTCACAAAGCCATTTTTTTTTTACATTCTTCTGAATTAAAGTCCCCAGCAACTATAAAAGCTACGAAACAACAAAGTATAAGTGTAACTGTTCTGTGTGTGGAAGTGTGATTCAGCATACACATTTGGCACGGTTCTTCCTCAATACGATAAGATGCTTTAAACGCCATTTACAATGAAATAATTAAAATACTATGATTGCACATGCAAACCAGAATTACACTCTAATACATGAACACAAGCCAGATGCTTTGTTGACTGAACTTGTGAGCAAGAGGCATTGTTAGTTATGAAGTTTGAAATAAATAAAAATAAAAAATATATATAAAAATATATATAAAAATAAAAAATATATATATAAAAATATATATTGACGAAAAATACACTCTGATCTTCACAACATCCCCAATCGAACAACATATGGTGTCTTGCCCAACAGGACAACTAGTACCCTATCGACGTCTCAACAAGCACAGATCACGCCTACCTCAGAACTACTACTGCCCTCAGCAACTTCTCAGCTGCAACTGCCAGTGGACGCGGCTGAATAATACTCTTTGGCGCAATCTCTTGCGCTGTGACTCAGTGTAGCCACCTTTCAAAGTCATCTCATAAAATTCAGAAAACGGTATCATTTGTCGCTGAGGAACACTTTTCTCACACGGGAAGACCACAGCTCCGTCCTTCACGTTCCACAACTGTCCTCCTATCTTCACAATATTGCAAACTATTTCAACAAAGAGATATTTAGTACGCTCAGCTTGCAGGGCAAAATGTAGGCACTTCAGATGGCCACTTTCTACTAACAGTCATAGTACCTTGCTCCAAGGTGCTAACCGCGCGAGGTGGCGCAGTGGTTAGCACACTGAACTCGCACGCTAATTTGGGTTTTCCGTGATTTCCCTAAATCGCTTCAGGCAAATGCCGGGGTGGTTCCTCTGAAAGGGCACGGCCAGCGTCGTTCTCCGTTCTTCCCTACTCAGATGAGACCGATGACCTCGCTGTCTGGTGTCGTCCCCCAAACAACCCAACCCTCTAAGGTGCTGCTTTTTATCAAAATACACTATTTTTAATACGACAGTATGCCATCTTAGGCAATTTATAACACTTAAAACACTTGATAATGACACTTTGAATTCGAAATCGTGATTGTGTAAGTGTAAATGTAACACTGTACATAAACAACAGTCTAATGGCGGTACTGACTTTAAAGAAATGTACCGAATGACTGTGGCCCCGCATTATGGAAAAATTATATGTTTTTGTTTTGCAGTTTTTTAGAAAATACCTTTTCCTGAGAAAATTGCGTTTTGTAGCGTTATATGAAAAATCTATAGCCGGCCGCGGTGGCCGTGCGGTTCTGGCGCTGCAGTCTGGAACCGCGGGACTGCTACGGTCGCAGGTTCGAATCCTGCCTCGGCATGGAGGTGTGTGATGTCCTTAGGTTAGTTAGGTTTAAGTAGTTCTAAGTTCTAGGGGACTGATGACCTTCGAAGTTAAGTCTCATAGTGCTCAGAGCCATTTGAACCATTTGAAAAATCTGTATGTCCGTCTGTTTCACGTCGCAAACGAACAATTTTCGAAATAAAACTTGAATTACATATTAACAATTTCAGTTTTGCTATAAACAGTGTTTATTTTTAAGTAGGAGACATGAGCGTTAACTATGTAGAACAAAAATATTCCCTAGGTTACGCGGCCCTTTATATATCCTCAGTTTGTAGGCGGTTCATAGCTTCCGGTTTCTAGAGGAGTCTAATAAGACACTGATCGTATATGCAGCCAAAAGGAATGAAATGAAGTAACGCTCGATAGGTGTCCAACACACCCCATGTACAGGTAATGCGTGTACGATGGTCGTAAGTGACCAAAGTTACTAGGAAAAGTGGCGTAATTTACGCTTACTTGCGATAATCGACAGCAACCTACAGTAGTTTTTCAACTCTAATTACAACTTTTACAGAGCCAGCAAAGGACGCACTAGTATGGCAGATAGCTGCATCAAGCCAATCTTCGGACTGAAGGACCTAGTAAATTACACCCTATGATTGGGTCAGAGCACTATGCGAATTAACTTCTGAGGTCATCAGTCGCTTAGAACTTAGAACTAATTAAACCTACCTAACCTAAGGCCATCACACACATCCGTGCCCGAGGCAGGATTCGAACCTGCGACCTAGCGGTCGCTCGGTTCCAGACAGTAGCGCCCAGAACCGCACGGCCACTCCGGCCGGCCCCTATGATTAAGAGACAAACTAGTGCGACATATTTGAATTATAGATGTTGGAAAACAGCGCTTCTGTGAGGAGTGCAAGCCACCAGGTATGAAACACGCCCTCACTTGTCACTGTCCTACACCTGGCGACGCCTCCGCTAGACACCTCCTGTAAATAGCGGCTCCGCGCCACCTGGTAGGCAGATCAGCTCCCCGGGCCGGTGTTTGGCCGTTGCCCCGGCAGTCAGTGTTACAGGGCAGAGCGCGACGGCGCCAAGTCACGCGCTACTCCTACAGAGGCAGCGCGCCGCGTGGGAATCCGACACCGCAGAGGTGTCTGCGCGCCGGCCGAATACACAAGCGCGCCATCCCTCAGGGGCCGGCCGACTGTCAGCCACATGACGAGCGCCACACTTCCGCGTCCCCACTTCTTCTGATCGCGAGCTTGCACCCACCTACAACGTCTCAGGAGGTGGCATCTTCATTGTTTATCACATCGGGTTCAGAAAATCAGTATTTCAAAATTTCCTCCTGTGTCACCATGCTACGGAGCAGCACGGCAAGTGCTCACCTGTTCTTCTCACCAAGTGTCTGACAAGAGCATTTGTAGAATGTCTGGAACGACAATAAATTTTTATAGCTGCGTTTTGGAACCTCTCGTGCAGCTTTACGTAGGTACCGGTGTGGGAAGTTCGGTCAGATTCGTCGGAGAACTTTATTCTGTAATCCCTGCAACTTCTTGAGATATGTGGGGTTGCCATTGCTCCAGACTTCACAGCCGTAATCCATAACAGGCCTGATACGCGTCTTATAAAGTAGGAGTCCAGTGTTGACAAATAGTGTCGGATGCTGCTTTAACACTGGACACAGAGCACCTTCACTTTGACAGGTCTTCATATGTATCTCTGTGACATGTTCTTTCCGTGTGAACCAGCCGCTGCGGCCGAGCGGTTCTAGGCGCTCCAGTCTGGAAACTGCGCGACCGCTACGGTCGCAGGTTCGAATCCTGCCTCGGGCATGTATGTGTGTGATGTCCTTAGGTTAGTTAGGTTTAAGTAGTTCTAAGTTCTAGGGGACTGATGACCTCAGATGTTAAGTCCCACATTGCTCAGAGCCATTTGAACCATTTTTCTGCGTGAGCTGTCTGTGTATGGTTACGCCAAAATATCTGGCACTTCTCGCCCACTGTATCTGCCGTGCAAAGAGGACTATATTGTGGATGCCAGGAAGGGGGGAGGCGCTCCTCCTGAGCACCATTCCCTACGACTTCGGAACGCTGGATCTCACTCTCCGATTGAAGGACCACTGCTCTAAGTCTACAGAGCCTTGTTGTAGTCGTTGGTGCACAGCATCAGTCCAACGGCTTCTAGTGACGAGCCCTGCATACATGGCTCTGATGACCGGTGGAAATGTTGGAAGATCTGCTGTGTACGTGGTGTAAAGTACAGGGCATCGCTTCGAGGGACGCAAACTCTGATGTCCCTGGCAGTGGAATTTCGAGTTCCCGCACAAAATGCGAAGGTTCTCCTATGCTGGTACCTTGCAGCCAGTCGGACGTAGCTCGTTGGGAGGCGTTCCGTGAACAGCTCATACAGCACGCCGTTACGCCATACGTTGCGAGAGGCCTTCGTCACATCTAGGAAGTAACGCCGCAGTACTCCCTGTTGCTGAACGCTTCAGTTACTTCGCTGATAACTCGGCGTACTTGCTGTGTGGTAGAATGGTGCTGTCAGAAGCCAAACTGCGGTATAACGTCTCCTTTCTGCGTCATCCTTCTAAGGCGTGGGAGCAGGATACTCTCAAACGTCTTGCTGATCGTAGGAGGAAAGCTGATGGGGCGGCAGTTAGTGGGATCAGCGCGATCTTTGCGCGGCGTCGGACGGCCTCTACGATGGCGCGCTTCCACGCGTTCGGGTATTGTCTTTTCGATAGGGTGGTGTTGAATACGTTGACGGTTCAAATGGCTCTGAGCACTATGGGACTTAACTACCAAGGTCATCAGTCCCCTAGAACTTAGAACTACTTAAACCTAACTAACCTAAGGACATCACACACATCCATGCCCGAGGCAGGATTCGAACCTGCGACTGAAGCGGTCGCGCGGTTCCAGACTGTAGCGCCTAGAACCGCTCGGCCACACCGGCCGGCGAATACGTTGATGACAAGGAGATTCTCTCCCCTTGTGTGCAAACGCGACGCTCGATAGACCGCCGAGAACGATTCGCAGGTGGACTACTCGAAAGAGCATAAAATGAACCAGCTGAACTGCGGTTAATCACTCGCGTATTAACGTAGATACGTATAGAAACTCTCAGAGTCGGTATTAATGTTATCTCCGTACCGTGCCTTCCTTGTCTGTTCGAAGGATATATTTGCCCGCACGATTTGTAAGTAGGCTGTTTAGGTTTTTTTATTGGTAACGCCACATAGCGCTCTGTATGAAAAATCAATGGCTGTGCTGTGTGCAGTCAGTGGCTGGTTGGCGTTGTTGTAATACTCGGCATTGTAGTGTTGGGCAGCTGGATGTTAACAGCGCGTAGCGTTGCGCAGTTGGAGGTGAGCCGCCAGCAGTGGTGGACGTGGGGAGAGAGATGACGGAGTTTTGAAATTTGTAAGACTGGATGTCATGAACTGCTATATATATTATGACTATTAAGGTAAATACATTGTTTCCTCTCTATCAAAATCTTTCATTTGCTAACTATGCCTATCAGTAGTTAGTGCCTTCCGTAGTTTGAATCTTTTATTTAGCTGGCAGTAGTGGCGCTCGCTGTATTGCAGTAGTTGTGAGGTAAGTGATTTGTGAAAGGTGTAGGTTAATGTTAGTCAGGGCCATTCTTTTGTAGGGATTTTTGAAAGTCAGATTGCGTTGCGCTACAAAAATAATGTGTTAAGCACAGTTATGTATAATCTTTCTAAGGAGACGTTTCAGATTCTGTGGCTTGAAGCTGATACAAATTATGAGACAGAGGGTGGCAGATACTATTACGTGTGATAGCTGCTCTGCATATAGTTGCTATTCTCTGAAAGTTCGAAGGGCAGCCAGAGTGCAATAGTGTTGGTCATGTTTACTGTTGTTACCAGGCCTGGTAGGGTCTGTAAGGGCCGCGAACAGCGTCATATATTGATTGAGCTCTGTGAAGGGCAAGGAGACGACGCGCAGCCGTGTGAGCCGCTATCGACAGGGGATCTCAAGTTGATTCCGTATTTCTAGATTTCCGGAAAGCTTTTGACACCGTTCCTCACAAGCGACTTCTAATCAAGCTGCGGAGCTATGGGGTATCGTCTCAGTTGTGCGACTGGATTCGTGATTTCCTGTCAGGAAGGTCGCAGTTCGTAGTAATAGACGGCAAATCATCGAGTAAAACTGAAGTGATATCAGGTGTTCCCCAGGGAAGCGTCCTGGGACCTCTACTGTTCCTGATCTATATAAATGACCTGGGTGACAATCTGAGCAGTTCTCTTAGGTTGTTCGCAGATGATGCTGTAATTTACCGTCTAGTAAGGTCATCCGAAGACCAGTATCAGCTGCAAAGCGATTTAGAAAAGATTGCTGTATGGTGTGTCAGGTGGCAGTTGACGCTAAATAACGAAAAGTGTGAGATGATCCACATGAGTTCCAAAAGAACTCCGTTGGAATTCGATTACTCGATAAATAGTACAATTCTCAAGGCTGTCTATTCAACTAAGTACCTGGGTGTTAAAATTACGAACAACTTCAGTTGGAAGGACCACATAGATAATATTGTCGGGAAGGCGAGCCAAAGGTTGCGTTTCATTGGCAGGACACTTAGAAGATGCAACAAGTCCACTAAAGAGACAGCTTACACTGCACTCGTTCGTCCTCTGTTAGAATATTGCTGCGCGGTGTGGGATCCTTACCAGGTGGGATTGACGGAGGACATCGAGAGGGTGCAAAGAAGGGCAGCTCGTTTTGTATTATCGCGTTATAGAGGAGAGAGTGTGGCAGATATGATACACGAGTTGGGATGGAAGTCATTACAGCATAGACGTTTTTCGTCGCGGCGAGAGCTTTTTACGAAATTTCAGTCACCAACTTTCTCTTCCGAATGCGAAAATATTTTGTTGAGCCCAACCTACATAGGTAGGAATGATCATCAAAATAAAATAAGAGAAATCAGAGCTCGAACAGAAAGGTTTAGGTGTTCGTTTTTCCCGCTCGCTGTTCGGGAGTGGAATAGTAGAGAGATAGTATGATTGTGGTTCGATGAACCCTCTGCCAAGCACTTAAATGTGAATTGCAGAGTAGTCATGTAGATGTAGATGTTATCAGCACCTGACACAGCTCGAATGGGGTCTCATCATGGGTCTCCATTTGTTCGGCTTCTCGAATGGCGCATTATTCTGGTTCGAGTGGTATTCGCATGTGACAGTGGCTCCTATGTTGTGCTGCACAGAAACATTGGGGAAGGCTGACTGGTCGTCCAAGTTCGGAATGACCAGGTAAAGGGAGGCCCGCCATATGGTGTACGAAGCACATCGTGACCCCTTCACAAGTGCGCCTGTCATCCGAGAACAAGTAGTGGACTCCATGCAAATTTCTGTCACGCTGCACCATAGGTTCCTCACGTAGGCTGCCGTTAGCCCCACAGTACAGATGGCTGCTTTTTGAGTGGTGTCGTGACTGGGAAGCATGGACTGCCGATGAATCGCGGTTCCGCACTACCCCAGGTGACGATCAGAAATGGTTCAAATGGCTCTGAGCACTATGGGACTTAACATCTGAGGTCGTCAGTCCCCTAGACTTAGAACTACTTAAACCTAAGTAACCTAAGGACATCACACACATCCATGCCCGAGGCAGGATTCGAACCAGCGGTCGAGTGGTTCCATACTGAAGCGCCTACAACCGCTCGGTCACAGTAGGCGGCCAGGTGATTATCGTCGGCGAGTATGACGGTGACCTGAGGGAAGGTCACATTCTTCCAATGCTTTCCAGAAGCACAGCGGAGTTACTACTGACGTCAAGGTTTGGGATGTAATCGGGTGTCACTTAAAATCACTGCTGGTAGTGCCTCAGAGAACACTACGGTACGTCACTAACATCGTGCTTCCTCATGTGTGACGATTCGTAGGACAGCATCGTTGTGCCATTTTTGAACAGGGCAATGCTCTACCACAGGTGACATGCATCTCTGTGAACTGTCTGCGTGATAATTAGTTACCTCTGTGACAGCCCCATCTCCATGTCTCCATCCAGGCTATCAACGACCAGATAAAACCGTCTTATAATGAAAGTTTGCTCGAGACATTTGAGTCTCGTCTCTATCTACAATGACGATGGAAGCTGAAGAGATGAATTAAAATTTGTGCCACGGCAAGGACTTCAACCCGGACGTCCTTACTAAACAGGAATGCTAGTATTCGGGAGGGCGTTGCACTTAGGTAGTCCATGCAGCAATGTTAACCATGGTGATGTGCTGATGTAATGGCTACCATTCCAGCCCAGTAAGTAAGGAGACCTGGGTTGGAGGCTCAGGTCTGGCACGAATTTTAATTCCTTCCTTCATCATCATGGTACTTAAAACACTTGTGGGCCAGCTTGTCTGAAGAGAGGATGCGACGATTCTGACACCGTTCCCAACCGAATCAATGCTTGCACTCGGACCAGAGTGGAGGCAGCGTCTTACTGATCAGTGGGCTCGTATTGCCAAGTTCTTTGTAAATTTGACTTGATTTTCTAATCACTGAAATAACACTCAACCTGTCAAGTTTCATTTCCTTTCCACCTCCCCTTCTGGGTGCTCCAATTGTTTGGTCAGCTATGTATACAGCGCTTCATTATTTATATTCGCAAGGAAACATAAAACGGCAGCCATTATCTTAAAAAGAGAATAAGTTCTCAAATTTTTTGGAGCTTGCTCATGATTTGCTCTGAAAAGGTTACTGAATTTACCTCAACAACTGGTACACTAGCCCAGATTTGGTGTTCACAGTAAGGAACAGAGACAACGTATCAAAACACAAACGAGTTCTCTGACTTCATGAAATATGAAAAACTGAATGAGTCCAAAAACGTAATGGACTACAGAAACAAGCAGATATTGATGAAATGTAAAAATAAGAGAGCCATCGTGATGGTTCAGCAAGTTCAATGACGAAGCATTTCAAGAAAAGAATTCAAAGAATGACATAGTGCTTATTTCCATTCTGACATCGTGAATAATTTTTTCCTGGTGGTTGTGAAAGAAAATAAGAAAAATTACTCTTCTTCCTCCTTGCAGTGCCATGCCCAGTCGGCCATTATTGTGGAGGGTACTGCCAGTGGGAAGAGGCTTCCAGCCTTTTGGATCTCGCTTGCCGTAACAAGAGACGCTTTGAAACTCTTGTAATGAGATTAGATTCACCCGTTAGGGGTCAGCTTTGCTGACAGAAGGCGACTGTGGCCGCGAAAACCGAAAAATTCATTTTCTGATACATTTTTCCGTTTACTGGTACATAAAAATATCATTTTTTGCATGAACTGTAATTAATGTCGTTTTTAATTTCCGAGGATGATCTGTTGTTGGACTGAAACTGATAGTTTAATTTAAAGACTCCCAGCTTACAATTTTTCAAAAAAATTTAAAAAGGATAAGATCCTCAAAATAATGTGGTTAACATAATATTTTATTTATATAAACTGCCAAACTCTCACCTAGTGAGTCGATCCTCTTCAGGTCTTCCTGCATTTGTCTACAGTAACAACCGTATAACACTCCTTTGGGGTACTCCAAAAGTTTCGTTTATATTTAAAACTCTCAACTCGCTGTAGAAAAACGTAATAGTTTTATCTGCTGGGAGATTGTAAATCCATTTGCAAAGTTGATCCTATATTCTGTCAGCTACTGTTTTGATCACTAAACAACACTATACTGAGGACCGTAACAGCGGGAGGCTCCGTCTACTGAAGTCGTAAAAGAAGAAATGAGTGACACGTAGTCAGAGTTTGAAACAACTTTCGAAGACAGGCGATCAGGCAAGATACAAGGCGTAGCTAACATTCCTTCGCAGTTTCTAAAAATCGTTTGAGGCTGGGACAACGCTCTTCTAAGCTTCCGTTGACCACAAAACTCCCCAGACAGGAACATTATTGAGCATACGTGTGATGCCTTGCAACGTGCCGTTCAAAAGAGACCTCCATCCCCTCGTATTGTTACGGGTCTATGGACAGCCCTGCTAGATACGTGGTGCCAGTTCCCTCCAGCGCTATTTCATACATTTGTCGGGTCCGTGCCACGTCGTATAAAGCGACACTTCTGCGTGCTCGCGGGGCGCTACGCCGTATTAGGGTAGTGTACCAGTTTCTTTGCCTGTTCGATGTAGTAGCTAATTGACTAACAGATCAACAGAGAGTGCAAAACTGCCGCAATGTCGAATAATGCAAAGAAAGTAATAAGGCCCTGTGACTCCTGATTGTACTGCGATGGCAGTGTTGGCATTAATTGATTCAGAATTGACCCTTTTTTAATTAAAAAGGGGTGCACATTGATGTTATATTCAGCTATTGAACACCTGATGCAAATGTTGAACATAAAATTAATTAAGAAAGTGACTTGTGATTTCAACTACTTGATTGAAAACAGATGCGGTCGATTATCACAAATTTATTTTAACTCACGACCTTCAATCATCACATTACATGAGTCTCCTAACAGGCAGTGGGAATAAATTGCGTTTACTTGGAGTAAACCGCGATAAAAAAAATGGCTCTGAGCACTATGGGACTCAACTGCTGTGGTCATCAGTCCCCTAGAACTTAGAACTACTTAAACCTAACTAAGCTAAGGACATCACACACATCCATGTCCGAGGCAAGATTCGAACCTGCGACCGTAGCAGTCACACGGTTCCGGACTGCGCGCCTACAACCGCGAGACCACCGCGGCCGGCTAAACCGCGATAAATCAAAATTAATTCCTATCGACTGACCCAGTGTAATGCGAAGTGCAAGAATTCTACAATACACGGCCCATGAAACCCTCCTGCAAACTTTGCCGACGTGATCCAACAAATTAATCAGTGGCCGGAGCGGGCGCAATATCACACAATTCAGCGTGGCGGGGCGGCGTCGTTGTGTGGACGTCGGCCGGCCTCGTGGTGCTGCAAGGCTGCGCTCGTCTATCCACTCCTAGCTATCTTGCTCAGTACATAGCTGAAGCAAAACTTTCTATCTCCAAGCTCAATCATTCCGTTTGCTAAGTCCTAAACTGCAGAGATGCTCACTCTCTCTCAGGCAAGCAGAGTGAAGAACGCCACGTCCGCACCCTAGGCAAGCTGGGAACGGATGATATCTACAGAGACTTCTGCCAGTCCGCTCTTCGCCTCGGTTTCCCCTCCAGCAAAATCACTTACGGCAGTTTCAGTGCCAGTCGCGTTAATTATGCGTCGCTTCCCAGCACCGACCAATGCCTGCTCTGGGAAGTGAACGAATTCCCACAACATTTCCCTTCCTCTCAACTTCTGCTATTTAGCTCCTCCCAGGCCACCCATCAACGTTAGTGTCTGCACAAAACACCAATTTTTCCGTAATTCTGGCTCCCAGGAGAGTACTTCAAATTCCTTGGTCCTACATTCTCGTTGGAGGCCGGCGTATTTCATTCTGACACTCTTCACATCATTTACTTCAGACTATGTGGGCCGTTAATTCAGCATGAAGTTGCTATAGTCACGAACACGCATATTTTGGCCTCTGTTGACCGCTCCTCCGTAGCTTTGCGCGGCTTTCTCCCATGTTTCACAGAAAACGGGACGACGCACATTTATCAACGGGCGTACAAGTTCTCCGTCTGTTTCCCAGTACACCAGAATGAAGTAGGGGTCAACCATCCACTCACTGTCACTCAGCTAAAGGTGGCTGCAGCCCGCGTCGATTTCTCAGAGCTTGAGCTGCCCTAAGCTGCCTATTGTCGCTTCCCTTTGCCGTTCCCCAGCCGGCCACAGTCAACTCTAAATGTTTCCCTGGGGTAAACTAGACTCCAGTAAATCGACGCATTTCCACAAAGTTTTCATGTCGCGTGAATTACTTTAAAACATTAATTATTCCAAAACGTCCATACTGTACCCTCTACTAGATGCATTGTGCCTTGTCAGTCCTTTTTTTTTTTTTTCAGCCCTGCTGTTCGCTCAATATGAGTTGGGTGATCTTTAATGACTTCATGTAAGGGGCATAGCTCTTGCCATCTTACAGTAGTGTTAGTAGTAGTAGTAGGAGGAGGAGGAGGAGGAGGAGGAGGATAAGGGGAACATCCAGCTGTCGCTTGTGACTGCTGCAGACAGAAGACAGGAGCGGACGTGCCCGGCGACGAGTGTGTGGGGGTCCGCTCATTGTGTGCGCGGGGTCACGTGAAGGACGCACGCGGCTTCGCTCGGTGCGTTACGCACGCGGGCCCCACTCTGTGGTCTGGCCCCGCTGCGGATGCCACGCAGCCTACCCTCTCCACTGGGTGGAGTCAAGGACTCCGCTTCCGACCGGCAGCCTCGTACGGCCTTGCCCACCTCCTACGTCTACATCAGAATCGTTGATAAGCTAAGCGCTTGGCGTATACGTCTGTCCACGGTAAAGTAGCTGGTTCGAATCTCGTTAATACTGTAATCAAAATGGCTCTGAGCACTATGGGACTTAACTTCTATGGTCATCAGTCCCCTAGAACTTAGAACTACTTAAACCTAACTAACCTAAGGACATCACACAACACCCAGCCATCACGAGGCAGAGAGAATCCTTGGCCCCGCCGGGAATCGAACCCGGGAACCCGGGCGTGGGAAGCGAGAACGCTACCGCACGACCGCGAGATGCGGACGAATACTGTAATCAAACAAAATTTTGAAATGTCGTCGTTCCAATTCAACAAGTAATGTCTTTAGCGATACATGCAGTGCATCAATGGCAAAGGGAATTTTTCCACACTGGTTAAACTACGCAGTTCACTTCACAACAAAGGTGAGAAGACACTCCAAATAATGATTGTCCAATTTAATTACTGACATCCTTCTCCAAGATATTGGAAAAGGTAATGTACTCAGGAGTGTCGCACCACTGTGTTGTCGCCGGCCACTGTGCGATGCTATGCAGACATCACTGTGGTGTCGCCGGCCGTTGGCCGCTATTTCGCGCACGACACCACTGCGGTGTCGCCGGGCGGCGAATGGAAAACAGCCCACAGTTCCGCTAAATTCTTCATTTTAAACCTTGACCATGACGAAAATAATGAAATATGTACCTACTCAGGTAGTGAACGCAGCATATAGGTATACGGACACGTCTTTAAAAATTATGAAAACAGGTCTTCTGAAGAAGGCTGTATTATTATAGAAGAAACCATGGTCAAGGTTTAAAATAAAAATAATTTAGTGCAACTGTGGGCTGTTTTTCATTCGAGGCAATCTGGGAAATTATTCCCTGTGCTCAGATCTGAGCAAACAGTTTGAAGTGGGGCACTGTGTCAAACGCTTTCCGCAAATCTAGGAAAACACTCTCTGCCTGTTGCCCATTATCCACGGTTCACAGGATAACATGCGCGCAAAGGGCCAAGCTGAATTTCGCACGAGCGATGTTTTTTAAATCCGCGCTGATCTGTGGATAAGAGTTTTTCTGTCCTCGAACTTAGACTATGTTCAAGTATTCTGTAACATGGTTGACGTAATTTTCTGGGTCCGTTCTTTTATCGCTTTCCTTCACAGAAGTCAGCTGCGCTTTTTTTCCTGACGCTTGTAACTTTGCGCTGGGTGAGCGATTCGCAGTAAATGCACGCTAGGTAAGGGGACAGTGCCGTAGAGTATTCTCTGTAAAATCGAATTGGGGTTGCGTCCGCACCTGGCGATCTCTTTGTTTTCAACTCTTTTAGTTATCAGCGTCATGGATGCATGTTTGTATGTCCTCCATTCGAGAGTATATGCGACGGTCAAACGATGGTATGTCTGTTCGATGCTCCTGCGTGTTCTGTAGAACAGTCCCCATTTCTGTAATGTTTAAAAGGTGGTGGATGGAATCACTGACTCACATACAGATTCGTAAATCGTCACCATGAAGCTCATGTAGGAGGGTGTGCTGAAAAGTAAAGACTACGAATTTTTTATGTGAAAACTATTAAAGCTTTTTCAATAAAAACAAACATGATTAACATTCAGCATCTTTGTTCTTTATGTCTACATTCTGTCTCTATTGCTCAACATAGTCACACGGGTAACGAACAAGAGACCAGGTTGTTGATACGTAGTACTGTAGAATATTTGAAACGGTTGACGGAGCCACAATCTCAGCTGTGCATGCACCGCTTCATCTCTATCAAAGTGAAGGCCTAGAAGAAGTTCTTTAATTTCTGGATACAGACGAAAATCGGATTGGACCAAGTCGGGACTGTATGGGATATGACCTATGACACAGTAAACCCAGCGCGTCGATTTGTTGCAGATGGCGCAGCGCTCGTGTGTGCTCTGGCGTTGACATTCCAAAGAACAGGCTTTGCGTGTAGGGATCGACTTTTCGAATTCGAAACTTAATTACAGCACGCTGTTTCTCACGCACCGGCATAATCACGTTACGCATCGCCCTGTTACGTGCTAAAATTCCGAGCGCTCTAGCGGCAGAAGGCTGCAAATGTGCAGAGTAAAGATTTGGACTGTTACTAACGCTCTTTTTTTACTTAAAATGCTTTAAGAGTTTTCACATAAACTCCGAGGCATTGCTTTTCAGCACGCCCTCGTAATATAAATGTGTTCCACATCATTACGATTAACGCACAAATAATCCATGGAATATGTAAGTAAGTAACTAACTAACCTGTTAATTAACTAAAACTAAACTCCGTCAGTACAGGCCTCAGGAGGCCCAACGGCACCGACCGACCGCCGTGTCATCCTCAAACGATAGGCGTCGCTGGACGCGGATATGATGGAGCCTGTGGTCAACACACCGCTCTGCCGGCCGGTGTCAGTTTTCGTGACCGGAGCCGCTGCTTGTCAGTCAAGCAGCTCCTCAGTTTGCCTCACAAGGGCTGAGTGCACCCCGCTTGCCAACAGCGCTCGGCAGCCCGGACGGTCACCCAATCCAAGTGTAAGCCAAGCCCGACAACGCTTAACTTCGGTGATCTGACGTAAACCGACGTTACCACTGCAGCAAGGGCGTTGTCAGTTTAATTGTATTCTGCAAATCGCTTCATGGTGTGTGGTGGAAGATACTTCTAGTACAAGTATGTTTTTTCCCACTTTCCCTGTTTCTTTCACGAGTGGCGCCTGGGAATTTTCCCGTCGTGATTTTGCTGAAAGGAAGCAGTATTGTTCCTCATTCTCCTTCGAACGCAATTTCCGAAATTTCAACAACAAAGCTCTCTGTGACACACAGCGCTTCTCTTGTAGCGTCTGTCATTACAGTTTGTTGAATATCTTCACAGCGCTCACGCGCTTACTAAACGATCGCGTAACGGAACGCACCAACGTTCGTTGGATCTTGTGTCTCTCGTATGCCAGTTCTACTTTGTAAGGGTCCGAGACTAAAGAACAATACTAAAGAATCGGTCCAGCAAGTGTCTTATAGGCCACTTCGGATTTATTACATTTTATTTACACTCCTACGAATTTGTACTTTACGTGTACGGTTTGTTCTCTCTCTCTCTCTCTCTCTCTCTCTCTCTCTCTCTCTCTCTCTCTCTCTATCTATCTATCTCTCTGTTCTTTCGGACATTTCGGAAAGAACAGATACCACTTCATATACACATAGTTAGGCTCACCGGCCATTTGATTATCTTCTTCTGTGCGGATGCACCAGCAGTGCCCGAACTCTTACGGAAATCGGCAGTAAAGCCGCGAGTAATGAGTGTAATGGGAAGGGACAGTATGAATATCGTGTCGGACAATATGTTGCGAATGTGGGTCTCACGGGAGGCGTGCCAGAGATACGTCCCTGCAGTCGCACTATCCTATGTGTCCTCGGTGGCTCAGATGGATAGAGCGTGTTTCATGTAAGCCGGAGATCCCGGGTTCGAGTCCCGGTCGGGGCATACATTTTCAACTGTCCCCGTTGACTTACATCAACGGCTGTATGCAGCTAGAGGTATTCATTTCATTGTATTGCCGTTTCTACTTTTCCTATCGTTTTGCTGCCCTAATAGCAACAATTAGGGACTGGTCATTGCGTCTCATTTCCTAATCTGTTTCTATCACTATCGTCTGATTTAATACGACTACGTTCCATTGCACTTGTTTCACGTTTGTTGACGTCGAGCTTATAATCTCTTTTTAAGGCCATATCCATTTCGTCCAAAGGATGTTAAAATCCTTTGACTTCTCTGCCATTACTGCAGCGCTGTCGGCAAACATGAACGTTTTCATTTGTCCTCTCCGAACTTCAATTACCTTTCAAAATTTTTCTTTATTTTCTCTTATTGCTTGTTCAGCGTACCTACTGGAAACATTGAGTATGGGCTACGACTGTGTCTCAGTACCTCACAACTATTGTTTCCCTTTTCTGTCCTTCAACTATTATAACTTCAGCCTGATTTCTGTAAAAGTTGTTGATAGTGAAGTGAAATGAAATGAAACTAGACCCTCCAACTTTCCAAGAAGCAGGAAAAATTATTAAAGAACAAAAAAATTATAAGGCATGTGGAGAAGATCAGGTTTTTGTTGAAATGTGGAAATATGCAAGTGACACAGTCAAGACCCCCTTAAACATGGCTCTAACAATAATTTGGATAGCAGAACGATTCCCCGAACATTGTACCACAGCTATCATCCACCCACTACACAAAAAGGGAGATAAGAGCAACCCAGATAACTACAGAGGAATCTCTCTCCTAGATTGCGCATACAAAATTCTATCCAAGATCCTATATGGCAGAATCAAAGAGCAATTAGAACAGGAGTTACGGGAATGTCAGGGAGGTTTCAGACCATGGAAAAGCTGTGCAGAGCAGATGATTAGTTTAAAATTGATTGTGGCATACTACGAGACACGGAAAAAAACCTCTGGCAATAACATTTGTAGATTTTAAGAAGGCATATGACTGTTTCCTCAGACCTTCAGTATTAAAAATCTTAAGAAATCTAGGACTCCATCCAAAACTAAGTTAAATAATACAACTCACTCTAACCAACACCAAATCAAAAGTGAAGTTTAGAGGAGAAATTTCGGAACCATTCCTCATAAAAACAGGCTTAAGACAAGGTGACTGCCTGTAACCATTACTGTTCAACTGTGCACTGGAATACATAATGAGAGGATGGTACAAGAACAATCTAAAGATAATAAGAATTGGAAGTGCAAAAGATGATATTAGCTTAAACTGCTTGGGATTCGCTGATGTTTTTGCTCTCCTAGCCAACACTGTTCAAGAAGCCAGGCAACAAGTGAAATCACTACAAGAAATAGCAGAGAAAGTATGTTTTAGAATGTTGTTGTTGTGGTCTTCAGTCGTGAGTCTGGTTTGATGCAGCTCTCCATGCTACTCTATCCTGTGCAAGCCTCATCATCTCCCAGTGCCTACTGCAACCTACATCCTTCTGAATCTACTTAGTGTATTCATCTCTTGGTCTCCCTCTACGATTTTTACCCTCCACGCTGCCCCCCAATACTAAATTGGTGATCCCTTGATGCCTCAGAACATGTCCTACCAACCGATGCCTTCTTCTGGTCAAGTTGTGCCACAAACTTCTCTTCTCCCCAATCCTATTCAACACTTCCTCATTAGTTATGTGATCTACCCATCTAATGTTCAGCATACTTCTGTAGCACCACATTTCGAAAGCTTCTATTCTCTTCTTGTCCAAACTATTTATCGTCCATGTTTCACTTCCATACATGGCTGCACTCCATACAAATACTTTCAGAAATGTCTTCCTGACACTTAAATCTATACTCGATGTTAACAAATTTCTCTTCTTCAGAAACGCTTTCCTTGCCATTGCCAGTCTACATTTTATATCCTCTCTACTTCGACCATCATCAGTTATTTTGCTCCCCAGATAGCAAAACTCCTTTACTACTTTAAGTGTCTCATTTCCTAATCTAATTCCCTCAGCATCACCCGATTTAATTTGACTACATTCCATTATCCTCGTTTTGCTTTTGTTGATGTTCATCTTATATCCTCCTTTCATGACACTGTCCATTCCATTCAACTGCTCTTCCAAGTCCTTTGCTGTCTCTGACAGAATTACAATGTCATCGGCGAACCTCAAAGTTTTTATTTCTTCTCCATGGATTTTAATACCTACTCCGAACTTTTCTTTTGTTTCCTTCACTGCTTGCTCAATATACAGATTGAACAACATCGGGGAGAGGCTGCAACCCTTTCTTACTCCTTTCCCAACCACTGCTTCCCTTTCATGCCCCTCGACTCTTATAACTGCCATCTGGTTTCTGTACAAATTGTAAATAGCCTTTCGCTCCCTGTATTTTACCCCTGCCACCTTCAGAATTTGCCGTAGAATACCACTTGAAAAAACGGAGATTATGCTAACTGATCCACCACTTGCAAACAGAATTACAATAGGACAACAGGAAACCAAAATTGTTGATAAATGTAAATATTCAGGTGAAATAATAAGATAGAATACAAATGAGAAGCCATCATGCCAGAATAGAAAAAAAACTGAACTACGCAAATTACATTACCAAAACTACGTATAGCAAAAAAAACCTATCTATTGATGCAAAATTAAGACACTATAAAACAGTTACACAACCAGAAATAACGCATGCAGCTGAAACTATCTTCAAAACAACTAATACAGCAGAAATTGACAGAATACTAAAAATAGAAAGAATAATAATTAGGACATGTATAAATAAACAGTATAAAATAAATGGACATTGGAGAATAGCATGAAATGAAACAGTATATAATATAATAGAACCAGTCATGAGCACGATCAGGAGGAAACGCATCTCATTCTTTGGACACCCTGAACAGAATTAGTAAAAAAAAATAAAACAAAAATTGTGGAATAGCAAGAGCGACATTAAATGGATCACAGAAATTAAGGAAGATACAAAAGAACTCCAAATTACAGTAGATGACCTAAAAAATAAGACAGAGAAAACCAGAATTCTGCAAGACCGGCAAACTAGACTACAAATGAAAATCAATAAAAGGAGTACAGGCAGAGTGGTCTCAGATGAAGAAAGAAAGAAAATAATTGAAAGAATGAAGGAATATTGGGCAGACAGAAGAGCATAACGCCTTTCATATAAGAATAGACTCTAACAATTATATTGCCTAAATATCATATTAAGTTATTGTTGAACCAAATTTTATCCCTGTGTAACAACTTGTTTACAACTTTGTATTTTTGATTAGAGTGGTCCAATAAAGGCCATAAAATATATAATAAAAAAATAAGAATCGATCGTATGGCATTTATTGGCCGAGATATTCCCTTCGGGGTTCGGCCGCCGTATTGCAAGACTTTTTAGTTGATGCCGCTTCGGTGAGTTGCGTGTCAGTGATGAAAATAATGATGAAGGGCACACAACGTCCAGTCCACCGCCGGGAATCGAACCCGGCCCCCCTTGCGCAGTGTGCGGTAACGCTACCTCTGCGCTACGGAGGTGGACGATAGTGAAGTAGAGATCGTTTAAAGATTCGAGGTCGGCAGGCGGCCACGTGTCGCGTGCGGGAATCTATTGATCGGCCTACGGCACGTAGTTACCATTCGCGGTGGTGCTCGCTGACACAGCCGGCACTTGCTATTGTGAATGCAAGTGGCAGGCGTCCCGCCGCTGCCGATACGTCCATCATGGGCAGCTGCCAGCCGCTTCGGCCGTACGTGTACCCTCCAGCACAGACGTCACTAAGCAGCTGTCGCTCAAAAGGCAGCTTTTTCTTTCAACGGCCGCGTCTATTTCTGCGCCTTCAAATGTGACATTATACGTTGAGGGACAAGGGCATCCGTACGAATCAAGCTGTCGAAGCTAGAAACGTAACGTGACAGTGATAGCGTTCGCAGCTGCGTTCACCAATAAAAAAGATTTCTGTTTCTAGCCAGATTGAAAGTTGATACATTGCTTCTGTAGCATTGACTGACTGGTTGGAAAGTCGTCGTCGTCGCCTTCCGTTCAAAGTTTAGACTATTACCTATTCCGAACTCACAAACAAAATCAAATGGTTCAAAGTGGCTCTGAGCACTATAGGAGTTAACTTCTAAGGTCATCAGTCGCCTAGAACTCAGAACTATTAAAACCTAACTAACCTAAGGACATCACACACATCCATACCCGAGGCTGGATTCGAACCTGTGACCGTAGCGGTCTCTCGGCTCCAGACTGTAGCGCCTAGAACCGCACGGCCACTCCAGCCGGCCCGCAAACAAAATCATTCCTATCTTTTCCGTGGTCTTCCAATATCTCTTTCCGATTTGCTTGTAGTTCAGGATCTCATGGAGAATTCCGTGACGTGGCATTTTCATCACGTGCCGTCTCCAATTTTCACGGACTTATAATTTTTTCCTTCATGTTGCGGTTAAAACCTCTGCCAAATTATTTGCTATCCACCTGTACACTTCGAACAATCCTCTCTCTCTCTCTCTCTCTCTCTCTCTCTCTCTCTCTCTCTCTCTCTCTCTCTCTCTCGCTCTCTCTGTGGGTGGGTGGGTGGGTGCCGGGGCAACACTCTTCACCCTAAAATTCGTTCCATTAAACGGTATTTGTATGGAGTGTAGCCATGTATGGAAGTGAAACGTGGACGATAAATAGAATGCTGAACATTAGATGGGTAGTTCACATAACTAATGAGGAGGTATTGAATAGAATTGGGGAGAAGAGGAGTTTCTGGCACAACTTGACTAGAAGAAGGGATCCGTTGGTAGGACATGTTCTGAGGCATCAGGGGATCACCAGTTTAGTATTGGAGGGCAGCGTGGAGGGTAAAAATCGTAGAGGGAGACCAAGAGATGATACACTAAGCAGGTTCAAAAGTATGCAGGTTGCACTAGGTACTGGGAGATGAAGAAGCTTGCACAGGATAGAGTAGCATTGAGAGGTTCATCAAACCAGTCTCAGGACTGAAGACCCAAGAACACAAACGGTGACAGCACGGTCGTTAGCTGGACTTGGGGAAAGTGTATATTGAATATTAACATAGACTTTGAAGCGACTTTTTTTTTCGTTGCCCTCCATGATGGCAGAGTGTCGCGCGAAATCTCTCGAAAGGGGACTGGAAACTATTCCGGCATTAGCACACAACGATTTAGGGGACCGACGGAAATTGAAAGTCAAGTGGTGGGAAGAACACACGACTGATCGCTTACGCGAGTTGCCGTTAATCACTATGTTCAGTGAAGGCTGGTTTCAGTCTCTCTCCCTGGAAAAGCTTGCGTGGTTCTGCCGTTTCCTGGCGCCCGGATTCCTCTCGCACGGTCGTGAGACGCCTGTGCCCTGTTCGTGCTCAGATGGATAAACTGGACTCGTTCCTCCTAATTTCGTTACAAAAGCTCTCAAGAGCGAGACGAGCGGGAAGAACGACCTCCAGAGGCGTTTTGCTCCGTGAAGCATCAAATGTTTGCTGTGAGCCATCGACGCTGCCGGCGACCGCGCTCTCCCGTGACGTGGGAAATATCCCAGCATTACCAGAAAAAGCACACGCCCTGAAGTGTTTGTTTTCGTTTCACCAACGTTCACTTAACAGCTCATCTTCCTTTACTTATATTTGCCATCGACTGCTCAAAGAGTCAGCGATTGGCAGTTGCAATATGTAAGGTGTTTCAGAAATCTTACTACAGTTTGCTATGGGCTGTAGAGAGGCCTTAGATAAGGTTCATCATCATCATTTAAGATTGATTATGCCTTTCGGCGTTCAGTCTGGAGCATAGCCCCCCTTATAAAATTCCTCCATGATCCCCTATTCAGTGCTAACATTGGTGCCTCTTCTGATGTTAAACCTATTACTTCAAAATCATTCTTAACCGAATCCAGGTACCTTCTCCTTGGTCTGCCCCAACTCCTCTTACCCTCTACTGCTGAACCCATGAGTCTCTTGGGTAACCTTGCTTCTCCCATGCGTGTAACATGACCCCACCATCTAAGCCTGTTCGCCCTGACTGCTATATCTATGGAGTTCATTCCCAGTTTTTCTTTGATTTCCTCAATGTGGACACCCTCCTGCCATTGTTCCCAACTGCTAGTACCTGCAATCATCCTAGCTACTTTCATATCCGTAACCTCAACCTTGTTGATAAGGTAACCTGAATCCACCCAGCTATCGCTCCCATACAACAAAGTTGGTCGAAAGATTGAACGGTGCACAGATAACTTAGTCTTGTTACTGAGTTCCTTCTTGCAGGAGAGAGTAGATCGTAGCTGACCGCTCACTGCATTAGCTTTGCTACACCTCGCTTCCAGTTCTTGCACTATGTTGCCATCCTGTGAGAATATGCATCCTAAGTACTTGAAACTGTCCACCTGTTCTAACTTTGTTCCTCCTATTTGGCACTCACTCCGTGTATATTTCTTTCCCACTGACATTACTTTCGTTTTGGAGACGCTAATCTTCATACCGTAGTCCTTACATTTCTGATCTAGCTCTGAAATATTACTCTGCAAACTTTCAATCGAATCTGCCATCACAACTAAGTCATCCGCATACGCGACTGCTTAGTTTGTGTTCACATATCTTAATCTCACCCAGACAGTCTGTTGTTCTCAACATATGATCCATAAATAATATGAACAACAGTGGAGACAGGTTGCAGCCTCGTCTTACTCCTGAAACTACTCTGAACCATGAACTCAATTTACCGTCAACTCTAACTGCTGATAGGTTTTGGCAATGAAACCTTGTCTCGAAACGTACCGTTTGCATATAAAACGAGTTTCAAGATCAAAACACTTTCATATCCTCTGCTTCACCGTACGGTACCTAATGGCAGAGGTGCAAACGCGTTCACCGAGAATTTTTTCCGGATCGCCTCAGTCCGTCACATTACGACAAGGGGTGCGAGACACTTGTACGTTCACAGCTAAAAGGGTTGGATGTGGTACTGCGCTGAGGCGCGCCAGGATCTGTGTACCGTGTGTATGTCTCGCTGATGCACCTTGTCTAACGAACAGGAAAGTCCCACGTGGAGTAACTCCCGTACAGAACAGATTATAGCTCATTGTCTCTGGTATATGCGGAAGATTCGAAAGTCACCCAGTCTTAATTTTAGATCCAAACGGTATATATCCAGGCATGGGTTCGTTATCAAAACTTTATCTCCTAAGTCCCCTCTACAATTCCTAGAAGGCTGTAACAGGATTTGTGAAATACCTTTGTATTTCCTTTTATTTGTCCCGTTTTTTTATTAATAAAGCCACAACTTGTATCGACAGTCATTGTCAAAAAAAAAAAGGCATTTTCTTCGCCACTGTTATGCCAGGAACAGTATACAGCCGATGTCTACACGAGGGCACCTGATGTTGACAGTACTATTCGAAACTCGCAGTGTCAGAGTTCCAGAGATAGGATTTTGGCTGATAGATAAAACAGAAATGTTTAGCGTCTTGACAGTCACGGTTCTCTCTCTCATTTTCATGCTTCATCTGTTCTGTTCTGTAATTGAAGTGCCGAAATAATAATTTATCATATTTGTCTACTTTATTTCTTTCAGTTTTAATACAAGATCTCCTTATCACCTTTGGTTCGCTTACTATCATAATTTTAGTTCTCTGATAATTAGTTTTAAGTTAGGATTCCTTCAGTATTTTCGCAAATTAAGAAAGTATATTCTCTCTACTTTTTTCATAGTTCGCAGTGCTACCCGCAAATATTATACAGTGAGTAGGAATTCCGTTCACTATAGCCGCACAAATTTTCCTTTGAAGACCTTCATAGCTTTCGCGATGAAAACGTTTAACAAATGCGGTGACGAATTATCGTAAGTAACCTTGTACTATCCCTTTTGTAATTTTAGCTTTGCGTTACTCTCAAGTACTCAAGTAATCTTCACCCTCAATGTCTCTGAAGTTATATTCTCCCTCGCTGTTTGTTTTTTGTGTGTGTTTAATATTGTTCTTCTATCTTTGCGCTGTAAGTCTGTGTCTTTCAGGATCACGAAGCGTTTCTTCCAGCTAATGCTGTCAAGTACCTTTTCTACACCAGTATAAGCTATGCAAGTATCGCAGTTCAGTTACAGCCTTTTCTCATGCTAGATCTTGAGCTCTGATGTCTAGTCTCGTCCCAATTTTTAGTCTGAAACCAAACTGATCCTCTTGACGTTCTGTGAGAGCTGAATACAGTTAAAGACCGAAATAAGGCATTTAAAAGCGATGCAAATATGGCTGTGGATCATAGCAACTATTCAAGAAACGAAAACATGACTTTTTGGCCATTTATTTAGGCGAAATAGGGTTTCGACAAATAGATATAGAAATTTTGGGAAGGAAAACGAAAGGGAGGCTTGCATCAAGAAGGCGTACCCTTTAGAAGTTGATAATGATAATATTTAACGTTTCGTTCAGTGTTTCAGATACTCCTTCTTTGGTAATCCAATACTTTCCTGGCGTAATTATGCCTGTATGATTGTGATGGTGTGGAACCGATATTAGTTGGGCATCTAATAAAGTAGAACCAACCATCGTCACTTCGCGTCTCATAACTGTTTGCATAATCCTCATTGTAAAGCCGTCTAATTCACGAGTCATTAAATGGGGTAAAAACTAAAATTTAATTCAGAGTTGCAACAAGGATTTAGGGAATTTGCAGGAGCGTGGCGTGCTTAGTTAGAAATCTCTGGATTCCTAGTACTTAATTGATACGACTTAAACACTCGCTTAATTGCAAAAAACGTAAAACTTTCTTTTGATAAACGGTATAATCAACCCTCCTATTGCCTGATTTAATAATAATAATAATAATAATAATAATAATAATAATAATAATAATAATAATAATAATAATATTCTACTTGTATGTAAAACGGAAGAACCGAACTATCGCTTACCGTTGCGAACAGCCTACGCCAGTCCCCTTGATGAAGGCTGCCCGCAACGTTAACCGAAAGGTTCGGCTTAATTTGCATTATGATGTTGTTTCTGTCCCATAACAGCTTAATTGAATCGGACTCAAGCTGCGGAAGCCTATGTTCATATGAGCTTCCCCTGTTCCTGAAAACATGCTCTTAGTTGGTGTAGTCTCCACCCGACATATTTTCCGAAATAATCTAACTGACTTGTATCCTCAAAAACATTTTTCCGCCAACGCATTCAGCAAATATTCTCACAACGACACAGAATCGACCAACACACTGATAAATTCACCGTCAAATTACTTGATGATCATGTCAGCAATAAACTTTTCTTAAAGTGTCGATCATGATTGTCTCCATTACAACACAACGTCGCACCTTGTAAAACGATGTATTCGTATAGTATTTCAGATACGCATTTCGCCGTCAAATGAGATACTTTTATACCCCGTGAATATAGATTTATATCTATAATTTGTGTTTGGTGATGGACTTCTGAAATCCCAGCTGCGTCTATTATCATTTTTCACGAATTGTTACAACCCTCCTCTTCCTTCCAGTCTTGGAAGAACGTCACGAAATTTTCCAGATGATGAAAGTAAAATAACTATTAATTACTTTTCAATTCTGAACGCTCAGTTATTATCGTCACTTAGTAACTTCAAAAATTTGTGACTTTTCATGGGCATAATCGCCGTCCCAATAAAGTCTAAATAGTGAACTACCATAGTTTCTAAGACGTTACACTACGTTAGTTGCATTCCGAGGATCCCAAAAAGATGGGCCACTACAGCTTGGAAAGGAGTCAAAGGTGTATATTTTACTTAAGAGTAATACGACGAATTAAATCAATATTACGAAAGATTACTGTATAATGTAATGTTATGATGCTAACTGTAAAACAACCAAAAACTTCAATTTTAAGAGATCATTTGAAGAAATTTCTTAGTGCCATAGAAGATGACCAAGAGAAAGTTCCATAACTCAGTTTCAAGCCACATCATATTACCTACATGACATTTAATATGCTCTGACAGATGGGTGAATGCATGTGCGGTAGAAGATGACCAGGAGAAAGTTTATTAACTCAGTTTTAAATCGCACGACGTTACCTACATGACTTTTAATATGCTCTGGTTAGTGGGTTAATGCCTGTGCATTCAGTATCTGACTCCTTTCTCAAGTAACTTTAACTACTTCAAGTGTCTGAAGTTAGAACTTCGTTTGGTTTCAACTACATTTTACGAAATTCAGGTAGGCTATTCCACATACGTAAAGCTTAAACTCCTGTTTTGCCGCAAAGATTTTTTTTTATCGTTGTGAAACATCTTACAAAAGCGACAATACATGTACGCACCTGACGACAATTTCCAAAGGGAAAACTAAATTACTTATTTGCGGGTTAAGCAGCGTTTCTTTTTAATTGTTCAGCATCATTTACGAAATTACATTTTTACATTCTGTAGTGAACGGAGCTTCACGTTACTGCATAGATTGATTGCCTCTTTCTGCAGTTCATCACGTCTTCCTGTAGTCAAGAAGAAACGTGGCTCTCAATAAATGTCATTAGGTTACAAAACAAATCGCAAATAAACAGTATTGTTACTTAGTGTTCCATACCGTTCGTGGTCCTAAGGAAACCTATAGAATGACAAATTTGGTTTTTGTTATTGCTTCAGTTTGTTGCTCTACTTGCACTCAATTTTGCGTAAACAAAGTTACAAATCAATATAAATGGTACTTTTGGCATTCATAAGATGCCTTGTTCTGCAGTGAAGCTTACTGGCCGCTTGGTGCGCTGCTGTCGCGGTGTGTAACAAAAGAGAGTAGCATTGTCGAGACATCTGTATTAGGTGTAATTTGTTTGCCACTTAGTTGCTTCAGGCTGATACGGTATAGCCGACGAGAGTTTACATACCACGAGACCATTCTTCAATATATGAAACAAAGCTAGTGTAAGAGCTATTTCTGCAGGACGTAGAAAAATATCCGCTAGCAGTCACAATAAAAGGTTATTTATTTGTCACACGACCGGTTTCGGGCTTGCGCCCATCCTCAGGTGTTCATACATTCATGTACATGTTTATACTGTTGGAGACCACTGCATAAACACAAAAAAATGATTTGTTGGTGACAACACACATACAAGTGGGACAATTGTAAGTAGTAAGGTAGCATTTGACGAAAATATATCAGTACTTACATAAAGGTGAAGTACCATTATTACAGTTATGCTGTGGCGATAGTTTTGCCACTTAGTTACACACTTATTGTCAGTTTCATGTCCATATTTCAGTTTTACCAAATACGGCTCCATATTACACTATTATGATGTGCACTCGTGAAATACACTATGTTTACATGTTTGTATGTAAACATAGTGTAATTCACGAGTGCACATTATACAGTGATCTCTAACAGTATAAACATGTACATGAATGTATAAACACCTGAGGATGGGCGCAAGCCCGAAACTGGTCGTGTGACAAATAAATAACCTTTTGTTGTGACTGGTAGCGGATATTTTTCTGCACCCTATAAAGCAACAGTCACGGAGTTCGACAGCATCCACTATGGATAAAATTCATTCCTGTAGGGGCTGGGCGGTCTTCTCGGTGGGTGTTCTGTGCAGTTGCCCTGGTCTACAGCGTCTCAGTTCGTTTATCTCGTACAAACGGAAAAAAGCGGCCCGTAGCGAGTGTTAAAGAGCGTGGGTGTCAGCGCACGCAGCGTCCTGTGTCACTCCCTTTCCGCCGGCGGAACAAACCGCTTGTGTAGCTTTTTGTGGGCGTCCCTGGCCGGCTCTGGCGGAGTGAACGACCCCGGTCGCATTGTCCCGGCAGGCATCCTGGGATGCAGAGTCCGCCACCACCCCCGCAGCGGGGTGCCAGCACGCGGTCGATGACCCCACCAAGTTTCGGGGTTGCGCCACGGCACAAGAAGTCACAAAAACATTCCACCTTGCACCGGCTGCGCCTCGGCTGATAGCGTATCACGATAATTACACATGATGCCTATAGATGATACACACGGAGGTGACAAAAGTCACGAGATAGTGATATGCGCATATACATATGGCGGTAGCATCGCGTGCACAAGGTATAAAACGTCAGGGGTTTGGCGGGGATGTCATTTGTCCTCAGATGATTCAAGTGCAAAGGTTTCCAATATGGCACGACGGCCATTAATGCACTACTGGCCATTAAAATTGCTACACCACGAAGATGACGTGCTACAGACGCGAAATTTAACGGACAGGAAGACGATGCTGTGATATGCAAATGAATAGCTTTACAGAGCATTCACACAAGGTTGGCGCCGGTGGCGACACCTTCAGCGTGCTGACGTGAGGAGAGTTTCCAACCGATTTCTCAGACACATACAGCAGTTAACCGGCGTTGCCTGGTGAAACGTTGTTGTGATGCCTCGTGTAAGGAGGAGAAATGCATACCATCACATTTCCGACTCTGATAAAGGTCGGATTGTAGCCTATCGCGATTGCGGTTTATCGTATGGCGACATTGCTGCTCGCATTGGTCGAGATCCAATGACTATTAGCAGAATATGGAATTGGTGGTTTCAGGAAGTTAATACGGAACGCCGTGCTGGATCCCAACGGCCTCGTATCACTAGCAGTCGAGATCACAGGCATCTTACGCGCTTGGCTGTAAGGGATCGTGCAGCCACGTCCCGATCCCTGATTCAACAGATGATGACGTTTGCAAGACGACAACCATCTGCACGAACAGTTCGACGACGTTTGCAGCAGCATGGGCTATCAGCTCTCAGACCATGGCTGCGGTTACCCTTGACGCTGCATCACAGAGGAGCGCCTGCGATGGTGTATTCAACGACGAACGTGGGTGCACGAATGGCAAAACGTCATTTTTTCGGATGAATCCAGGTTCTGTTGACAGCATCATGATGGTCTCATCCGTGTTTGGCTACATCGCGGTGAACGCACATTCGAAGCGTGTATAAGTCATCGCCATACTGGCGTATCACCCGGCGTGATGGTATGGGGTGCCATTGGTTACACGTCTCGGTCACCTCTCGCTCGGATTGACGGCACTTTGAACAGTGGACGTTAAATTTCAGATTTGGTACGACCTGTGGCTCTACCCTTCATTCAATCCCTGCGAAACCCTGCATTTCAGCAGGATAATGCACGACCGCATGTTGCAGGTCCTGTACGGCCCTTTTTTTCGGTAAATTCGATGGAAAAATTGTGCACTTGCGTTACGTGATAATTGACGACTGGCGTTCCTTAGAGCTATTCTGACAGCGCAGTTGTTTCTCCGTGTCTTGTTTGTGGTGATCCATTGTGCCCACTTTCTCGCGGGAAACTTACGTTACACCGTTAATTAAAACTTCGGTACAGTTTTTACTGTTTTCTGTAGGTAAGTTTTGTGGAATGGCCCAAATTGTAGGTTTCCGTGATTTCCCTAAATCGTTTCAGGCAAATCCCGGGATGGTTCCTTAAAAGGGCACGGCCGATTTCCTTCCCAATCCTGAGCTTGCGCTCCGTCTGTAATGACCTCGTTGTCGACGGGACGTTAAACACTATCCACCACCACCACCCAAATTGTAGGTATGCACAACTGCAGTAACACATATCGATCAATAGCATCTATAGTTTATGTATCTGAAACGTTTTCAGAACACAATGAGACGTTTAAAGAGTGCCGGCGCTGTCATTGAAGCTCCCTGAAGTACCAGACCGCACAAAACCTTGTCTCATCTGGATCGATAGCTTTTAATTTTTAGTCGTAGAATCCAACAAAAATAGTAGCGATTTACTGTCTTTTATGAAGGAAGATGACAAAAAGCTCAATATATCTATGTTTACTATGTATTCAAAGTTCGGGGAAGTAGGTATGGACGCTGTCTATACGCTCCGCGCAAACTAAATGATCTGACTTAAAACAGACGCTAAATTCGGTGTAAAGCTCAACTTGTTAAATGAGGCTTGGAGGCCATATTTTTAGCTGTCGTAACACAGTGGGAAGTGTCAAGTCACACACGAGTTTAGTATAAAGGAGCTAGGTCGACTGTAAAGGGAGGGTATATTCCTTGTGTTTGGACTTGTAAGTCCGACTCGTTCCCTGAAAATGACATCAGCCATTGACCAGTTTCTCGGAAGGACGCCCTGAGGTCAGACTTCAAATGGAAAGCGCTTGGGGTACAGGAAACGGGGTACAGCTGTGGAAGCTCGTAAAGTCATTAGGAAGGCACACCGACCTGTGGAGGAGGCATTCCAGCCCCTTTCACTTTCCTGCCCAGTAAGGGCACCGCGGGGGCTGTTGCCCCCTTTTTTTACACCAGCCACCCCCCATCCGTTCAGCAGGAAGCTGCAGCGACTGCCCGCCCTGCAATAAAGCTGGCAGGTAGTCGCAACACACAGCTCTGAGGGCACGGCATCATCCTTCTTGTTAAAAGGCTGCGCTCACGTTTTACTGCCCCGCCGCAGCATTTTTGTCCACGCGCGGCATCTCACTGATTTCTCGACACAAGACCCTTTAGTCCTCGTCGGGTCATTTACCTTCCTAGCTCCACCCTTCGGACTGTACTGCGCAGCATTCTTTTTATTTTTACGGCCTCTGGCGACGTTGCAGGGGAAGGGGGGGTTGGGGGGGGGTGTAATTCTTGTTGTAGTCGCGGGAAACTTTCGTAGTTGAGAGTGTTAATTCTTACACGGGTAGTTTATTCGTAACAAATCACGGAAACACAAAGTAATCGATAAAATTTTCTGTACAAAAAACATTTGTTTAACCAAGTTTGAGAAATTGTTTACAGTTATAAGCAGATACGAATCTCTTATTGCCTTAAATGTAAACAACGCTCACTGAATTTAACCTACTTTAAACAATAAAAATCATTATGTGCAGACAAGTGTGGCCTGCAAATTTCCTTTCAAAAGCCTGAATTCACGTGTTCCAAGTTAGATATTCCGAAACTTGAAACACATTATGGTGAAATCAACAGATTCAAACACTTTAAGTACCTCGGTGAAATTATTGTACCAACAGGACTTGACGAAATAGCCCGAAAAACAGGTGCAGAAAATCAAGAAAGCGTCCGGAATTGTTCCAAATTTGTATAACCAAAAAGTGCCTGCCAAAAGGCACTAAAATCAGACACTACAACACAGTAATCAAACCAACTGTCACATATACAAGTGAAACATTGTCAATCAATCGAAAACTAGATTTACAAAAATTAAGAAAGGAGAAAGAAAGATTATTAGAAAAATTCAAGGACCACGATACACACAAAAAGGATTCAGACAGCAAACAATAGAGACAACATAAAAAGTTGACATCAGAGAGAGAGACAAAGAAAGTTCTATGGACACCTAGACAGATTACCTGGAAACAGACTAACTAAAACTCTGTCGGGCTATGCGGCATCCCTTAAAGCGTCAATACCTTGGGTAACTTACGTTAAGAAGGATTTGACAAAAGCAAAAACTGATGTAACAAGCACATTAAATAGGGATACATTCAGAAGCAAAATTGACAAGTGGAAGTTTATTCCAGAGATGGAACCAAAAGCATAACGACCAAATTGCACTGAAGAAAGAAAGGAGGTCTTACGGGAGAAAATGAAGTAAAACTGGGAAAATATGAAGAACCCTAAGGAAGAATGAAAATCGCTTGCTTATCATTCTCCATGCAGACATTCGCTAATAATAATAATGATAATAATAATAATAATAATAATAATATCGTTAAGTACAAACCATATCTAAGTGGGCGAGCTAAAAAGTATTGCCATTCAATAATTTGTGTCAAAATTCTTATCTTTTTAAATAAAATGAACTTTATTAATTTTCTACATCTTTATTATTAATGTCTACCTACTATATGACATGAAAAATACCCTCAGACTTCAAGAAGAATATAATAATTCCAATCCCAAAGAAAGTAGGCGTTGACAGATGTGAATATTACCCAACTATCAGTTTAATAAGCCATAGCTGCAAAATACTAACACAAATTCTTTACAGATGAATAGAAAAACTGGTAAAAGCCGACCTCGGGGAGTTCAGTTTGGATTCCGTAAAAATGTTGGAACACGTGAGGCAATACTGACCCTACGACGTATATTAGAAGAAATATTAAGGAAAGGCAAACCTACCTTTCTAGCATTTGTAGACTTAGAGAAAGCTTTTGACAATGTTGATTGGAATACTCTCTTTGAAATTCTGAAGGTGGTAGGGGTAAAATACGGAGAGCGAAAGGCTATTTACAATTTGTACAGAAACCAGATGGCAGTTATAAGAGTCGAGGGACATGAAAGGGAAGCTGTGGTTGTGAAGGGAGTGGGGCAGGGTTGTTGCCTATCCCCGATGTTATTCAATCTGTATTCTGAGCAAGCAATAAAGGAAACAAAAGAAAAGTTCGGAGTAGGTATTGAAATCCATGGAGAAGAAATAAAAACTTTGAGGTTCGCCCATGACGTAATTCTGTCAGAGATAGCAAAGGACCTGGAAGAGCAATTGAACGGAATGGACAGTGTCTTGAAAGGAGGACATAAGATGAACATCAAAAAAGCAAAACGAGGATAATGGAATGTAGTTGAATTAAATCGGGTGATGCTGAGGGAATTAGATTAGGAAATGAGACGCGTAAAGTAGTAAAGGAGTTTCGCTACTTGGGGAGCAAAATAACTGATGATGGTCGAAGTAGAGAGGATATAAAATGTAGACTGGCAATGGTAAGGAAAGCGTTTCTGAGGAAGAGAAATTTGTTAACATTGAGTATAGATTTAAGCGTCAGGAACTCTTTTCTGAAAGTATTTGTATGGAGTGTAGCCATGTATGGAAGTGAAACATGGACGATAAATAGTTTGGACAAGAAGAGAATAGAAGCTTTCGAAATGTGGTGCTACAGAAGAATGCTCAAGATTAGATGGGTAGGTCACATAACTAACGAGGGGGTATTGAACAGAATTGGAGAGAAGAGAAATTTATGGCACAACTTGACTAGGAGAAGGGATCGGTTGGTAGGGCATATTCTGAGGCATCAAGGGATCGCAAATTTAGTATTGTAGGGCAGAGTGGAGGGTAAAAATGGTAGAGGGAGACCAAGAGATGAATACACTAAGCAGATTCAGAAGGATGTAGGTTGCTGTAGGTACTGGGAGATGAAGCAGCTTTCACAGGATAGAATAGCATTGAGAGCTGCATCAAACCAGTCTCTGGACTGACTACGACAACATAAACAACAACAACAACAACAACAAACAACATTTTGTATTTATTTCTTAACATAGTCATCCTGGTTACGAACATATTTCAGTCCATGCGGAATTTGCGCCTTGCCGTGGTTCACGGGTTTGAGTCCTCCCTCGGGCATGGGTGTTTGTTGTCCTTAGCGTAAGTCAGTTGAGGTTGGATTTACTAGAGTGTAAGCCTAGGGACCGATGCCCTCAGCAGTTTGGACTCATAGGAACTTAGCACAAATTTTTTTTCTTTACGGAATTTGTTAGCGGTGCACAAGGAATGTGTCGATGTGCACAGTTCATCTTTACCAAATTATGGACCAGAATCCTCTTAAAAGTACTTTACAATGTCGCAAAAAATTAACTGAATTCAGTTTTTTTTCTTTTTATTTAATAAGATAGATCAGAGCTACAAAAGCGCGTACGTCATTAAATTCGATGTATTGTCCACTATAAGTTAGCGGAAGTAGTAATGAATATAATTACTCCCTCATGATTTATTTCGAGAGGCCCTTCTTGGCTGCCACACCCTACGCAGTTACTGGACGCTCTGCCCTCGGGGCTAACAGCGAGAGATGAAAGCGCGGGCAGTGGTGAGCCCGCAGGGAGCGGAGTCCCGGGCCTTGACCGCCGCCGCTATCGGGCTCGTCCATCAGAAGGACCGGCAACCAGCGCGCAGCGCCCATTCGACACGCCTGCGCGGGCCGCGCGCGCGCACGCCTCTAATTAAAAGTAATATTTATGCCCCGGAGAGCGGCGGGCGCGCTATCTCCGGATAAATGGCGGCGGTAGCCGCTGCTACTGTACAACCTGCAGCCGGCAGCCCGCTGCAGGCCCCTCTGCCTGCCTCCGGCGCCGCCTCCGACGTTCTTCCGCAGAGGAAAGTCTCACCACTTTGTCACCTGACGGCCCCCGTAAACGATCAAACAATTTGTCAAACTTCACTAGCTTATCAAATTATCCGGCGGTGTGCCGTTTTGTTTGACGTGTTTGAAACAAATTTAGCTTGACGACCGATTTGACAAACAAGTTTGATCGTCTGCGTTCGTGAAACAACAGCCAGTTGCCTGCCAGACAATTATCTGTAACTGAAATATCGCACGAGTGGCGCAGACTTCGAAGATCTGAAGTTTTTGTCCTGCGTTCCACCTCGTACGTTGCCCACAGATGTTAATCTCAGGGTGGGTCACTTCACTATCTCTTTATAGGGATCCTATGGACTAGTAGCTTACTTAGTCTTGTGGCCGAACGTATCTTACGTAGCTCGTTTTGCAATACAAAATCCCACTCCTTCCTTCCAGAGATCGCGCCTAACCATACTTATAAATACAAACATATGTCCTAAAGATGTTTATTATTTAGATAGTATCATTCCGGTCTAGCGGTCAAATTGTAATATAAATTCTTTGAGATGCTCTACAATGTGGTGCAGTTTTCATTGTCGTATTTACTATGGTTTTTCTCTCCTGGGTCCTTGAAATCAGGGAGGTTTGAGTGGGACACACTACATTAAAATTAACAAGAAGTTCCGATTCGCTGGATCTGGGCTTTTGATGTCCTAGTGCTTATTACTGAAAATAAATTACCATAATCGCTACATCAGCTATAAAAAAAATAGGCCGTAGCTACGTCTGTGTCTATACATCTTCTGCGGTTTATTAAAAAATAAAATTTTAAAATTAAGTGAATTTATCAACAGAGGAGCCCTGTTACAAATGGAAACATATATTCGATACTGGTAAAGAACAAATACTTACCATTGGCTACTATTGGCTGTGCCTGCCTCCTTCGTCGAATAAAATTATTGTACAGTTGTGGACAATAGATAACCACATTAATGAAATAAAAATTTTCAAATACACTGTAGGGAAAAATAATTTTAAATTGCTGCGTGCGGATTTGACTATCCGATAATTCACTGTTTTGCGTAGGTCAAATCCGAAAAAGTTTATGATTTTAATTCAGTCGAGAGTTTAAATGTTACTGTCGCTACGCAAAAGTGATCGGAAAAATTATGTTTTTAAGAACAGAAAATAAGTTAATAATTGTGAAAGAATTTCTAAATGATAGTGAAACGTCTCGATTTTATACAAATAGGAACTGGGAGCTACGTTTGTACATCCAACAAATGTAAACGCCAAATGGATTGACAGGTCTCTGCGTGTATTCTGAGGTGACGCGGGCCTCTTCTTTTGGAAGTTTTAACTCTCTCTGATCCGTGTTGGATCACATCGCTGAGTCAAGAAAAAAGGTTACTTAGTGACCGTTTGCTTGTTTTTGAAAAATATATTTTGTGAGGAGCTGCGCAGACGAGCTTGCATTTGTCGAACATAGGCATTGCGTACTAGCCTACCTTCAAAAAGGTACGAATGCGTACCTCTACATTAAAGTTCAAGCAGTAGGCAGGTAATATCTCGACTTACCTTCAGACCTCTCTAGCTGTGATCAGCGCGCTTTCCGCCTTGGGACACCGTCTGCACAGAATATCAGTACAATCACAAATAAAATACCAGTTTAAGGACGTTCATTTGTCGTAAGTCAGAGAGTTTATACAGACGCAGCATGTCTCTGGAAACTCTGGGCTAAAGCTGATTGTTGCGGGGAGGAATACGCGCCATGTATTCGGTAGAATGTGTAAGAGACACCACGAAACTGCTGTAACTCTGCGTCTACAGCCCTTACGAATGGATTAAGTTTAAAAAATACTAGTATATATAGTCAGTTCACTGTCGCAAAAGGCAGCTTCTTCGTATTCAGTATTTGGTTTGTAAATGAATCGTAAGCCTACGCTAATGGCTTGGTAGCTCCGTTCAGCGTTACACTTTATTCTTTGAGTTTTATATAATAATGAAAGTCATATAATTTATGTCTTTTCTTAACGAATGGAAATCTAAAATCAGTCATCCTCTGCTGGACATATAAGAAACGTGGGCAAAAATATTCATCACACAGTCTAAAGAAACAAGACGGGAGGCTGAAATAAGTACTGTTCAACAAAGGCGTATTTAATTCCGAGAGAAAAAATAAGTAAAAAAAGGTACGAAGTGTTCACGTGGAGTGTCGAGCTGCATGAATACGTAATGAGAGCAGCAGTAGCAGAAAGAGGAAGAGAACAGGAGCTCTGAGAATGATATAGCGGTCGGGCGCTAATAAATATTACGTGTAGTCAGATTTATTGACACTTAATCATCGCAAGACGGACGAAGATCAGTGGGAGGAGTACATGAGAAGACCAGTGGGGGCGTACTATATATTAGGTTGGTGCACACGGTCGTAGCGTTTTTGTTTTGAACATGATGGTTATAGATTGTCATTCTTTTGTTTGTAGTTCACTGCCGTTATTTAAATTGTCATTTTTTTATTTGGGGATATAGAGTGGAGCTGTGGACGCTAGAAAATAGAGTGCCAAGAGGAGAAATAGGAACATTTTAGACGTATTCTTGTGTTTGGGTTCAATAGAGAGGTGACAGCAGCGGAGACAGTAGACACACCTGTGCCATGTACGGGGATAATGCCACTGGACATAGAAAACGATTTTTTCGTTATAAAGAGGATCTTTTTGCATTAGAAAGGTCACAGTTAGTAGTAAAAGACAGAAAGTCATCGAGTAAAACAGAGGTAATATCCGGCGTTCCCCAAGGAAGTGTTATAGGCCCTCTATTGTTCGTGATCTATATTAACGACATAGGAGACAATCTGAATAGCCGTCTTAGTTTGCAGGTAATGCTCTCATTTACTGTCTTGTAAAATCATCAGATGATCAAAACGACTTGCAAAATGATTTAGATATCTGTATGGTGCGAAAAATGGCAATTGATCCTGAATCAAGAAAAGTGCGAAGTTATTCACATGAGTACTCAAAGAAATCAGCTAAATTTCAATTACGCGATAAGTCACACAAATCTGAGGGCTGCAAATTCAGCTAAATACTTAGGGATTACAATTACAGGTAACCCAAACTGGAACGATCACATAGATAATATTGTGGGTAGAGCAAACCGAAGACTGCGATTCATTGACAGAACACTTAGAAGGTGCAACAGGTCTACTAAAGAGACTGCTTACACCACGCTTGTCCGCCCTATTCTGGAGTATTGCTGCGCGGTGTGGGATCAGCGTCAGGTGGGACTGACGGATGGCATCGAAAAAGTACGAAGAAGGGCAGCTCGTTTTGTATTATCGCGAAATAGGGGAAATAGTGTCACAGACATGATACGTGAATTCGAGTGGCAATCGTTAAAACAAAGCCGTTTTTCGTTGCGACGGGATCTTCTCATGAAATTTCAATCACCAGTTTTCTCCTCCGATTGCGAAAGCATTCGGTTGGCACCCACCTACATAGGGAGAAATGATCATTACGATAAAATAAGAGAAATCAGGGCTCGCACGGAAAAATTGAAGTGCTCGTTTTTCCCACGTGCCCGTTCGAGAGTGGAACTGTAGAGAGACAACATGAAGGTGGTTCATTGAGCCCTCTGCCAGGCACTTTATTCTGGATAGCACACTAATCACATAGATGTACATGTAGATGTAGTGAACTTCGGGGTTTGATGAATATCATTTAAACGATTTAATTCTCACTGATCCATGCAGTGTTTCGAGAACTGGAAAATGTGATGAACAGTGATCATTCCACCATCGTGCGACGTTTGCATGCGATGAGGGTAGTTTCAAAAATTGAACTATCACAAAGTCAGTGGGTGAGCATATGTGCATCTCTGCTCGTTTTTCATAAATTGGTTCGTGAAAAACACCGACCATTTCTGTACTGTATCGTTACTGGTGACGAGAAGTGGTGTCTCTGTGCTAACATAAGGAAAAGAAAGTGATGGTTCGGCACAAATAAAGCAGCAACTCCCCGTACAAAGATATGTCGGCATCCACAAAAGATAATGTTATTCATCTGGCGGAAGAGCGACGGTGTGGTGTACTACTAACTGCTTTTCCGAGGTTCTCGAATGGTTCAAATGGCTCTAAGCACTATCGGACTTAACATCTGAGGTCATCAGTCCCCTAGACTTAGAACTGCTTAAATCTAACTAACCTAAGGACATCACACACGTCCATGCCCGAGGGAGGATTCGAACCTGCGTCTGTAGCAGCCGCGTGGTTCCGGACTGAAACGCCTAGAACAGCTCGGCCACAGCGGCCGGCTTTCCGAGGTGTAACCATCACTGCTGACATTTATAGTCAACAACTGAGACGTCTTGCAGACGCAATCCAAGAACAAAGACCAATATAACGCCCGTCCTCATTCCGATACAGTGACAAAAAACGCTACACAGAATTTGGAACGTCATTGCTCACCCACCTGATCCTGCGCCCACAAATTTTCACTTTCTCCGTTCTCTGTGGAACAATCTTTAAGGAACTTCCTTTCCGGATGAGAGTGTGCTCCAAACTTGGCTCGACGGGTTCTTCGCCTCAAAACCACCTAATTTTTACAGTTTCGAAATGGAAAAATTATCCCTCAATTGGCAGACGGCTGCAAATAGTGAAATAGAATATATTGTCGATGACTAAAGTCTCTGTGATGTGTATCTGTTGTATTTATTAAACTTATGGAAGAACGCTACGAACTTATGCACCAACCCATTAGATGTAACCGACCAACAGGCTCAATTCTTTGGAAGGAAAATGAAATGAAAAATTACACTAACTGAATGGTAAAGATGTTGATATACTACGACTTTTACATTCAATACGGAACAAGTACCCAGTACAATCGTTCCGATCGGTGTGTCGACTGACATGTGTAATTATTTTGTCTCATTCCATAACAATTCCGTCAATCCTTTTGTACCTATGGCTTCTGCTAGTTCTCCTATCTGTTAGTTGATAGAAAACAATGGAGGTGTTCTTTGCTGTGAATATTTACCTTCACACTGCCAACGGTTCTCAGTATTGTAACCCTGACACACGTGTGTGCAGGTATCAATTCGAACAGCTTCAAGGGAGAGATTCGTGTAGATACACGTCCATCAGGTATTTGTATAAAACATTTACGGACAGGTTGTGCTTCGTATGTGGAGTATGATAGGCATCCTATGCAAATGATTTGTTGTCTTATTGGCGGACTGGACAGAGATCACATATTTAGAATTGGCAGAAGACATACTTTTTGCTTTCTTTAACTAATTCTTCCCCACTCCACCGCGATGCATAGGCTACGCTTACTACATTTACTGAAGGCAGACAGTTACTAAATGTGACTGTAATGAACTGCAGATCAAAAGAATCTGCATTTCACGAGGTAGCTCCTATAATCTACTTGTTGATGAATGAAGATATTTCATGGCTCTAACTACGAGTTGCTTATTAAAATAAGCGAAAATTGGTTGAAATATTATAAAGTTCGCCCACTGAGTTCGTACCTCGAAAACATTGACTTGGTATGACATACTTCGCTTTTATCACAAAATGAGTGTGAAGATGTCATGTCCGTATGTCTATCTACATGCGAATCCCGCTCCAGCTACTGCCGGGTCTGGGTGCTGACGAGTCCTCTCCATTTGGCTTGGTCCTCCCACCACCTTTCTTCCTCCACTTGCTGCCAGGTCACACCTCTGCTTTCAACAGATCTTCTCACTCCCATTTTCCACCGTGTTCTTGGGCGCCCTCTAGGTCTTTTCCCATCCACCTTTAGTTCTTCCATAATTTTGGGGAGTCTCTGCCCATGCATCCTCTTAAGATGCCCATACCATCTTAATCTCTTTCTTTCAGTTTCTTCTCTCATACTTTCTTGTTTGAGGTCCTTTCTAATCTCTACATACCTTACTCTGTCCATTCTTGTTTTTCCCTTACCTGCTCTGAGAAATTTCATTTCCCCTGCTTGCAGTCTGCTTCAGTCCCTTTCTGTCATTGTCCATGTTTCTCCACCATAGGTGACAATAGGGATGTAATAATTCTTATACATAAGGAGTTTTCCTCTTTCTGAAATCTCATTATTCCAAATCAGATGTTTTATTGTTTGCTAGAAATTGCCTCCCTTCTGTAACCTCCTATTAATTTCGTTAGTTATTCTTCCATCCCCAGATATTTCACTCCCTAAATAAGTGAAACTTTCTGCCACTTTGAGGGGTTCTCCATTCAAGGTAATATTTCCATTGATTCCTTTCTCTCTTCCAAATACCATTACTTCACTCTTATCTTTATTTATTTTTAATCCATAACTTTTCATTATTTCCTTCCACGCATCAAGCTGTAACTGTACATCTACCTCTTTATCACCCCATATTACCATATCTGCAAACATCATCTTTTTGTCTTTTTCTTTTACTATATCTTTAACTGCCCTATTCATTCCCTCCATCACAACATTAAAAAGCGCAGTCATGTCCGTATGTATCAGGTAAAATATCAAAGTAGTGTGAAACCTGGAAATTTACTCTAAATGTTCTGATGCGTAAAATTTTGCCCTTTACAAAATCAAACAAGTGACAGTTGTAGTCAGTCAACCCGTACAAATACCTGGGTGTAACAGTTTGTGAGGATACGGAATGGAATGATCACATCGGATTAGTTAAGGTAAATCAGATGGGAGACTTCTTTTAGTTGGTTGGAGACCTGGAAAAGGCAGTCAGTCTAAACAGGCGATTGCTTGCGAAATACTCTTACGACATGTCCCAGAATACTAAAATGGTCCAAATGGCTCTGAGCACTATGGGACTTAAATGCTGAGGTCATCAGTCCCCTAGAACTTAGAACTACTTAAACCTAACTAACCTAAGGACGTCAGACAAAAATCTATGCCCGAGGCAGGATTCGAACCTACGACCATTGCGGTCGCGCTGTTCCAGATTGTAGCGCCTAGAACCGCTCGGCCACTCAGGCCGGCCCTAGAATACTGCTCAAGTTTGCATGACCGACACCAAATAGGACCAACAGAAAATATTGAAAGTGTTCAAAGAATAGCAACAAGAGTGGTAAGATTTGTTGACCAACCGCTAAGTATCACGAAATGCTATAAGAAATGTATTGGTAAGATTTGTTGACCAACCACTAAGTATCACGAAATGCTATAAGAAATGTATTGGCATACGCTCGAAAGAAGACGGCAATTATTCCCTGCGAACCTGTTTTAAGAATCAGAGTTAAGTGAAGAATAAAGGAGCACACTGCAGCCCTCTAACTTAAAGGAGCTGTAGCGACTGTAAAGAACAGATCATATTACAGTGAGGGGACAAATGTCGTGAGATACCACTTAATATTGTCAGAGCTCCTTGTACACGGCATAGTGTAGCAGCTCCACGTGGCATGGACTCAACAAGTCGTTGGAAACCCCCTGTAGAAATATTGAACCATGCTGCCCCTACAGCCGTCCGCAATTGCGGAAGTGTTGCCGCTGCAGAATTTTGTGCGCGAACTGACCTCTTGGTTATGTTCCATAAATGTTCGATGGGATTCATGGCTCCCGATCTGGCTGGCCAATCATTCGCTCGAACTGTCGAAAATCTTCTTCAGGCCAATCGTAAGTCCGGCCGCTGTGACCGAGCGATTCTAGGCACTGCTGCTGCTACGGTCGCAGATTGGAATCCTCCCTTGGGCATGGGTGTGTGTGATTTCCTTAGGTTAGTTAGATTTAAGTAGTTATAAGTTCTAGGGGACTGATGACCTCAGATGCTAAGTCCCATAGTGCTTAGAGCCATTTGATCCACTTTTAACCAATCGTAAGCAATTGTGACCCAGAGACACGACATGGTTGTTTGGGAACATGAAGCCTATGAATGGCTGAAAATGATCTCCAAGTAGCCGATGCACCAGAGAACCAAATCCATTCCATGTATATACAGCCCACACACTATTATGGAGGCACCACCGGCTTCCACAGTGCTTCGTTGGCAACTTGGGACCACGGCTTCGTGGGATCTGAGCCGCACTAGAACCCTACCACCAGCTCTTACCAACTGAAATCGGGACTCATCTGCCCAGGGCACGGTTTTCCAATCGTGTATGGTCCAACTGATATGGTCACGAGAGGCGCAGCAGATGATGTGCTGTTAGCAAAGGCACTCGCGTCGGTCGGCTGCTGCCAGAGGACATAACCGCCAAATTTCGCAGCACTGCGCTAACGCATACGTTCGTCGTACGTCCCACATCGATTTCTGTGGTTATATCAACCAGTATTGCTTGTCTGGTAGCACTGACAATTCTACGCAAATGCCGCTGCTCTCGGTCGCTGAGTGAAGGCCGTCGGCTACTGCATTGTAACTTATTAAGTCTGTGCGACCTTTCGAAGGGCGTTGTAGAGTGCTGACGTTCCGCGAAACGAGTCGGGTGTTGACTGTCCCACCCCAGCGGCTGACCTCGATGTCGTTAGCGCACAGCGGGCAGCCAGTGGGAGGGGAGAAAGAGCGCTGGCGCGGGTACGCTTAGGTACGCGGCGCGGCGCGGCCGGAAGCGGCGTTGAACCGTGGCGGGGTCGCTGGGCGGCTGGAGGCCCGGCCCGGCGCGGCCGTCACGCCCTGCCCGCCGCATACCGCAGACCGCCGCCTGCGCCCAGCCAGGGCGGGGCACAGCCACAGCCGCAGCCGCCGTGTGTGTCGACGAGCCGTGAATCAGGGCCGACAGCGGCGCCTGTCTCTGCCCTGCTCCCACTCCCGTAACTACCACCACCCTCCTCCCCTCTAACTTCCTCCCATCGTTCCTCCTGTCTCCTTCTCACTCTCCACCTCGTCCTCCTATAAATATTACTTCGATCCTCTCCTTATTCAATTCCTCCTCGTTCTTCTCATTGTCTTCCAACTCCCTCTTCATCTACTGCTTCCACACACTTTTTGCCTTTCTTCTTCTGCTTAATTCCTCCTATCTGCTTCTCACTCTCCACCTCCTCCTGCTCCTCCTCCTCCTCCTCCTCCTCCTCCTCCCCCCCATCCTCCCTGTCTTCCAACTCTCTCTTCATCTGCTTCTTCCACACATTTTTTTCCTATCTTCTTCTTCTCTCAGCTCCACCACTCTCTTGTTCTTCTTTTGCTTAATTCCTCCTATCTCCTTCTCATTCTCCACCTCCTGTTACAACTGTTACTTTGATTTTCTGCTTATTCAATTGCTCCACCTCCTCCTCCTCCTCCTCCTCCTCCTCCCTTCTTCAAATTCCCTCCACCTCATTTGCTTCTTCCACACAGATTTTTCCTGTCGCCTTCTTCTCCTCTCCTCTCCTTTCCACCACTCCCCTTTCTCTTTCTTCTCCTCCTCCTCCTCCTACTACTACTACTACTACTACTACTACTACTACTACTTTAGTCTGTAAACTGAAGAGTTGTAAGTGGCTGTTTAAGTTTTTTATTGTTGGAATTTTTGCTACTGTCCCCTTTCTCTTTCTTCTCCTCCTCCTCCTCCTCCTCCTACTACTACTACTACTACTACTACTACTACTACTTTAGTCTGTAAACTGAAGAGTTGTAAGTGGCTGTTTAAGTTTTTTATTGTTGGAATTTTTGCTACTGTAGTGTTGGCCAGCTGGATGTGAACAGTGTATAGTGTTGGGCAGTTGGAGGTGAGCCGCCAGCAGTGATGGATGTGGGGAGAGAGATGACAGTATTTTAAGACTGGACGATCTGAACGTGTGTCCATCACAGACAGTAAATTTGTAATACTGTATATCATGAACTAATATATATATATAACTTTTGAATATTATTAAGGTAAATACATTCTTTGTTCTCTATCAAAATCTTCATTTGCTAACTATGCCTATCAGTAGTTAGTGCTTTCAGTAGTTCGAATCTTTTATGTAGAAATACAGATATTTGGAAAAATCTGCGGTGGCTGAACATAGCCTGCTTAACAAGCATAAGATTTCATTTGAAGAAACCCACACATCGAATTACTGGGACTCGAAATTAGCCTTAGCGATAATAACTTTAACAGAGATAACGGCTATGCAGTGAGCAACACTTGGAAGAGGGCACTGGATAAAGAAAAGTCGCAGAGGAAAACTTCCCGCACTTTACCTCCTGATCAAGGGGTGGGGGTGCAAGCAACGCGGGATAGAAACTACATCTATGGAAGTAGATGGCACCACTTCACTACGCGCCATATCGCTGTTGCTACGACGTATTCCAGCCAATCAGAAGCCGTCCTTTGCTTATAAAAGTGGGTGCCTCGCTAGTTCACGACAGTCAGTTTTAGCCCTGACGGCGACCATGGAGGTAGTGGTCGAAAGCTCGGAGTTTTAGCCTGAATTGACGCGGCATGTACACCGAGAGGTTTTTATTCAAATAACGTACGAGGTTTATCAGCACAGTAATTCATTAATTTTTCTAAGGGGATGTTTCAGAGTGAACAGCACGTAATGGTGGAAGAAATGGCCTTTGCAGGCAAAACGCTGCATTTCTTCTGTATGTTACATCTGTATTACTAAAAAACAGTTAACCCTTCAAGACATTTTTTATGGAATGGAATCCGTGATAATTGCATGGGGAGAGATCAGGACTGTAGGATGGGTACTCTAGTGCCCCCCACGTCAATTGGCGTAACTTCTGCCTTACGACATTTGCGTCTTTTGTAGAATTGCGCATCATTCCATAACGGTGGATTTCGGCAGATGTGCTCCGCTATAAACATTCTTCATCGTCCGATGGATGTCTACCAGTGTTTGTCCTTCTGTAGCCAAGAACGCAGCTCGCTGATCCTGTTCGGATGCTGTCGACAAGGGATCTCAAATCGATTCCATATTTCTAGATTCCCAGAAAGCTTTTGATAGCGTTCCTCACAAGCGACTATTAATCAAATAGCGTGAATATGGAGTATCGTCTCAGTTGTGTGACTAGATTTGTGATTTCCTATCAGAAAGGTCACAGTTCGTAGTGACAGGCGGTAAACCATCGAGCAGAACAGAAGTGATATCTGGCGTTTCGCAAAATAGAGACATAGACCCTCCGCTGTTCCTGATTTACATAAATGATCTAGGTGATAATCTGAGCAGCCCACTTAGATTGTCTGCAGATGATGCTGTAATTTACCGTCTAGTAAAATCATCAAACGATCAATTCCAATTACAAAATGATCTATAGAGAAATTCTGCACGGCCAGAAAAGTGGCAGTTGCCGCTAAACAATGAAAAGTGCGAGGTCATCCACATCAGTACTAAAAGGAATCCGATGAATTTTGGGTATACGACAATTCGCATAAATCTAAGGGCTGTCAATTCGACTAAATACCTAGGAATTAAAATTAGGAGCAACTTAAATTGGAAACACTACATAGTTAATATTGTGGGGAAGGCAAAACAAAGACTGCCCTTTGTTGTCAGAACACCTAGAAGATGCGACAAATCCACTAAAGAGACAGCCTACATTACACATGTCCGGCCTCTGCTGGAATATTGCTGCACCGTGGGGTCCTTACCAGATAGGATTGACGGAGGACATCGAAAAAGTGCAAAGAAGGGCAGCCCGTTTCGTGTTATCGCGCAATAGGAGTGAGTGTGTCACTGATACGATACCCGAGTTGGGGTGGCAGTCACTGAACCAAAAGCGGTTTTCTTTGCGGCGAGATCTATTTACGAAATTTCAGTCATCAATTTTCTCTTCCGAATGCGAAATTATTTTGTTGACACCCACCTACGAAGAAATCAGAGCTCGAACGGAAAGATTTAGGTGTTCCTTTTTCCCACGCGCCATTCGAGAGTGGAATGGTAGAGAAGTAGTATGAAAATGGTTCGATGAACCCTCTGCCAGGCACTTAAGTGTGAATTGCAGAGTAATCGTGTAGATGTAGTAATAAAGTCGCCACAGTTCAAGTTCCCTGTTTTACCGCACGGTCGTGGAAGACACATATTTCTCACTAGTCCCTTGCCTAAATGTCGGTGCCTATACGAGATTTTGGAAAATCCCGTTACAAACTTTTAGGACTTGTATATAGGAGTGAGTACATAACATTCTGAAGAGGAACCCACCGTCTCCATGCTACGACCATTGGAAAACATGTTGGTTAACATGTTGGTTAACTTTTACAGTTAATATATTAGGTGCGACCCAGTGGATCACGTCATTTACAATTCCACGCATTAATAACAAACAAAAAAAATAGTCACTATTCATGAACACTGTTGTTTATGATTAAACCGTTTTTGCCCATTTCAAGAAGGGCTAACATTCTGATCCATACAAGGTCTCTTCAACTTGATACAGCACAGTCCCTTCCAGTTCGGATATGCGGCGTTTCCATGCAGTACCACAGTCAGTCCTCCTGATGCTGAAGATACCACTTTTTTCGAAGCCGTTGCGTAATTGCGACGAAAAGGGCATGTGAGCCAGTCGGACGTTGTGGATAACGATTTTAATAGAGGCGACGAGCAAGTCTTCCATTAGCGTGAGCAGCGCCACACAGGAGGATTATGTCGGTGTATTCTGGAAACGTGTACTCAACCATGCTCCTCTAACGGATACGTGAGTGAGGCTCGAACCTGGTCAGAGAGGTAAGACAGACGTCAAATGACAGCCCATCCGACTTAAGCACCCCACCCAAACCATGACTACCCTGTCGCATACTTACCTAGAAATCATGTACACACGCCCCTCTACTAGCTTTAGTAGTTCGTAAGGGAATTTCCGAACTCTGTAACAGCACCGGAATCGAGCTACGATGCATATTCGCTGCAGCAAAGCCCCCAAACGAAAACCTGTTTATCGCTCTTTATAAATCTACTAGACGAATTGGAGATAGTTACAGAAAACAGAAGACCTAGCAGTACATTAAATGAGCATAGAGGGCTGTTTCTTTCGCTCATTCGATGAAGTGTTGTAGAAGGTTATACTAGTTCATAGTTTACACGCATCGATGTGATCCTCACACTCCCCGTCAGCTCTGATAACTTCAACAGCTGTGCTTTGATCATACACGCTATCAGTGACCCAACTGCTAACATTACAGATCTGACTCACACCAGTTCGAGTTTGTCTATGATTCCGAGCAGTACTAACGCGGGACGTCTTGTCGCGAGGGCTACGACTGAAAGTTACCACGTTACAAGATAAATTTTAGTGATTGTCTTTATCTGATAGCATTGCTAAAAACTATAATTTTCACACATTTCATGATGCTCGCGTCTGACGAAAGACAACGATTTTTTTTTTCTTTTGTCATTCTTGATGTGGACCGCCACGACTTCCTCTCTTGTGCCAACCTCTTCACACCAGAGTAGCACTTGAACCCTACGTTCCCAATTATTTGTTAGATGTATTTGAGTCTCTGTGTTCCCCTACAGTTTTTACTCTCTATAGCTTCCTCAGGCACCAACGATGTTATTCCCTGATGACACACACCTTATCATTCTGTCTTTTCTTCTTTCCATTGTTCGCCACATGTTTCTTCCCTCGTCTGTCTAAGGAAAACCACCTCATTTTATCTGATCATTCTACCTAATTTTTAACGTCCTTCAGTAGCACCACATCTCAAACTCTTCGATTCTATTCTTTTCCAGTTTCCCCATAATCCATTATTCAATAGTATATCAAGTTGTGCAGGAATTGAGGCCGTGGTATCTGAATATTAATTACAACGGTCGCTGTGCCTCAAGAAGGCCACGCCTACAGTTGCTAAGAATTTTGTAACTCAGAATCTCAGCTTTTGACAACCATTACGTAACGTTCCAGCTGCAGATATTTTGTGAGGGCTAATACAACTGTAATGTCTTGTAATGCTATCAGTACAATTTTCAGGGAAAAACACAAAACAATTTTCTAGAGTATTTTTTCCTAAATGGTTTCTTTGTGCAAGATCGGGAGTTGCTATTAGTATCGAAGGCAATAGAACAGAGAATAACAACTTTTGAAGATACGTAACGAAATGAGAAGGTGTTTTGCAACACATGTAGATGAAAAGAAAGTAATAATTCATAATGCAACCATAACTTCAACAATAAAACTCCAATTTATGTTGAACTAAATGCAGTTATTAGACAAACCAGAATGTAAGTTTGAAACCGTACTAATTGTTTTCGCTTCATTTTATTGTTACAAGATACTATTTTTCTCTCTGATGAAAGCTTCCAAAACTACGTTTAGCCAAGAGTTTATCGTAGACGCATAGTTAGTTTCTATTGTCCCGTAGCTCCATCTCTGATTTCGGACATCCTACCTGTTTATATGCATTAACGTTGTCACTCACAATATCAGTATCTTTAAGTTTTTCTGTGTTTTCTCTCCGGAGAAATGGACTACTTATAATGACGTCAGCTGTGTTACGTACGACTGACAGCCAGTTTCCATTTTATTGTAATACTGAATACAGCGAGAGGTACATAAACCGTTGCACAATTGTCGGTAGTAAAAGTTTATTTTTAAATCAGTTTCACACCTGTTTACTGCAAGTACCTGAGAGCGGATGATACGGAAATGAAAGTGAAGGACATCTCCTATCTTGTAGCGCCATCTCCAGCCTCGTTATTCACCCGCGGAAATTTCAATAGCAGTTGCCTCTCATTGTGAATCACAGAAGAGCGGAGGCGTGCAAAGCAGAACAAAGGCGAGGAATGCTGACAGGGGGAGGCGTTTACTTACCGCCCCGTGACGCAAGGGCAGAATCACGCTGCGCTTGCAGAGGCACCTTTCGCGAGTTGTGGGCGATCCCACTTGCCAGTCCCTTATTGAGCTCTCAGTGCAAGATAGAATCGCTTGCGTTGAACATGTGCAGTGTCTGCAGTTTATTCTTCAAAAATTTCTGACTTCGAATTCTCCCGTAAACTTTTTTTTCAGGACAACAGGTACGGGGCACCAGCAGTAACAGCAACACGAACAGTTACGAGTATGCACAATAAATGGCCCGTCGCCTTTGAGCAGTGTATCGTAGCTCGCTAGAAGCAGGTAGCGTTCGACGTTTTCAAGAAGAGCTACTGAGAACAGGCACAGAAAATCTACCTCTATAGGCTCGAGCAAGATATTTTGTACCCTCGTACAGTGATATTCGCGAGAAAGAAGAGCTCTTTTGTGATCCAACATCGATTCTGCAAGCAGCAGTCCTGTGAAACGTGCTCTGTCCGTGTACAAGAACCAGAAGATAGCACAGTTAATCTTGATGTCTTTCTTCTTAGCTTTCGGAAACCCTGCGATATAGTTCCGCACAATCGCCTAGTAAACCAAACGCTGCAACAACTATGAAACTGGATTGAAGACTTACATAACCCATTACATCATTCTTAATAGGGAGGTATCGCCACGAGCAGTTGTAACGTCCAGTGTAACTAAGAAAGCATGATAGGACAGTAACAGGGTGCTGTAAAAACAGAAGGTAGTCGTACAGACCGAAACAAGGAAAACAAGTCCAGTAGTCATAAATGGTGCATAGGCATACCATTTGAGGTATGAACGCTTGGAAATGAGCACAGTCGTAGCACTGACGTCTTCTTGCATCACAGTACCCATCTCAACCGCCGCGTGTCGTGAATACATGTCAGGTGTGAAACTTCCTGGCACTTAAAAATTGTGTTCCGAACCGCGATTCGAACTCGTGACCTTGCTTTTCACGGAGAAGTTCTCTACCAACGGAGCTATCCAAGCACGACTCACGCCCCGTCCTTACAGCTTTACTTCCGCCAGTACCACTCTGCTACCTTCCAAACTTCGCAGAAGCTCTCCTGCGAACATAGCAAGATAGTTCTGATCTGCCAGGAAATTTCACATCCGCGCACACTCCGCTGCAGAGCGAAAATTTCATTCTGGAAACATATCCCAGCTGTTGATAAGCCATATCTCGACGATATCCTTTCTTCCCGGAGCGCTAGTCTCGCAAGATTCGCAGGAGAGCTACTGTAGCGGAGGCGCTTCTAGAGGAGGCCATGACCAAGTTAGTCGATAAAAAAACATAGTTCGAACTACAGAATAGACTGCAGACCATTTAATGCTCAGACCGATGTGTAGCTAAGGTATTATGATGGAACACTTTCTTAGCATGTGGTCCGTGTTATGCAACTAAATGAAAGGCTGTTTTTTGTGCCATACGCGTTTCCCTTGTTTTTATATCTGAAGCATCGTCGGTGGTTAATTGTGATGTTGTTAGTCCATATGTGCCATGTTGAGATGTACTTAGATGGTCTGTGTGCTCAGTATGTCCGATTTTTGGCGTTACTGCGTAGACGCTTCATCTTAATACCTCTCTTCCACTGATCACTAAAACAAAAACGCAGTGGTCAGAGGGAGTGAGGTGTTAAAACGAAACGTGATTGTAAAACGCCGAAAAGCCGACATCACGGGCACATAAAGCATCTAAATACTTGTACATCTCCAGCACGTTACAAATCGCCACTGAAGATGCTTCACAAACAAGAAGCGAAACGCTTATGGCACAATAAAAACAACCTTTCATGTAGTTGTATCAGATGAACCACATGCAAAGAATATAGAAGCAACTGATGATCGACGAGAAACATAAAAAGAAGACATCAGAAGTCTGTTGATTCTGCTGACAGCGGAAACTCGACTGTGTTCATAATCGTTATCAAAAGCCTTTTACCGCCTGCTATCAACAAGAGCTCCCCTCAAAATATTAGTGAGCAGATATTTCAAGACGCTGTACACAAACGACATGAAGGGCAAGAGTCCTAGCATCCCAAGGTTGTCCGCAGACGATGCAGTGACACACAACGAGGTCACATCGTTAGAATATTTTGACAGTATTTACGAAGACGAGCAGGCGATCAACGTTTAGGGCGAAGCGTAGACGCTAATCGTCATTTATAGCTGCTTCACCAGACCTCTATGGAGTTTCCGAAAAGCACACCTAGAATGTTGAACGTAGAGCTCCTATTTTGTATATTAATAAACCGATCTTACACACAACTGAAATACTTTTTCCCTAATACTAAACTCATGCCTGTATCCCTCCCCCCCCCCCCCCCCCCCCGCCCCCAACTGCTAACCCAACAGACTACACAGTTCATTTCAGAATACCACAAAACTTTGAAAGCTCTTCGTTTACATATACTGGCTGACAGTTATTTAACTATATAAAATAAAACGTCATAGCTTCTGAACGGTTTGCGTTAGGACGTTCAAACTGCACGGCTGGCCGCGGGGCATGATGGGAATTGTATGGTTTGGCTTAGCGACGAAGCACACCTCCATTCGGATGGGCTCGACAGTAAGCAAAATTGGCTCATTTGAGGGACTGAGAATTCGTATTTCCCGATCGAGAAGTCTCTTCACCCTCAACGGATGACTGTGTGGTGTGCAATGTCCACTCACGGAATAATCCGTGCGGTATTCCTTGATGCCACGGTGACCACCAAATGGTACGTGAGGGTTTTGGAAGATGATTTCATCCCCATTACCCAAAGTGACCCTGATGTCGACAAGATATGGATCATGCTAGACGGAGCTCGATCCCATCAAAGCAGGAGAGAGTTTGATGTCCTGGAGGAACACAATCGGGATCGCATTCTGGCTCTGGGGTATCCAGAGGCCACTAGCATGGGCCTCGGTTGGCCGCCATATTCTCCGGATCTGAACACATGCGACCCCTTCTTCTCGGGCTATATTAAGAACAAGGCGTACAGCAATAACTCCAGAACTGTTGCTGAGCTGAAACAGACATTCAGGGGTCATCGACAACATTGATGTTCCGACACTTCAGCGGGTCATAGAATTTCCCTGTACGTGTGCGCCACATCGTCACCAATGATGGCAGGCATATCGAACATTTCATAACTTAAATCCGAATACCTGCAGTGACGTTCACTTGTTGGACAAAGTGTGTGTCCGCCGTAGTTAGTAACTAATTTACGTACGTCTTTCATCGCCTTTGTTTTAATGACTGCCTCAAACTTGCTTATCATATCCTTCAAACGGTTCAAATGTCTCTGAGCACTAGGGGACTTGACTTCTGAGGTCAAAAAATGTTCAAATGTATGTGAAATCGTATGGGACTTAACTGCTAACGTCATCAGTCTCTAAGCTTACACACTACTTAACCAAAATTGTCCTAAGGACAAACACACACACACACACACACACACACACACACACACACACACACACACACACACACACACACACACACACACATGCCCGAGGGAGGACTCGAACCTCCGGCGGGACCAGCCGCACAGTCGATGATAGGTAAGGGGGTAGGACGTCAAACTGGCCGATTTGGAGCAAGAAAGGCACCTCAGGACATTTTAATTTCCACTGTCTATACTTTCACAAATAAATTCATAAAAATTTGTCAGCATGACCAGGAAGGATTCAGAACTCACACTCATAGCACTGGAAGTTGGAAAACATAACGCAATGATTTTTGTTACATGTGAAATTTCATCATTTTTTTCACGTACTAATGTCAGTATTTGTTGCTATGGGTACACTTTTCTTCATAAGTAAGAGAGATTCTTCAATGAATTTTGCACAGAATACAAAATATACTTAAAGGTGCATGAAACTGTAGAATTTTCCGTAATTAACTACAAAATTTGTGTTTTTTTCTTAACAAGAAATTTAAAATACAACAACTCATTTGTTTTTTCACAGATTAAATAAATTCTTGAATTTCATACACCTGGAAGTATGGTATGTATGCTGTGCAAAATTCATCGAAGAATCTCTCTAACTTATGAAGAAAAGTGTACCTATAGCAACGAATGCAGCCGTTAGTAAGTGAAAAAAATAATGAAATTTCGCACGTAAAAAAAATTTATTTTGTTGTATTTTCTAACTTCCACTGCAATGAGTGTGAATCCTGAATCCTTCCTGGTGATGCTGACAAAGTTCTATGAATTTATTTGTAAAAGTATAGACACTGGAAATTAAAATGTCGTGTAATGCCTCTCCTGCTCCAAGTCCTACCCCCCGTAAACCTAAATAACCTAAGGACATCACACACATCCATGGCCGAGGCAGGATTAGAACCTGCGACCGTACTGGTCGTGCGGTTCGAGACTGAAGCGCCTAGAACCGCTCGGCCGCGACATATCCTTCGTTAGAGTATTGTATCGTATACTTCGACACTACATTCGTAACGCTCGATTACTCAAACACGGACCTACAATACCAGTATGGCGCACCTACACAGTGGCTTCACTTCCGTGACATCGAACATTCCCACGTTGCAGCAAATTGTAAACAAGAGGAATCTAACTGCAGAAGAGAACCCGCCACTATAGGATGTGGAACTGCTGTTGCGACGGCATCTGTGATAACTGTACGATCGGGGTGCAGCAGAAGGCCGGCAGGCTCGGCGGTACGATACAGACCGACCGCCAACCAGTGCACGTGCACAGGTGCGGCCGGTAGGAGAGCACGCGGCCCGGGGATTGGCCAGCGGGGGGAGGCACGGCGACCTCTTGGGCAACGTTTGTTCGCCGTTCTCCTCAAATGTTGGGCGTGCTACCAGTTCTTGCGGACGGGAGCGCAAATGTCAGGAGCACTAACTACCTGTTCCGCAGACGCCGACCAACGTTTCAATCGCCGCCGCTGCCAGGTGTCACTGCGTTCTGAGGTCGCGGCTTGTAGCACTGTGCCCACAGCATTGCCTAACTGGCTTACTGGGAGCGCATTTTCGTAATAAACTTCCCCGAACCGGAGCAACACTACAGAGTACTACTTAGACCACTGGAGGAAGCAATTACATATAACATACTTTTTTTCCCCTACATCTACATCTACATGATTACTCTGCAATTCACATTTAAGTGCTTGGCAGAGGGTTCATCGAACCACAATCATACCATCTCCCTACCATTCCACTCCCGAACAGCGCGCGGGAAAAACGAACACTTAAACCTTTCCGTTCGAGCTCTGATTTCTCTTATTTTATTTTGATGATCATTCTTACCTATGTAGGTTGAGCCCAACAAAATATTTTCTCATTCGGAAGAGAAAGTTGGTGACTGAAATTTCGTAATTAGATCTGGCCGCGACGAAAAACGTCTTTGCTTTAATGACTTCCATCCCAACTCGCGTATCATATCTGTCACACTCTCTCCCCTATTACGTGATAATACAAAAGGAGCTGCCCTTTTTTACACCCTTTCGATGTCCTCCGTCAATCCCACCTGGTAAGGATCCCACACTGCGCAGCAATATTCTAACAGAGGACGAACGAGTGTAGTGTAAGCTGTCTCTTTAGTGGACTTGTTGCATCTTCTAAGTGTCCTGCCAATGAAACGCAACCTTTGGATCCCCTTCCCCACAATATTATCTATGTGGTCTTTCCAACTGAAGTTGTTCGTAATTTTAACACCCAGGTACTTAGTTGAATTGAGAGCCTTGAGAATTGTACTATTTATCGAGTAATCGGATTCCAACGGATTTCTTTTGGAACTCGTGTGGATCACCTCACACTTTTCGTTATTTAGCGCAGCTGCCACCTGCCACACCATACAGCAATCTTTTCTAAATCGCTTTGCAACTGATACTGGTCTTCGGAAGAGGTTGACTAGACGGTAAATTATAGCATCATCTGCGAACAACCTAAGAGAACTGTTCAGCTTGTCACCCAGGTCATTTATATAGATCAGGAACAGCAGAGGTCCCAGGACGCTTCCCTGAGGAACACCTGATATCAATTCAGTTTTACTCGATGATTTTCCGTCTATTACTACGAACTGCGGCCTTCCTGACAGGAAATCACGAATGCAGTCGCACAACTGAGACGATACCCCGTAGGCCCGCAGCTTGATTAGAAGTCGCCTGTGAGGAACGGTGTCAAAAGCTTTCCGGGAATCTAGAAATACGGAATCAACTTGAGATCCCCTGAACCAAGGTCTCTGAACCATATAAAAATGGCTCTGAGCACTATGGGACTCAACATCTATGGTCATCAGTCCCCTAGAACTTAGAACTACTTAAACCTAACCAACCCAAGGACATCACACAACACCCAGTCATCATCTGAACCATATAGTTTCATTTGATTAAGGGGGGGGGGGGGGGTAGGACATCAAACGGGCCCACTTGGAGCAGGAGAGTCACCACAGGACATTTTAATTTCCACTGTCTAAACTTTTACAAATAAATTCATAAACCTTTGTCAGCATGACCAGGAAGGATTGAGGACTCTTTCTTAGGAAGGAAAGTGTACCTATAGAAACAAACGCAGCCAGTAATAAGGGAAAAAATGAAACTCCACATGTTAAAAAAAAGGTATTTTGCTACGTTTTTGAACTTCCATTGCGATAATTGTGAGTCCTCAATCCTTCCTGGTCATGCTGACTAAGGTTTATGAATTTATTTGTAAAAGTTTAGACAGTGGAAATTAAAAAATATCCTGTGGTGACTCTCCTGCTCCAAGTAGGCCCGTTTGATGTCCTACCCCCCCCCCCCCCCTTAATCAAATGAAACTATATGGTTCAGATAATGTAGAGAGAGAGAGAGAGAGAGAGAGAGAGAGAGAGAGAGAGAGAGAGAGAGAGACAGGAACTGTCGATGACATGCCTCGCTCAGGCCGCCCAAGGGCTACTACTGCAGTGGATGACCGCTACCTACGGATTATGACTCTGAGGAACCCAGACAGCAACGCCTTCATGTTGAATGATGCTCTTCGTACAGCCACAGGACGTCGTGTTACGGCTCAAACTGTGCGCAATAGGCTGTATCAAGCGCAACTGCACTCCCAACGTCCATGGTGAGTTCCATCTTTGGAACCACGGCACCATGCAGAGCGATACAGATGGGCCCAACAACATGTAGAATGGACCGCTCAGGATTGGCATCAAGTTGTCTTCATCGGTGAGTGTCTTATATGCCTTCAACCATACAATTGTCGGAGACGGGTTTGGAGGCAGCCCGGTCAGTCTGAACGCAATAGATACACTGTCCAGCGAATGCAGTAAGGTGGAAATTTCCTGCTGTTTTGGGGTGGCATAAGGTGGGGCTGACTTCTGCCGCTGGTGGTCATGGAAGGCGCCGTTAACAGCTACGTGATGCCATCCTCCAACCGATAGTGCAACCACAGCGGCAGCATATTGGCGAGGCATTCGTCTTCATGTACTACAATTCGCGCCCCAATCGTGCATGACTTCCTTCAAGTTAACATCTCTCGACTAGAGTGGCCATCATGTTCTCCAGACATGAACCCTATCGAACATGCCTCGGATAGATTGAAAAGGACTGTTTATGGACGACGTGATCCACCAATCACTCTGAAGGATCTACGCCGAATCGCCGTTGGGGAGTGGGCCAATCTGGACTAACAGTGCCTTGATGAACTTGTGGATAGTATGCCACGACGAATACAGGCATGCATCAGTGCAAGAGGACGTGCTGCTGAGTATTCGAGAAACAGGCGTGTACAGTAATCTGGACCACCACCCCTGAAGGTCTCACTGTATGGTGGTTCAACATGCAATGTGTGGTTTTCTTGAGCAGTACAAATGCGCGGAAACGATGTTTATGTTGATCTCTATTCCAATTTTCCGTACAAGTTTCGGAACTCTCGAAACCGAGGTGATGGAAAACTTTTTTTATGTGTGTAGAAGATGTAAAATATTATTTATCAGTATAGTTTACTTAAGTAATATTTTTTCAATAATACTTCATTCCCAGTAAATATACTTACAAAATTTTGCAGGTTTCGCAGGAAAAAAATGCAGAAACGTAATTTACGAAGGGCGGGGAGGTGTAGCCTGGTACGCAGGACCGCCTCGGTGTGGCTCCAGTCTCCTGCAACTCTCTCGCAACTCGTTGTTGTTCCATTCGGGAATGGTGCACAGCATAAACGATTGCTGCTCTGTAGTGCTTTACGTCAGTAAAAAATACTACAGATAGCAGCATCAAAATTTTTATAAATGTTCAGTTTGTAATCATAGTCTTGCCATTTCGGGATTTAGTTCAGTTTGAATCGAAAGTTGCTATCAGTTCGTTGCTTCAGAAATATACTGAATATCAGAAAAAACCTATGTTGTGAAGGGGGGGGGGGGGGAAAACACTAGTTTCTGTGTATCACAGACAAAGGTAAGAACCGGCAGTGTTTTGTTGGATGCTCCCATGGGACGCTGCGGGAGTATAACGACAGCATAAGCTGTAAATGCAAGATCCTGTGATGTGCAGTTGCACTTTTGATTGCCGAAACAATATAATTATCGTCCTCTCAGCTAGGCGGCTCCGCGCGGTGACGAAACCACGTCCTTGCCCCGACGCCTCCTCCATGTCTTTGCGACACACGCGAGTCCGCTACGCTGTGTAGTTGCGTCACTGTTAACCGGTGTCTAACGTATCATTTCCTGACCGCGCCTGTGCTCGTTGTGTTCGCTATTGTGAATGCCAGAGCCTGTTTCCGGTACGCATTACGTTGAGCCTGGAGACAGTGGCCAAGTCTTTCTATAACCATTATAAACGGGGATTTTGCGATTCCCCATGATGGATGGTTTCCTCCATCGCCCTTTCGGGAAAGAAAAATTTCTGAAAGCCCTGACACGAAGAAATATTAGCCGGAGCAAGAAGCAGCTAATGCAAATGGTTAAATGTGTCATTGAAGCTGACTGGGTATAAGGGCTCTAACATTCTGCGTGGTGTCTAATATCGGTCGATATTGAACATTTTCATATGTCACGACTTCTCTCATCCACCCCGACACTTAGCGGTAGTTGTATATTATCCCCACTGTATTTTTGTGCAAACAATTACGCAAATAGAATCAGGTACAAATAAAATTTGAGTGAAGATGCTTCAGACGTTCCTGAGTTAAACTTTTGTGTCATCCTCTTTTCACCCCCAACCCTATCGATTGGACGTGGTTGCTACCCACCACAGAAACCTTCGTGACCTTGAGAACAAAGAACCTTCGTGACCTTGAGAACAAAGCTCGCTCGACTTTCATCATAATCTTCGTACATCCATATTTAAATTGGATGATGGTGGGACATCACCTGGTATAATTTTTATAAAAAATGAAACTCCTCCAGCTGTATGTAAGATTTCATATTTATTTTGTTACTAGTTTCGACGTTGCGTCAACGCCATCTTCAGGTCCGTACACGCTGATGAAATCAGTTGTGTGTGGCTGATTACTAGAAGTTAGATGTGTGACCAATACGGGCTCCACATGGACGGCGAGCATCATAATCGGATAAATGATGTTGAAACACATAAAAACGAACAGACAAATATTCATTTTTATGCATTACATTGACCGAACCTAAAAATTTAAAATTCTGCCCTTATCTATCTAACATTCTGCGTGGTGTCTGTCTGTTCTAAGTCGTGTCTCCCCACCAATATCGCGCAACGACGCTCTGAGCGTGTTTTTTAGGGAATTGACTAGTTTGAACCTGGGACCTGTTGCTGGTAAGGAGACACCAGACCACACATGACATGTTGAGTTCAGAAGAGTTCAGTGAGACTAGCGATGATATAACCAAATACTTAATGATTTCAGCGTCAGCTCTACTGCACTTCCAGTAAAAGAATCTTAACACTAAATTTAGTGGAAGTGGTTGAACGCTTTCCTATTTTTAGTTAGCTGTTAAAATAAAGTCGAAAAACCAGTTAAGTTTACCGTTGGAGTTTTTTTTTCTACTCACAAAACATTGTTTATAAATTGCACTATTGATATTTTAATACAGGATGACAAAAATCAACTGCGTTCAACAAAAATGTGAACGAATATTCCCTGAACTGGTTTCCAAGTTCTACAATGGATCGAAGGATGACCTATGCCATATCACATCTATAATCTAGGTTTAAATTAAGTTTCACAAAAGAGAAAACTATCAAAATGGTGTACAGTGACCCTCAATTATCTTTAATTACTTATTTAACTTGTCGTAAATTACAGTGGCTGATGTGGCTTCTCAATAACTATATAACAGAAAAATCATCGCGTTTCACATTTTAACTTCTAGTAGCAAATGTGAATACCATGAGCTTTAATTGACGATCGACACTAATATTACGCAAAAAGGGAATGTAACAGATGAGGCTTCTGCAGTTCTGAGTGAAGCCTTATGCGCTCAAAAATTCTGTCTATCCAATATGAAACGTTATACTTCTCGTGGTGGGGCATGTTTTTAAAGTTTGCAACATAACAGAGACGCGTATAGTCTCACGCTAAAACTTGCTGCTGGTGTGGCCCTTTTAGTGTTGTCGTAAGATCTATACTGTTCTTCTGGAGGGCTCTGTCTTTTAACATGGGCTGGGGGGTGGTCTTGGCGGTCGACTGGCGATGTGGGTGTCCTTTATCGTAGGGCCTTCTGGCTTACACGGTTCTGCTCTCAGCTTCCGTTCTCGTTTCTCCCCTAGTAACTGCGTCTGTCTCACGGTGGGAAGGTATGACATGCATTTAGGCGTTCTGGTGTTAGTCTGTGGTATTCCATTTGCTCACTCGTTACTCGTATTACTTTGGTTAATTTAATGTCAGGATTCATTCGGAGCTATGTGACATGCTGCCGGATTTGCTATCATGTCAGGATTTTCATGGAAGGTGTTGGATTTGCCTGACACCTTACAGGGCTAAACGTTAAATACTTTCATGGAGTCGTTTGTAGCTGGCGAAATAGAGGAAGTGGACGTAGGTGGCCTTCGTGAGATGTAGGTGGGTCGTGCCCTCCGAGGTGGATGTGATGTTTTCCTTCGGTACTACTGACGTGGGGAATCGTGAATGAGCGATCCTTTGCGATTCACGAACTAAATTTTTGTAGTATGGGAAAAGATATTACAATCTAAAGTGAGGACCGAAAGGTGGGGGGGGGGGAGGGGGGGAGAGGAGAAGACAAGGGGCTGTTGATGTCAACTGCATCGGGACTTTATGCGGAGTCAGCGGCGACGAGCGAAAATATGTCCCGAACCGGGATTTGAACCAGGGATTCCCGCTCATAGTTGAGTTACTCGCTGTGCCTCTGCCGGACGCGTTGTCTACTGCAGCTGGGCGGTCTACCTCGGCCGACCCACATTCCCTCCTACAGCGACCTGTCGGCAGTTCCCACTGCTTTCCGCAGGAGGTCGGACATAATTGTGCATCCGCAGTGAAGGTGGTCCACTCACTGTCAGTCGAGACGAGTCAGTTTCAGTAATGCGTGGTGTCTGTTATTTCGGACGTGGTGCATTGTCATCCATAAAACCTCCAAGGTTGTTTCGGAAGGTGAAGTCCGTGAATGCCTGCAAATGGTCTCCGAGTAGCCTAACATCCTGAGGGCCCAGCGCATTCCATGTAAACACAGCCCACACCATTACGGAGCCATCACCAGCTCGCACAATGACTTGTTGGCAACTTGGCTCATTGCGCCACTCTCTAACCCTACCATTTTTGATATACAGGACATAAAATCCTATCTGAGGCCTCCGATCATTTTTATGTTAATAATTCGCAAACAGTGCTGTACAATCACAATAAAGTCATGAGATGTTCAATTGTCTCTTTTATTAGAACATGTTACGCGTTCCGGGATTACACACCCATCTCCAGACATCACAAAATTCAACTCGTTCCTAACCAACCAGGCGTACAGCCTTGACAACTCAAAGAGAGTGTCCAATAACATATGACTATAACTGTGTCACAAGCATTCTTGGAGCAGAGCGCATACCTGCTTCAGGACTGCTTGTGACACAGTTATAGTCATATGTTATTGGACACACTCTTTGAGTTGGTTCAAATGGCTCTGAGCACTATGGGACTCAACTGCTGTGGTCATCAGTCCCCTAGAACTTAGAACTACTTAAACCTAACTAACCTAAGGACATCACACACATCCATGCCCGAGGCAGGATTCGAACCTGCGACCGTAGCAGTCGCGCGGATCCGGACTGCACGCCTAGAACCGCGAGACCACCGCGGCCGGCTCTTTGAGTTGTCAAGGCTGTACGCCTGGTTGGTTAGGAACGAGTTGAATTTTGTGATGTCCGGAGATGGGTGTGTAATCCGGAAACGCGTAGCATGCTCTGATAAGAGACAGCTCATGACTTTATTGCGATTGCCTATCACATTTGCCAACTGATCGCCCACTCACCTGACCGAGCCACGTTTCTACAGTGGTCTAGGGTCCAACCGATCACGAGCCCAAGAGAGGCGCTGCAGGTGATGTCGTGCTGTTAGCAAAGGCACTCGGGTCGGTCTTCAGCTGCCATAGCCCGTTAACGCCAAGTTTCGCCGCACTGCCCTGGCGGATAGGTTCGTCATACCTCCCACATTTATTTCTGCTGTTTTCTTTTCAGCAGCGTCGCTTGCCTGTTAGCACTGATAAGTCTATGGAAACGCCACTACTCTCGCTGTGTAAGTGAAGGCCGTAGGCCACTGAGTTAAATGTAGTAGAAGTAATGCCTGAACTGCGCAATTCTTGGCACACGGTTGACACTGTGAATCTCGGAATACTGAATTCCCTGGAGAATTTCCGAACTGGAATGTTCAAATGGCTCTGAGCACTATGGAACTTAACATCTGACGTCATCAGTCCCCTAGAACTTCGAACTACTTAAACCTAACTAACCTAAGGACATCACACACATCCATGCCCGAGGCAGGATTCGAACCTGCGAACGTAGCGATCGCGCAATTCCAGGCTGAAGCGGCTAGAACGGCTCGGCCACAGCGGCCGTCCAACTACCAATCCGTCTTCAGAGTCTGTTAACTTCCGTTGTTGGGGTTGTTTGGGGGAAGGAGACCAGACAGCGAGACCATTGGTCTCATCGGATTAGGCAAAGGATGGGGAAGGAAGTCGGCTGTGCCCTTTCAAAGGAACCATCCCGGCATTTTCCTGGAGCGATTTAGGGAAATCACTGAAAACCTAAATCAGGGCCGGCCGCGGTGGTCTCGCGGTTCTAGGCGCGCAGTCCGGAACCGTGCGACTGCTACGGTCGCAGGTTCGAATCCTGCCTCGGGCATGAGTGTGTGTGATGTCCTTAGGTTAGTTAGGTTTAAGTAGTTCTAAGTTCTAGGGGACTAATGACCACAGCAGTTGAGTCCCATAGTGCTCAGAGCCATTTGAACCATTTTGAACCTAAATCAGGATGGCCGGACGCGGGACTGAACCGTCGTCCTCCCGTCTGAGACCATAATCACGTAGGAAACCTTTTCAAATGAATCACCTGAGTACGGATTACAACAGCGTCAATGCACTGCCCTTTCATACCTTGTGTAGGCGATAATACCGCCTTCTGTATATGTGCATATCGCTGTCGCATGACTTTACTCACCTCGGTGCATTACAATCAGTCAAAACAGCGCTCCGCAATACGGCAAGCAACAACCATGGACAGATACCTATATTCTCCGACGCGTTTGCGAGCACAGCTGCGTATTCCTCCGATGTAGGCACAGAGGAAAGGTTCCAGTTGATGCGCAAGGATGACGTTTGCAGAATAATTACGCTGGGGGCCGAATGAAACGGAGGCGGCTAACAAATTAACACGGGCTGCGGCGCGCCGGTCCGTGACACGAATGTCGAAGCGCTGCCGGAGTCCGGCGCAGCAGCGTGTAAAGGGGACCTCCGCCGCCAAACAACGAACGGTGTGAGGCCGGGATGAATGAGACGCGTGGCCTGAATCGGAAGCGTGGGGACGAGGCTGAGCCGCTTGGCTTGCAACTTGCGGCAGGGACGGCAGCGCGGCCGGCGCATTGAGATGCGGCCGCCGTAATTGCATGCTAATGAGAGAGCCAAGGGCGCGCGGCCGCCAGTAGGTGCGAGCGGCGCTGTAGGCCGGGCGCCAGCCTGGGCCGCGACCCTCAGCGCGGCCCGCGCGCCACATCTCAACGGGCGTCGTCGGAGCCAGGAAACAGCACGCAGCGCAGTTTCTGTACGGCCAGTTAGGAGGGCACGAGCTCTGTTCGTTGTGAGAATTGCAACACACAAAAAAAAGCAGGCTGATCAACCACAGCGTCGCGACCACCTACCTACTATCGATATAACCTCGTCCAGGCGATAGCAGCGTCGCCTGGCGCGGAATGGCTGCCAGTCACACACACGCACGGTGCATGTACTATCGGTGAGCCCGGCTGTCAGTGTGTAGAGTTGCGAATGACCGCGATGTATCTGAGTTTGACCGAGGGCAGATTGTGATGGCCCCGGAGGAGCGGCGCGAGTATTTCGGAAAATGAACGACTTGTCGGGTGTTCGAGGAGTGCTTTGGTGAGCGTCTTCAACACGTGGCGAAACCGAAGTGAAGCCACGTCCAGACGATCTACATCTCCATCCATACTCCGCAAGCCACCTGAAGGTGTGTGGCGGAGGGTACCCTGAGTACCTCTATCGGTTCTCCCTTCTATTCCAGTCTCGTATTATCCGTGGAAAGGAGGATTGTCGGTATGGCACTGTGTGGGCTCTAATCTCTCTGATTTTATCCTCATGGTCTCTTCGCGAGATATACGTAGGAGGGAGCAATATACTGCTTGACTCCTCGGTGAAGGTATGTTCCCGAAACTTCAACAAAAGCCCGTACCGAGCTACTGAGCGTCTCTCCTGCAGAGTCTTCCACTGGAGTTTATCTATCATCTCCGTAACGCGATTACTAAATGATCCTGTAACGAAGTGCGCTGCTCTCCGTTGGATCTTCTCTATCTCTTCTATCAACCCTATCTGGTACCGATCCCACATTGCTGAGCAGTATTCAAGCAGTGGGCGAACACGCATACTGTAACCTACTTCCTTTGTTTCCGGATTGCATTTCCTTAGGGTTCTTCCAATGTATCTCACTCTGGCATCTGCTTTACCAACGATCAACTTTATATGATCAGTCCATTTTAAATCACTCCTAATGCGTACTCACAGATAATTTATGGAATTAGCTGCTGTTGCTGACCTGCTATTTTGTAGCTAAATGATGAGGGATCTTTCTTTCTATGTGTCCGCAGCACTGTACACTTGTCTACATTGAAATTCAATTGCCATTCCCTGCACCATGCGTCAATTCGCTGCAGATCCTCCTGCATTTCAGTACAATTTTTCATTGTTGCAACCTCTCGATACACCACAGCATCATCTGCAAAAAGCCTCAGTGAACTTCCGATGTCATCCACCAGGTCATTTATGTATATTGTGAATAGCAACGGTCCTATGATACTCCCCTGCGGCACACCTGAAATCACTCTTACTTCGAAAGACTTCTCTCCATTGAGAATCACATGCTGCTTTCTGTTATCTAGGAATTCTTCAATCCAATCACACAATTGGTCTGATAGTCCGTATGCCCTTACTTTGTTCATTAAACGACTGTGGGGAACTGTATCGAACGCCTTGCGGAAGTCAAGAAACACGGCATCTACCTGTGAACCCGTGTCTATGGCCCTCTGAGTCTCATGGACGAATAGCGCGAGCTGGGTTTCACACGACCGTCTTTTTCGAAACCCATGCTGATTCCTACAGAGTACATTTCTAGACTCCACAAAAGTCATTATACTGGGGTTGCGTGGCCACAACTTCTAACAACCCCACCACAAGAAAGGTTAAAAATTAATTATGATTGTAGTGTTGCTCACGTTGCTAAATATTGTATTTTCGGGCAACAACGAAGTTATCTTACGTGGCAGGTGTCATTATAGCACAGTTAATAAAGTCATTTCTCGAAATAATCGATAAACTAAACACTCATCTTTTCGTGTTTTTCACGCTGGTCTCGTTGTGAACTCATGGCTCGATCGTCGGAAATCTAGATAGTGATGATTCCAAGCTCGGATGCAAAGAGGCCTATGGGGTTATTCTGCGATATTCAAAAGTTTTATAGATATGTTTCATAAACCATTCTTGAAGATTAAACTTTTACAAGTCAGGACAATGGTGATGTAAAAGAGTAATCAGCACTCCGAATTAAAGTTACACTTATTTTTTACTAGTTTTGTTGCAGTATCACGCAACTCGTTCCAAACCTTGGCTTCGCAATATAGAACATACTTGAAAATACCTTCCTCACTGTTAAAGTTCACATTTCATAAACTGACTACAATTTGCGTCTTTTTAACATGACGACCAAAGCTTGACACTCTAATAACCGCTTACACGCCCAAAAATCAGAGTTACAAGTACGTCAAAGATCATAGTGACAAAAGAAAGAATACACAAAAGAATAATATCATTGCAATATATACATATCGATGTATCGAAGTACCTCTACATTAATGAAATCAAATCTGAATGTTGTCACAGAAATATGTTAACTATTTTACAGAACCACAGTAGAAAATTGCTGGTATCGAGAGGTTGAGGTGAGGTGCCGTAGTGGTTACATAATTCAAGTACCATTACACACTCCTTACGGATATCTGGCACGAAGGGTGGCCAGACTGGTAAAACAGGACAGTTGGTGAACTGTGGCGGAACAAAAATCAGATTTTAATGCTGGGCAGAGTAAAAGTGTGCGTGAACACACAGTGCACCGAACGCTCCTAACAATGGGTCTCCGTAGGCGACGACTCATGCATGTGCCCACGTTAACATCACGACATCGCCAACTACGAGTGAAATGGGCACGAGACCATTGGCACTCAACGTTGGTGCAATGGCAGAACGTTGCATTGTCTGATGATTCCCGAGACGTCCTTCGTCATGCCGATGGGAGGGTGTGATTGCAACATCTTCCAGGAGAACAACTCCTTGACACCTGTACGGCGAGATGGAGACAATCTGGCGGCGGCTCCGTGATGCTTTGGGGGACATTCACGTGGACGGACATCCATGGATCCAGTGGAGCTCGTGCAAGGCACCATGACGGCCAAGGAGTATCGTACACTGGTTGCAAACCACGTACAGTCCTTCAGGAAGATCATGTTTCCCGCCGGCAGTGACATTTTGTAACATGATAATGCGGCATGTGACAAGGCCAAGAGTTTGATGGAACTGTTCGAAGAACACAGTGGCGAGTTCCAATCTATGTTCTGGGCACCAGAGTCGCCATATCTGAGCCCGAACGACCACACCTGGGATGTTGTTGAATGTCGCGTCAAAGCTCGTCGCCTCCCTCCCCGGAATTCACGGGAATTAGGTTCCTTGACTAGAAGGACATGTTCTGAGGCATCAAGGGATCACCAGTTTAGTACTGGAGGACAGCATGGAGGGTAAAAATCGTAGAGGGGGACCAAGAGATGAGTACACTAAGCAGATTCATAAGGATGTAGGCTCCAGCAGGTACTGGGAGATTAAGAAGCTTGCACAGGATAGTGTAGCATGGAGAGCTGCATTAAAGCAGTCTCAGGACTGAAGACCACAACAACAACGTAGGTGGCGTGAGTGAACAAATGTGGTGCCAAATCCCTCCAGCGACCTACTAAGACCTCATTGCTTCCATGCCACGAGGCTTCGCAGCTGTTACCTGTGCCAAAGGGTCAAAAATGGTTCAAATAGCTCTGAGCATTATGGGACTTAACTTCTAAGGTTTTAAACCTAACTAACCTAAGGACATCACACACATCCATGCCCGAGGCAGGATTCGAACCTGTGACCGTAGCGGTCGCGCGGTTCCAGACTGTAGCGCCTAGAACCGCTCGGCCACCTCGGCCGGCTATGCCAAAGGTGGACATACCGTCTGTTAGATACGTGGGTATAATGTTCTGGCCGATCATTGTATGTCACTACTAGAATTCGTTCCACCAAAACTACGGGTCGATAGTTTTGTTACATTACACAAATGACGTAGTAAATGGTACGATTACTGGTAGTATTGGTAGCACTGGTAAGGGAAGAAACGTAAATGGGCATGTAAGAGACAAACTGCGAGTTGACGATTTCTCTTTGTCTTTTTTTTATTTGTTTGATTGTTTCGCATGTAATTAGAGGCGCACATAATTCATTGTTAGTTGATTGTGTGTTTTATGTCCTTAAAGAATAGAAATTGCATTTTATAACTAATAAAAATTAGCTGATGGCGTTAGTTGTGCTCTTTTATGAAACGAAAGCAATTACTTTTGATGCAAGCACAGTTTCATGCGTAAAAATAAAAACGATCTGTATAATTACCGTTATTTTGTGCTCAGGAGAACGTTCTTCATCATGATCAAAGGCAAAAACTTTCTGTTATTACTGATAAGTGTGATAGTTGTTTATGAATAAATGTTCAACAAACTATTGAAGTGTTGCTCAATATATTTTTTGTGCTTTATTTTACCTTCTTGTTGAGAAAATTGCGTTTTCTAGCACTGTATGATAAATCTCTATCGTTTTTTTTTATTTTTACTAAACTCCTCTGTTTCACTTTACAAATTTCCAAATAAACCCGAATTAAACATAGAGTATGTCAGTTTTGTTGTAAATACTGTTTACTTTTAAGTAAGAGACACGGGTGTAACTATGTAGAACAAAAATGTTCTGTAACTTACCTTGACCTTTATATATCCTCACTCAGATTCTAGTGTGTTCATGACTTCCAGTATTTAATGGAAACTAGTGGGACACTGATCGCATACGTAAGCGTTACGTGTATCGATATGGCCATGTGCCGAAGGTGCTTCTCGATTTTAAATGTTTCATTTATGAGAAACCTTTATATCATGTTTTACATTTTATCTACTTAACAACTTGGCAGGAGGTCCAGCTCAAAATGAACACATTTTATATCATCAATATTTGAAGACCTGAAGATGACAGCAAAGTCTATCGAAACCGGTTGTTCGCTTTAGAAAGTTTTCACCAAGTAAAACAGAACGTTCCTTATAAGTTCTCAGCATGAGAAAATTTAGTCAATTTGTTCATCTTGTGCAGCAAACCTTCTAACTCTTACTTTCATAAAAACTCGCAATGGCATCCAGGTCTCTAATCATCTTGAATTTAAATACCACGTCTGAGACTTTCTATTTTTGCCTTCATTAATTATTCGATATAAATGTTGAAGAGTAGGACAGAAAGTTTACGTCCCTGCCTTACTTCTTTCTTGGCCTGATGCATAACGGGTAATAGCCGTCTTTCTACAAATCGTACACCTATTTTCCGGGGGATTCCAAACTGCTACATGACACGTAACAAACGACTACTCCCTCACAATGTTGTAGTTTCACAAGCTGACAACGTGCTACGCTTACAACCGACAACATATTGCTACTCGACTGAAATGAACCACCACTGATTTAACGCCGACTGCACAACAACACACCGGGAACCATATTGCGACCGAACGGGCCATTATTCAGGCAGTTGCACACAGTCCCCTCATTAACACCGGCCGCTCTACACGTCTCACTGACAGAACAGCGGCTGCCCGCCTGTTTATCGTCGGAGCGGACAGTCGTGAACGGCTATAACGCAGCAGTCTCCGCGCTCTGTGCGGCGATATGGCGCGACACCATTCACCACAGTCCGCGCGACTTTGGCTTGAATGGTCGCGCCGCCGTCACGGAGTCTGCATAAAAATCACGCAGCAGCCAGCAGAACGCCCCAGCGCGCGCGCCATTAACGTAATGCAGAGCACATTAATGCGCTATCGGTCGCGTTTCTATTGGCCCATAAATCAAAGAAACGCGCCGGCCGGCCGCGCTCTTTCGAAACGAGCGCAGCGCTCGCCCTCAGGTCTGAAACAATGGGCCACGCGCCGGTATTTCTCTTTTTATTTTTGGGGTCAGCTCCACGTCAGCTTTCATTTACGGACGCCGGAGTACTGAAGTTATTAGTGGCAGCCTGCAACACTGGGTCCGCATTACAGGCACGTAATGTTACGTACCTGTCCGCCGACAGGATGTAAAGGTGGATCACAATTAATGAGAACTTTTTTTATACGTGTATTCGACAGCCACTCAACCGGTTTGTTGGGTGTCCGTCATTTCTCTCTGCCCTGTGCCTACCTTCGAAGAAGGCACTTAGAGATGATATTATCTGTAACCTGCGCTACACTTTCGAATCTTTACAACCGTCTGCAGTTCCTGCGTCCGCCACATTAAGAAGTTCGGCACGTCACAGTACATGTCCAGCTAACCTGCTTTTCTCCTGGTAAAGGAATAATTGGTTGGGTTGTTTGAGGAAGGAGACCAGACAGCGAGGTCATCGGTCTCATCGGATTAGGGAAGGATGGGGAAAGATGTCGGCCGTGGCCTTTCAGAGGAACCATACCGGCATTTGCCTGGAGTGATTTAGGGAAGTCACGGAAAACCTGTATCAGGATGGCCGGACGCGGGATTGAACCTCGTACTCCCGAATGCGAATCCAGTGTCTAACCACTGCGCCACCTCACTCGGTAAGGAATAATTCCTTTTTTACATCATCGTCCAGTCTAACAAATGAAAATTTTTAGTGCATCTACCTGCCTGACACTTTCTGCAGTGATGAAGATGTAAATGTAATACTTTATTTATGCATTTATTTCACCTGATGATATTAGAGAATTTAGTTTTTCTCTTTCATCTAAACGGGCATTCTGTGCGAGTCAGTACTGTAATTTGGCCGGCCACTGTGACCTGATCGGTTCTAGGCGCTTCCTTCTGGAACCGCGTGACCATCGATGTGTGTGATGTCCTTAGATTAGTAAGGTTTAAGTAGTTCTAAGTTTTAGGGGTTGATGATCTTAGATGTTAAGTGCCATAGTGCTTAGAGCCAATAAACCATCCAAACCGCGTCTTAGAGTAAATAAAGCTACACAGTAACTGTCTGGTTGTCGTATTTCTACGAGTAATTTAACCCACACCCACCAGTCTTCATTATCGTGCATAAAGCAACGAAACACGTCTGCCTAAACACAAAAGAAATATATTTATATATTCTTTATTAAGATGTAGCCATTTCTACTTAATTTACTTCCTGACCAAAGCTCTTCCGCTGATTTTAACGTTGCTCCTTAACGCCACGTAAATTTTCATGCTGATGAGGGTTGTCAGTTTTAGCATCACTGCCAACAACAATGCAAGTTAATTTCGTTGCTAGTTAAACACTGCGGTAATATGAGAACCATTCAAGTACTTTCACATGCGAGAATGCTTCCACAATGATATTCTTAATTTAAGATCTATTTATTGACTGAAAATACCTTGTGTTGCCAAACTCTGAATGAACACATGACTCGGTTCATTTTTAATTGACATATACTGTTAATGTATTTCGATGAACAGAGATACGTGCAAAGAAGTGTCTCCTAAGTAGTGAGGTATGAAGACGGTTAGTGGTGCTGGAATTTGTACCTTCGCTGATGTTACAAAGACGACATCGCGTCTTTCTTTATTTATCGCGATTATTCAATACAAAAATTATTGATGCTCTTGTGCAACGAATTGGCTTGAGTCAAACAGCTTTTCTGATGAATGCAAATTCGCAAAAGTAAATGAAGGATGCAGGCCGGAGTAATATTTTTTCGACTTAAGAGTCGCAAATTTTCGGTCATGTTTGATCGCAACGCGCCAGAATATCATTGTAAGCGTGACATTGTCTCCTGAGCAGAAAAGGCGCACAAAACAATTAGATCCGCTGTGACTAGTACTGTTTGGTAATTAATCATTCCTTAACGTAATTTAGTAACAGTCCAGATTGTTCCATCATTTGTAGCTCGCACATTACCCACTATACTAATAAATCGCTTGTAGAATTGCAAGAACTTTAGTCACTTGGGATCGTGTTCTTTGCTCGGCCTTCATACTCTTGTATTTTCTTTTTTTTACTGACTGTTAGTCCTTGAATTGTTGAAATCCTCATTTTCATACGCTCGATGTCCAGAAACACGGCATTTCTCTCTACTCACTTCCTTCGGCTGCCTGTTCCTCTGATTGATCACAGGAAGACCCAACCTCATACACCAGAAAATATGCATGTTCAGCTAGACCAGTTATACACGGATTAGTTAACCACGTTTCCTCGTATAAGCGATTTTAGTTTTATGTCCAGTACTACCATCTGTTAACAGTGATGCATTGGCGCATCTCAACGCGCATCTTCTGTTAAGTTTTTAGCGAGATGACTCTCCAGTTCAGATCAACAGAGCTGTCAATTTGCGCTTGACAGGGTCTGTATTTAAAATGTCGTAAGAAAACAGAGAGAGAGAGAGAGAGAGAGAGAGAGAGAGAGAGAGAGAGAAATATTCCGTCGCTACTAGTAAAGTGGGCGTAATGTTGACCTTCAGCGTGCTTTGGGACTCGGTGAATCCACCGTAAGAACTGTTCGTGACAATGCAGAATCAATTTGATAAATTGCTCTCTGTTCAACTGACTTAAGTGCGACTAGCGTCCAAATCTCACTCGGAGGCGATGGAAGGATTGGAAAAAAACGCCAAGTCATTTGATCGAACACCATAGTCACAGCACATCCCTGTTTGAAAATGAAGCCAGAAGCACGTACGTAGATTTAACTAGAGAAGAGGACGATCCAGCACTTCCTCAGCCAGTTAAGGTTGGATTGATCGCTTCGAGCATCGTTTTCACTTTCACTACAAAACGACAGGAGAAGGCAGCTTCACCAGAAGAAATCGAGCCGAAGAATTTAAAACAGATATAGAGAAACTGTGACAGAAAATGGCCATAATACGAAGCTAGTTTTCAAGCTTACTGAAACAGGCTTATTTTGAAAATGAATGCATAGCCGTTCGTTAACTTCTAGTGAACAAAAGCACAGCACCTTACTTTCAGGCTGCGAAGGACCGATGCACCCTTCTTCCATAGCAAATGGTGCACAAGATTGCAACACCTTGTAATCTACCACTCTCAAAAACCTTTGGCACCAAAGTTTGTGACAAGAGCTCGCTGGGAGTTCATGGGAGATGGAACAACGATTTCAGTGTATTATTGTGTGTTTCGGTGTTAAATGTTGCATTAAAATGCGTTCGAGAAAGATGAGACTGGTTATTTTTTTTGGTAAAATGCTAATAAACTCTACTTTTTCAGCTTAATATGTGAGTAAACGAGAATCTAGCCCAGTTTTCACATATGAAATGACTCGCAATTGACGAGAATTGGGTATGCGCGGCGATTTCGCAGTACGTAACTACCGCGTTTAACGAGATTTGTATGTACAACACACAAATACGTGCAAATGTATGTTATTTTCAGCCGTAAAGGCTATGTTTGTGAACCGTGACTGTGTGGGATAATTATTTATTTCAAGTTTCTGCTACCAGTCACTTTTTATTTTATGCTTGATCTAACATAGTGCAACGCGTTTCGAACATGTTGTGTTTATCTTCAGGTGTTTATACATACATACATACATACATACATTTATATAGAGAAATGCTACTTAAAAATAACCAGTCTTAAAATAGATTAATCTAGAACTCTTCGTCGATTGTTTTTTACTGTAGCTGCTGGTGTGGCATTTGGGGAGGAGGAGGGAGGGGGGCAGTTTATTGCTCGAAATAGAAATGAGTGATGTCTTCTGCTGGTTTTCTTTCTTCTGGTTGACTATGTATATCACAGCCTGTATAGGATGCAGATAGATTTGCATCAGTTATGTGTTTCGAAAATAGTGCGAAAGGCTTTTGTATGACAGTTGACCACTTACAATTTCGTCATTTTGCTGCTTCACTTGCGTCACTGATATAATGTGCAATAGTGTATTGTCGATCAACAGCCACGCCATTACACAAGTGATGCAACTGAAGCAGCAAGATGATGAAATTGTAAGTGATCAACTGTCATATAAAAGCCTTTCACACTATTTTCTTAACACTTGTTGTTGTTGTTGTTGTTGTTCTTGTTCTTGTGGTCTTCAGTCCTGAGACTGGTTTGATGCAGCTCTCCATGCTACTCTATCCTGTGCAAGCTTCATCATCTCCCACTACCTACTGCAGCCTACATCCTTCTGAATCTGTTTAGTGTATTCATCTCTTGGTCTCCCTGTACGATTTATACCCTCCACGCTGCCGTCCAGTACCAAATTGGTGGCGGCTGGGGTGGCCGAGCGGTTCTAGGTGCTACAGTCTGGAAACGCGCGACCGCTACGGTCGCAGGTTCGAATCCTGCCTCGGGCATGGATGTGTGTGATGTCTTTAGGTTAGTTAGGTTTAAGTAGTTCGAATTCTATGGGACTGATGACCACAGCAGTTAAGTCCCACAGTGCTCAGAGCCATTTGAACCAAATTGGTGATCCCTTGATGCCTCAGAACATGTCCTACCAACCGATGATTCCTTCTAGTCAAGTTGTGCCACAAACTCCTCCCCAATTCTATTCAATACCTCCTCATTAGTTATGTGATCTACCCATCTAATCTTCAGCATTCTTCTGTAGCACCACGCTTCGAAAGCTTCTATTCTCTTCTTGTCCAAACTACTTATTGTCCATGTTTCACTTCCATACATGGCTACACTCCATACAAATACTTTCAGAAACGACTTCCTGACACTTAAATCTATACTCGATGTTAACAAATTTCTCTTCTTCAGAAACGCTTTCCTTGCCATTGCCAGTCTACATTTTATATATCCTCTCTACTTCGACCATCATCAGTTATTTTACTTCCTAAATAGCAAAACTCCTTTACTACTTTAAGCGTCTCATTTCCTAATCTAATTCCCTCAGCATCACCCGGCTTAATTCGACTACATTCCATTAACCTCGTTTTGCTTTTGTTCATCTTGTATCCTTCTTTCAAGACACTGTCCATTCCGTTCAGCTGCTCTTCCACGTCCTTTGCTGTCTCTGACACAATTACAATGTCATCGGCAAACCTCAAAGTTTTTATTTCTCCTCCATGGATTTTAATACCTACTCCGAACTTCTTAACACAAAGCTGATGCAAATCTGTCTGCATCCTATAGAAATATGTGTGTTTCAGGTATCATAGGGTATATTAAAAGAAAAGGAAGAAAAAGATAACTAAAAACGCCAGGACAATTGTGTAATGGTATTTATGTACGTATCTCTCTCTCTCTCTCTCTCTCTCTCTCTCTGTGTGTGTGTGTGTGTGTGTGTGTGTGTGTGTGTGTGTGTGTGTGTGTGTGTCGTTTGTTGACTAACCTTTGATCCACTCGTGTCAGTTGTGAACGCGATCGTGTAATTTGCGTTACGAAGCGGCCCCTGGCGTCACGAGTCAGGCCGGAGCACAGATTGGGCGGCCGCCATTACGGAGTGACGAGTGTTTGCGGGCTCGTGACCCCGGCAATGCACGCGGCCATCACTCAGAGAGGGCTGGAGCAGTGAAAGCCCGGCCCGGGACACGGCGCGGCGCGCCGGGTCGTTAGCGCTGCTCGGTCCCTCCTCTCCTCTCCTCTCCTCTCCTCTCCTCTCCTCTCCTCTCCTCTCCTCTCCTCTCCTCTCCTCTCCTCTCCTCTCCTCTCCTCTCCTCACAACAAACACGCGGCTCGCCCCGTGCTGCCCCTCTGACCCTCACGCCTGCATCTCGCTGACCTCTGGCTGTCCAAAATTCCGCAGTTCTACTCCTCACAGTAAACAAAGCACGCCGGCGCAGTATTCGACCGGAGACGGCGCCAAATTCCAGTTCATCCAGCTTCATTCCTTTCTCTACATCTGTATTCTCTGAATCACTGCGAACTGCCTAACAGACTCCTAGAGAATATTCTACGCTCAGATATCATGGCGTTACTGAAGGCAACATTATCTCAAAGAATGGACGTAGCGATCGCAGTTACGTCTGTAATAGACACACATTAAAAAAAAAAATGTTTTGCGCCGGCCCCTGCGGCCGAGCGGTTCTAGGCGCGTCAGTGTGAAACCGCATAGCCGCTACGGTCGCAGGTTCGAATCCTGCGTCGGGCATAGATGTGTGTGATGTCCTTAGGTTAGTTAGGTTTCAGTAGTTCTAAGTCTACGGGACTGATAACGTCAGATGTTAAGTCCCATAGTGCTCACAGGCAATTGAGCCACAATGTTTTGCATCACCTCGGTTCCGAGAGTTCCAGAATCTGTACAGAACATTGGAATAGAGATCAATATAAACACCGTTTCCGCCCTTTTTATTGCTCATGAAAACAACACATTGCATGCTGTACCACACACTGGTACCTCTAATACCCTTTAGAACGTCCTCTTGCATTGATGCATGCTTGTATTCGTCGTGTCATACTATCCACAAGTTTATCAAGGCACTGTTGGTCAAGGTTGCCAAACTCCTAAACGGCGATTCGGCGTACATGCCTCAGAGTGGTTTCTGGATCACGCCGTCTGTAAACAGCCCTTTTCAATCTATCCCAGGCTTGTTCGAGAGGGTTCACGTCTGGGGAACATGCTGGCCACTCTAGTCAAGCGATGTCGTTATCCTGAAGGAAGTCATTCATAAGATGTGCGCGATGGGGGCGCGAATTGTCGTCCATGAAGACGACTGTCTCGCTAATATGCTGCCGATATGGTTTCACTATCGGTCGAAGGATGGCATTCACGTGTCGTACAGCCGGCCGGCGTGGCCGAGCAGTTCTAGGCGCTTCAGTCTGAAACCGCGCTACCGCTACGGTGGCAGGTTCGAATCCTGCCTCGGGGATGGATCTGTGTGATGTCCTTAGGTTAGTTAGCTTTAAGTTGTTCTAAGTTCTAGGGGACTGATGATCTCCGATGTTAAGTCCCATAGTGCACAGAGCCATTTGAACGTGTCGTACTGACGTTCGAGCGGCGTACGTCGGCCCCACATAATGCCACCACAAATCACCACCTTGCTGCACTCGCTGGACACTGTCTGAGCGGGTGGCCTCCAAAATCGATTGTCTGTCTGAAGGCTCATGCGACACGCATCGATGAAGAGAACGTGATGCCAATCCTCAGCGGTCCATTCGGCATGTTGTTGGGCCCAACTGTACCGCGCTGCGTGGTGTTGTGGTTGCAAAGATGGACATCGGGACTGAAGTTGCGCATCAAGCAACCTATTTCGGACAGTTTGAGTCGTAACAATATGAATGTTGGCGTTGCTGTGACTCTTTAAGCAAGCAATACACATCGAGCTGAAGAATATTTGCTGTTCCCGTCTTTAAGTTGCTAAAAGTTTCCCCCGAACCCACACAATCGTGCGAGTTTTTTGTTTACGTTATTTTATTTTTCTTTCAGACTTCCTTCCATGTTAACATGTTTACGTCAGAGTTACGCTGTGATACGTTTTTGAGTAGATCTTGGGGGGAGGAAGTGAATTACTGAATTACGGTGTTATTTAAAAAGAGAAGTAGATCTAATGCTGTATATAATTTGGTAACGAACAAATAAAAATAGGGCACTCATTGTGGTTAATGCCCTCCTGCTAGCTCTGGTAGCTAAATAACATTTGCTTAATTTTTTTTATCTCGCATCTGAACAGTTATTTGCGGTGTTCAAAGTAAATGGGACACCCCGTATAGCTGTCACACGTACTAAAGCTCCGCCAGTGCAGTGTGCAGGGTGACGTGCGTGGCCGGCCCGTGTGGCCGAGCGGTTATAGGCGCTACAGTCTGGAACCGCGCGACCGATACGGTCGCACGTTCGAGTCCTGCCTCGGGCGTGGATGTGTGTGGTCTCCTTAGGTTAGTTAGGTTTAAGTAGTTCTAAGTTCTAGGGGACTGATGGCCTCAGATGTTGAGTCCCATAGGGCTCAGAGCCACCTGAACCATGTTTTTGACGTGCGTGGGCGTTTGTCGGCAGGTGAGGGCCAGCTGGAGACGGAGGCAGCAGACGCGACGGTGCCGAGCGCGGGCGGCGGGGGCCGGAAGGCCGGCGGCCGGGCCGGGGGCGGCGGCGGCGGGGGCGGCTCGTGCACGCCGACGGGCGCGGCCATGAACGGCGCCGGCGCGGGGGCGGGCTCCACCGCCTCCGACTCGCAGCCCCCGGCGGCGGCCGTCAAGACGGAGCGCCTCAGCCCTCCGGGGCCCTCCACGCCGGGAGGCGGGGGTGGCGGCGGGGGCGGGCCACAGGGCGCCGCCTCCAGCAACAGCAGCACCGCCAGCTCCAACAGCACCAGCAACCAGCACCACCAGGTAGGAACACCTCCCACCCCACGACAACCAGCACCACCTGATACCTAACAACCTCTAGCAGCTTCCTGTGTTAGACCTGTAACATAAGATTATACCTCTTAATGGGTAGATGTAAGGTGTCAGCCAAATCCAACACCTTCCATGAAAGCCCTGTTATCATAAGCAAATCCGGCAGTATGTCACCTAGCTCCAAATAAATCGTGACATTAAATTAACCAAAGTAATACGAGTAACGAGTGAGCAAATGGAATACCACAGACTAACAAAAGAACGCCTAAATGCATGTCATACCTTCCCACCGTGAAACAGACGCAGTTCCGAGGGAAGGAACGAGAACAGAAGCCGAGAGCAGAACCGCGTTACGGTAGAAGGCCCTACGATAAGGGACGGACACCCACATCGCCGGCTGACCGCCAGGACCATCCCCCAGCCTATGTTACAAGATGGAGCCCTCCAGAAGAACAGTCTAGATCTTATGATAACGATAAAAGGGCCACACCAACTGCGTGTTTTAGTGTCAGACTTTTTCGCGTCTCTGTTAGGTTGCAAACGTTAAAAACATTGCCCCACCACGAAAAGTATAACGTTTCCCATTGGATAGACAGAATTTTTGTAGGCGGAAAACACAGCCAGATACCTTTTCTAAAAACCAACTTTGGTAAATTGTAGTAAGGAGAGGTTTGAGAAAGATGCTTACGAGACGGCGAGCTGTTTGGAGCTGCGCGGCCTGCTGCCCCCTGACGCTGCCTAAACACCGTCAAGGTAATGTACACACGTGATGCCGCATAACAGCGCATAAGGCTTCACTCAGAACTGCAGAAGTCTCATCTGTTACATCCCATTTTTATGTAATACTAGTGTCGATCGTCAATTAAAGCTCATGGTATTCACATTTGCTATGTAAGTTAAAATCTGAAACGCAATGATTTTTCTGTTATATAATTATTGAGAAGCCACATCGGCCACTGTAACTTACCACAAGTTAAATAAGTAATTAAAGATGATTGTCACTGTAGATCATTTGGATAGATTTCTGTTTTATGAAACTTAACTTAAACCTAGATTATAGATGTGATATGGCATAGGTCATCCTTCGATCCATTGTAGAACTTGGAAACCCATTCAGCGAATATTCGTTCACATTTTTGTTGAACGCATTTGGTTTTTATCATCCTGTATTAAAATATTTCCTTTTATCAATAGTGCAACTTGTATAAACAATGTCTTGTGAGTAGAATAAAATTTCCAATGGTAAACTTAACTGCCTTTTTGGACGTTATTTTACCAGCTAACTAGAAATAGGAAAGCCTTCAACCCCTTCCACTAAATTTAGTTAGTATTAAGTTTCTTTTACAGGGAATGCAGTGGAGCTGACGCTGAAATCATTAAGTATTTGATTATATCATCGCTAGTCTCACTGAACTCTTCTGAACTCTACATGTCTTGTGTGGTCTGGCGTCTCCTTACCAGCAACAGGTCCCAGGTTCAAACCAGTCAATTCCCTAAAAAACACGTTCAGAGCGTCGTTGCGCGAAAGTGGTAGGGAGACACGATATAGAACAAACAGACACCACCATGAATGTTAGATAGATAATGGCAGAATTTTAAATTTTTAGATTCGGTCAATGTAATGCATAAAAATGAATATTTGTCTGTTCGTTTTTATATGTTTCAACATCATTTATCCGATTATGATGCTCGCCGTCCATGTGGAGCCCGTATTGGTCACACATCTAACTTCTAGTAATCAGCCACACACAATTGATATCATCAATGTGTACGGACCTGAAGATGGCGTTGACGCAACGTCGAAACTAGTAACAAAATAAATATGAAATCTTACATACAGCTGGAGGAGTTTCATTTTTTATAAAAATTATACCAGGTGATGTCCCACCATCATCCAATTTAAATATGGATGTACGAAGATTATGATGAAAGTCGAGCGAGCTTTGTTCTCAAGGTCACGAAGGTTTCTGTGGTGGGTAGCAACCACGTCCGATCGATAGGGTTGGGGGTGAAAAGAGGATGACACAAAAGTTTAACTCAGGAACGTCTGAAGCATCTTCACTCAAATTTTATTTGTACCTGATTCTATTTGCGTAATTGTTTGCATAAAAATACAGTGGGGATAATATACAACTACCGCTAAGTGTCGGGGTGGATGAGAGAAGTCCTGACATATGAAAATGTTCAATATCGACCGATATTAGAATGAAATCCGCAGTTTTCGGGATCGTTAGAGTTATTAGCGACAGTCATGAAGACGTTTCACCCCTAGTGTAGGAGATAGGGGTAGGGGGTGCAAAGAAGTATACATCTGTAATGCAGAATGAATTTCTACGAAAATTGACACAAACATCATTCGCTGACTGGAAAAATTTATTGTGACAATAAGCCGCCCATAGCACCTGTGGCTAACAGTTTGAGGTGATAAAGTGTCATATAAGAGCACCACTTAGGAACGCCTGGAGCAATTTCAACCAGATCTCGTATGTACGTGACTCACTATTTGCATAAAAATACTGTGGGCGCAAGAGAACCCTACTGTCTCTAGGGGTGTCAGTGACGATGAGAAGGGATGACATTTACAAACATCCGAAAGCGAGCTATTGTTATTTATTTCCTGTACTTGACCCATTTGCAATACTGTACTTAAAAGATGTGAAGCGCGATTTCTCTAATTTGCGTTGTTCAATGCGTCAATCACGTAGTGTTTCGGGGTCAAAGATCATGCCACTCGGCTGAATACCGCAGATACAGTTAATGTCCACTCTAGAGTCGTATCACGTAAAGCTTCTGTAGTCAGACAGTTCTCAAGGACAGTACTTCTCTGGAAACCACTTTCGGTTACTAGCTGAATAAATCACTCCGTCTTCAGGCCACAAGCGGCCCTTCGGGCCATCCGACCGCCGTGTCATCCTCAACTGAGGATGCGGATAGGAGGGGCGTGTGGGCAGCGCACCGCTCTCCCGGTCGTTATGACGGATTTCTGTGACCGGAGTCGCTACTGTTCGGTCGAGTAGCTCCTCAATTGGCATTACGAGGCTGAGTGCACCCCGAAAAACGGCAACAGAGCATGGCGACCCATTTGGTCACCTACCCAAGTGCCGGCCGCGCCAGACACCGCTTAACTTCGGTGCTCTGACGGGACCCGGTGTATCCACTGCAGCAAGGCCGTTGCCGGCACTGGCAGAGTAAGTTTTCTCAGAATTCAGATGAAACTTCAGGATTAAATACGTGTACAAATAACTATTAAATGTGTTCATTATATATGACATATACACTGGTGTCCAAAATTAAAGCAGCAAACCGATGTTTCTCCGTCATGTGTCTAATTCACGATATAATGATACAAAATGTCAACCACGAGTCCGTCCGATCATGTTCTACACGGAAGATGGGATTCTTGCCAACGGACAACTATGCCAAACATGACGTCAGGGCACGTATGAAACGAGGTAGTGTTTGCTGGGTAGCCCAACATCCAAGATCGTTGTGTACACAGTCACACACGGTGTAGTATGGCACACACAAGATGCCCACCAGACTCTCTGCAGTGGTGGGCCAGAGAAAGAAAGGAAGCAGAACAGTGGCAAACTGAGGGCTTACTGTGAATCGTTGCGTTGTTTCTTGAATGTGGCTACAGTGCATACAGACCGAAACTGTTTCCCGAAGAGCAGTGCAGACCACGTGTGACTTCAGAAGACGGGACCGTTATTTGGCTGTAAGGACACGACAGTACTGCGTTAGTACTGCACGGCAACTGGCATGTGACTCGCAGCATGCACTGTACGTATTGTATAGAGGCCAACGGTCTGCTGAAGGCTTTAGCAGAGTGTCTTTTTTGTCTACCTCTGACGCGTCTTCACGGAAGAGAACGTCTAGAGTGGAGTCATCAACATGTCACCTGCGTGTTCGAATAGTGGGCCAATGCTGTTTTTTCAGATGAGTCCCGATTGATTCTAGAGAGTGATTCTCATTGGATTCGCATCTGGAGTGAATTTAGAACACCATTTCGGAATTCAAACGTTGTGGAGAGAGACCGATATCGAGGAGGATCCCTAATCGTGTGGGCAGGGATTATTTGACGACTCAAACCCCTCTTCATGAAATTGTACGGGTGAATCGGCAAGGTTCAACTGCTGTCAGAAGTCGTGATGAGATCTTGGACCTCATTTGCGGTTGTTGCGAGGTGGTGTGGAACCAGACTTCGTATTGACGGACGATAATGCTCGACCTCATAGAGCACAGGTGGTTGATGTTTTCTTGGAAAGGGAAAAACACTGCACGCATGGAGTGACCTGTCAGCACTCCGCGTTTGAATGCAATAGAGCGTGCCTGGGATGCAATAGAGAAGGCGTTGCATCACGTCAGCATCCACCAACCACTCTCCAAGACTTGCGAGCAGCTGTGTAGGAAGAATGGGCGTCATTGCCTCAACATGAAACGTTGTCAGGCCTGTAATGCTGCCAGGGTTGGCCGACTAGTTGTCGGAAAGTGTGTGCAAACCCTATAAGTTGGAAAAAACGAAGAACATTTTTGTCTACCATTATGCGTGTTGGAGTTGTTTACATTCTGTATTGTTTACATTGTTTCTACTTTACTATCACTTGTTTATACCGCTTTTGTGGCAAAATAAACGTAACCTTGCAAAATTGCCATTTGTTGCTTTAATTGTAAATGTAAACAATTAAAGTGTCCACAATTGAAACAAAAAATGGCAATTTTGCAAGGTTACGTCCCGACTGCCGCGACCGGAAGTGAATTATAGCGCAACGCGGGCCTAGTAAATCTAGGGCCCGCGTTCGCCGGCCGCCTCGCCAGCGGCGAAGTCCCGTTCAAGGTCACCCGCCTAGCGAGCAAACAAGAGCAGCCCTGGCCCAAAACAAAAAGTGAATGTATTTTTTGAGTAAAAAAAGGGATGGAGAAAAGGATAAGAGATAAGGAAAGGACAGAACACACTTTATTGTGTATAATACAGCATACAGTTACCGTTGATCATGATTATATATTACTTATGTCCACAATTAAAGCAACAAATGGCAATTTTGCAAGGTTACGTTTACTTTGCCACAAAGCTGTATAAACAAGCGATAGTAAAGTAGAAACAATGTAAACAATACAGAATGTAAACAACTCCAACACGCATAATGGTAGACAAATATGTTCTTCGTTTCTTCCAACTTATAGGGTATCACCCGGTGTAATATATATATATATATATATATATATATATATATATATATATATATATATATATTGACACACATGCTTGGAATGACATGGGGTTTTATTAGAACCAAAAAAAAAAGAAAAACATTTCACAAAATGTCCAACAGATAGCGCTGGACAGCAAAACTGGTACCGTGACGGGTGAGAGGTACTCCGATATGTTACAGAATCGCATCATCCCCAGCCTGGCTGATAAACACCTGCTGGAACGTGCGATGTTTATGGATGATGGCGCTCCACACCATATTGCTAGACGCGTGAACTCTTGCGCGCGTCGTTTGGTGATGATCGTGTGCTCAGCCGCCACTTTCGTCATGCTTGGCCTTCCCAGGTCCCCAGACCTCAGTCCGTGCGATTATTGGCTTTGGGGTTACGTGAAGTCGCAAGTGTGTCGTGATCGACCGACATCTCTAGGGATGCTGAAAGACAACATGTGACGCCAATGCCACACCATAACTCCGGACATGCTTTCCAGTGCTGTTCACAACAGTATTCCTCGACTACAGCTATTTTTGAGTAATGATGGTGGACATATTGAGCATTTCATGTATAACACATCACCATTGCTTTGTCGTACTTTGTTATGCTAATTATTACTATTCTGATCTGATGAAGCGCCATATGTCGGACATTTTTTGAACTATCTTTTTTTTTTTTATTCTAATAAAACCGCATGTCATTCCAAGTATGTGTGTCAATTTGTTCGTCTCTATCTACATTATTCCATGATTTATTCAGTTTTCAAATTTATACAGACTTTTTTGTCTGAAACGCTTGTAGTGATGTTGTAGGCAAAGTTGTAGTGAGAGATAAATGTTAAGAAAAAAAATGCGATACGTTGCGCCGTTTCCGAGCTATTTAGCATTGAAGTTAGCCAATCAGATCGTCGCGCGCGTAAATTCAAGTTCCAGCTAAGGAGACAAAGCACTCGTTGGGCAACACCAGCCCTGGCAGGCCGCCTGAATGCGAGCGCGCGACGCCGAGATTGGCTAAATTCAATGCTAAATAACTCGGAAACGGCGCAACGTATCGCATTTTTTTTCTTAACATTTATGTCTCAGTACAACCTGCCCTACAACATCACGACAAGCGTTTCAGACATTTTCTGACCACCATATATATATATATATATATATATATATATGTGTGTGTGTGTGTGTGTGTGTGTGTGTGTGTGTGTGAGTGAGAGAGAGAGAGAGAGAGAGAGAGAGAGTGAAATACATGTGACATATGCGTACACGGTGCAAGCCACGTGTAGAAAGCTAGTAGTTATGCGTAATCAAATTTTTGTTGGGTCTGGAAGTAGTGAGTTGGGGAGATTGATGGTAGTAATGTGTACATACATCTGTGAGCCGTGCACACGGTGTTGGCGGTGTGTGTTGCAGTCGGGCGCGCCGGACAACACCTCGACCTCTTCCCGCAGCGGCACCCCCGGCTCCTCGTACCCGGGCACGCCGCCGGAGCGCGCCGCCTCGCCCCACCCGCTCAAGACGGACCACCTCGCCAGGAACTACTCGGACTTCATGCGCTCGCTCGCCGCCAAGTACAACAACGCCAACCCCAACGAGTGAGTACTCCAGCCGTCGTGTTGCGGCCGTGTCGCGCATTCATCCTCCACCTGCACAGTGTAACAGCGACTAATCGTGTCTGGCGTCACTGGAGAGCACGCGTGCGACGAACAGAGCTTCACGCTCGTTTTCTCCCCTTCCTCGACCCACGAGGTCTCGATCGCCATTTCACAACATCTTTCTAAAACCACAATCAGTCACTTACTCGGGTTCCGAATCCTCGAGCCTTAAATTGAACAGGCATCAATGGCATTAATTACGAGTAAATACACGTTAACTCTTACACAGAACTTGAATGCACCTCGTAAATACAGGTTAACTCTTACACAGAAGAAAACAGCAATCAGCCACTTTTTACAATGCTGCTTATTTATTTAAATAGCGTCGTTAGCTGTTTCGAACATTACAGGTTCATCTTCAGACGCCTACTTCAAGGAGATACATTTTACGTTAGCTTACTCTTCTAGTTTTCCCAAATGATGAAATTTTCTTTGGGTGGTAGTGCCCTACAAATAAAACAACATGTGAGACAACGTCTATTTAACTGTAATTATGCCTCATAGCGATTTTAAATGATGTAAACAAATTATTAAAGTGAAGATGTGTTGGTTACTTATGCTGAAAAATCCGCGCCATTAATTTCCAGATAAATTTAGTGGCGCGAATTTTTCAACGTAAGTAACTAAAACTACTTCACTTTAATGATTTGTTTACATCATTTAAAATCGTTGTGAGGCACAATCACAGTTAAAAAGACATTGTCTCACAACTTACTTCGGTTCTAGGGCACCACCACCCTAAGGATATTGCATCATTTGGGAAAAAAAAGAGTAAGCTAGCGTAAAATGCATGTTAACCTGAATTAGCCGTCTGAAGATGAACCTGTAATGTTGAGAGCCGGGGTGTTATTTAAATAAATTAATAACACTGTAAAGAGTGGCTGGTTGGTATTATCTTCTATGTAAGAGTCAACCTACATTTTGTACACCACCAACGGGCTCAGAATGTCAGTTTTCGACAAAACTGCATCCCTTGGAGTTGCAATTACAGAAACATACGCGAATGCGGAAAAACAACTTGACCAAAAGTGCAGGGCTAGTTGACAGCGTCCAACGGACGAATGTGAGTGCAGGAACTAAGGGTCGCAGTTGCATATTTTCGGCGCTACATGAACATGATTGAATCTCACATATGGAAGTTTTTGCTCAAAATGAAAAGTAATTCCCAGAAAATGTATACGTAAACAAAGAGTCCGGGCTAGCTAATCTTCACGATGACAACAAGGAAAACTTAAAGCATCACATGCACATGTACCGTACTTAGCTGACGTACCACGCAGCACTTCTTTAGAAATGGAAACAATCACCTGCCCATGTTTCATGTTACAACATGTCCTATAAAGGTCAAAGTAAATGAAAAATGAATTTACTTGTTTACACAGACCTATTACCACTTAATTAACATTAGTTTGTTTTCATTCTGGCATAGAACATGGCACTGATGCAGTGATTGCTGTGTCCTCCAAAATATGCCACGGGTAGTCAGACGCATTTCTGCTTTCTGCACAATACGAGCCCCAAGCCCTGTTCATCATCAGACTGTCACACAGCCGCAGGTAATGCTAATACATGTAACCCCATTAATATGCAACTGCGAGCCCCATTTCTTACACTTAAATTCCTTCGTTTTATGCTGTCTCTCTGCCCTACACTTTTGGTCAGATTATTTTTCCGCCCTCTGTATAATTCTGCTCTTTTTTTAATCCTTTTACTGGTTTTGATGGTTAACCATCATCATCAGCCGCAAGGCGTCTTCTACACGACTGCTCTGACTGGAAAGCATAGCTGATTTTGTGTAGGAGCATGTGACGCTGCCAAGAGGCTATATTCTGATTTGCGCTGTTGGTAATGTAGAGAATTGGCCACAATACTTAAAGGTGTGATGCACCGGCTGGTTTAGAGATATCAAAGGCCATTACAGTGTAGCAGTAAAATTCCGATTTCCAGCGATAGAGTGCAACGCATGTGTTACTCAATGTTGTAGTTACAGGATAAAGAATTTTTGAACGTTGCTTTAACAAGTACTTTAGTTGTTGTCATAAACATTTCAGTATAGAATATAGCCACACCTACAGCCTTTTCATCTGCTTGTGAAGAGCTTCACGATTTACGGATGTTCTCACCAACTGCGACATGATCGCGTGTATAAACAGTGATCCAATACTTAAAATGCTTTTTCATTCCAGTCTCTGATCACAAATGACTTCTTTAGACGATGACCGGTTTCAGACTGTAATGATCATCTTCAGATCTTTTTTACACCAGGTCCTAAAGTGATACGGCCATAATAGCATCGTCAAAACATATGAATATAATCAGCATATCATCGTCACATAGATTTAAAATATGGTGTAGATTGGGCCATACCGTCCACATAGTGATTATTGCCAATACGTTGACATCTTCCAAGGTACTGTAGCCAGTTGGTGTGTTGGACCTTCCATAGAGCTACAGACCCCCTTGAAAGATGTCCTCCGCAGACGGGGACGAAACGTTGGGAATTGACACAGAATCCGTCAACCGACCACGCATAACAGCCCGGATACTTATAATAGACATTACTTCCGTTAGCAAAAAATTAGTTGTCTGCACGAAAGGCGCACCTGAATTCGCCCAGTACGTCTGGCTGTAGCGGACCGCTGACTGACTGGTGGGTGTCTGCCCGGCAGCTACCTGAGCAGTGCGGCGGCGGCAGCGGCGGCGGCAGCTGCGGCGACGGGCGCGCGCAACGGGTACCTGGACCCGCGCTTCGCGCCCTTCAAGTCGGGCGCCGCCACGCCCTTCGTAGGGCTGATGGCGCCGCTGACGGCGCCCGCCAGCCCGCTGCCCGGCATCAAGGGCGGCGTCGGCGGCGGCGTCGGCGTCGGCGGCGGGCCCGCGCCCACCGGCTCCCCCAAGGACGAGCACGGGGGCGGCGGCGGCAAGAAGGGCGGCGCGGGCGGCGGCGGCCCTCCCACGCCGGCGCCCACGCCCGCCCCCGCCACGGACCTGCTCGGCATGTTCCCGCCCATGATCGACATGAGCTCGACGCAGGCGCTGCTCTCCATGGTGCGCTCTGCCAACGCCTCCCAGCTCGAGAACTACCTTAAGGTGAGTGTCTTACTTTCCCGTCCAACCTATTGAAATTTGTATCAAAGGCTTTGACATTTCTACAGCTACATCCATGACCTGACGGTGTGTCGCGGAGGGTACCTTGAGTACCTCTATCGGTTCGCCCTTCTTTCCAGTCTCGTATTGTTCGTGGAAAGAAAGATTGCCGGTATGCCTCTGTGTGGGCTCTAATCTCTCTGATTTTATCCTCATGGTCTCTTCGCGAGATATACGTAGGAGGGAGCAATATACTGCTTCACTCCTCGGCGAAGGTATGTTCTCGAAACTTCAACAAAAGCCAGTACCGAGCTACTGAGCTTCTCTCCTGCAGAGTCTTCCACTGGAGTTTACCTATCATCTCCGTAACGCTTTCGTGATTACTAAATGATCCTGTAACGAAGTGCGCTGCTCTCCGTTGGATCTTCTCTCTCTCTCTCTCTCTCTTCTATCGACCCTATCTGGTACGGATCCCACACTGCTGAGCAGTATTCAAGCAGTGGGCGAACAAGCGTACTGTAACCTACTTCCTTTGTTTTCGGATTGCATTTCGTTACGATTCTTCCAATGAATCTCAGTCTGGCATCTGCTTTACCGACGATCATCTTTATATGATCATTCCATTTTAAATTACCCCTAATACCTACTCCCAGATGATTTATCGAATTAACTGCTTACAGTTGCTGACCTGCTATATTGCAGCTAAATGATAAAGGATCTTTCTTTCTATGTGTTCGCAGCAGATTACACTTGTCTACATTGAGATTCAGTATTAGGGGAGAATATTAGCAAAGTAACTAAAAACAGGTTAGTGCACTGTAATGCGTACATTTTTTTATTTACGTAAAACACAGAAATCGTGTTTCACAATCCCGTCAAAGAAAAGGTTCATAACTTTTTGTGAACAGCATGGCGGCGAGCTGGTATTTCATGGGCATACAAAAAACTGCCAGAGCCTCTACAAAAATGCATAGACAGAAATTATGGTTATGTTGAAAAATAGCTAAATATTCAAGCTGTAAACTTCTTTAAACTTACAAATAAACAGGTCTATGTACTTATAAAAAATTAGGAGACCTTACTTTTGGGATTACCCTCGTATAAAGCCTACACCGTGGACTAACAGACTCCAGTGGCGGACACTCGCCTGAAGGTGGCTGGACGGTTGCCAGCCGAAATATTGCGGCAAGGAGTCAACATTATCCGGCTGCAAACCCGAAACCTCATAGCACAGATTACGAGATGTTGGTCTCTGAATTTACTGCATATATTGGTTTGCGAAAATGTTGGAGGTATTTTAAGAAATATGGGAATCGTGTCAACTGTAGACGGTGCATGTAAGAGAGAGTGAGGGACCATAGCGCTCTAGAAGTTCTACGGCGCGGTAAAATAACGGCGAGGCTGAGTCAGACAAAACTTTTGTAGGTGGAGAGGATGGTGAAAGGATGTAATCCTCATGTATGGGCAATTACTAGTTGTAGTAATTTATGCTCTTTTTCTGTTTTTTTTTTTATGGTTACTAGATGGGTGCTGGCGGGAAACCAGAGTCGCGTTCACTTGCTAAACTGTCTCCCAGAGCTTTTCCGGGAAAGTGCATCTGAGAGTCTGAGTAATTTTACACGCTAATTACACTTTGTAGTGATAGTTTCCCTGTTTGCGGCAGAGTCTGACGGTGTGTTGTGTCGCAGGGTGCGAGCAGCCGCCGGCCGGCAGAGTGCTCTCCGCTGGACCTGAGTCCAGGAGCCGTGGTGCCGCCTCCAGCCAAGAGGCGGGCCTACCACGCCCCCTCCAGGAGCATCGGGGAGAGCCTCTTCGCCTCCAAGGACACGCACCGCCTGTAAGTACACGCACAGGCTCCTCCACACAAATAAACCTGATGCTTCACCACGCCCCTGGCTGATACTTCCTCTCGAGGCCATCTAGATCATATCCTGAAAGACGTTTGTGCTCCCAATGTACTGCCTCCAGCCCGAAAACTGGTTTGTTGCACCTCACTTCACAAGTATATCCCGGGAATCCCCCTCATCTGAGAATTTTTAGCATATTTCAGCCCCGTCAGTAGCTGTGATAGACCAATATATTGAAAAAACCGCCTCAGTTGCGAAAATTTTCTGGTCTTTACCCAGGTTTAGGCTAGAATAATGTAGCCTTCTTCAGAAGCATAAAATTACTATAACATGCCACAGTAAGGCACAGTAAACATTAAAAATTAAAACACAGACTACCGTGGTACAAGGTCGAATTAAAACTACTTAACAGAAGGCCAGCCCCGGTACTATAGGTATTAAATTTTAGTGTTGGCTGTGCCTTACTCTGATACGTAATAGTAATTTTACGCTTCTGAAGAAGGCTACATTATTCTATCCGAATCCTGGGCAGAGACCAGAAAATTTCCGCAACTGAGGCGGATTTTTCAATATATTAATCCTCATCATATCCGAATAACTACTGCATCATCATTCCATCTGAAACTGCTTGTATTGTATTGTTGTTGTTGTTGTTGTTGTTGTTGTTGTTGTCGTTGTTGTCGTTGCGGTCTTCAGTCCTGAGACTGGTTTGATGCAGCTCTCCATGCTAATCTATCCTGTGCAAGCTCCTTCATTTCCCAGTACCTACTGCGACCTACATCCTTCTGAATCTGCTTAGTGTATTCACGTCTTGGTCTCCCTCTACGATGTTTATCTTCCACGCTGCCCTCCAATACTAAACTGGTGATCCTTTGATGCCTCAGAACATGTCCTAACAACCGATCCCTTCTTCTAGTCAAGTTGTGCCACAAACTTCTCCCCAATCCTATTCAATACCTCCTCATTAGTTACGTGATCTACCCATCTAATCTTCAGCAATGTTCTGTAGCACCACATTTCTAAAGCTTCTATTCTCTTCTTGTCCAAACTATTTATTGTCCATGTTTCACTTCCATACATGGCTACACTCCATACAAATACTTTTAGGAACGACTTTATGACATTTAAATCTATACTCGATGTTAACAAATTTTTCTTCTTCAGAAACACTTTCCTTACCGTTTCCAGTCTACATATTATATCCTATCTACTTCGACCATCATCAGTTATTTTGCTCCCCAAATAGCAAAACTCCTTTACTACTTTGTGTCTTATTTCCTTGTATGTTAACCGGGTGCCTAGAAACGACGGAGAGGCTCCGTCTCCGCCGCAGCAGCAGTGGTCCACACCCCCACGACGACTACCGCAGTCCACTTCACCCCTCCGCCGCCCCACACCGAACCCAGAGTTACGGTGCGGTTCGGCCCCCAGTGGACCCCCACAGGGAACGTCTCACACCAGACGAGTGTAACCCCCTATATTTGCGCGGTAGAGTAATTGTGGTGTACGCGTACGTGGAGGACTTGTTTGCGCAGCAATCGCCGACATAGTGTAGCTGAGGCGGAATAAGGGGAACCAGCCCGCATTCGCCATGGCAGATGGAAAACCGCCTAAAAACCATCCACAGACTGGCTAGTTTACTGGACCAGGACACAAATCTGCCAGGCGGATTGGTGCCGCAGACCAGGCGCTCCTTCCCGCCCGGAAAGTCGTGCGTTAGACCGCACGGCCAACCGGGCGGGCCTCTGAAACTGCTTACTGTACTGAAGCCTTGGCCCTTCTCTATAATTTTTGCTACGCACACTTCTCACTGGCGATTCGTTAATGCCTCGGGATGCGTCACTCCATGCGCTACAGCTGCTTCTCCACCAGTACTGTAGACTCTGTATTCTCTGAAGAATGCGTTCACAAGTGTGTCGGCACTTACTTATTGACGAACTCTGTTCGTGGCCAAAGAATTCTTTGTTCTGAACCTTGACACGCTGTGGCTTGAATAACCCAGTTTCTTCTATGACTCTATGCTCGATGATAAATTTCTTTCATTTTTGATGACGCCTAATTAGAAATGTCCTGTACCAAAACTACTGTTCGGTAGCAAACGGTAGGAGTCCGGTAGTATTGGTAGGAAAAGATAAAAGAAAAGAATGTATGTTAAATCTGTATCGGTTTCTTTTTACTTTTACAACAACCACCTCTGTTTCACATTTAAAAAAAATCAAGAATTTTCGAATAAAACCTGAAATAAATATTAACAATCTCAGTTTTGCTATAAATACTGTTTTTTTTTAAGTAACAGGCAGGAAGATAAGTATGCAGAACAAAAATGTTCCTCAGGTTACCCAGCGCTTTATGTATCCTCACTCGGTTTTTAGACACCACGTCAGGGTTTTAAGGGACTCTAATGGGGCACCAATCACATATGTAAAAAAAGCGATCGTCATTAGGTAACGCCTGAGAGGTATGCAACACACCTAACATACAGGTAACGCGGGTACGACCTTTACTTACTAAAGCTACTAAGAAAACTGCTGTAGTCTACACTTGTCTTGTGATAATCTACAGCAGCCTACAGTAGTATCACAACTCTAACCTACTGCGAAACTTCTGTCTGCATGTTCGTTTACTTGTGTCACTGCATATATCATTTCAGTTGGTTAGAAAGAATGCGCGCGCGCGCGCGCGCGCGCACACACACACACACACACACACACACACACACACACACACACACACATATATATATATATATATATATATATATATATATATATATATATATATATATATATACCTTGTTACTGAAGCTCTAGCAGCAATCAAGGTTATAGACTTAAATTATGGGCCTTTGGTACCATGTTATGCCAACAACTGTTGATTATAACTGCCCAAACTTGTTTCAGAACATGAGTGGATACTTTTATTCAGTTCTGAAAATGAGAGCATGTTTTAAACACTAATAATTCTAGGGAAATTTCGAAAATTGCATACAGTTCTTGTTAATCAGAGCGTAAGTGAGCGTCAGCAAACACCAGTCACACACCAGCACCACAAACACTGTGTTTCGTGAAGTGCAAAAGCGTAACTTGCGAGTGGAGATGCTTAGAAACATGAATCGTGTTTTTGTGTGTGTTTCCACAGCCAGAGAAGTACGCTGACGAGGATGGATGTGTCGGAAATATCCGTGAGTGATAGCAAAATACAGTTGCGAAATTTTTTCGCGCAACAGAATTACGCATATAGATACAATGATGCGTTAACTGCTGAGCCCAACTCAAACTATCATTTAGTAGCCCGCCCGGTTGGCCGTGCGGTCTAACGCACGGCTTTCCGGGCGGGAAGGAGCGCCGGTCCCCGGCCAGTCTGTGGATGGTTTTTGGGCGGTTTTCCATCTGCCTCGGCAAATGCGGGCTGGTTCCCCTTATTCCGCCTCAGCTATACTATGTCGGCGATTGCTGCGCAAACAAGTTCTCCACGTACGCGTACACCACCATTACTCTGCCACGCAAACATAGGGGTTACACTCGTCTGATGTGAGGCGTTCTCTGGGGGTCCACCGGGGGCCGAACCGCTCAATAACCCTGGGTTCTGTGTGGGGCGGCGGAGGGGTGAAGTGGACTGAGGTAGTCGTCGTGGGGTTGCGGATCACTGCAGCTGCGGCGGGGACGGAGCCTCTGCGTCGTTTCTAGGTCTCCGGTTAACGTAAAATAACATAACATAACATAACGTCATTTAGTAGCAGATGATGCGCTTCCAGTGTACAATAATGTAAAGAGAGCCCTGCAGAACCTAACAGTGTAGAAAACAAGGAAATATCCGCAACAGACCAATAAAAGGTCTAATTCGGTTACAACAGTTAGTACTAAGAACGGCTTTACATTTTACGGAAGCGAATAAAAAGAATCCACTCGTGATGGCACGTGTTTGGGCATTTACAGACAGACAATAACTGCTTCCATAATTGGCGGATCTGAATGTCGATAACTGTTGGAAGGGTTGGCTTCCCCACTGACCAGTTTGTGACACGGCCTGCTGGTTGCGCAGGCGCCGGCTGGGCAGCGTATCACCGAAGCCGCGGCCCCCGGCGCCGCCCCCCGCCGCCTCCGCCTCCGCCGCCCCCGCGGCCGGCTCCCGCGTGCTGCCCTGCCCCTCGCTGTGCGGCGCCGCCTCCGCCGCCACCTGCGGCCCCGACGCCGCCGCCACTGCCACCTGGAGCGTCGACGACGTCGCCGCCTTCGTCGGCTCCATCGACCTGTGCGCCGAATACGCGCAGGTAAGTCGCCAGCCGCTGCCGTCCTTAACTTGCGCACTAGGGGGACCTCTGGGGGTCTGCTTGGTACAGACGAGGGTACCACTGCTGGAATGGACCGCATTAAGGTCATCGTTAGGAATAACCAGGTGCTCTAAATGAGTAGGGAATGTGTCGCAGAAGCAAAGAAAAAAGCGTAACAGGTTTAAAAGAACACACAATCTATAAGACTGGACTGTCAGTTACTGTAATGTTTGTGGCGTCACAGAACAGAGTTGAATTAATTCCAACGCGGTAAAAGAGCATCGCACAACTTACGTGATTGAATCTCATGTGGCATAGAGGGCGTCCCATCTAACGTTTTCACCTCAAATATTTCTGAAATCAAACTCCAAGATGCTACTCCAGGCGAGTGTAAAATGAACGTGCGCAACGGAACATAATAAACGCTAAAATTAAGATTTGGCCCTGTCTGACTACCCCCTGAAGCAGATAATAGGATCTCTTAATTCTATAAATTACAATCTAAACATGAATGAATGATGAAGGCAACTAATTCTACAAAATGATAAACGTTGTTCCTGCTTATATATTTACTAATCAATTGCTCAACTCTACCCCCTGTTATGACTACGCGGTCTAATATCAATAACACGGAATGATTGACATCATCTACGTACCAAACAATAAAAGTCAATACTTTCAAAGATGATCTACGGTGGTGTGGAAGCTCAGTGGAAATAAACTAGCATGATCACAACGGTTTAGCTTCATAGCCCTAATAAGCCAAAGCAATTTGCGATATCGCCGTATGTACTGCGTCTGGTGCATCGGAGTGATGGTTCTCGTACTCGTCTGCGGCGATGGATGAACTCCAGCCACAAAATAAAACTCTTTCAAACACCAGGACGGCAGAAGGCGGTCCTCTGACTAATATACTGTAATACTGTCTTCTCCTCTCTGGGTTCTACAAACGAAAAACGCGAACTCCCAACCACAAGGGCGGAGTTCAGATAACGTCTCAAAGTAAGTATAGGCAGACAAAGTGCTCTCAATTACTGAACGCTGCGTACTTCCAACCCGCAGGTGAAGTCCAGAATCGTAAGGTTCGCAACAGTACAGTGCCTAACAGTTCTAACTATAAACTCTCCTGAGAGCAAAGACAACAAATCCGTCTGTTCCAACAAAGCTGATATCGAGCGACCGTCACACAGTGGCTTTCACTTTGGAAGACCTCGTCTCTCCAGCGCTGGCTTCCCAGCAAGGCTCGGCTCCATATCATCGTAATACCGAAAACGAATCATATTCCCAATACCACGGAATATTCTCCCTCTCTACAGATTCTTCCGAACGCCGACCAACCATATTTTAGTTTTTTGTCGTCCAGCATGGAGGGTTTGCGAGGAAAGACCTATACTCGTACAATGGAACGCTTCTGAGTCAAAATCCTTGGAAATAACCCAGACTGCGTGGTTTCCGAGGTGCCGCTTCTTCGTTGCTCTCACCTGGGTCCCAGATTTTCAGCGTCCGGAAGTATTATCCGGTTATCCTTCCGGCCCCTACTACAATAGCGGCCGGCCGTCACCCTATTGTGCTCCAGAGCTCAGGTGCCACGATGTCCGTCCGGCTACTTCCTGTGTTTAGGCAGGACCAACACCTGTGCGGGCCTTCCACCCAGACGTTGAGTTCTGCCTGCCATTTCATCTTCACTGGCGTTTCAAACTCTACTAGTGTAGGCCAACATTCATTACGCCGTTCTGCTAATAAAGACATTCCGTCACCTTTCATGCAATAAGCGTTAACAATTATTTACAAGGCGTACGTGACAATTTCAGTCTCCTTTATATATTCATATATACGATGTACTACCTATTGAATAATACATAAAGTGGTTGTAGATCACGACAAAGTATGTGGATGAGTGCTTGTAAGATGCGAAATTATAACCACCTTACAAAACAAAATGCAAATTACCATGGATGCACCTATGTCAGGTGATTACACATTGGGCAGGTATACACATTCTGTACATCTAAACAAACGTCACATTCAACATAAAATTGCGTTTTTTTGCTCAATTAGGGACATGTATCTTTTCTATGGAAATGAAAGCTAGAGGTACAGTTTGTGATGGCAGACATATGTTCACTTCTCTAAACTTTATGCCACCTGGAATACTTAGACGTCAAGTAATGGAGACAGTTCAACTGTTTCTGTCGTAGTGCTGTAATATCGTAACGCGGGTTGCCTGCTGCAGCCAATCCTTGATCTGCGCATTACGGCCGAAATTGTGGCGCCGTTGCCTTCTTTCGAAATCTTCGTATTTGAGAAGGTACGAGGCTTACAACGATGAAAGTAAGTGTGCCGTCATCAGTGTGCATACTGTTTTCATATATATATATATATATATATATATATATATATATATATATATATATATATATATATATTCCTGGAAATTGAAATAAGAACACCGTGAATTCATTGTCCCAGGAAGGGGAAACTTTATTGACACATTCCTGGGGTCAGATACATCACATGATCACACTGACAGAACCACAGGCACATAGACACAGGCAACAGAGCATGCACAATGTCGGCACTAGTACAGTGTATATCCACCTTTCGCAGCAATGCAGGCTGCTATTCTCCCATGGAGACGATCGTAGAGATGCTGGATGTAGTCCTGTGGAACGGCTTGCCATGCCATTTCCACCTGGCGCCTCAGTTGTACCAGCGTTCGTGCTGGACGTGCAGACCGCGTGAGACGACGCTTCATCCAGTCCCAAACATGCTCAATGGGGGACAGATCCGGAGATCTTGCTGGCCAGGGTAGTTGACTTACACCTTCTAGAGCACGTTGGGTGGCACGGGATACATGCGGACGTGCATTGTCCTGTTGGAACAGCAAGTTCCCTTGCCGGTCTAGGAATGGTAGAACGATGGGTTCGATGACGGTTTGGATGTACCGTGCACTATTCAGTGTCCCCTCGACGATCACCAGAGGTGTACGGCCAGTGTAGGAGATCGCTCCCCACACCATGATGCCGGGTGTTGGCCCTGTGTGCCTCGGTCGTATGCAGTCCTGATTGTGGCGCTCACCTGCACGGCGCCAAACACGCATACGACCATCATTGGCACCAAGGCAGAAGCGACTCTCATCGCTGAAGACGACACGTCTCCATTCGTCCCTCCATTCACGCCTGTCGCGACACCACTGGACGCGGGCTGCACCATGTTGGGGCGTGAGCGGAAGACGGCCTAACGGTGTGCGGGACCGTAGCCCAGCTTCATGGAGACGGTTGCGAATGGTCCTCGCCGATACCCCAGGAGCAACAGTGTCCCTAATTTGCTGGGAAGTGGCGGTGCGGTTCCCTACGGCACTGCGTAGGATCCTACAGTCTTGGCGTGCATCCGTGCGTCGCTGCGGTCCGGTCCCAGGTCGACGGGCACGTGCACCTTCCGCCGACCACTGGCGACAACATCGATGTACTGTGGAGACCTCACGCCCCACGTGTTGAGCAATTCGGCGGTACGTCCACCCGGCCTCCCGCATGCCCACTATACGCCCTCGCTCAAAGTCCGTCATCTGCACATACGGTTCACGTCCACGCTGTCGCGGCATGCTACCAGTGTTAAAGACTGCGATGGAGCTCCGTATGCCACGGCAAACTGGCTGACACTGACGGCGGCGGTGCACAAATGCTGCGCAGCTAGCGCCATTCGACGGCCAACACCGCGGTTCCTGGTGTGTCCGCTGTGCCCTGCGTGTGATCATTGCTTGTACAGCCCTCTCGCAGTGTCCGGAGCAAGTATGGTGGGTCTGACACACCGGTGTCAATGTGTTCTTTTTTCCATTTCCAGGAGTATATATATATATAGTGTGTGTCACTCAAGAAACCTAACTTTGTGTTGAACGCGACGTTCGTTTATATTTATTGGTTGGGCATTCCTGCCCACTGTGTGAGCCCTTGAGATAGTGCAACCCAATAGCATATTTCATACTTAGTTTCGTTTCGGAGACATATGAGGTGGCAGAGTTAGGATATTTAGTGGATATCAGCCTATGTTCAGACGAACGTCATGTTGGTAAATTATTGCATCAAGAAATACATGCCAGCCGTTGTCCCATGGTCCATAATGGATCAACGAAGACTGATGAAACCAGGATATACGTGGAGTAACAGGGTGAACACAGATGTAACATCTTTACCTGAATAATTGAGATACGTTCCAGACCTCTTGCCGTTGTTGGAAGCCTTTCTGTATGTCCAGACTTTACAATACAGAAGGCGAAAGTTTGAAGGCGAACCAAGTCCGGATTTTGTGGTCTCTTTAGCAAGGTCTACAGTGGCGTCTGAGGACGAAGGTAATTTCCACGTGATGTGTCACTGCAAAGTAACAAATCTTGATGAAACTTGGACCTGCTACAGTACAGTGCAGTACAGTAGCTACCTCACAGAAATACGCGAGGAGACAAACAGATATGATAAAAAAAGACAATAATTACGCCGAAGTCACCGCGATTTGCGATGGTGCTCTGGACATCACAAAAGGCAGCGGATGGTTTAATAGGGTGTGTGATCACCACAGACGACAATGAATTCTTTGCACACACCTGGCCCCCACTGGTAATGAGTTCTTGTGGTAAGACGTTTCATTCCTCCACCAACTGCTGGATGGTCGTCTGAGCATATGGCAATTCTGCTGTATGTTTGCCCAACATACTCCACATGTGCTCCACGGGATTTGAGTGGGGGAAATGTCAGGCCAGTCCATTCACCCAATATCCTCTCGTTCCAAGATTTGGAGGTCAGTACGCTCAGGCAGCAATATGCCTTCCTAAATCATAACACCTGGACCATCCAAACGATCAACAATACTGCTGTGTGTATTACATGTTCCCACCTCTCGCTATATGAGGGTACATCTTGCATCGTCGAGCGTTTGGGTAGTCATAATGCTGTGCATGACCATACTGGCCTACAAATCGTTCAACACGGTACACTCATTTGTCAAATTTATTATGACACTGTACTCCATCTTTTCAGAGGTGCATTCGGCCCTACTCCATTTTTATGGATGACAGAGCCTGATGGCATCGAACAGAGCAGGTGCATGTGCTCTTGGGAGTAGTGAATATTCCGCGAATGGACTGGTCTGCCGTTGCCCAGTCTCTAGCACGTGTGGGATGTGTTGAGTGCACCAGCGCACCAATGACCATCCAACACTTGTCGACCTAGCTGGTGGAGGAATGAAGCGCCATAGCACAAGAACTTACCATCCTTGTGGACAGCACGGAGAGCGCCATCGAGCATGCCCCACCTTTTGTAATGTCCGAAGGACCATCACAAATCGCGGTGACATCAGAGAAGTTGCTGTCTTTGAACAGAAGTCTCATTTCTGGTCGTCTCATTGCGTATTTCTTTCTGTTACGTTCTGTACTATACTCTAGCAGTTGTTTTCATGTATGGTCCAAGTTTGATCGAGCTATGTTACTTTGCTGGGAACATCATGCAAAAGTTACTTTCGTTCTCAAGTGATGCACACCAGTGTGCTCCAGGCAGCTGCAAGTAGTCTTGAGGTTCCAGCATGAAATTTTCACTCTGCAGCGGAGTGTGCGCTGATGTGAAACTTCCCGGAAGAAGGACTTGCTCGCGAAAGTCAAAGGTCCCGAGTTCGAACTCCGTCCGGTACATAGTTTTGATCTGCCAGGAAGTTTCATATTAGCGCACCCGCCGCACTATGTTTTTCGAACTTTTTCAAACTGTTGCATCTTTGAGCCCCCGGTTCGCGATGTACGCTTCCCGGTTACAGAGGTCACTTTATTAACAATTATAGTACAGAGTAATATCACCAGTTAGAGTTACATTTTCTCAAAGTTCACCAAGTCCCTTCATTCATAAATGTATTTTTTCATCATTAGTAACTTTTCTACATGAGCGAGTGTACAATGTAAATGGCACATTACTATAAACATAACTAGGTCTACTTTGTGTCTTCGGGTCGATACCGCAATGCCAGGTCTTTTACTCGATAACATCCCGGTCGGCGTAAGATTCAAGACCAGTAAGAGAGGCGTTTTCGCAACGAACGATTGCCAGTGTGAACCAACCACTACCAGAATTTCCAGCAGCGACGTCCAGAGTAAAATTAACACTGCACCCACGAAATAATATAGGTCCATTCAGTATAACAGCTTGGGCTGTTCCATTTCCTCCCAGTTTATTCTCGAGGCTAATTATGTGTTTGTAGACAGGCATGCTGCGGCTGCGTAAACATACCCCAAGCTGGGGCTAAGCTATGTCTTCGCAATATCCTTGCTTCCAGGACTGCTAGTTCTGCAAGGTTCACAGCAGAGCTTCTGTGAAGTTTGGAAGGTAGGAGACGAGGCACTGACAGAATTAAAGAGACGAGGACTGACAGAATTAAAGCTGTGTAGACTGGTCTTGAGTCGTGCTTGGGTAGCTCAGTCGGTAGAGGACTTGACCGCGGAGAACAAAAGTCCCGAGTTCGAGTCTCGGTATGGCGCACGGTTTTAATGTGCCAGGAGGTTTGTCTTGAGGTTGCCCGCTTTTCATCATCCATGGTGTATTCTTCCATCCAATTACAGCCGTAAGTGTTTGCTTCGAGTTAATTCTCTCATATATCCTGTAATTTCCATTTTGTAAAACGGTTCAAATGGCTCTGAGCACTATGGGACTTAACATCTGAGGTCATCAGTCCCCTGGAACTTAGAACTACTTAAACCTAAGGACATCACACACATCCATGCCCGAAGCAGGATTCGAACCTGCGACGTAGCGGTCGCACGGTTCCAGACTGAAGCGCCCAGAACAGCTGGGCCACGGCGGCCGGCTCTTTTCTGTTTCTGTGCATTGATACTTCTTACAGTGTTTTTAAAAAAAAAGCAACGACATCGATAAGAGAGATAGGCAGCTACCTCGAGCCAACTGCCTGATGGTTGCTACCCGAGTTAATCCGAGGGAACGGCCTCCAATCGGATAAATTGATCTCTGTGGCGCGGAAGCGACTACAGGTTGAGGCACAGGTGGAGGCAGGCAGCAGATGTGCCCGCCGCCGCCGGCTCGCCGTGCTCGTTTTGCGGCGGCCGGTGATCGCGGTAACTCGATGATGGCCGCTCGTCACATTACCGAGTATTACCGCCTCCGCCTCCGCCTCCACCTCCGCCGTGTTTGCCGTGCCTCGCCGTCGCCGCGAACGCCAGCCGGCCCCCGCCGTAATGGAATGTTTGCCGGCTTGTTAGCGCGTCACGAGGCGGCGCCTTTTCTGAACCCCCCCCCCCCCCCCCCACCAGTCTTCTCCCCTCCCCACTCCCTCACTTCTGGTCGAGGATTCAGCTAAATCTTGTCCTGCCCGCCACTCGCTTCCTTTTACAGTGTCGCGGTGCACGGAGCAGTTTTCTCGCTCGCCTGCTGCCAAAGCCCCTTCCGTGTCGCTACCATTTACGTGACAGTCGCCGGTTCATACCTTCGCATTCCCCCGTCACTCATCCTGAAAGCCTCTAATTCCTTTTCTGAACCAAATCTACCATACAGGGTGTTACAAAAAGGTACGGCCAAATTTTCAGGAAACATTCCTCACACACAAATAAAGAAAACATGTTACGTGGACATGTGTCCGGAAACGCTTAATTTCCATGTTAGAGCTCATTTTAGTTTCGTCAGTATGTACTGTACTTCCTCGATTCACCGCCAGTTGGCCCAATTGAAGGAAGGTAATGTTGACTTCGGTGCTTGTGTTGACATGTGACTCATTGCTCTACAGTACTAGCATCAAGCACATCAGTATGTAGCATCAACAGGGTTAGTGTTCATCACGAACGTGGTTTTGCAGTCAGTGCAATGTTCACAAATGCGGAGTTGGCAGATGCCCATTTGATGTATGGATTAGCACGGGGCAATAGCCGTAGCGCAGTACGTTTGTATCGAGATCGATTTCCATAACGAAGGTGTCCCGATGGGAAGACGTTCGAAGCAATTGATCGGCGTTTTAGGGAGCACGGAACATTCCAGCCTATGACTTGCGACTGGGGAAGACCTAGCACGACGAGGACACCTGTAATGGACGAGACAATTCTTCGTGTAGTTGACGATAAGCCTAATGTCAGCGTCAGAGAAGTTGCTGCTGTACAAGGTAGCGTTGACCACGTCACTGTATGGAGACTGCTACGGGAGAACCAGTTGTTTCCGTACCATGTACAGCGTGTGCAGGAACTATCAGCAGCTGATTGGCCTCCACGGGTACACTTCTGCGAATGGGTCATCCAACAATGTATCAATCCTCATTTCGGTGCAAATGTTCTCTTTACGGATGAGCCTTCATTCCAGCGTGATCAAATTGTAAATTTTCACAATCAACATGTGTGGGCTGACGAGAATCCGCACGCAATTGTGCAATCACGTCAACAACACAGATTTTCTGTGAACGTTTGCGCAGTCATTGTTGGTGATGTCTCGATTGGGGCCCCATGTTCTTCCACCTACGCTCAATGGAGCACGTTATCATGATTTCATACGGGATACTCTACCTGTGCTGCTAGAACATGTGCCTTTACAAGTACGACACATGTGGTTCATGCACGATGCAGCTCCTGCACATTTCAGTCGAAGTGTTCGTACGCTTCTCAACAAGAGATTCGATGACCGATGGATTGGTAGAGGCGGACCAATTCCTGACCTCAACCCTCTTGACTTTCATTTATGGGGGATTTGAAAGCTCTTGTCTACGCAACATTGGTACCAAATGTAGAGACTCTTCGTGCTCGTATTGTGGACGGCTGTGATACAATACTCCATTCTTCAGGGCTGCATCAGCGCATCAGGGATTCCATGCGACGGAGGGTGGATGCGTGTATCCTCGCTAACGGAGGACGTTTTGAACATTTCCTGTAACAAAGTGTTTGAAGTCTCGCGGGTACGTTCTGTTGCTGTGTGTTTCCATTCCGTGATTAATTTAATTTGAAGAGAAGTAATAAAATGAGCTCTAACATGGAAAGTAAGCGTTTCTGGACACATGTCCACATAACATATTTTCTTTCTTTGTGTGTGAGGAATGTTTCCTGAATGTTTGGCCGTACCTTTTTGTAACACCCTGTATAACTAATTCGATTCTAGAAAATGTTCCCCTTTCACACTAAATTTTGACTCAAGAATGAACGAAACGAGGACTATTCCAAAAGTAGGGGATAATCGGTCGCGAAATGGAAAAAACATCGAAAATCCGATCAAGCTGTGAACCTGTGTGTTGGACAGTGTCTCTAGTATGCCTGTACACATAGTCACATCGCTGTTCTCTGTTCTGAGCGCACGAAGATGTCTAGAAAATAGAGTATGTTGCCTGACGAGAGATTTCGCCTGATTTCACGCAACCCCACATAACGTAACTGTCACGCATTTCCTTCGTCGTGACAGTTCTCGGCCGCATACTGCAGGGGTAATGAGGACGCCGCACAGCGTTTTCGAGGGTAAGTGTCTGATCACTCACAATACAGCCCGAGTCCGCAGCTTGTGGTCTCGCGGTCCCGTTCTCGCTTCCCGAGCATGGGGTCCTGGGTTCGCTTCCCCGGTGGCGTCAGGGATTTACACCTGCCTCGAGATGAATGGGTGTTTGTGTTGTCCTCATCATTTCATCATCATTCATGAAAGTGAAAGTGGCGAGATTGGGCTGAGACATGGTTGGGACTTTGTACGGGCGCTGATAACCGCGCAGTTGAGCGCCCCACAAACCAATCATCACCACCACCATCACCATCATCAACAATTCAGCCCGGCCTTGCCTCCCTCTCATTTTCATCTCTTCTCAAATTAACCGCTGGCTATCAAGACAGCATTTTGACACAGACAACGAAGCACAGTCTAGAGTAGAAAATTGTCGCAAATCACAGAAGGCTGACTTCTACGACGAGGGTATTGGGAAGGTGGTACAACGTTACGACATGACTAAGTCGGAGAGGTATTTATGTAGAGAAGTAGCTGGAAGGCGTAGCTAACTGTTGCAAGTAAAACAGTTTTGATTTTCACTGTGGTTTCCATTTCTCGGCCGATTCTTCCTTACTTTCCGAATACCGATTTTCCTTACATAGCCACAAATAGCCAACCCCAACAAAGGGGTGTCGAAGAGGTTGCCTCTCCTCAGGTGCTAGAGCTGCCAGGAGGCACCAGCCTTCTGAATGGATGTCATAATCTCTGCTCAACAAGGGTGCGTGGGTGGTGACGAGGGTGTTCTAGGTCTTACAAGGACCCTTTGCTGTTCCATTGATATTTGTGTAATTTTTGCTCTTCTCGGTAATAATACCATAGCAGAAAACACACACACACACACACACACACACACACACACACACACTCTCTCTCTCTCTCTCTCTCTCTCTCTCTCTCTCTCTCTCTCTCTCTCTCTTGCTGCTTCCAATCACATTCAGATTTCGTTCCACTCTACACACCACATTAAAAACTGCGCTCCAAAGGCATCAGATCACGTTGAATGTCGTTGCAGCACCATGATGTCCTCAGAGGTCCGTTGAATTATTGGGAGGGTTGTCAGTAGTATCGAACGTTGTCAAGAATATTGTTCTGTTGTTCGCTGCACTGCGAATTGTCGTTTCCGCCCGCTAAAAGAGCTGTGGACATTTTTCGCATGTGTCGACACCTTACTGTCTGCAGGGTTGCCGAACCCACGAATGACGCCACAGGAAAGGCCAGTATTTATGACCGCCCTGAATATTTGTTCGGAATAAGTTGTGCTGAAACTGCAGTCCAGGCATCTCGATTAACCCTTACTGTGACTTCCCTAAGCCAATTCATGAGAACAACAGAACGGGTCCCTCCGTATGACGCCGCAGCTCCACTCACCGCGACATCCTTGAAAATAGAAACATTTATTCCTACTAACGATTAGAATGCGGTAAGCATGGGAGGATTTTCACCTTCATCTTCTTTGGACTAGAAGGGAAACGTCCTACTCCTGACGATAAATTCTCCAACCAATATGGAAAACGTATAATGACACGTGATGCATTGACCTCTTCCGGCAGAACGTGTTGGTTTAGGTCCCCGAGTTGCCCCCTAGCGGCGGCTTGTTTACTCTTGTTGGTGCGCTGACGGGCTATTAACGCTAATGCGTCTGACAGAAGTCGTCTACGTGAGAGGCAGAGTGTGCTTTCCGTACTTTTCCTCGTCCGCTGTCAGCCACACACGTGCATCCCCACCTGTCAAGTAGCTCCGTTGATGAACACTTTCTCTAAGGACAATAAGACATTTGTAATTTCGTTTCTGCAATGTGCAGCCGGAGTCATCTCTAACAAATACGGCTCATCATATCGTCCATGCTACACTCAGTGTCAGCGGAAAGCATCGGTTTGTTTCCCGTTAGAAACAAAATCTACATGCTGTAAATTCAGCCAAATACCTAGGAAGTACAGTTACAAAATTCAATAAAGAGCTCTCAAGAGTTGCTGCTAGTTGGTATTTTATGTAGCACTACAGGGCTAGAGAAAGAAAAATACCCTCTACAAAAACCAACAGAGCCTGAGGAAACATATCTTGTGAAAGACCGCTTGCTCTCGTCATCCACGAAATCAGAGAACATGTTCCTTGACATCTATAAGTCATGCGATACGGCTCCACACGATCGTTATTAATTTATTTAGCGTTTGTGTTACAGAATTACATTTACAAGTACATACATTTAAGTTAATATTAGATAAAATGATATGAACCTTTGTAAGCAGATACATCTATACAGGGATAATGGGTGTAAGTACTGATTTCTTTATTGGTGAGCGAGAAGAGTGTATTTAACGTCATTACATCGGTATTTACTTCATCCGATGACTAATAATTATAGCTATTGGGAATAGTATGTATTTACGTTTGTTAGTACATCCAAGTACATGCGGCAAGGGCAAGCCATTAATGCTTATTTTACCCTGGGCAGCAGGTCAAGTCTTGAAGTGTGGATGTGTGGACTCTAAACGTTTAGACTATACTGACGGGCGTAGTCAATTTACTGTTGCAGTTACGACCATGTAGAAAAGATGAGTTAGTAAATTACATGTCGTGTCTGTGGGAAGACTTTTCGATGCAGAGCAAAAACAACCAACACATTAACGTGTGCGTTACTAAGGTACTTTATATAGAAAAAGGTATCAACACTTACCCCATACACAGGAAGAGTATTCGGCAAGTAAGGTCCGATTGGGCGCCAAATGGAAACTACAGTGAAATTCCATAAAGCTTTGCTCACATGTGTTGGTCAGTGTCTCTAGTATGTCCATCGATCGCGTCAAGTCACTGTTTTCAGTTCAGAGCGAACAGCGAGCAAGTAAAGGTGCCTAAAAAATAGTGTCTCCCGCCAAATATGAGGACTGGTGAGAGATTTCGCCTGATGTCATGCAGCCCACATTACATAACTGTCATGCGTTTTCTTCTGCGTGACAATTCTCGACTGCACTCTGCAAGGGCATTGAAGATGCTCCTCCAGTGTTTTCGATCAGAAGTGTTTGACCACCCACGATACAGCCCGTAACTTGCTCCTCCTGAGTTTCATCCCTGCACAACTGGATAGCTGGCTACGAAGACAACGTTTTGGCACAGACAACGAGCTGTAGACCAACGTAGAGAATTGGCAGAATGCACAGGCGGCTGTCTTCTATGGCGATCGTATTGGAAAGTTGGTACAACGCCATATCAAAAAACCAAGTCGAAACGGCGACTCTGTGGAGAATTCTCTGGAACGTGTAGCTAACTATTGCAAAGAAAACATTTTTGTTTTTCACTGTGGTCTCTATTCCGCGAACGATTGTACCTTTCTTTCAGAATAGCCCTCGTATATGTATATACCGGTAATGATGAAAGCTGGAGAACCGGCAGTAGATAAAAGAAGTTGAGAGATTAATTTTCCATCATAACTGGATATCCAAAGACTGCAACCAGTTAAGTGCTGTAAGTGTTGTGCCTACAAAGTCTTTCCAGGTATCAATGAATTTTCGTTTTGGGCAGTCGCGCAAAATGTCCTCCAGCGTTCGTTGTGATGCACATTGGTCATTACTGATGATTCCCCACTTATGCAGAGTTACTTTGGCTACGACGTGGCCAATTCTGATACAGTTGAGAGACCTCCATATTTTTCTTTGTTGGTTCGCACCCGAGAGTTGAAGTGTCCGATGTATTACCTCATTTCTGGACGTCAACTGATTTCTTGATTCATCTCTTAGATTACGACTCTCTGCGTCGTTTATGGAACAAAATACGAGTTTATCGAGGGGTGGACTAGATTTTTAACTGTATTTACGACTTTGTAAAGGTTACAACCCAGTACCCTATTTTTGACAGAATGAAATCGCTAGATGTAATAGTATTTGTGGAGTGTCACAAGGGAGTCTTACAGGGCTAGTATTTTTTACAGTATTTAGAAATGATCTAGTGGATAACATCGAATGTGGTGTTTTGCAGACGATTCTGTTCTGTATAGGAAGATTGCAACATCAGAATGCTTCAGCGAAACGCGGAAAAACATCAAGAGCAACAATGATTCGTGCAGCAAATGGAAAAAAATGGTTCAAATGGGTCTAAGCACTATAAGACTTAACATCTGAGGTCATCAGTCCCCTAGAACTTGGAACTACTTAAACCTAACTAACCTAAGGACGTCACACACATCCATGCCCGAGGCAGTATTCGAACCTCCGCGCGGCTCCAGACTGTAGCGCCTAGAACCGCTCGGCCACCCCGACCGGCAGCAACTGGCAGTTGATCCCGAACGTACTCAACTGTAACATCTTGCACGTAAACAGGTGAAAACATCCATTACTGTTTGATTAACCTATTGGTAAAAAAATCGCTGGAAACCGTAATAACAATAAAATACTTAGGAGTAATCGTTTGAAGTGACCTGCGGTGGAATGACGACTTAAAAGAAATTGTAGGAAAAGCTGTGTCGGACTGAGTGTCATGGAAATTGGTAAAGAAATGTAATCTATCCACGAAATATGTGGTTTTTAAAACAGAAGTTCGACAAACAGTAATATCACAAATTGAATCTGCCTTGATGCAAACACCGTGTTATTTGTTTTTTTCTTTATTATCCCAAACTAGTTTCGGCGACAAATATCACCATCATCAGTGTTTTTTTTTTTAAATCTAAAACATGCAGAAAATGGTACGGTTGTACAAACACAGAAAAACATTATTACATTTTTACAAATCCTCTTTTGAAATAATTTGTAAAAATGTAATGATGTTTGACTGTGTGTGTACAACCATCCCTTTTTCTGCATGTTCTAGACTAAAACAACCCACTGATGATGGTGATATTTGTCGCCGAAACTAGTTTGGGATAATAAAGAAAAAGAACACGGTATCTGCATCAAGGCGGACTCAGTTTGTGATATTACTGTTTTTCTATGCAAACACGGACCAAATGGAAGAGATCCAAGATAATATAGTTTAAGTTCGATAGATTATTGAATCTTTATAGGCCTAATCGTGGGTGCGACGTCACATTTCTTATCTTCCTCCCTTACATATTTGGGGTAACAATAATGTGAATTGTAATGTTTGCGGAAGTACTTGCGATTTTTTTTCCTTGCGCAGCTGGTGCACGGCAAGGGAAAGTGAGCGTGCGATTAGGCCGCAAACCAGCGAGGTTACTCGCCGTAGTCCCAGACGTAAGATGTAGAGCACCTGCGAGTCGCAGTTGTGGTGCGAGCCGATCTGAATGTTCCCTGCTCGGAAGGCTGTCCGTTTCCCGCGACACGGGCGCGATGCGTTCCGTTATCCGCTAACTAGGGGCTGATTTGCGAGGCCGGCGTTGGCGCCAGACGCGGAAGCTGGGGGCGCCGACAGCAGGCGGTTCAAGTGCGAAACTGTGTGGCCGAGATAAACAGGCGCCATTCAGCCTGCCGGCGCCGGGTGTATAAGGAAACTCCGCCAGATAGGAACGCAGACGTAGAAGCAGACGTCAACGCCCCTGCCGTTCGAAATAAATGAGCAGCCGGACAGCACATCGCGGCTGGCATCTCCTGCAATTGCTGGTCGTCGATTAGAATCTCGCGCACACCGCCTGTCTCGTGGAACTGCACGGAGTCCTAACACGCCGGCTACTACGTTGTGCAAGCGTATCTTCTATCTCAGTTCAGGAGTTCCACCGTGTTGTGACGTGTTTCGATTGGACAGCATCTTAACGGTCCAATAAAACTGCTCGCTTATTACCAATACAGAATTTTTTTTCTTTTCATCTGGTATCATGAGACACTTAAAGTAGTAAAGGAGTTTTGCTATTTGGGGAGCAAAATAACTGATGATGGTCGAAGTACAGAGGATATAAAATGTAGACTGGCAATGGAAAGCAAAGCATTTCTGATGAAGACAAATTTGTTAACATCGAGTATAGATTTAAGTGTCAGCAAGTCGTTTCTGAAAGTATTTGTATGGAGTGTAGCCATGTATGGAAGTGAAACATGGACGATAAATAGTTTGCACTAGAAGAGAATAGAATCTTTCGAAATGTGGTGCTACAGAAGAATGCTGAAGATTAGATGGGTAGATCACGTAACTAATGAGGAGGTATTGAATAGGATTGGGGAGAAGAGAAGTTTGTGGCACAGCTGGACTAGAAGAAGGCATCGCTTGGTAGGACATGTTCTGAGGCATCAAGGGATCACCAATTTAGTACTGGAGGGCAGCGTGGACGGTAAAAATCGTACAGGGAGACCAATAGATGACTACACTAAACAGATTCAGAAGGATGTAGGTTGCAGTAGGTACCGGGAGATGAAGCTTGCACAGGATAGAGTAGCATGGAGAGCTGCATCAAACCAGTCTCAGGACTGAAGACCACAACAACAACAACAACAACAACAACTGGTAACATACCTAATATTCACCGACGAATAATCTGCGACGTATGCACTACTGATGAACAAGCAAATCCTTAATTCTTGCCGGCCGGAGTGGCCGTGCGGTTCTGGGCGCTACAGTCTGTAACCGGGTGACGGCTACGGTCGCAGTTTCGAATCCTGCCTCGGGCATGGATGTGTGTGATGTCCTTAGGTTGGTTAGGTTTAAGTAGTTCTAAATCTAGGGGACTGATGACCTTAGATGGTAAGTCCCATAGCGCTTGGAGCCGTTTCTTGATCAAAAAATTCCAGTATATCAGTTTTGTTATTGCAGTCATCAGTCCGAAAACTGCTCTCCACGCTAATCTATCCTGACCAAGGCTCTTCATCCCTGAATAACTACTGCAACATACATCCATTTGACCTTCTTTTAGTGAAGTTGTCTCACAAATTTCTTGTCCTAACAAGACGATTCAGTTCCATCTTCAATCAAAATTATCCAATCTGCCCATCTGATCTCCAGCATTTGCTGTAGCACCTAATTTTAATATCTTCCAGTCTCTTTTTGCCTCAACTATTTGTACTCTAAGTTTCACATCTTCACTCTGTACACCTTCAGGACATTTTTCCTAACATGTCAAGACGAGGGTTGGAACTTGAATAACAAATGGCTCTCAGCACTATGGGACTTAACTTCAGAGGCCATCAGTCCCCTAAAACTTAGAAATACTTAAACCTAACGCCATCAGACACATCCATGCCCGAAGCAGGATCCGAACCTGCGACCGTAGCGGTCGCGCAGTTCCAGACTGAAGCGCCTCGAACCGCTCGGCCGCACCGACCGGCCTTTAATAGTGGCAACTATTTATTTACAGCTCTTACAAAATAGATAAGTGTTTCAAAGTTTTACTGACCATCAAAGTAGTCAGCAGCATTGTGTATAACCCGTCGCCAGCGACGTGGAAGTCGTAGGATACTCTTAGCAGTGCCAGTTGTGTTGACAGTTAGAGCGCCGCGTTCTATTGCCCGACGAATTTGTAGCACTTCTGAAGCGAATTGCGTGGAGTGTTTCCTTCAGTTTAGAAATCGAGTTGAACTCACGAGGGCATAAGTCAGGGGAGTGCAGTAGGTGGTATAGCGCTTAGCAGCCCCAACAGTCAGATAAATCAGTAACAGCTTGCACTGTACGTGCTTGAGCATTGACCTGCAAGATGATGGTCAGGCATTGCAGGATGTGTCATCACTTCTGTCTCTCAGCTGGTCGTAGGTTGTGTTCCAAAAATGAACAGCATAGAGACAGAAGTGATGGCACTTTCTGCACGACCTGACCATCATTTTGCAGGACAATGCTCAAGCACGTACAGTGAAAGCTGTTGTTGATTTGATTGACTGATGGGGCTGCTAAGTGCTATACCACCTACTGCACTCCCCTGACTTAAGCCCTCGTAAGTTCAACTCGATTTCTAAACTGAAGGAAACACTTCACGGCATTCGCTTCAGAACTGCTACAAACTGGTCGGGCAATAGACTGTGCCGCTCGAACTGTCAACACAACTGGCACTGCTGAGAGTATCCTACGACTTCCACATCTCCGGCAACGGGTTACACAGTGCTGGTGACTACTCTGAAGGTCAGTAAAACTTTGAAACAGGTATGTATTTTGTAAGAGCTGTAAATAAATAGTTGCCACTACTAAAGTTCCAACGCTCGTATATATCTAGTGTTAATAATTTTCCCTTTTCCAGAAACTTTATCCCTCCTGTAGTCAGTCTGCGTTTCATATTCCCTCTTTCTCGGCCATCATCAGTTATTTCGCTGCTCAAATAGAAAAACTCCTGTACTGATTCTGGTGCCTTGTTTTCAAATCCAATTCCCTCAGAATCGTCTGATTTAACTATGTTACATTCTGTTCTTCTTGTTTTACTTTTGCTTATGTTTATCACGTTATCTGTTTTCATGACACTACTCATTTAGTCCAACTGCTCTTCCAAGTCATTTCCCGTCTTTGACTTATCTGCAGTGTCATCGGAAAGCCTCAGAATGCTGACAGTGTACGGGTGTGACTCGAAGAGCACCAGGATGAATTTTCTGTGCACCCCTGGCCACCAGACTCCCCGTATGTAAACACAATCTGGGACCCGCGGGATCACCTTGATCGGATTGTGCACGCCATGGATTCTCAGCCGAGAAACGTAGCGCAGCCAGCGCGGCACTGAAGTCAGTATTGGTTCCACGTTCCATCTACATCTACATTTATACTCCGCAAGCCAACCAACGGTGTGTGGCGGAGGGCACTTTACGTGCCATTGTCATTACCTGCCTTTCCTGTTCCAGTCGCGTATGGTTCGCGGGAAGAACGACTGCCGGAAAGCCTCCGTGCGCCCTCGAATCTCTCTAATTTTACATTCGTGATCTCTGGAGGTATAAGTAGGGGGAAGCAATATATTCGATGCCTCATCCAGAAACGCACCCTCTCAAAACCTGGGCAGAGAGCTACACCGCGATGCAGAGTGCCTCTCTTGCAGAGCCTGCCACTTCAGTTTGCTTAACATCTCCGTGACGCTATCACGCTTACCAAATAACCCTGTGACGAAACGCGCCGCTCTTCTTTGGATCTTCTCTATCTCCTCCGTCAAACCGACCTGGTACGGATCCCACACTACGAGCAATACTCAAGTATACGTCGAACGAGCGTTTTGTAAGCCACCTGGACTACAATTTCTAAGGACTCTTCCAATGAATCTCAACCTGGCACCCGCCTTACCAACAATTACTTTTATATGATCATTCCACTTCAAATCATTCCGCACGCATACTCCCAGATATTTTACAGAAGTAACTGCTACCAGTGTTTGTTCCGCTACCATATAATCATACAATAAAGGATCCTTCTTTCTATGAATTCGCAATACATTACACTTGTCTATGTTAAGGGTCAGTTGCCACTCCCTGCACCAAGTGCCTATCCCCTGCAGATCTTCCTGCATTTCGCCGCAATTTCCTAATGCTGCAACTTCTCTGGATACTACAGCATCATCCGGGAAAAGTCGCATGGAACTTTCGACATTATCTATTAGGTCCAGACGCTCACTGACACTCCTTCCTCTACATCTCGCAGCGATCTTCGCTGGAGAAGCTGGTTACTCAGGCTTTTGACAGGTGTTCAGATTACTGTCACTAGACACTGTACTACGTCCGTGAAAGCTCTGCGATGTGTCAACAGCACTGTCGCAGTCCCGGCACCTCCTAAACGATGCAGTAATATGCCCTTGGTTATTTTTCAAGTTGGACTTGGGAGTGACGCCATATCATGATGGTTGAGACTTAAGACTGGCCTACAAAGAAAGGCCCGGTACCGAAATGGAAACCCTCCAGCCCCGGTGCAGTGCGTTCTCAGACGGCCCCGTCTGCGGTCTTCCGGCGTGCGCACAGTGTGTGGAGCCCCCCCGGGAGCTGCGGTATTTTAATGAGCCGGCGACACGGCGCTGCCGGCTTTCGCTGCCCGGCTTTGCTCGGCCACTGCGACCGCGCCGCCTGACACCGCTTTCTTTGCCCGGCCTCGGCCGCTACCTCAGGTGCAAAGTGCGTGACTTCAGCTGGAGCGTGCAGCCCGGCGCCGTCCGCGCTTTCGCCCGTCTTAATGCAGCGTCGACTGCCGGTCCAGCTCCCCAATTACTCTATTGTAGCAAAGAAATAACACCATGCAGCCGTTTCTTTTTCAGAAGTTATTTCATCTACATGATCAATTTTAGCATACCATCTCAAGGTCATCAGTCCCCTAGACTTACAACTACCTACACCTAACTAACCTAAGGACATCACACACATCCATGCCCGAGGCAGGATTCGAACCTGCGACCGCAGCAGCAGCGCGGTTCCGGAGTGAAGGCCTAGAACCGCTCGGCCACAAGGACGGGCTAGCACCTCATTAATGGTATCTCCAGGCCCCTATGCACTCCATGTACAGAGAATCAGACACATCGATGCACGCATAGCCGAAGCCATCAGTACCTGGATTCCGCGATTTTTTTTTTTTTTTTTTTTTTTGTGGAGTGGTACTTCGGAGTCTTGATAACCGCACGATGTATCCGATGCATGGGGTGCAAAGGGGCTTGAAGATGGCATCAACGAGAAGCCGAAACTGGTCATGTAATGAAGGTAAGAGGCGCAATCGGAATGGCGGAGCCGCGAGCTTCAGAGGACTACTACCCCTGTGTGTGTATAATGAGAAGCCTGAAACTGTGGTTCAGCACCAATGTGCATAACTACGGCAGATCACTCTAAATCCTCGTCACATAGATACTCCGCAAGCCACTACGCGGTGTCTGGTGGAGGACATCTTTCACCATCACTAATCGTTTCCTTTGCTGTTCCACCCGCAAAGAGAGTGAGAGAAAAACGTCTATCTGTATGCTTCCGTACGAGCCGTACTTTATCTTACACTCCTGGAGATTGAAATAAGAACACCGTGAATTCATTCTCCCAGAAAGGGGAAACTTTATTGACACATTTCTGGGGTCAGATACATCACATGATCACACTGACAGAACCACAGGTACATAGACACAGGAAACAGAGGGTGCACAATGTCGGCACTAGTACAGTGTATATCCACCTTTCGCAGCAATGCAGGCTGCTATTCTCCCATGGAGACGATCGTAGAGATGCTCGATGTAGTCCTGTGGAACGGCTTGCCATGCCATTTCCACCTGGCGCCTCAGTTGGACCAGCGTTCGTGCTGGACGTGCAGACCGCGTGAGACGACGCTTCATCCAGTCCCAAACATGCTCAATGGGGGACAGATCCGGAGATCTTGCTGGTCAGGATAGTTGACTTATACCTTCTAGAGCACGTTGGGTGGCACGGGATACATGCGGACGTGCATTGTCCTGTTGGAACAGCAAGTTCCCTTGCCGGTCTAGGAATGGTAGAACGATGGGTTCGATGACGGTTTGGATGTACCGCGCACTGTTCAGTGTCCCCTCGACGATCACCAGAGGTGTACGGCCAGTGTAGGACATCGCTCCCCACACCATGATGCCGGGTGTTGGCCTTGTGTGCCTCGGTCGTATACAGTCCTGATTGTGGCGCTCACCTGCACGGCGCCAAACACGCATACGACCATCATTGGCACCAAGGCAGAAGCGACTCTCATCGCTGAAGACGACACGTCTCCATTCGTCCCTCCATTCACGCCTGTCGCGACACCACTGGAGGCGGGCTGCACGATGTTGGGACGTGAGTGGAAGACGGCCTAACGGTGTGCGGGACCGTAGCCCAGCTTTCTGGAGACGGTTGCGAATGGTCCTCGCCGATACCCCAGGAGCAACAGTGTCCCTAATTTGCTGGGAAGTGGCGGTGCGGTCCCCTACGGCACTGCGTAGGATCCTACGGTCTTGGCGTGCATCCGTGCGTCGCTGCGGTCCGGTCCCAGGTCGACGGGCACGTGCACCTTCCGCCGACCACTGGCGACAACATCGATGCACTGTGGAGACCTCACGCCCCACGTGTTGAGCAATTCGGCGGTACGTCCACCCGGCCTCCCGCATGCCCACTATACGCCCTCGCTCAAAGTCCGTCAACTGCACATACGGTTCACGTCCACGCTGTCGGGGCATGCTACCAGTGTTAAAGACTGCGATGGAGCTCCGTATGCCACGGCAAACTGGCTGACACTGACGGCGGCGGTGCACAAATGCTGCGCAGCTAGCGCCATTCGACGGCCAACACAGCGGTTCCCGGTGTGTCCGCTCTGCCGTGCGTGTGATCATTGCTTGTACAGCCCTCTCGCAGTGTCCGGAGCAAGTATGGTGGGTCTGACACACCGGTGTCAATGTGTTCTTTTTTTCCATTTCCAGGAGTGTATATTCGCAATCCTTACGCGAAATGTACCTCGGTGGCAGCACAATTGTTCTTCACACAGTGGCAAAGGTCTGTTATCTAAATTTTCTCAATAGTGTTTCGGGAAAGCGTTCTTATTGCAGTTCACCAAGCATTTCCGTAATAGTAGCTTGCTGGTCGAAACTGCCTGTAACAAACCTAGCAGAAAATCCCTGAATTGCTTCGACGTGTTTCTTTAATTCGACCTGGTGAGATCTGAAACACTGGAGAAGCACTCAAGAATGGTTCGTACAAGTGTTCTGTACGTGGTGTTCTTTATATACGAAGTACACTTTCCTAGGATTCTCGAAATTAACCGAAGTCAACCTCCGGCCTTCCTTATTGCCGATCTTACGTGTCCGTTCCATTTCATGTGGCTATCCAAAGTTACACCTAGATATTTAATCGACATGACTGTCTCAAACAGCACACTACAAATGCTGTATTCGAATAATACGGGATTTGTTCTCCTTCTCATCTGCATTAACTAAGATTTTTCTGCATCTATAGCAAGTTGTCATTTAGTACACCAAATAGGTATTCTGTTCAAGTTATGCTGCATCGTCCTACTATCGCAGAACGAGAAGACTTTGCCGTACACTACAGAGTCATCACCAAACGGCCGCAAACTGCCTGTCACCCTGTCTGTCAGATGATCTATGTTTATCGATAAGAAGGGTGATACTACCACACTTTCCTGCGGCACTCGTTGTTTGTGTTGTGCGTTGTACCACTTAGTGAGTCGTCGAGTCACTCACGTATCTGGGAAACTGAACCGTTCGGCCAGTCTGCAGTGGTGCACTACATCAAATGCTTTCTCAGAATCATGGAATGTTGTATCTGCCGTTTCCATTTCTTCCATGGCTCGCAGGATACGCTTTAAGAAATGGGCAGTTTGAGTTTCGCACACGCGATGCTTTCGAAATCTCTGTTGATTTGGTATAGAAATTTTTCTGTCCCAAGGAAACTGGTTAAATTGGAAAATGCTCAAGCGAACTGCAGCAGACCGATGTTAAGGGTATTGGCCTGTAAGTTTGCAGCTGCTTTCTTGTCCCTTCCTATATACACGAGACACTTCCGTACTTTTTTTGGTCACTAGCAACTTTGCGCCTGGCGAGAGATTCACGATAAATGCTAGCTATGTAAGGAGCCAGTGGCGAAGAAGGTTCCGTGTAACATCAATTTGGAATTCCATCCAGGTCCAGCAACTATTTTGTCTTCGACTCAGTTGCTTGTCAACGACAAGGATGTTTTTAAACATTTCCTACATACGGGAATAAGTGCGGCGGTCAAACGATTGTGTGTCTCTACAATCCTCCCGTGCGAGTAATTTCTTTTTAACGCGAGATTTAGAACTTCAGCTTTCCTCTTACTATGTTACACGGCCACATCAGAGCGGTCGGTGTCTAGAATTTCCCGGACGAACAGAACACTCAGAAATTTGGGCCTTGCAGCCGATCGTCGTTTAGTACTCCACGCTGTTTCGAATGATTACCTGCCAATCATCCACAGGTGAGCCACGAAAGACTGCAGATTTCCCCCGTTTCACAATCTGCTGAAGCGTAGTGTGTATTCTGCACACCCGTCAACACCTCGGTGACAGATTGACCGCCGGCGGCGGTGGTCTCGCGGTTCTAGGCGCGCAGTCAGAGACTGGTGACTAGTGCTGTTACGCCCCACAGTGCTCAGAGCCATTTGAACAGCTTGGCGACCCAAGCCAGTGTGCAGCGCCGCTACTTGTGGGAGAGCGGTACTCAACTGTGCTCACGATCGTTACTCCCCGTAGCCATCTGGCGTACTTCGTCCTCCTCGTTTGTATAAAATTGTGGAAATCAGAATGAGATTTTTCACTCTGCAGCTGAGTGTCCGCTGATATGAAACTTCCTGGCAGATTAAAACTCTGTGCCGGACGAAAACTCGAACTCGGGACCTTTGCCTTTCGCGGGCAAGTGCTCTACCAACTGAGCTACCCAAGCACGACTCAGGCCCTGTGCTCACAGCTTTAATTCCACCAGTACCTCGTCTCCTACCTTCCTAACTTCACAGAAGCTCTCCTGCGAACCTTGCAGAACTAGCACTCCTGAAAGAAGGATTCTGCAGAGACATGGCTTAGCCAACGCGTGGGGGATGTTTCCATAATGAGATTTTCACTCTGCAGCGGAGTGTGCGCTGATATGAAACTTCCTGGCAGATTAAAACTGTGTGCCCGACCGAGACTCGAACTCGGGACCTTTTGACTTTTGCGGGCAAGTGCTCTACCATCTGCGCTACCCAAGTAACACTCAAGTCCCGTCCTCAAAACTTCAAAAGGCACAGGTCCCGAGTTCGAGTCTCGGTCCGGCACACAGTTTTAATCTGCCAGGAAGTTTCATTGTGGAAATATTGAAGGTCCACGCGTTTCTATATCCAAGCATTTGATGGTACAGCAGAGCAGAATTTTAATCCGGGTCCTCCAATAAACCCCGGTCGGAGTGGCCGTGCGGTTCTAGGCGCTACAGTCTGGAGCCGAGGGACCGCTACGGTCGCAGGTTGGAATCCTACCTCGGGCATGGATGTTTGTGATGTCCTTAGGTTAGTTAGGTTTTATTAGTGCTAAGTTCTAGGCGACTCATGACCTCAGAAGTTAAGTCCCATAGTGCTCAGAGCCATTTGAACCGCCAAATTCGTGGAGCGGTCCGACACATAGTTTGTCTCGCGTGCAGAGCATCGCCGAAATGCTCGGTTTCTGGTCGCTGCAACTTGCGTGTCTTCGTTCGACGCCACGGTAGCTTCGAGGCACGGACGAATGAAACTTTCCACCTTGACTATCTGGGCACTGCAGCAGCGGTGTCGCTTTGGCAAGCGGGAGGTCGACTCTTGCCACAGTGCTGCTTAGGAATTCCGCACTCTCATTTCCTAGGACGTGGAGAAGGTAACAGAGGAAGAGATGAGGGGGGGGGGGGGGGGGAGAAGGAAAGCAGCGAGTGGTGTGAGGAGCGGAGCCCGGCGCCTGGACATGCAGATGTGGCGTGGCCGGAGAAGGGCGCGGCTTTTTCCAGGGCCCGCAGCCAGGCGCAGCTGGTGCGACTTTCGCGGCGCGGCCACCGGGCCGGGTCACAGCCGCAGCTCGGTAGCCGTCGCCACTGTGCGCTATTGTGTGCGGGAGGGACAAGCCGCGGGGCGTGGCCGCCCCGGGCTGCGTAGCCAGGACCCGAATGCAGCCGCCGCCACCGCCAGTTGCCGCAGCCCTCACAAATACACACGACTGCTTAGCGGCGTGCCTGCTCAGCCACTGTGCTTACACCGGATCCAAAACTCGGTGCACAACAACTCTAGGGCTGACACTTCCGCAGGAGCCCGTGCTCAGAGGCGGAATAGACTTGCCGCAAGGAGCATGCGGAATATTACATTTCATCGACTCGCAAATTTTTCACCGTACGAAGATGGATGTTCTGTGGGTTCTGTTTTTCCACTTTAACCCTGTCGGAGAATGAAGACTCCTACGCCATCTGTTGGTGTTCTGTTAAGTCTGTACATTGTGCTGCCTACTGTAACTGTAAAATGGACGTGTGAGAATAAAGGTGTGTGTGAGCAGAAGTTTTATTGTGTCCTTGATTTAACTAGTGTGTAGCAACAAACCCTTTCCCTGGTACAGATGTGCTCTTTGCATTCCGTGCTGAGGGCGCCTTACAAGCCATCATTGAATAGCGGCTTGTTTGTGAACTCGTGTTTTCTGGAAAAAATTTGTTTCTATTATTTTCACGTCTCAAATGGTTCAAATGGCTCTGAGCACTACGGGACTAAACTTCTGAGGTTATCAGTCCCCTAGAACTTAGAACTACTTAAACCTAACTAACCTAAGGACATCGCACACACCCATACCCGAGGCAGGGTTCGAGCCTGCGACCGTAGGGGTCGCGCGGTTCCAGACTGTAGCGCCTAGAACCGCTCGGCCACTCTGGCCCGCCACGACTGTCAATTTCCACTACTAATTACGTCACACCTAGAAGTTGATCGATGGATACGTTATATGAAACTCTAAAGACAGACTTCGTGACGTTGATCTGAAATGAATACCCGGCCTCTGTTTTCATGGAAGTATGAATCTTTTTTTTTTATTCTCGTGACATTTGACTTGCATAATTTTGAATTTTTGTCCTCATTTGTCTTAGCGAAATTTTCTGCGCAACTTCAAAGAAGCAGCAGTAGGTGATGCGTTGATTGTTAGCGCTGTAGGTTGCTGCAACGTATTTATAGTTGGCTTTAGAGTCGTAAGTATCTTTGTCTCTCATGTCAAAGTGTGCCCAATGACCGTTACCAACACTGTTTTGCAAGAATAACAGTGATAATTGATCCGGGGTCACCAAGAAATGATTCCTTGATTAATGAACGGATAATTTGGCTCGCGCGACACACGTCGCTTTTAGTGAACGCATTCTGGTGCACATGGTTCACATGGTTCAAATGCCTCTGAGCGCTATGGGACTTAACATCTCAGGTCATCAGTCCCCTAGAACGTAGAACTACTTAAACCTAACTAACCTAAGGACATCACACACATCCATGACCGAGGCAGGATTCGAACCTGCTACCGTAGCGGTCCCGCGGTTCCAGACTGAAGCGCCTGGAACCGCTCGGCCACCTGCGGCCGGCTCTGATGCACATGAAACGCAGTTAGAAATCAGTTTCTTCAAAAAGTGTCATGTTGCTGTTAAAGATTCATCTTCCTCCTGTTTCAGTTCTAGGCGCTCAGTCCGGAACCGCGCGACTGTTACGGTAGCAGGTTCGAATCCTGCCTCGGGCATGGATGTGTGTGGTGTCCTTAGGTTAGTTAGGTTTAAGTAGTTCTAAGTTCTAGGGGACTGATGGCCACAGATGTTAAGTTCCATAGTGCTCAGAGGCATTTGAACCAATCCTCCTGTTTGATGCACAGACGCTATATTCATTATATGTATCGTAAATTACACGTTAACTATGTAGTTAATGTTTCTTTTTTGATACGAGATTAGAGTATTTTACGACGAACGTCTTTTGTTAGTTTCATACTCTCTATCACAATGTCCACTTCATCTGGACAGCTCTTTACGATACTCGATTCTTACTCTTTTCGATATAGGTACTACTCTTTCGCAACAACTACTTCGTTTGCCTCCTCATAGCGTGATTTCATGATAATGTCACAAACTTTCAGGCGTCATGGAGAAGGGCAAATTTATCTATTCGACTATGGGACCATGCTCCAGAAACGACCGAATCGGAAGTTAAAGGCGAAAATCTTTCTGTACAAAGTGCGCGTCGGCTGCTGGGAGCTCTTTGCTTCCCATACCTTGCGAGGAGGTAGTAGGGACCAAAACAAGAAAATGTTCAAATGGGTGTGAAAACTTGTGGGACGTAACCGCTAAGATCATCAGTCCCTAAGCTTACACGCTATTTAACATAAATTATCCTAAGGACACACACATACACCCGTGCCCGAGGGAGGACTCGAACCTCCTCTGGGACCAGCCGCACAGTCCGTGACTGCAGCGCCTGAGACCGCTCGGCTGATCCAGCGTGGCCCGAAACAAGGAAAGAAGTCGTTTCAACGTGGGCTCTGAAGGGCATACCCTAAGAGCTGTGATCACTTGTCCATCTTTGCTACTGCCAAGACACATCTCTTCTACTGCGCAAGTGCTCGTAGTTCTTAACGCATCCATTTTAAGAGCCCTATGTTCACCAAACAATGTTAAAAAATGTATCGGCCCAACCAGTTGTTCATAGTCTAAAACACTAAGAATAACGCGTTTCGAAAGACAAGTTTCCATCATCAGCATAATAAAAAGTAAAAAGAACCTGTTAAAAATCGCTAAAATTGAACATGCACCAGGCACAACAAAATTGGTGATAAAATTGAAACATCGTGGCTACTTCCTTTGTTCCATCTACATCTACATCCATACTCCGCAAGCCACATGACGGTGTGTGGCGGAGGGTACCCTGAGTACCTCTATCGGTTCTCCCTTCTATTCCAGTCTCGTATTGTACGTGGAAAGAAGTATTGTCGGTATCCTTCTGTGTGGGCTCTAATCTCTCTGATTTTATCCTCATGGTCTCTTCGCGAGATATACGTACGAGGGAGCAATATACTGCTTGACTCTTCGGTGAAGGTATGTTCTCGAAACTTTAACAAAAGCCCGTACCGAGCTACTGAGCGTCTCTCCTGCAGAGTCTTCCACTGGAGTTTACCTATCATCTCCGTAACGCTTTCGCGATTACTAAATGATCCTGTAACGAAGCGCGCTGCTCTCCGTTGGATCCTCTCTATCTCTTCTATCAACCCTATCTGGTGCGGATCCCACACTGCTGAGCAGTATTCAAGCAGTGGGCTAACAAGCGTACTGTAACCTACTTCCTTCGTTGTCGGATTGCATTTCCTTAGGATTCTTCCAATGAATCTCAGTCTGGCATCTGCTTTACCGAGACGATCAACTTTATATGATCATTCCAGCCGTGTCTTCCAAGGTGCATCTCCACATAGTCGTTATTTTATATAAAAAAAACTCTAAAATGGTGTCGCCTTTGGTGTTCAACATCTAACCGATATATATTTTAACATTCACATTCACAACCACGACCCCTCATCCAGTATGGATAAAATCGAAATTCACCAAACAAGTTTTTTTTTCTTGGTTTGGTCCATAATAACGTCTCCCAAAATAAGGAAATCAAACAGCTTGCAGGAGAAGAGGCGCATTGGGAGAGGTACCATAACGATTTTCGGTTGTAACTTTCGACTCGCTCATTTATGGACCATTGTGGCTTACCTTAAAAGTGATACATTTGCCCCTCTTCATCGTCCGTGAATGTCTGCAACACCATCACGGAATCACTCTGCATGTATTCGTGATTGTCTAATGCTTTCTCAGCGTCAGCTGTATAGCAAACTTTTTTTTTAGTTTGCGCAGCCCGTGAGGTTTTTCCGATGCACTAAATTCGTAAGTGAAAACTGGACCGATGGTGGCCGAGCGGTTCTAGGCGCTTCAGTCCAGAACCGCGCTGCTGCTAGAGTCGGAGGTTCGAATCCTGCCTCAGGCATGGATATGTCTGGTGTCCTTAGGTTAGTCAGGGTTAAATAGTTCTAAGTCTAGGGAACTGATGACCTCAGATGTTAAGTCCTATAGTGATTAGAGCCCTTTGAACCATCATATACTGTTCAAAACGTGTCCAAAGATAAGACTTTGTACTACTCGCCATGTTGACTAGATAGTCTGATACTTAGTCGTCTCCATCATTACGTACTGGTCCAACTAGGCATATGGTATCGCAATGTCCACTTGATGCCACTGTATCTACCTGCGAGTGCTCCAGTTACATACCAAATCGCACAAATACTACTCCAGGCACTCATATCTGCAACCACGAGTGTGGCCATGTCGTTGCACAGTGTTCGTGTGTTCCGGCGGCAGAGCCGTATCAGCGCCGCTGAATACACCAGGGCAGGGCGGTGTATATTGCCGCCGTCTGGGGCGGCCGCTACAGCGATCTCGTGGCGAGTTAGCGGCCAGGCGACTGCCCCTTGTTGCCGACCCCTGGCCAAACAACAAGCCGGTCGACCGGTCGACCGCCGGCGATGTCGATGTGTCGATAGCGGCGCGGCTCGCTCTGCCCTGGGCGGGGCGGGTCGACCCACATGCGGCGTCCCTTTGTGCCGCCGCAGAACATGCCTCATGCGAGCGCCGCACTCGCCGCCAACTGACGCAAGAGGCCGCAGAGGGGCGAGTACCTCCCCCTCCCCCCCCCCCCCCCCCCCCAGGAGGGCTGATCCGGAAAAGCAGTAGGCGCGACAGACTTTTCTTGTATTCTGAATGTATCGCCACATCACAAAAGAAACTGAACTTCATCTACATCTACGTGATTACTCCGCAATTCACATTTAAGTGCTTGGCAGAGGGTTCATCGAACCACAATCATACTATCTCCACACCATTTCACTCCCCAACAGCGCGCGGGAAAAACCAACACCTAAACCTTTCTGTTCGAGCTCGATTTCTCTTATTTTATTTTGATGATCATTCCTACCTATGTAGGTTGGGCTCAACAAAACATTTTCGCATTCGGAAGAGAAAGTTGGTGACCTAAATTTCGTAAATAGATCACGCCGCGACGAAAAACGGCTTTGCTTTAATGACTTCCATCCCAACTAGGGTATCGTGTCTGCCACACTCTCTCCCCTATTACGTGATAATACAAAACGAGCTGTTATTTATTTATTTATTTATTTATTTATTTATTTATTTTTGCACCCTTTCGATGTCCTCCGTCAATCCCACCTGGTAAGGATCCCACACCGCGCAGCAATATTCTAACAGAGGACGAACGAGTGTAGTGTAAGCTGTCTCTTTAGTGGACTTGTTGCATCTTCTAAGTGTCCTGCCAATGAAACGCAACCTTTGGCTCGCCTTCCCCACAATATTATCTATGTGGTCCTTCGTAACTTTAACACCCAGTTACTTAGTTGAATTGAGAGCCTTGAGAATTGACTATTTATCGAATAATCGAATCCCAACGAATTTCTCTTGGAACTCGTGTGGACCACCTCACACTTTTCGTTATTTAGCGTCATCTGCCACCTGCCACACCATATAGCAACCTTTTCTAAATCGCTTTGCAACTGATACTGGTCTTCGGATGACCTTACTAGACGGTAAATTACAGCATCATCTGCGAACAACCTAACAGAACTGCTCCGATTGTCACCCAGGTCATTTATATAGATCAGGAACAGCAGAGGTCCCAGGACGCTTCCCTGGGGAACACCTGATATCACTTCAGTTTTACTCGATGATTCGCCGCCTATTACCGCGAACTGCGACCTTCCTGACAGGAAATCACGAATCCAGTCGCACAACTGAGACGACACCCCGTAGGCCCGCAGCCTGATTAGAAGTCGCTTGTGAGGAACGGTGTCAAAAGCTTTCAGGAAATCTAGAAATACGGAATCAACTTGAGATCCCCTGTCGATAGCGGCCATTACTTCGTGCGAATGAAGAGCTAGCTGCGTTGCACAAGAGCGATGTTTTCTGAAACCAAGCTGATTACGTATCAATAGATGGTTCCCTTCGAGGTGATTCATAAAGAGTTATTGTCCTGTTGCAACGTTCCTTTCGACCGCACTGGAAGCTTCCACGACGCTGCCCAAATTCCCACTCATGGGCTCGAGCAGAATCCACGCACTCGAACGCTAAGTGCAATGGGTGAGACAAATTACGCAACTGTCTATCCCTACAGATCACTTGCAAACTTTGCTGCCAGACCCTGATCAATCTTCTGCACCGTTACATGCAAGAGTTCGGAGCATCATTGAACTAAACCAGGGATCCCCAAACTATTTTGGACAAGTGACCCCTTTTCCAAAATGAACTGTTACCTCAGACCCCCATGGCCAAATTACCTACTTTCAAGATCAACCCTCTTATTCATAATGGTCCGCTAACTTAAAACAGCTACTACAGAGTGTTATTTTTCATTCTGACTTCGGCCAATAGAAGAAGACAGAGTGAGAATTAGCAACGCTTTAAGTTATCAGACTATTATGAATAAGAGGGCCTATCTTTAGTTTTTTCAGCTGGCGCTGCAGTCCGGAACCGCGGGACTGCTACGATCGCAGGTTCTAATCCTGCCTCGGGCATGGATGTGTGTGATGTCCTTAGGTTGGTTAAGTTTAAGTAGTTCAAAGTTCTAGCGGACTGATGACCTAAGATGTTAAGTCCCATAGTGCTCAGAGCCATTTTAGTTTTCTCCTATTGATACAAAATACCTAGGTACTAAGATACCAATTGGAAGACGCGTAAGCGTCAAATAGAGAGTTTTTCATCTTGTACGAACTTGAAGCTTTACATTACTACAACAATGCTATTTCCTACAAAAATATTAATTATTCTTAGTACACGTAACACAACATAAACAATACAGTATCCACCTGTCTTGAAAGTTTTAAATCAAATCTTGTGTTAATTTAATAGACCTCGTCGACCCCCAAAATCAGTTTTCGTTTATGTCGAACCCTAGAAAACCGATATAGACCCCAAGGGGTGGATATCGACCACTTTGGGAATTCCTGCAAACCAAGTCAACAATTAAAGCCTTATAGCTATCTAACTAGTTGAAAGACATCATGTTTACGCCAGTGACAATCTTTTTATTTCCACTATTGTATTTGTATTGTATTATCAAGTGCAGATGTTTAGCCTTTAAGCCATGTCTACTTTATACAAGCTGACACATTTATATGTCGTTGTCATTTGTTGTTATATGTGTATAACAGGTTGTATAAAGTAGACATGGCTTAAAGCCAAAACATCTGCACTTGAGAATGGCCTAAGGCCGACATTACAGTAGTGGAAATAAAAAGATTAACAGTCACTGGCGTAAACACGATTTTTTTCAAGAAATTTCACATGACTGTGAATCCCAGTTATGAAAAGTTAGCCGCGTGGGATTAGCCGAGCGGTCTAAGGCGCTGCAGTCATGGACTGTGTGGCTGGTCCCGGCGGAGGTTCGAGTCCTCCCTCGGGCATGTGTGTGTGTGTGTGTGTGTGTGTGTGTGTGTGTGTGTGTGTGTGTGTGTGTGTGTATCTGTATGTGTATGTGTTTGTCCTTAGGATAATTTAGATTAAGTAGTGTGTAACCTTAGGGGCTAATGACCTTAGCAGTTAAGTGCCATGATTTCACACACATTTGAACTTTTTTTTATGCAAAGTTAATTAATATCTAACTAGTCTCTGGATGATTTCCGACATCCGAAAACCGGTATGAAAAACGTATAAAGCTAATTCCAGCTGCGCTCAGCAACTTCTGGCGATAACCTAAAACAAAAAGAAGGGAGAAACTTTGATGGCAGTTCGAAGCCAGTTGATCAAAAGACGCACAAAACTGCCGCACTTCAAAGTGTAAAATCAGATATTTTCGACGTTCATTGCTCATGATAGGCTCCTTGTGGTTTCCAGCCAAGTGAGACATTTATATATAAATTACGTGACCAGTTTTGAGGTGTGTCATACCTCAAAAACTAAATTTTGTTGCTGACACAAAAAAGGTGTTATATTCCAGAGAATTGGTTATCCACCCAGTATTCATATTTGTTATAGATGGATTATGTTGATACTTAAAACGTAAGCATGACTCGTGATTACCTTCAAAGTAAATATTTTCATATTTCAGAAATGATCATGAATGTGATACATTTTGGAATTGGACGACCTAAAATTACATTCTTTTACGACTATATCTGATATGTATCCCATAAAGTCGTCAATAAGCTAAGAAATAAAGAAGCGAAACATTTAGAAAAGTTATTCATATTCCAATAATGTTTATTGATTCAGGGTGTGAAAAGTGTGAGAGAGGAAATATTCAGAATTGAGAATTCTGTTGGTTATAAACAGAAATAACCTTTAATAAAGAGCCTTTCGCTAAGCTTCTTCGAAAGTGATTATGCTGAGAGAACAAATTTTAATGCATAGCGGAGTGTACACGCTTCCAGTAAGTGTCATTCTGTGAAACCAAACAATGCTCCAGCAAACGCTGCATTTAGCTACTGTCAAGACTGTGAGGAGGAATTTGGTTCAACAGTGGTGGAAACGCCTTGTAGGCAACATGCCAAGAGCACTTCGAAGAAGGCAGCGAAGAACGTTGGCCCGGCACAGAAGAGCGGCTTTGTTTCGCCTTCCTTTGATCCGCGGAACAGCAGTAGGCTCATTGTTACGGCAAGCAGAACGATTTGCAAACGAATGAAGCCAGTGCTCCATAATCGAGTGTCTGCTCTCAGATCTTTTAAAGAGAACATGGTTACTATGTTAGCACTGTCTCACTGCGATCAGCCACTTAATGCTACAATTGGTTAAAATAGAGGTTTTGAGGTATCGCGGAATTTACTGCTAGAAGTATATGAAAATTCTATGATGAATATGAACTCTGTACTCCATACTGTTGGAGTGTTGAGGTCAAGTGTACCCTCTCGCCCCCATCTCCCTGCGGACGTCTATGATTGCCATAATTTATCGTGAACATGTGCATCAATACTCGGCAAGCGACCTGACGGTGTGTGTCAGAGGGTACTTCTGTTATCACTAACTGGTTTCCTTTCCCAGTTCCACACGCTAATGGCGCATGAGAAGAAGGATTTTAGGTAGCCTCTGTATTAGCTCTTTTTTTTAAATTTTCTCATCTCACACGGTTGTAAACAAAAAGAGAGCGTGCAGAAATTTGACAGGACATAGAGGATGCTCTACCGATTAATTTGAGGTAGGAAAAGTGGGGTCTGAGAAGCCAGCCTAAGGAGATAGTAGGAATAAAATCACATTACTGTGCACTTCTTAATTTACATTAGCTGAATGCACACACCATCATTGACACAATGGAAGTACCATTTGTACTGTATCTTAGGAAATGTACTGAAACTGACGGCCATCAACCCCAATGTAAGCACGACATCGGCGAACACGATTCTGACGCACCTTGACAAATAATCCTGGTGAGTTTCGAATCACATCACAGGCCGCTACGATTCTGGCAACTAATTCCACCTCCGTACCCTCTGGGGTCTCATGCACAAGTGACTTTAGATATCACATTAGGAAATAATGAAAGGGATTCGGGTCAGGTGACCTCGCAGGCCATGGAATAGCACCTCCCCTTCCAATGCAGCGACTAGGGAGTTCTGTACCAGTGCTATCCATCGTATTGTACTGTACGTCTCTGAATAGCAACGACTAATGAAAGGGTACGTCGCTGATTCATAGCACGTTCTGTCATGGGATAATGTAAATACGATACAACACAGCCGCCTTATGGATAAGTAAAGTAAAAAATAAAAACCTGCATAATGACTTCCTGGAAATCAGACTCATCCTCCTTGTTTTCTTGCAGGAAATAAGGAATGTACATGTAAACAAACAGCACTGTATGTGTAGACTTGCAGCCATGTTAAATGTAAATAAGCTAAAAACAGTAATGCTAGACAAAGTAGTAGACAAGTTCACTTCCGTATCTCCGTAAGCTGGCTTCTCGGACATCAGGTTCCCCACCTCAAATTGTTCAGTGGAGTATTCTCTATGTCCTGTTAAATTTCTGCACGCTCTTACGGAAACACGCTGTATATGTATATAGTTCAAAATGGCTCTGAGCACTCTGGGACTTAACATCTGAGATCATCAGTCCCCTAGAACTTAAAACTACTTAAACCTAACTAACCTAAGGACATCACATCCATGCCCGAGGCAGGATTCGAACCTGCGAACGTAGCGGTCGCGCGGTTCCTAGACCTGCTCGGCCACACCGGCCGGCATATGTATATAGTGATCGCTAAAGTCACAGTGTTTCCCATTGGATTAGCAGTGCTAAAGAACAGTTCGGTAGAGTCGCTGATAAACATTGCTAGAAAGTGAGAGAATTGTGTAACGAGTAAGTGTTGCCAGATTACAGGAGTGGGCAAATCCTCCCTCTCTCTCCCCCCCCCCCCCCCCCCTTGCGGATGCCTTTGTACTGGACACACGTTCACCAAGTAGCTACAATGCAACTGTTTGAATATTGCGGCCGGCAGCAGTTGAAACATAACGTCACAGTCACGAAGGCCACCAACTCGTGCCGATATGTATCGAGCGGAACCAGGGAGCGAAGTGTCACAGCTCCGGGGACATACGGTCCCACCTGTCGTTTATATTAAATCTTGTGGTTTTATTGTTTCGAGTATAAGAAATTATCTTTCACAAATCTCAGTTTCAGAACGTTATTTGGAATAAATTATTTCTCGTTTTAAGTTGTATCCTAAGTTTTCAAAAATGTTTTTATATAGTCATCATTTCTTTGCTGTGGTAGTTGGTTCACTTTTTGCCCTACCATAAGCTGATTATTCGTGTTCTGCCAGACGCCATCACGGAACATTTATCATTTTCTGTGGTTAATGACAAGTACCCTGGCGGCACTCTAGATGAAGGAGGGACGATTGGAATTTAAGGACCCGTTGCCGTGCTGGTCATTAAAAACGACGAAGCATTAGCCTGAGCTAACACTCCTAGGACGGAGGCGAGTAGTGGACTCGAACTCGTTTAGGTGATCCATGGAAAACCTAAAGGCAACGGCCTTGTCGCAGTGGTTACACCGGTTCCCGTGAGATCACCGAAGTTAAGCGCTCTCTGGCGCGGTCGGCACCTGGATGGGTGACCATCCAGGCCGCCATGCGCTGTTGCCATTTTTTCGGGGTGCACTCAGCCTCGTCATTCAACAGAAAGAGAAGACTTTTATGTGGCAATTAGATAAAGGACTAAGGGACTAAGGAAAAGGCTTGGGAAATGTTTTGTCTGGGGTGTGGCACTATATGGGGCAGAAACATGGACACTGAGACGAGAGGATAAAAAAAGGTCAGAAACATTTGAGATGTGGATGTGGAGGAGAATGGAGAGACTAAGCTGGATGGAAAGAGTGAGTAATGAAAGAGTATTGGAAAGGGTTAGTGAGAGTAGATGTCTGCTGAAGGTTGTAAGAGAAAGGAAGAAGAACTGGTTGGAACATTCATTGAGAAGGGAGTGCTTGCTAGTAGATGCTTTGAAAGGATTGGTTTGTGGGAGAAGACTGAAAGGAAGAAGGAGATACAAGATGATGGACGAGATACAGGGAAGAGGAAATTATACGGACCTGAAGAGGATGGCAGAAGACTGGACAGCCTGTGGAAACCTGCCTTTAGGCAGGATGATGATGATGATGATGATGATGATGATGATGATGATGATGATGATGATGATGATGATGATGATGATGATGATGATGATGATGTTGATGATGATGACTCAGCCTCGTGATGATGCCAATTGAGGAGCTACTCGACCGAATAGTAGCGGCTTCGGTCAAGAATACCATCTTACGACCGGGAGAGCGGTGTGCTGACCCCACGCCCCTCCTACCCCCATCCTCCACCGAGGATGACACGGCAGTCGGATGGTCCCGGTAGGCCATTCGTGGCCTGAAGACGGAGTGCTTTTTTTTTTATTTATTATGGAAAACCTAAGGGATGGAGGTTTGAACTTGATACTGGACACTGTGCCTCTTCATTCGGTGTCATGTTCTGTCTGTACTCTGTTAGTCCTTTCATGTCAATCTTTCATCACTCTACACGTGCCACTTAATAGTGATTTGTGTCGCTGGAGACAGTTTCTGACTGTGTAATCTAAAATAAGTACCACCAGAATCCCTGCAAACGATCAGTTTACGAGATCTGAATCGTCTCGCGCCATTACGAGCAGCAACCGGTATACCGTGGCTGAAGAACATCGGACAGGTGGCACCGTGCTTAACGCTGCCGGACCGACACAGGCTGGTCGAGAGGTCGACGCATCCCGTCCCGGAGAAACCGGCGGCAATATTTCGTGCGCGGGGCTCGCTAAGTGGAACACTGGATGGCGTTTTTGTGCTGGCCGCTATTAATATTCAGCGGCGGTGCGGGGGCAGGATTATAAGGTAGCGGCCGGTCGGTGATAAACGCCGGACCCTGGCCGCCCACGCGCCCCCCCCCCCCCCCCCCCCCACACCCGGCGCTGCCCCCGGACGGCCCCGATAAATTTCCGGGCCGCCGAACGCAGCCGCACTCGCCCGCTCTGGCTATTAATTGAGTCCGGCCGGCGACCGCGAGCTTTCCCCTGGCGGCGACAGGCAGCGGCAGGGAAGGGAAGGGAAGGGAAGGGAAGGGAAGGGAAGGGCGCGCCATGGCAGGGCACGGCATGGCCCGGCCCGGCCCGGCCCGGCCTGCTGGACCGCGTCCGGTGAAAGGCCGCAGGTGCTCCAGCGCCGGCCGCCTGCGATCGAGACAACTGGACAGGCGCTTTGTCAGCCGCTCATCTGTTACAGGTCCGCCTTTTGTTGATACTTTTATAGCTTAACAGCTCATAAACGAGTCAGTCTACTAATCCACAACCTTTAAAATGTTGATGGGTGCATGTCTAGTTGCTGTAGCGTGTCCTCCTTTGGCTGCTGTAGCATACTCCCCATTTGACTGCTGTAGCGTGCCCCCCCCCCCCCCATCTGACTGCAGTAGCGTGCCCGTCCCCCATCTGACTGCTGCAGCGTGCCCCCCCCCCCCATCTGACTGCTGCAGCGTGCCCCCCCCCCATCTGACTGCTGCAGCGTGCCCCCCCCCCCCTCTGGCTACCCTTAGTGTGCCTCTCCCCCCAAATCTGGCTACTGTAGCATGCCCCCCCCAATCTGGCTACTGTAGCCTGCCCCCCCCTTCGCCAATCTGGCTACTGTAGCCTGCCCCCCCCCTTCGCCAATCTGGCTACTGTAGCCTGCCCCCCCCTCCAATCTGGCTACTGTAGCCTGCCCCCCCTCCAATCTGGCTACTGTAGCCTGCCCCCCTCCAATCTGGCTACTGTAGCCTGCCCCCCCACCAATCTGGCTACTGTAGGGTGCCGCCCACAATCTGGCTACTGTAGTGTGCCCCCCCCCCCCCAATCTGGCTACTGTAGGGTGCCCCCATCTGGCTATTGTAGATAAACCCTCATCCCCCCCAACCTGGCAGCTGTAGTGTGCCCCTACCCTTCTAGCTGCTGTAGCGTGCCCTCCCCCCATGTGGCTACTGTAGTGTGCCCCCCCTCCCCCCCACTGGATGCTGTAGCTTGCCCCCCCCCCGCCCGGCTGCTGTAGCGTCCCCAGTCTAGGTGCTGTAGCATGCCCCAACTTCAGTTTTCTGTAGCGTGGCCCCTTCCTGATTGCAAACTGTCACAAATTCGTCGAAATCGACAAGAACAGTATTCCCAAAACATAGAGACCACAGGCCTGTGTGAGACTGAACGCTGCCCAGTGGCGTTGTGGGCTCATCGCATGGACCAGAGGCAAATGCGTAACCCTTCTAGCGACAAAATGGGCCACAGATGGGGACATAAGCGACTTTGATACCATACAGATTGTTAAGGCCCGACGCCTGAGAAGTAGCATCTCGGAATCTGCGAACCCTTTCGACTGTCCAGCGTACTACTGTAGCATCTATGGAAAGTGACTGAAGAAGAGTGAAGCGACGAGCAGCCGGCGTGGTGCTGCAAGTTCACGCCTTATCCTAGAACATGGAGGACAGAGGCTCGCCAGCTCCGCACAGCAGGATAGATGACAGACAGTCTGTGGCAGGTCTGATAACAGAGTATAATACTGGTAGAGGAAAAAAATATTTCGCAGCTCACAGTCCAGGGGGCATCACTGAACAAGAAGCTCTGCAACTGATGGTCCCTACCCATACTGTGTTCACCGAAAGACTTCGTTGACTACCCATTACAGTGGGGACCGGATCATAGAGATTGGACTGAGGATGAGTGTAAGTGTGTCACCTGGTCACCTGAATTAGGTCTCTTCTTACACCACACTGATGTTTGTGTCCAGATACGCAGTCATACAGACGAACGGCTGCTCGAAGCATCTACAGCTATGCCCCGCAATCCACCTTTCAGTGTGTGGTGGAGGGAACTTCGTGTTCAACTGTCACTTCCCCTGTTCTTGTTCTAGTCGCGAGTAGTTTCCGGAAAAAAATTATTGTTGGTGAGCTTCCGTGTGGGCACGAATATATCTCAGTTTATCTTCAGATCTTTTCGCGAAACACACATATGTTGACTCCTCTAGGAACGCCTGCGGTCTCAGAACTGGAACAATAAAGCCCACCGTGGTGCACAACACCTCTCTTGCCGAGGGTGCCACTGGAGTTCGTTGCTCATCTCTGTGACACTTTCGTGCTTACTAACTGAACCTGTAACGGAACGCGCTGATTTACTTTCGATAATTTCTGTTTCCTTTGTTAATCCTGTCTGGTACGCATCCCATGCTGACGAGAAGTATTCAAGTACTGATCCAACAAGCGTTTGGTAAGCCACTACCTTTGATGATGGATTAGATTTCCTGGGGATACTTTCAATGAATCTCAGGCTGGAATCTGTCTTCATTCCACCACGACACGGGCGCAGGCCGATGGTCGCAATATTGTGATACGGAAGTTATTCACCTGGTCTGCCATGATATCTGTGGTAATCGAAGTAATGGGGAAAGTTGTGAACATTACTGCAGACCAACCGCATCCCTTCAAGTGTCATGTCTTCGCTAACGGCGGCGGCGCTTTCCAACAGGCTAACTCTCCCTGTCACAAGGACAGAATCGTGCTACTGTTGCTTCATGAGGATGACAGTAAACTGCAGTTGATGTTTTGGCCACAAAATTCGGCTGATATGAATCCAATATAACACGTCTGCGGCACTATCGGGCCCCAACTCTACGACCACAAACCAACAGTTAGTATAGACATATGGTGCCACATACATCCGTAAACCCACCAAAGGATTAGTCTAATCCACGGCGCGGTGGAGCCCTCCTGTATGGTGGCTCTAAAGGTGCCGTTAAGCAGGTGGCAATGATGCATTGATCCATCTGTGTTAATGGCCAATTCGAAACCCTGAAATTTCATTTATAGAGACTAAATATACAGAGCCGCCTTACACACAGAAGAGCCAAAGAAACTGATACACCTGCCTAAAATTGTGTAGGGCCCCCGCGAGCACGCAGGAGTGACGCAACACAATGTCTTAAAAAGTATTGCTGGAGATTGAAAATGGTTCAAATGGTTCAAATGGCTCTGAGCACTACGGGACTTAACATCTGAGGTCATAAGTCCCGCCGAGCGGTTCTTGGCGCTACAGTTAGGAACCGCGCGACCGCAACGGTTGCAGGTTCGAATCCTCTTCGGGCATGGATGTGTATGATGTCCTTAGGTTAGTTAGGTTTAAGTAGTTCTAAGTTCTAGGGGACTTCCAGACTGAAGTGCCTAGAACCACTCGGCCACTCCGGGCCGGCACTGCTGGAGGGAACTGACAACACGAATACTGCAGGGCTGTCCATAAGTCGCTAAGGATACGAGGGGGTATTGTGCTCTTCTGAACAGCAGTTGCAAGGCATTCAAGATATGCTCAAGACAATTCATGTCTGGGGAGTCTGGCGGCCAGCGGAAGTGTTTAAACTCAGAAGAGTCTTCCTCTCTGTAGCAGTTCTGGACGTGTGAAGTCTCGCATTGTCCTGCTGGATTGCCCAAGTCCGTCGTAATGCACAACGGCGATGAATGGATGCAGGTGATCAGACAGGATGCTCACGTTTCACGTGTCAGAGTCGTATGTAGACGTATCATGGCCCATATTACTCCAACTTCACACGTCTAGCACCGTTACAGAGCCTCCACCAGCTTGAACAATCCCCTACTGACATTCAGGGTCGATGGATTCATGAGGTTGTCTCCATACCCTTGCATGTCCATCCGATTGATACAGCTTGAAAGGAGACTGGTCTGACCAGGAAACATGTTTCCAGTCATCAACAGTCCAATGTTGGTGTTGATGGATCCAGGCGAGGCGTAAAGCTCTGTGTCGTGTAGTCATCAAGGGTACCCGAGTTGGCCTTTGGCTCGGATAGCCCATATCGATGATGTTTCATTGAATGGTTCGCACGCTGAGACTTTTTGATGGCCCACCGTCGAAATCTGCAGCAGTTTGCGAAAAATTTGGATTTCTCTTCAGTCGTCATTGGTCCCGTTCTTGCAGGCACTTTTTCCGACCGCAGCAATGTCGGAGATTCGATGTTTTACCCGATTCTTGATATTCACGGTACACTTCTGATATAGTCGTACGGGAAAAACTCCACTTCTTCGGTATCTCGGAGACGCTGTGGCCCATCGCTCTTACGCCGACCATAACACCACGTCCAAACTTACTTAAATCTTGCCATTGTGGCTCCAGTAACAGGTCTAAAAACTGCGCCAGATACTTGTTGTCTTATAGAGGCGTTGCCGACCGCAGTGCCGTAATCTGTCTATTCACGTGTTTCTGTATTTGAACACGCATGCATATACCAGTTGCCGGCCGCTGTGGCCGAGCGTTTCCAGGAGCTTCATTCCGGAACCTCGCTGCTGCTGCGGTCGCAGGTTCGAATCCTGCCTCGGGCATGGATGTGTGTGATGTCTTTACATCATCTACGTGATTACTCTGCTATTCACAATAAAGTGCCTGGCAGAGGGTTCAGTGAACTACCTTCATGCTATCTCTCAACCGTTCCACTCTCAAACGGCACTCGGGAAAAACGAGCACTGAAATTTTTCTGCGCGAGCCCTGATTTCTCTTATTTTATCGTGATGATTATTCCTCCCTATGTATGTGGGTGCCAACAGAATGTTTTCACAATCGGAGGAGAAAACTGGTGTTTGAAATTTCATGAGAAGATCCTGTCGCAACGAAAAACGCCTTTGTTTTAGTGATTGCCACTCCAATTCACGCATCATGTCTGTGACACAATCTCCCCTATTTCGCGATAATACGAAACGAGCTGCCCGTCTTTGTACTTTTTCTATGTCATCCGTCAGTCCCACCTGATGCGGATCCCGCACCGCACACCAACACTTCAGAATAGGGCGGACAAGCGTAGTGTAAGCAGTTTCTTCGGTAGACCTGTTTCACCTTTTAAGTGTTCTGCCAATGAATTGCAGTGTTTGGTTTGCTCTACCCACATTATAATCTATGTGATCGTTCCACTTTAGGTTGTTTGTAATTGTAATCCCTAAGTATTTAGTGGAATTGACAGCCTTCAGATTTGTGTGGCTTATCGCGTAATCGAAATTTAGCTAATTTCTTTCAGTACTGGCTCTGAACACTATGGGACTTAACATCTTAGGTCATCAGTCCCCTAGAACTTAGAACTACTTAAACCTAACGAACCTAAGGACATCACACACATCCATGCCCGAGGCAGGATTCTAACCTGCGACCGTAGCAGTCTCACGGTTCCGGACTCCAGCGCCTAGAACCGAACGGCTCTGTCAGTAGTCATGTGAATGAATAACTCCACACTTTTCCTTATTCAGGGTCACTTGCCAATTTTCGCGCCACACAAATATCTTATCTAAATCATTTTGCAAGTCGTTTTGATGATGTGATGACGAAGACGGTAAATGACAGCATCATCTGCAAACAATCCTAGACGGCTACTCAGATTGTGTCCTATGTCGTTAGTATAGATCAGGATCAATAGAGGGCCTATAACATTTCCTTGAGGAACGCCGGATATTACTTCTGTTTTACTCGATGACTTTCCGTCTATTACTACGAACTGTGACCTTTCTGGCAGGAAATCGCAAATCTAGTCGCACAACTGAGGCAATACTCCGTAGGCACGCAGTTTCGTTAGAAGACGCTTGTGAGGAACGGTGTCTAAAGCCTTCTGGAAATTTAAAAATATGGAATCAGTTTGACATCCCCTGTCGATAGCACTTATTACTTTATAAGTATAAAGATCTAGTTGTGTTTTACGAGAACGATATTTTCTGAATCGGTGCTGACTATATGTCAATGAATCGTTTTCTTCTAGGTACTTCATAATGTTAGAATGCAGTAATCGAATGCAGTTAGATTAGTGAGGTTTAAGTAGTTCCAAGACTAGGGGACTGATGAGCTGAGATGATAAGTCCCATAGTGCCTAGAGCCATTTGAAACATATACCAGTTTTTTGGCGCTTCAGTGTACACTACTGGCCATTAAAATTGCTACACCAAGAAGAAATGCAGATGATAAACAGGTATTAATTGGATAAATGTATTATACTAGAACTGACATGTGATTACATTTTCACGCAATTTGGGTGCATAGATCCCGAGAAATCAGTACCCAGAACAACCACCTCTGGCCGCAATAACGGCCTTGACACGCCTGGGCATTGAGTCAAGCAGATCTTGGATGGCGTGTACGGGTACAGCTGCCCATGCAGCTTCAGCACGATACCACAGTTCATCAAGAGTAGTGACTGGCTTATTGTGACGAGCCAGATGCTCGGCCACCATTGACGAGACGTTTTCAGTTGGTGAGAGATCTGGAAAATGTGCTGGCCAGGGCAGCAGTCGAACGTTTTGTGTATCCAGAAAGGTCCGTAGAGGACCTACAACATGCGGTTGTGGATTTTCCTGCTGAAATATAGGGGTTTCGCAGGGATCGAATGAAGGGTAGAGCCACGGATCGTAACACATCTGAAATGTAACGTCCACTGTTCAAAGTGCTGTCAATGCGAACAAGAGGTGACCGAGACGTGTAAACAGTGGCACCGCATACCGTCATGCCGAGTGATACGCCAGTATGGCGATGATGAATACACGCTTCGAATGTGCGTTCACCGCGACGTCGCCAAACACGGATGCGACCATCACGATGCTGAATACATCCGAAAAAATGACGTTTTGGCATTCGTGCACCCAGGTTCGTCGTTGAATACACCATCGCAGGCGCTCCTGTCTGTGATGCAGCGTCAAGGGTAACCGCAGCCATGCTCTCAGAGCTGATAGTCCACGCTGCTGCAAACGTGGTCGAACTGTTCGTGTAGATGTTTGTTGTCTTGCAAACGTCTGTTGACTCAGGGATCGAGACGTGACTGCACGATCCGTTACAGCCATGCGGATAAGACGCCTGTCATCTCGACTGCCAGTGATACGAGGCCGTTGGGATCCAGCACGGCGTTCCGTATTACCCTCTTTAACCATCCGATTCCATATTGTGCTAACAGTAATTGGATCTCGACCAAGGCGAACAGCAATGTCACGATAGGATAAACCGCAATCGCGGTAGGCTACAATCCGACCTTTATCAAGGTCGGAAACGTGGTGGTATGCATTTCTCCTCCTTACACGAGGCATGACAACAAGGTTTCGCCAGGCAAGGCCGGTCAACTGCTGTTTGTGTATGTGAGAAATCGGTTGGAAACTTTCCTCGTGTCAGCACGCTGCAGGTGTCGCCACCGGCGCCAACCTTGTGTGAATGCTCTGAAAAGCTAATCATTTGATAATCACAGCATCTTCTTCCTGTCGGTTAAATTTCGCGTCTGCAGCACGTCATCTTCGTGGTGTAGCAATTTTAATGGCCAGAGGTGTACATTTCCGACCTGAGCACGATTAAGAACGCGGGATAGGTAGTGGAAAGAGCGACGCTGTGTACCTTGGCGCTCGGGCCAAGTGCTGGGAGACTTGTTAGCGGCAGCCGGTGGCACGTAGGCCTGTCACGTGACGGAGGGCCTAGAAAGCGAGGCGAGCCCCGAGCCTGGGGCCAGGGGGCGCCTCGCTGCGCGGCAGGTGGTGACCTGTGTGAACCGCGGAGAAATGCGAGCGGCCGCCGCGGTCACCCGCGCCAGTGAAAGGCAGCGCCGCCGCCGCCGCCGCCGCCGCCGCTCCACTCGCCCGCTCACAGCTTCCGCTTGTCCGCCCAGAGCGGGCCTGCACCGCGCGTACGTTAGCTCGGCTCCTTTCTGCTGCCAGCGCACGCACGCCGCGGCCGGGCACGAACCGCGCCGTCGCAGTTCGTGCAATTAGCCGCGAGTGATGGAGGGCGCTGGGCTTCTGGACAGCCGCCTCTCTATCATGTTCTTCAGCGTCTCACACCGCGAGCGCCTTCGTATTTCGTCGGAGAATAACCGGTGCGCGAGGCATGCCTGCGATCCTCCTTACATAAACATCCGCAGCAACACTTGTTGTACAGAAACCAGAAGCAGTTATAGGAGTCGAGGGGCATGAAAGGGAAGCAGTGGTTGGGAAGGGAGTGAGACAGGGGTGTAGCCTCTCCCCGATACTATTCAATCTGTATATTGAGCAAGCAGTAAAGGAAACAAAAGTTCGGAGTAGGTATTAAAATCCATGGAGAAGAAATAAAAACTTCGAGGTTTGACGATGACATTGTAATTCTGTCAGAGACAGCAAAGGACTTGGAAGAACAGTTGAACGGAATGGACAGTATCTTGAAAGGAGGGTATAAGATGATCAACAAAAGCAAAACGACTACAATGGAATGCACCCGAATTATGCCGCGTGATGCTGAGGGAATTAGATTAGCAAATGAGACACTTGAAGTAGTAAACGAGTATTGCTATTTGGGGAGCAAAATAACTGATGATGGTCGAAGTAGAGAGGATATAAAATGTAGACTGGCAATGGCAAGAAAGGCGTTTCTGTAAAAGAGAAATTTGTTAATATCGAGTATAGATTTAAGTGTCAGGAAGTCGTTTCTGAAAGTATTAGCATCGAGTGGAACTGAAGCATGGACGATAAATAGTTGAGACAAGAAGAGAATAGAAGCTTTCGATATGTGGTGCTACAGAAGAATGCTGAAGATTAGATGGGTAGATCACGTAACTAATGAGGATGTATTGAACAGAATTGGGGAGAAGAGGAGTTTGTGGCACAACTTGACTAGAAGAAGGGATCGGTTGGTAGGACATGTTCTGAGACATCGAGGGATCACCAATTTGGTACTGGAGGACAGCGTGGAGGGTAAAACTCGTAGGAGGAGACCAAGTGATGACTGCACTAAACAGATCCAGGAGGATGTAGGTCGCAGTAGGTACTGGGAGATGAAGATGCTTGCACAGGATAGAGTAGCATGGAGAGCTGCATCAAACCAGTCTCAGGACTGAAGACCACCACGACAACAACAACAACAGAAACAGTTAAGCCATTTACACAAAAAATGAGGAAAATGGACTCTCCAGTTCGGTGCGTGAAGGATAACATTTTTCAACAACTTCCCTACTAAATTGAAATTTTCACTCTACAGCGGAGATGCGCTGATATGAAACTTCCTGGCAGATTAAAACTGTGTGCCGGACAGAGACTCGAACTGTAGAGTGAAAATTTCATTCTACAAACATCCCCCAGGCTGTGGTTAAGCCAAAAAAAATTGTTCAAATGGCTCTGAGCACTATGGGACTTAACATCTGTGGTCATCAGTCCCCTGGAACTTAGAACTACTTAAACCTAACTTACCTAAGGACATCACACACATCCATGCCCGAGGCAGGATTCGAACCTGCGAGCGTAGCAGGTTAAGCCATGTCTGCGCAATATCCTTTCTTCCAGGGGTGCTATTTCTGCAAGGATCGCAGGAGAAAAAAATGTTCAAATGTGTGTGAAATCTTATGGGACTTAACTGCTAAGGTCAGCAGTCCCTAAGCTTACACACTACTTAACCTAAATTATCCTAAGGACACACACACACACACACACACACACACACACACACACACACACACACACACACACACACACAAGGGAGGACTCGAACCTTCGCCGGGACCAGCCGCACAGTCCTATCGCAGGAGAGCTTCTGTGAAGTTTCGAAGGTAGGAGACGAGGTACTGGCGGTATTAAAGCTGTGGGGACGGGGCGTGAGTCGTGCTTGGGTAGCTCAGTTGGTAGAGCACTTGTCCGCGAAAGGCATAGGTCCCTATTTCGAGTCACGGTGCGGCACACAGTCTTAATCTGCCAGGAAGTTTCAACTTCCCTCCAATTTACACCAGTTCATCCGTCGTTTTGGCATATATAATAATTCGCAGATAGTTTGCATAGACGATGCAGCCTCTAGCGCTTCTCATATTGCGAAGCTGCTTCAGTAGTGGTGTCACCTCCCCACCATATTTGATTCTGTATGAGATTTAGCCCAACTTTACCTCCCCCTCTATAAGAGTCTACGTATTACCAGAACTATGTCCGCCCCCGGTAGCTGAGTGGTCAGCGCAACAGAATGTCTATCCTAAGGGCCCCGGTTTGATTCCCTGTTGGGTCGGAGATGCTCTCCGCTCAGGGACTGGGTGTTGTGTTGTCCTAATCATCATCACTTCATCCCACGGCCAATCGCAGCGGGTGCCGCCAAGTTTCCGTAGTTTAAAAACCAGTCTCAGGACTGAAGACAACAACAACAACAACTCTTTTACCTACAAAACCATATTTTCAAACATTGTTTTCCTTAAATGCAACGGCCTTACTCCACCTTACTGCGAGGCCATCTATATCCGCATGGTACCACTCTATTAGTCGATGTCGAAGTTAACGTCTTACTATAGCAAGGACCTCACCGACATCCCTGTACTTCTTGCCGCGCAGTTTGTCCTTCATTGGACCAGATAGAAATCGGATGGTGCGAGATCCGGGCTATAGAGTGGATAAGGAAGAACAGTCGAATAAATTTTGTGAGCTCCTAAAGTGTGCGTAGACTTGTGTGAGCCTTGCGTTGTCATGAAGAAGGAGTAGCTCGTTTCCATTTTTGTGGAGACGAACACGCTGAAGTCATTTCTTCAATTTCCTGAGGGTAGCACAATATACTTCAGATGATGCAGCTCTCCATGCTACTCCATCCTGTGCAAGCTTCTTCATCTCTCAGTACTTACTGCAACGTACATCCTTCTGAATCCGCTTAGTGTACTCATCTCTCGGTCTCCCTCTACGATTTTTACCCTCCACGCTGCCCTCCAGTGCTAAATTTGTAATCCCTCGATGCCTCAGAACATGTCCTACCAACCGATCTCTTCTTCTAGTCAAGTTGTCCCACAAATTTCTCCCTGATTATATTCAATGCCTCCTCATTACTTATGTGATCTTCCCATCTAATCTTCAGAATTCTTCTGTAGCATCACATTTCAAATGCTTCTATTCTCTTCTTGTCTAAAGTATTTATCGTCCACGTTTCACTTCCATACAAATACTTTCAGAAATGTCTTCCTGACACTTAAATCTATACTCGATGTTAACAAATTTCTCTTCTTCAGAAACGCTTTCCTTGCCATTGCCAGTCTACATTTTATATCCTCTCTACTTCGACCATCATCAGTTATTTTACTCCAAAATAGCAAAACTCATTCACTACTTTAAGCCTCTTATTTCCTAATCTAATTCCGTCAGCATCACCCGATTTAATTCGACTACATTCTATTATCCTCGTTTTGCTTCTGTTTATGTTCATTTTATATCATCCTTTCAAGACACTGTCCATTCCCTTCTGCTGTTGTTCCAGGTCCTTTGCTGTCTCTGACAGAATTACAATGTCATCGGCGAACGTCAAAGTTTTTATTTATTCTCCATGGATTTTAATTCCTACTCCGAATTTTTCTTTTGTTTCCTTTACTGATTGCTCAATATACAGATCGAATTACATCGGGGATACGCTGCAACCCTGTCTCTCCCTTCCCAACCACTGCTTCCCTTTCATGTCCCTCGACTCATCTGGTTTCTGCACAAGTTGTAAATAGTCTTTCGCTCCCTGTATTTTACTCCTGCCACCTTGAGAATTTGATAGAGAGTATTCCAGTCAACACTGTCAAAAGCTTTCTCTAAGTCTACAAATGTTGGAAACGTAGGTTTGCCTTTCCTTAATCTATCTTCTGATATAAGTCGTAGGGTCAGTATTGTCTGACGTGTTCCAACATTTCTATGAATCCAAACTGATCTTCCCCGAGGTTGGCTTCTACCAGTTTTTCCATTCGTCTGTAAAGGATTCGTGTCAGTATTTTCCAGTCGTGACTTATGAAATTGACAGTTCGGTAATTTTCACGTCTGTCACCACCTGCTCTCTTTGGGATTGGAATTATTATATTCTTCTTGAAGTCTGAGGGAATTTCGCTTGTCTCATAAATCTTGCTCACCAGATGGTAAGGTTCGTTAGGCCTGGCTCTCCCAAGGCTGTCAGTAGTTCTAATGGAATGTTGGCTACTCCCAGGGCATTGTTTCGACTTAGCTCTTTCAGTGCTCTGTCAAGCTCTTCACGCACTATAATATGTCCTAAGAAAAGTACAGAATAATAATTATGGTGTATTGATATCTTGAATAAAAACAACCTGCTTTCAGAAAAAAAGTGTTGCGTTATTTACTGAACGCTCATCGTAATAAGTTACAGTGTGGTACTCGAGTCGAGTGTACTCTCCAGTCTCGAGGCGGAAGGTGGGTGTGGGTAGGGAAGAGTGTCTGCAGGTACGGAACTTGTATTTCGCCCCCTAAGAGTCGGTAGCCGTAGGTGTGGCAGGCGCGACCCGAAGGTGAGCCTGCGGCGGTTCCGCTCCACTGAGGCAAGTAGAGCAGCGGCGGCTGCCCTGCCCACTGCAGGCCCCCAGTGAAAGCTACCTCGGCCGGCGGTGGCGGCGACCTTCCGCGGGACGATGTGTCCGTCAGGGCACGCCCTTCCACCGCGTGTCTCCACTTTTCACTGGCAGTGCACTTCTTCGGAAATCGTACAGCCGCGTGAAAGGGGCGCTCACTACGGTATCATCGAAGGAGGCAAGGTCCGGAAGTCTCGCATTCAAAACGGCAAGTCTTTGGTTCGAACCTCCCTCTGATTTTCATATTTTTCTCATTTCTCTAATTAGTTACAGAAAAATTCCAGACGGCCGCTGTGGCCGATCGGTTCTAGTCGATTCTGCTGCTGCTACGGTCGCAAGTTCGAATCTTAGGTTAGTTAGATTTAAGTAGTTTAAGTCAAGGGACTGATGACCTCAGATGTTAAGTCCCATAGTGCTTAGGGCCATTTGAACCATGTTGAGAAATGCCGCATTTAAACTTCATGGGAGATTAAAAGTAGGTGTCGGATAGGGACTCAAACCTGGAACCTTCGTCTTTCTCAGGAAACTACACTAACGGCTGAACCATCCAAGTACGACTCACGACCCGCCCTCACAGCTTTTCTTCAACCAGTACCTCATCTACCTTCGAAATTTTACGGAAGTCCTTCTATGTACCTCACGGGACTACTATTCCCGGAAGAAAGCATATTGCCTAGTCAAAAAATGGTTCAAATGGCTCTGAGCACTGTGGGACGTAACATCTATGGTCAACAGTCCCCTAGAACTTGGAACTACTTAAACCTAACTAACCTAAGGACAGCACACAACACCCAGTCATCACGAGGCAGAGAAAATCCCTGACCTCGCCGGGAATCGAACCCGGGCGCGGGAAGCGAGATCGCTACCGCACGACCACGAGCTGTGGACATTGCTTAGTCCAGAGGACTGTTAGTTCAAACTGCCACTGTAGTTACTGCACTGACGTCACTTATACGCCAGTAATAAAATCAGGCTCGGAACGTTTTGGACGGACGGTGTGTATACCGACACAAAAACAGTTTATATTCGCTGGAAATACCACAAATGCTTACTGCGATCACTAATCTATAAAAATACAAGCGTAAAAATGGTCGTCAAAGAATGTTCACTCAGTCCTTTCCTTATACAGTCTCGGAGTTTAACATGCCATCTTTCGATTGCACTTCTGGCAGATGACGATACTTCTCGTAGAGATACTGGGAATGTACCGATATACGAAACTTCTGTGCTCGTTTATTCAGACCGTCGGGTGGTCATCGTTCACGTTTGATAGCTATTCGAAGTGGTTCTAAATAGTTGCTGTTAGTTAAAATTAAAACACCAGCACAAATTTCTGGGATATAAAATTAATCCTCTCCGTACGTTCATCTTCTTGCTTGTTATCTTTCCATACTACTAGAATAGAGGATACAGTAAACGTTATTTAATAAATTGTATTATACATACACTTGTGTATTGTAAGACGGTATGTTGTTATATACAAACCTGAAGCGGAGCCACCTAAATGCGGAATGTAATACAACGTTAGCGGAATTGTGCCTGCGCAATGTTGAGCCCCTAACAGGTGGCGAGTAGCGAAATGCAACCCGCACAGCATATCGAAGCGGCACCGTCACACTCGTGTCTGCTGGCTGCGGCCTTCGGTCGCGTGACATCACTCTTATGTCAGCCGTGACTTTTTCTCATATACGCCAGCAAACTTCCTTCACAATCGAAAGGCTGACATTCATCACAGCTTCATTCCTACACTTCTCTGTAGTTTATACAGATTTTTAACGAAGAGACCAAAAGATAAACAAGAGTGAGTGCTTCATATGTGAATGCAGGCTTTCCCGGTGTATAGGTACTGCCGATGAAATCTTCTCGGGCCTACATCCGGGTAGCTGAGTCGAAAATCTGCGACGTTTCAATGAAGTCAGTCTCATCATCATCATCTTCTTCGCCAGGATTTTCGACGCACCTACCCAGATGGAAGCCCGAGAAGATTTCATCATGAGTGAGTGCTGTTCCCATTAAAGTGTGATGCACCTGTTCTTGGATCCGACAACTGATGTTTGGAGGCTTTTATTATTCTTCCTGGCTCTTGGATTGCAGTGGCCATCAGTTCGAAACCTGGTTTGATGCAGCTCTCCACGCAGCTCTACCTTGTGTAATTCTCTCCGTATTTACAAACTACTGCACCCCGCCGTCGTAGACTGATACTCGCATCCGAATTTTCGTTTTTCAGCTCCATTTCCTTTATTACATCGCAGTTCAGGTACGGAAATGCTTTTGGTGGCTTATCAGATCTGGCAAGAAACAGGCGGCCACGTAGATTATACGTAATAGAGGGTGGAGGATCTGCCGAAGTTTGCATCTCTGAAGTTCTTTCATTTCCTGCCTCCGACATTCTTGCTCAATATGTACGACAGTAGCTGAAGCAGTTGTACGCTAGCAATTGCGATCTTCTGCTGTGCCGCACCAGCTACTCGGGTCAATGAGTGATCTCTTTAGATACTTCTTGAACTGGTCCCACGTGGCCATCTTCCTTTCCTCACCTCACTACACAAAATTTGTCGAGGAAGTATGTTGTTTCTCATCCTCTGGACATGCCCAACACATCTGAGTTGATGACCAACATCGGTGGATTCCATACTGTTCATCTTTGCTTTATGAAGAACAGTAGTGTTTAATCGGAAGTCGTCCCATTTGATGTTCATAACGTGTCCAAGCTTCTGTTGGGTGAAGAATTCTAGTTTCTTAAGATAACAGCGATACAAGTCCACGTTTCGCAACCATAGAGTAGAGTATAAAAAACTCCATATACCATCAATTTGGTGCACATTGTCAGACCTTTATTCAAGAAGACCCGATGTAGGAGACGTCCAAAAGTAACATTTGGAGCTTGAATCATGTCTACAGAGTCCTTTTCCGACGGGCAGTTAGTTGGTGATATACAGGGTGAGCACAAAGTTTTGCCCTGATTATAACATTTTATTACAAAAAATGGCTCTGAGCACTATGGGACTTAACATCTGAGGTCATCAGTCCCCTAGAACTTAGAACTATTTAAACTTAACTAACCTAAGGACATCACACATATCCATGCCCGAGGCAGGATTCGAACCTGCGACCGTAGCAGTCGCGCTGTTCCGGACTGAAGCGCCTAGAACCGCTCGACCACCGCGGCCGGCACATTTCATTACAGAATAACCGTTTGATATAATAATTTACATTTGATGCCGTTACATAGGTTAGTGTTACTAGTTTTTTTTAAGACCACTTACGTTAGTAAACCTCACCCTGTGCTCCCAAGCCAGCTCGGAGAATATCGAGGCGGTGTTCCAGTTCCGACAAGGTGTTTCGTAACATGTTTTCTGTCACAGTACCCACAGCATCTTGTATCCTAGCCTTCAGTTCGTTGACGTCAGCTACTGGTGTGACGAGACTCTGTCCTTGATATAGCCCCAGAAAAAAGTGTAGGGGCGTAATGTCTGGACACGGGAGTAATGTCCGAATCTGTGTATTGGATAGAACGGTCCAACACCCTGGCCACCCCGCTCTCCAGACATTTTTTTTAAGGAGCTATATGAAGGACAGAGTCTTCGTCACACCAGTTGCTGAGGTCGACGAACTGAAGGCAAGGATACAAGCTGCTGTGGGTGCTGTGACAGACCGCATGTTACCAAACACGCGGCGGGAACTGGAATACCGTCTCGACATTCTCCGAGCTACCAAGGGAGCAGACGTTCAGGTTTACTAACATAAGTGGTCTTAAAAAACTAGTAACACTAACCTATGTAACGGCTTCAAATGTAACTTATTATGTCAAACGGTTATTCTGTTATAAATTTGTATAACCAGGGCAAGACTTTGTGCTCACCCCGTAATTCGTAGACAGAGGAACGTGTGCTGGAAACAAAGATACTGAAATCTGCAAAGGCACTTCCTGAAGCTGGCCGTACGAGCAACTTTGTTTTTTGGATATTAATGGCCAGACCAAACCGTTTATATGCAGTACTGAAACAATTTACAAACAGTTGCAGCTCTACAGAAGTGTGAGCTGGAGAAGTATTGTCGCCTGATTACTGCAGTTATCTGACTGAGACTTGTGAAACTTGTTGAATGCAGTCCGGTCTATTAAACAGCCATCCGTCAAATCTATACTTAAGTTCTGCACCTGCATTCTTTACAGACGATGTTTTATACATGGCATGGCTGCTAGGTACAGAGCAAACGACGCTGGTGCGAGGACACAACCTTGTTTTAGTCCTTCAGTGAAAGGAAATTTGTCGGATGTTTTACTCCGTATAGCACTTACCAAGACATATCATGGAAAGCTTGAATCAGTCGAACAAAGTATTCAGGTCAGCCAAAATGTTCTAAGGCTTTCCAGATAGCTTTTCTGGGCACTGTATCAAAGGGCTGTTCTACATAATGGAACACAAACAGTAAAGTTTTGAAATCCCGTTCCAAATGTTCCCCACTGGAGCTGCCTTTCCCCACTACCAGCCCGACTGGTGAACTGCTGTGTCTGCAATAGGTCATTACTCGGAAAGCTTGGTCCACCGTCTGAGATACGGAGCGCAAAATAACTTCTACATGCTGGCCTGTCTGTGCAAGTCTCCTCATATCTGCATAACTAAGCTTCTGAATATAGTGCTACAAAGTAGCGCTGAAGAATAGATGGGTAGCTGGAATAACTAATGAGGAGTACTGAACTCGATTAGGGAAAAGCAGAAATTTATGGCACTACTTGACCAAAAGAAAGAATCAGTTGCGTGGACACATCTTGAGAGATGAAAGAATCGTATTTGGTAAATGGAGGGGGGAGGAGTAAAAAACGTAGAGGCAATCAACAGTAAGCAAGTTCAAATGGATGTCACTTACAATAGTTCTCGAGAGATTATGAGGCTTGCACAGCATAGAGCATCGTGGAGAGTTGCATCAAACCAGTTTTCGGCCTGAAGATAAAAAAAGTGTGGAATCTTATGGGACTTAACTGATAAGGTCGCCAGTCCCTAAGCTTACACACTACTTAACCTAAATTATCCTAAAGACAAACACTCACACACCCATGCCCGAGGGAGGATTCGAACCTCCGCTGGGACCAGCCGCACAGTCCATGATTGCAGCGCCTTAAACCGCTCGGCTAATCCTGCGCAGCTGAAGATCACAACAACAGCAATGAAGCTGAATGAGATCTTCACTCTGCAGCGGAGTGTGCGCTGATATGAAACTTCCTGGCAGATTAAAACTGTGTGCAGGGCCGAGACTCGAACTCGGGACCTTTGCCTTTCGCACGAGAGCTTCTGTAAAGTTTGGAAGCTAGGAGACGAAATAGTGGCAGAAGTAAAGCTGTGAGGGCGGGGCGCGAGTCGTGCTTGGGTAGCTCAGATGGTAGACCACTTGCACGCGAAAGGCAAAAGTCTCGAGTTCGAGTCTCGACTCGGCACACAGTTTTAATCTGCCAGGAAGTTTCAGCAATGAAGCTGTTTCAATAACATCAGAAGGACACTCTTGACCGCACGGTCGATAGCGGTAGAAGAACCAGATTCCACTTTCACGCTTCCTTCCGTAAAAACGGAAGTCCTCGTCTGTTTACACGGTTCGCACCCGCCGCCCAGAATTCCTGATGGCGCCGAGCTTGGCGTTAGTTCCCCCGGTGCGGCGGTGACGGGGACAGTAGGCTGCCGCCGCCGCCGTGCGTACCGTCGATGGCCGAGTCACGCCGCCTATCGCACGCTCGGCTTTCTCTTTAAACTGAGCCGAAAACCGTGCCGGAAAGCCCGAAATTACGGCGCCTATTAATTCCACGACCGCGTGCCGGCCTTGCTCGCTATTGTCTCCCGCTGTCAACACATTCCCGCCGGCCGCGGTAGCCGCCAGCCAAGGCCGCCCCTCCTCCCTCCTCCCTCCTCTCCAGCCCTCTCCCTCCCACATAATCAACCGAGCGGCTCGCTCCAAGCCTTCACCTTCGGCCACTCTCCGTGCCACCCGTTTGTTTCCGCTCGACGGTAGCCACGTTCGTCCCTAAACGAACCAGCGCGGAAATTTGAAAACTGTAAGCCTACTCATAGAAGTGGCCGTTGGCAGAGAATGGTGCTGTATGGATAAAACAGACTGTGTGAAATTTGCGCTACAACGAATGTGCACCTTCCTCTAGACACTCTTAAATTCCTATGTTACGAACGAGTCCTTGGCAGCGTTGAAACGACAAACTCATGTGCCCCCGGTAGCTGAGAGGTGCTGCACATGTGTATTCCGTGCGTAGGCTGTCCCGAGGACATCGCCACATCGTTATGTTTCAGGGAGCTAGAGGTTGTTGTTGTGGTCTTCAGTCCTGAGACTATTTTGATGCAGCTCTCCATGCTGCTCTATCCTCTGCAAGCTTCTTCATCTCCCAGTACCTACTACGACCTACATCCTTCTGGATCTGTTTAGTGCATTCATCACTTGGTCTCTCTCTACGATTTTTACCCTCCACGCTGCCCTCCAATGCTAAATTTGTGATCCCTTGATGCCTCAAAACATGTCGTACCAACCGATCCCTTCTCCTAGTCAAATTGTGCCACAAACTTCTCCCCAATCCTATTCAGTACTTCCCAATTAGTTATGTGATCTACCCATCTAATCTCCAGCATTCTTCTGTAGCACCACATTTCGATAGCTTCTATTCTCTTTTTGTCCAAACTATTTATCGTCCATGTTTCACTTCCATACATGGCTACACCCCATACAAATACTTTCAGAAACGACTTCGTGACACTTAAATATATACTCGATGTTAACAAATTTCTCTTCTTCAGAAACGCTTTCTTTGCCATTGACAGTCTGCATTTGATATCCCCTCTGCTTCGACCATCATCAGTTACCTTGCTCCTCAAATACCAAAACTCCTTTACTACTTTAAGTGTCTCATTTCCTAATCAAATTCCCTCAGCATCAGCCGACTTAATTCGACTACATTCCATTATCCTCGTTTTGCTTTTGTTGATGTTCATCTTATACCCTCCTTTCATCACACTGTCCATTCCATTCAACAGCTCTTCCAAGTCCTTTGCTGTCCCTGACAAAATTATAACAATGTCATCGGCGAACCTCAAAGTTTTTATTTCTTCTCCATGGGTTTTAATACCTACTCCGAATTTTTCTTTTGTTTCCTTTACTGCTTGTTCAATATACAGATTGAATAACATCGCGGAGAGGCTACAACCCTGTCTCACTCCTTTCCCAACCACTGCTTCCCTTTTAATGTCCCTCGACTCTTATAACTGCCATCTGGTTTCTGTACAAATTGTAAATAGCCTTTCGCTCCCTGTATTTCACCCCTGCCACCTTTAGAATTTGAAAAAGAGTATTCCAGTCAACATTGTCAAAAGCTTTCTCTAAGTCAACAAATGCTAGAAACGTAGGTTTGCCTTTCCTTAATCTTTCTTCTAAGATAAGTCGTAGGGTCAGTCACGTGTTCCAATATTTCCACTGAATCCAAACTGATCTTCCCCGAGGTCGGCTTCTACCAGTTTTTCCATTCGCCTGTAAAGAATTCATGTTAGTATTTTGCAGCTGTGGCTTATTAAACTGATTGTTCGGTAATTTTCGCATCTGTCAGCACCTGCTTTGGGATTGGAATTATTATATTCTTCTTGATGTCTGAGGATATTTAGCTAGAGTAGCAGACCCATTTAATGAAGCCTGCACGTTAGCTCAGCGTGTTCGGTCCGAGATCTAGATGGCCTCTGAAAAAAAAAAAAAATAAAAAAAAAAAATAGTGGGACGATCAACAAGCGAACTTGAACGGATATCATGTGACGTCCACAACGACCAAACACGACGATCAACAAGAAGAAAATGCAAAAAATTAAAGTGGTCAGCGCGACGAAATATCAATCCTGAGGATCCGGATTCGATTCCCGGTGGGTCAGAGATTTTCTGCCCTCAGAGAATGGGTGTTGAGTCATCCTAATCATCATCATTTCATTCCGATCGACGCGCAAGTCGCCGAGGTGGTGTCAAATCGTAACACTTGCACCAGGCGAATGCTCTAAGAAAAAAAATCCACCTAGTATACACGTACTCTATTGTCCGAACAGTGTAGCTTTTTAATGTCTTTGCGTAATATTAGCTCACGACAAAAGCGTATTTGCACTTCACAGTGGGCACTACGCGTCGAAATCAGTCCGCATTATGCACCGAAAACACAGTCAAAAGTTGCTGCCATTCCCTTTCTCACGCACCACAACGATCTGTCTCGACTTCTCTCCCGACTCCTTTGCTGCCTCTTCACAAAGCAACCTGTCGATATCTTTTAAAGTTTGCCTCTCTCTTAACATATTAGGTTAATTACAATTTAACATTAATGTACAATTTTGTCCACGTAGAAATATTTTAACAACATGTTAATAGATGAGTATGTACTCAGTAGCAGAAAATACGAAATGGCAGTCTCTTTAACAGCAGTTATAGGACGTTCACAGAAATAAAACACAAAACTTTCACAATTGCAAGAGTCTTTGATGTGACAAGAAAAGAATAAATTAAGAAGAAACGGAAATTATGTAGGACTATTGTAGCATCTACGAACACCTTTACCGTGGGCGTCGCAGTTGCTGATCCTTCGCTCCCACGCATTTGTTTTTGTGGGCGTGACCACCGCCCCCCCCCCCCCACCTCCCCCCACCCCACCCGCATGACTGACTGGTCCAACCGCCACACATTTGTGTGGTAATTATGTGGAGGCACCTGAAGTTCAACTCTACGCTTCGAAAGCGGTCGTGCAATAAACAAGAAATTACTAGCAACTGGAGCGGATATTTTATTCTATTAATTTGTTCCTCAGTTGCAGATATTCGTCTGATCAAATATTTTGCATTTAAAATAATCTGAATCAGGAAACTTACGCTGTAAAGCTATCGCAAAAATCGCTCACAAATCAGTCACAAATGCGTCATGTATCTCTACGACTGCGGTGCGCCATGTGTTCAGACGAGGTGCAACCATGTCACTTAAATTAGTACATGACACCACAGTTTCTGCATTGCTAAGAAGCTGGAATCGTATTCGGTAGGACTCCCGTTTAAATCTCCGTTCGTCCATTTTAAATTTTTACCGTGGTTTCTCCAGGTAACAAATGGGAAGAAAAAAGCGCGGCCGATTTCCTTCCCCAATCTGAACATGTGCTCCGTCTCTAATGGCATAGCAGTTTAACCCTGATCTCCCTCCCCCCATCCCAATTGTTCTTTCGGCAGCAAACAAAAGAAATCTTTCTCGTACGGCATCGACGTCTTGCTTCAGGAAAACGCTGCCGCTCGGTACAAACTGCCAGTTTACTGTTGCTGCCAATCGCCTGCTAGGGTAGCGCAGGCAGTAGCCTTTCACACAAACTCCAGAGGGATCTTGGCTCTGAACTATCCAATGACGTTCAGGAAAGGGGCGTCAGGTGTCACCTAACAACCGAAATAGGATTGTGTATTGGGAAGACGATCCCAGAAACCAGTAGCTTCGTCGTGCTTAAGAGAACCGTTAAAAAATTGGGTGGTGTTAATAGTGGATTTAGCTTCAAAATGGCGTGGCCTAATAACTGAAACGATTTTATTCAAACGGAGAGTGGTGTTGGAAGTCTTAATAATTCGTAAAGTTCAATGGCAGAACATTACATTAAGTCGTTACTATTTCGCTTTGCCTGTTGTTGTTAGCCGTTACTACTTCTCTGGTGCTGATCCATATATACTACGCCGTTCTCGATAATCCGATTTATATGAACTAATCTTTCCTTGTCCACAGAATTTTTTCACGCTACTGCTCCTTTAACTTCAGAGTTAACATATTGCTCAAAAATGGTTGAAATGGCTCTGAACACTATAGGACTTAACATCTGAGGTCATCAATCCCCTAGAACTTAGAACTACTTAAACCTAACTAACCTATGAACATCACACACATGCATGCCCGAGGCAGGATGCGAACCTGCGACCGTAGCGGTCTCGCGGTTCCGGACTGAAGCGCCTAGAACCACTTGGACACACAGGCCGGCGCTAACATATTGCCGAACACGACCTCCCATTACAGTGTGAAAGCGCTACCTCCTTAACAAAAAAATGTAGCATTTTGGACTCGAACTATGAGTGTTACGTACAAACTTAATTACATATGGATAATCCATCCTTATGGTTGATTACTGAGTTGGCGAGTGTCAAAATAAGTGGCCTAAATAGCCGTATGTTCTGATTGCACTAGCTTATAAGGTTAAATTTTTTACACCTCCAAGGGACTGTACTTACTCTTGTAGGCCTTGAAGGCTGCCAACGGTAGGCACTGACCGCCGTGTCATCCTCAGACCACAGACATCAATGGATGAGGACTTGGTAGGGCATTGTCAGTTTTCGTGACTAGAGCTGCTACTTCTCAACCAAGTAGCTCCTCAGTTGACCTCACAAGGGCTGAGTGCACCCCTCTTGTCAAGAGCGATCGTCAGACCCGCTCGGTCACCTACCCAAGTGCTAACGAAGCCGAACAGTGCTAAAATTCGGTTGTCTGACAGGAACCGGTGTACCACTGCGGCAGGGCCGTTGACTGCAAGAGACTGCAGCTCTGGTCCGCAGCTCGTGGTCGTGCGGTAGCGTTCCCGCTTCCCGCGCCCGGGTTCGATTCCCGGCGGGGTCAGGGATTTTCTCGGCCTCGTGATGACTGCGTGTTGTGTGATGTCGTTAGGTTAGTTAGGTTTAAGTAGTTCTAAGTTCTAGGGGACTGATGACCATAGATGTTAAGTCCCATAGTGCTCAGAGCCATTTGAACCATTTTGAACTGCAGCTCTTACTATTTGACATAAACTTCAACTTGATACCTGTACCGATCCTGAGCAAAAAGGGTTATATAACAGGTGGGTGGGCAGATGCGGAATGAAGTGGCCCTATAGGGTTTCGTTTTTGCCAATTTCGCCACTGAACTCTGAAAAGCATACACTGGAAATCAAGGATGTGGAAATGAGATTGAAGAAAACATCAAAAGTAAAATACAGGAATTAAAGTAGAATTACTGTTAATGTCCCTAAATGGAACAGCACAGGAAGAGTTAGAGAATGACAGGCTGCCAAAAATACTACACAGATACAAACAGGACGAAGCAACATAGGGAGAACCAAAATCAGATGGTACAACTTGGACTAATTTCTATAAAAGCAGGCGCAACAGGCATAGCCCAATACGTGCAGTTATCGATGGTGGTTATGCCGTTAAGGTTCCCTGCTGCTGGTTAAGTTTCCTAAAGACTCCTTTCTTCCTCTTCGTCTCACCGGACTGCGACGTTAAGACTCCCTTGTGTTTTAACATCTTCTCCCATCTACTCATCCCCATACGATCTACCTGAATATACTGCTGCCAGCGAGACCTCTAAAACACTAATGAAAACGTCCTCCACATCGCAGATCTTTTCGATGTCACCCAACTCTCCTCCTATACATGTACCAGTGTCAAAACCAAAAACGACAACATGTCGGCCGTGGCCCAATTTAGGTCGCTAATCCGATCTGCGGCTATAATCTGTTTTCGGTTCACACCTCTGCCGCGTAAACGTATTCCTTCTCACAGCACGTGGTTCTCCATGCTACAGGCTTCATCGGAAGGTCGCCGCTCTGTCACGAGACGAGACGCGTCAGTGGGCGGCTGCGAGAGAGAAACCTCTGGCCTGGAGACATCGCAAACCCGGCCCGTCTAGCCTGCTTTACATCGACACTCCTTGCTGATCGTTTTTCGAGGCGAATACGTAACGAGCGGCCTCAATTTCGGGTGCGGCGGCCGGTCGCCAGCAGGTCGTCGTTTTGTGGGTCCGCGTAACCGAATGCGGGCCCAACCAGCCCAGAGGTCGGCGGGTTACCAGGGACGGGGCTAAGCCGCTGCTCGCTGCCGGCTGCCGGCGCACCTGCACAGCTCTCTACCTCACTGTGGAGGCGCCGCGAACTTGCTGCTGTAACGACACTACTGGCGTTCGGTACTTTCTTGGCAGAAACCACAAATTTTCTTCTTTTGTCGTGACAGTACCTCTACGGAATGCATGAAGATAGTTAAAGAATAGCGTCACATTTTCCTGTGGACTGTAGCTCCTGTCGTTAAGGGGACCACACCCTGCCAATCTAACCCTTGTTAATTTATGCAAGTATTTGACCCATGTGTGAAAAAAAAAAAAACTATTTGATGTAGGACCTTAATATTTTTACTGTATGTTACGTGATGCTAAGAGAGAGAACTGTACGAAAATGTACTTTATCCATTTTACAGTTTTTAAGAAATACTTTTTTAAATTTGTTGTTGTGGTCTTCAGTCCTGAGACTGGTTTGATGCAGCTCTCCATGCTACTATATCGTGTGCAAGCTTCTTCAACTCCCAGTACCTACTCCAACTTAATCCTTCTGCAGCTGTTTAGTGTATTCATCTCTTGGTCTCCCTCTACCATTGGTACCCTCCCCGCTGCCCGCCAATACCAAATTGGTGATCTCTTGATGCCTCAGAACATGTACTACCAACCGATCCCTTCTTCTTGTCAAGTCGTGCCACAAATTTCTCTTCTCCCCAATTCTATACAACAGCACCTCATTAGTTATGTGATGACCCATCTAATCTTCAACATTCTACTGTAGCACCACATTTCGAAAGCTTCTATTCTCTTCTTCTCTAAACTATTTATTGTTCACGTTTCAGTTCCATACTTGGCTACACTCCATACAAATACAATCAGAAACGACTTCCTGACACTTAAATCTATACTCGATGTTAACAAATTTCTCTTCTTCAGAAACGCTCTACTTGCTATTGCCAGTCTACATTTTATATCCTCTCTACTTCGGCCATCATCAGTTATTTTGCTCCCCAAATAGCAAAACTCCTTTACTACTTTAAGTGTCTCATTTCCTAATCTAATTCCCTCAGCATCACCCGATTTAATTCGACTACAAAAATGTTCAAATGTGTGTGAAATCTTATGGGACTTAACTGCTAAGGTCATCAGTCCCTACGTTTACACACTACTTAACCTAAATTATCCTAAGGTCAAACACACACACACACACACACACACACACACAAACACACACACACACACACACACACACACACACACACACACACACACTCACTCACGCTCACCCATGCCCGAGGAAGGACTCGAACCTCCGCCGGGACCAGCCGCACACTCCATAACTTCAGCGCCCGATACCGCTCGGTTAATGCCGCGCGGCAATTCGACTACATTCCATTACCCTTGCTTTTGTTGATGTTCATTTTATAGCCTCTTTTCAAGACACTGTCTATTCCGTTCAGCTGCTCTTCCAGGTACTTTGCTGCCTCTGACAGAATTAGAACGTCATCGGCGAACCTCAAAGATTTTATTTCTTCTCTATGGATTTTAATTCCTACTCCGAATTTCTCTTTTGTTTCCTTTACTGCTTGCTCAATATACAAATTGAATAACATAATAATAATAATAATAATAATATTCAATTTGTATATTATTATTATATTTATTGTCCGCTGGGCAGAATGTCATGCAGGGGGCCGGGTTCGATACTTAGCCGGGTAAGGCATTTTCTCCGCTCGGGGACTGGATGTTGTGTTGTCATCATCATCATTTCATCCTCATCGATAGTCATGTCGTCCCGCGGGAATTGCACCCCCCGACATCCGCCGAGAGTTAGCAGCAAAAAGAGAAGAAAAATCAGAAACTTCTGAAGCTCACCCCCCCCCCCCCTATAATACTATCAACCAGTAAACCCACGACTAAAATGCAGAAAGAGCTTCTTCAGATCTACCGAGACTGTAGTTGAGGCACCACAGCAATGACGAATCGAACTATGGCGTGCAAAGCTTACCAGTGCTGTAGGATGGATTTCACCAAGCGAAAGACTACCACCCGGCTACACAGAGAATTGGAGTACATGGAGACCAGCCAACAGACTACGCTCGGATGTCACGAAATGTAAGAGCAGTTTGGGGTTTCCTACAGGACACCCCCCCCGCCCCTCAGTGAGTGTGGAGCAACGCAGACGACCTTCCACCTGCTCCAGTGCACCCAATGTCCAGCAACATGCTCAACAGAAGTCCTGCTACGTGCAACGCCAAATGTAATAGAGGTCGTTTTATACATCGTAAATGCTTCTGACACGAATAAATGAAATAAAATCATGTCGCCGAAGTGGCGTCAATTAAAAATATTTGGACCAAACGATCTGTCTACCCGTCAGGAGGCCCTAGACAAACGCACATTTCATTTTATTATTATCCAAAAAGTAATGCAGTGCATTTTTTTCTCGTTCAAAAACAATGCTGCCAATGCGAAACGTTATATGTATTATTTCAAGTGGTTCAAATGGCTCTGAGCACTATGGGACTCAACTGCTGTGGTCATTAGTCCCCTAGAACTTAGAACTACTTAAACCTAACTAACCTATGGACATCACACACATCCATGCCCGAGGCAGGATTCGAACCTGCGACCGTAGCAGTCGCACGGTTCCGGACTGCGCGCCTAGAAGCGCGAGACCACCGCGGCCGGCCTGTATTATTTCAAGTCTCCTGAATGAGCGACCCCCAAGTTTCCATCACTTCCGACAGATAGCCTAGCTGCAGGACAGTTTCAAATAGTGTCTGTAGGTGACGTACGTTATAAGTAACATGCCGTCATTGAATTTATCACTGCAGAGACAGAATCTGTGAGGAATAATCACAAACGCTTGTGCAGAGTCTAAGGAGCGTCTGCTGTCGACAGAAGTTCAGTTACCTTCTGGGCACGGAGGATGAGGTGACCAGAAGGCGTTTCGGCACAGCTCCACTACTTGCACCGGTAGGTGTGGAAACCATCCGCGGCTGTCACGCCTGACACGTTGCAGCGAGCTGATGGAGTCGTTCGCGAGGACAGACGCATTCCGACTCGGCAGTTGGCGCTGCATCTGTCACTCAGCAAAGGGAGCGAGGATGCAATTACCCTGGATATTCAAAAGCGTGTGCACCGACAGGTCATACACACCCTTGTTTCGCGCTGGAGGCAGGCCATGGAACTGGACGGTGATTACGTGGAAAAATAGGGTGTATAGATAAAACACCATTCTTTCCTGTATATTACTCTCATTATGTTCAATAAAGACTTGTTGAAGGAAAAAAAGGCGGTGCATTACTTTCTGGGCAACCCTCGTAGTATTATTATTATGTTTAAAATAGTTATTACTGTTTTTCTCTTCTAAAGTGTTGTGTGCATATAATAAAATTTTCTTCATTCAAGTTGTATAGACAGTTCCAGTAAAATAAAATTAAAAATACATTTTACGAACAAAAAAATTTTGTTTTCATGTAATTTATACCAAATGTCCTCTCTCTCTTTCAGGTGAGTACCGCTGTTGAAGCCTTCTCGTGTTGTCGACGCTGTGTGACAGGTAGGACTATTGATTTTCGTTGGCAGGAAAATTCCTTACCCTGTGTCGTCCTGCATTAGCGGCATTCCACAGCACACAGCGCCGCAGAATAGATAAAGGTTTTGAAGCAGTTTGGTTGCCTCTTTTTTTCTAAAACGCGTAGCAGAGTATGGAATCATGAGAGAAACGCGTTAATAATTACAGTGTGATATTCCAATGCTTGTGGCGTTAAGAAGAACGATTCCTATGCTCCTTCGGACACGCGCGCATGTGAACACGAACAACCATCAACTGCATAAGGGAGTGAATACGGTGAGAATTTGTGCCAGATGACATTTGGAAAATTGGGTCTGGCATGAGTCCTGCACGGATAGCCAAAGATGGTTGTTTGCATTCGAAACTGTGAATACTTTTCATGTTATTACATTGCATTTGCCCTTTTTATTCTTGGTATGAAGCTCGGTTACTATTGCACTGTAAGTGTAATAATGTTTGGCTAAAAACGTTCTTGGGCTGTGTATTATAGAGAGAGCAGCTTCTGAAAGAATATATACGGTATGTATCGACGCCGCAGGTAATCAAGAAAATCATTACAATGAGCAAGACGCTTAACGATATATGTTCTATGTAGACAGCGACATACAGCGCTTCTTTTTAACGTTATGTTTTCGTATCTGTATCACCCTATCTCTGGAATATAATCGTCAACCCCCCTTCCTGATTACATGCTATAGATTCTGTTTTTGCAGATCGCTTAGTGGTGCCACACGTATCGCTGCAGGAAGTGGTGGTGTTTTCCTCTCTCTTCCTTTCGTGCGTGTTTTCTGTAATAACGATTGTCCGCACATTGTCTAAACCACTTGTTGATCATCCTCCAGTTTCTCGCGACTTTCTCTTACAATAGAAACGTTCACCCACCATGTCACCGATTTTGCGGGTCTTTGACGCAGTTGTGGTATATGACGCCGGTTATAATTAAAGTATAGCTGTTCACGGTCATCCATTGTGGTCTGTTATTATCGTATGGCAGCGAAACTTTGTAGACGTGCTAGTGCGTTAATGCGAACCGATTTAGTCTGGAAAAAAATTTAGTTCCAATTTTGGCCACCAGGTGCAAATCTGACGCTGTACGCTAGTATAGCCCCTCGTCGACTTCTGTGGCTTTCATATTGAACAAATTGTGTAAGCGACAGTTACTAATAAAATCAGCATTACGCCTTTCTCGTATATTTGGTCCCTTCTGCCCACGTCCCGTGCCTAACCCATTACATATGGTAACATTTCTATACGTCTCTCTTGCATTCACAGCGCCTTATTTGCTTCTGGTGACCAAGAATGGACTATTTTTTTTTTCCAACGTAAATCTATTCCGCATTAACGCATTAGAATATCTTGCCGAATTTCGCTGCGATACGATAATTACGGCCCACACTGGATCTCTGTGAGTAGCTGCACATTGATCATAACCACCCAGTACTTAGCTGTAACGAATTTTGCTCTAGTAACATAACGTCTCAAGAGTTTTGCGAAATATAAGCTCAAGTTTTACGACCCTATCGGGCAGCGGCGTTGATGCGACCAGCTAAACGCAGCTAGCAGTCTGCCCGTACGGAAAGTGAGTCACCTCAGGTAGTTTTTTAGTAGAAAACATTGTCCGTTATGGGCTGTAGAATTTTAAGATTTATTCGATATCGGCCAGTTTCGATTGTATAGTCGTCTTCGAGCAGTATAGAGATTATCTATGTGCAACATGCCGCAACAGATGTTGCACTGCAATTAATCCGGTAGTCCACAATTGGAACCACAAACATTAACATGATCTGTATCGAATATGATGGGAAAGTTAATAACACGTGGGGGTGGCCACGTAGAGTGCAGCTTTAGTACGACATGCGCCCACTGAAATACCCCTATTGTTTCGCACCTCAACTTACGCGGAACACCAATATGCGGACTCATATGCACACTGAGTCTGGATGTGGATTTATCGAGAGAAAAAGCTGAGGTACACGTACGGAATAATGCGGATTTACGGTGGATGGATGTCACATACGAACTTACGTGGTTCTCCCACGTGTGCAAATACACTACTGAACATTAAAATTGCTACGCCACGAAGATGACGTGCTACAGACGCGAAATTTAACCGACAGGAAGAAGATGCTGTGATATGCAAATGATCAGCTTTTCAGAGCGTTTACACGAGGTTGGCGCTGGTGGCGAAACCTACAACTTGCTGACAGGAGTAAAGTTTCCAACCGATTTCTCGTACACAAACAGTAGCTGACCGGCGTTGCCTCCTTGTTGTGATGCCTCGTGTAAGGAGGAGAAATGCGTACCATCACGTTTCCGACTTCGAGAAAGTTTGGATTGTAGCCTATCGCGATTGCGGTTTATCGATCGCGACATTGCTGCTCGCGTTGGTCGAGATCCAATGACTGTTAGCAGAATGTGGAATCGGTAGGTTCATGAAGGTAATACGGAACGCCGTGCCGGATCCCAGCGGCCTAGTATCACAAACAGTCAAGATGACAGCCATCTTATCCGCATGGCTGTAACGAATCGTGCACCCACGTCTCGATCCCTGAGTCAACAGACGTTTGCAAGGCAACAAACATCTACACGAACAGTTCGACCACGTTTGCAGCAGCGTGGACTATCAGCTCTGAGACCACGGCTGCGGTTACCCTTGACGCTGCATCACAGACAGGAGCGCCTTCGATGGTGTAGTCAACGACGAACCTGGGTGCACCAATGGCAAAACGTCATTTTTTCGGGTGAATCCAGGTTCTGTTTACAGCATCGTGATGGTCGCATCCGTGTTTGGCGACATCCTGGTGAACGCACATTGGAAGCGTATATTCGTCATCGCCATACTGGCGTATCACCCGGCGTTATGGTATGGGGTGCCGTTGGCTACACGTCTCGGTCACCTCTTATTCGCATTGACGGCCCTTTGAACAGTGAACTTTACATTTCAGATGTGTTACGACCCGTGGCTCTACGCTTCATTCGATCCCTGCGAAACCCTACATTTCAGCAGGATAATGCACGGCCGCATGTTGCAGGTCCTGTACGGCCCTTTCTGGATATAGAAAATATTCGACTGGTGCCCTGGCCAGCACATTCTCCAGATCTCTCACCAATTGAAAACGTCTGGTCAATGGTGGCCGAGCAACTGGCTCATCACAATACGCCAGTCACTACTCTTGATGAGCTGTGGTATCGTGTTGAAGCTGCATGGGCAGCTGTACCTGTATACACCATCCAAGCTGTGTTTGACTCAATGCCCAGGCGTATCAAGGCCGTTATTACGGCCAGAGGTGGTTGTTCTGGGAACTGATTTCTCAGGATCTATGCATCCAAATTGTGTGAAAATGTAATCACATGTCAGTTCTAGTATAATATATTTGTGCAATGAATCCCTTTTTGTCATCTACATTTCTTCTTGGTGTAGCAATTTTAATGGCCAGTAATGTATTATGGACTTTCTGTTCCTACGTGATGTAAATGTTTGTGTGATTCCACATGTGGGCTGATCCACTTATTTATGCATCGCTTGTATTTCGGCATTTTGCGCGGAGATGAACCTATGCTAGCCGACGTGACGAACAGCCAGTAGCAGCAGAAAAGGCGTCAGTGCTCGGCTACTTGGCGCCCACGCGGCTGCTGGAGCAGCTCATTTAGACGCGCTGACATTTATGGCCGTCGCGAGGACGGCTACCGTCTGTCGACCTCCGACCACCCCGCTATCGTTTACGTTGCGCAGTCGGTATACACTCACACCCGCCACACCTGCGCAGACCAGAGCTCAGCGGTTTGACTTAATATGTGGCCCGCGCCTCAAATAGCAGTCAGGTCAAAGTCATAACTTATTTAGGTGAGGTAATATGTCAATATTAGTGTTACATTTAAATAACTCTCCTATTCTATAGTCTTTAAAGAAAAACGTATATAAAACTTACTTGCCGGTAAGCTGAGCAAGGTTGCTTCCTTCCAACTATCCTCCAGTAACGGAGCTAGTGACAGGTGACTTGCCGTCACCTGGCGTAGACTACAAGTATTTCGCGCGGCTCCCACCGTCGGAGGTTCGATAGGTGACTCGGGCACGGGTGTGTTGTCCATGCGGAAGTTAATTTGAGTTAGATCAAGTAGTGTGTAAGACTAGGGACCGATGACCTCAGCAGTTTGGTCCCATAGGACCTTACCACAAATTTGCAAGACTACACCTTTAGATACTGGGTGATCACAAAGTCAGTATAAATTTGAAAACTTAATAAACCACGGAATAATGTAGATAGAGAGGTAAAAATTGACACAAATGCTTGTGATGACATGGGGTTTTATTAGAACAAAAAAGTATTGCTAGACGCGTGAAAGACCCCCTGCGCGCGTTGTTTGGTGATGATCGTGTGCTCAGCCGCCACAATCGTCATGCTTGGCCTCCCAGGTCGTCCGATTATTGGCTTTGGGGTTACGTGAAGTCGCAAGTGTATCGTGATCGACCGACATCTCTAGGGATGCTGAAAGACAACATCCGATGCCAATGCCTCACTATAACTCCGGACCTGCTTTCCAGTGCTGTTCACAACATTATTCCTCGACTACAGCTATTGTCGAGGAATGATGGACATATTGAGCATTTCCTGTAAAGAACATCATCTTTGCCATGTCTTACTCTGTTATGCTAATTATTGCTATTCTGATCAGATGAAGCGCCATCTGTCGGACATTTTTAAACGTTTATATTCTTTTGGTTCTAATAATACCGCGCATGTCATTCTAAGCATGTGTGTCAATTTGTACCTTTCTCTCTCTCTCTCTCTCTCTCTCTCTCTCTCTATATATATATATATATATATATATATATATATATATATATATATATATATATAATATTTGAGGCTCACCGGCCATTTGACCATTTTCTTCTGTGCTGATGCACAAACACTGCCGTAACTTACCGGACTCGGCAGTAAAGCCGCGAGTAATGAGTATAATGAGCCGGGGCACTATGAATGTAGTGCGGGACAATATATTGCAAATGTGGGTCTCACGGGAGGCGTACCAGAGATAAGTCCCTGCAGTCGCACTATCTTCTGTGTCCTCGGTAGCTCAGATGGATAGAGAGCGTGCCATGTAAGCAGGAGATCCCGGGTTCGAGTCCCCGTCGGGGCACACATTTTCAACTGGCCTTGTTGACTTACATCAACGCCTTTATGCAGATAGGGGTATTCATTTCATAGTAACTACACGTTTAGCCTTCGCTCCCTGAAACCTAATTGGTATGCTAATACAGCAGCGACACTAAAACAAACTCGGAGACTTTCTACGCTTGTTTGAAACGGAAGCGCAATGATCGTTAAAATGGCTCTGAGCACTATGGGACTTAACATGTGAGGTCATCAGTCCCCTAAAACTTACAGCTACTTAAACCTAACTAACCTAAGGACATCACACACATCCATGTCCGAGGCAGGATTCGAACCTGCGACGTAGCGGTCGCGTGATGCCAGGCTGAATTGCCTAGAACCGCTCGGCCACAACGGCCGGTCGAAGCGCAGTGAAATTAGGTTTTTTTTCCTCCCTTGTGCGGCTACCAGTTGAAAATTCCGGTTATTCATGTTCAGGCGGAGTCAATGAAAATGTTGAGTGGAACACCCGTAGTGGAACAAATGAAGTCGCTCCAGTTGGGTGTTTGGGTCGAGGGTTTCCAGTCTGAGTTAATGTGCAGCCAGGAGAAACCTTAAGAAAAACTCGATCAGAACTGTGAGGAGGAGGAAGGAGGAGGTGAAACGCTATTCATTTTAATTCTGAAATATGGCGTCTCAAGTAATAAAAATGAATGTTTCGCGTTTGTTTATACAAGTACGTTAACGGTAGTTGATACAAATACGTTACCGGTACCCGCCCGGTCTAACGGGCAGCTTCCCTAGCGGGAAGGCGTGCCGGGTCTGGCCGATTAGCGCCAGGGTCCGGTGTACCGGCCAGCCCGTGGATGGCTTTCAACGTGGTTTTCCATCTACCTCGGCGAATGCCGAGTGATTGCCCTTATTCCGCCTCATAATTAGAATCATATCTTTCGGTGGTAGCCGTCTGAGTATTCCATACCCCGAAAAAATATTAATTGCATTTTATAGGCAATAAAAATTAGTTGGTTGTGTAATTGCATGAACGGAGGTAAAGGAATACATAGAATTACTGTTGTTGTTTTGTACTCAATAGAACGTTCATTATAATAATCGAACGCAAAAGCTTCCTGTTGTTAGTAAGTGCAAAATTTGTGTATGACTAACAGAAGCACATTTCGTATAAGCTCAACGAAGAATTGAGGCGATGTTCCATACAACTTTGGTTTGGGATATTTTTATTTTACCTTTTTGTTGAAGAAATTGCGTTTCCTAGCGCTGTATGATAAACCTGTATTGTTTTTAATTATTTCTACTTGGAACCTGTACAGAAAATTGGAATAGAGATCACTTCCGCCCATTTTATTGCTCATGAAAACCACACAAAAAGGGCTCTGAGCACTAACGGACTTAGCTTCTGAGGTCGTCAGTCCACTAGAACTTAGAACTACTTAAACCTAACTAACCTAAGGACATTACACACATCCATGCCCGAGACTGGATTCGAACCTGCGACCGTAGTGGTTGCGCGGTTCCAGACTGTAGCGCCTAGAACCGCTCGGCCACATCGGACGGCGAAAATCACACATTGCATGTTGTACTATCATACATGGAGACATTCAGAGGTGGTGGTCAAGATTGCTGTACACACAGGTATCTGTAATAGCAAGTAGCATGTCCTCTTCCATTGATGCATGCCTGTATTCGTCGTGGCATACTATCCCCAAGTTCATCAAGGCACTGTTGGTCCAGATTATCCCACTCTTCAACGGCGATTCGGCGTAGATCCTTCAGAGTGGTTGGTGGGTCACGTCGTCCATAAACAGCCGTTTTCAGTCTACCGCAGGCATGTTGGATAGGGTCCATCTCTATAGAACATGCTGGGCACTCTAGTCGGGCGATGTTATCCTGAAGGAAGTCAGTCACAATATGTGCACAATGGGAGCGCGAATTGTCGTCCATGAAGACGAATGCCTCGCCAATACACTGCCAATACACTGCCAATAAAATTGCACTATCGGTCAGAGGATGGCATTCACGTATTGTACAGCCGTTACGGCGCCTTCAATGACTACCAGCGGCGTACATCGGCCCCACATACTGCCACACCAAACCAGCAGGGAACCTCTGAAATGTCCCCTTAGAACAATTGTACACGACTGTGCTTAAACTGACACACAATAGTTTTTAGCCCAACGCAATCTGACTTTCAATAATCCCTACAAAAGAATGGCCCTGACTAACATTAACCTATACCTTTCACAAATCACTTACCTCACAAAAAAATCTTCGTTACTCGAACTACTGCAATACAGCGAGCGCCACTACTGCCAGCTAAATAAAAGATTCAAACTACTGAAGGCACTAACTACTGATAGGCATAGTTAGCGAATGAAAGATTTTAATAGAGTACAAACAATGTGTTTACCTTAATAGTCATAATATATATATATATATATATATCAGTTCATGACACCAATTCTTACAAATTTCAAAACTCCGCCATCTCTCTCCCCACGTCCACTACTGCTGGCGGCTCACCTCCAACTGCGCATCGCTACGCGCTGTTAGCATCCAGCTGCCGCTGCTCAACACTACAATGGCAGACAACAATGCAAACTAAACACAGACTGCGCACAGCACAGCCAGTGATTTTTCATACCGAGCGCTAAGCGGCGTTACCAATAAGAAAACCTAAACAGCTTACTTACACCTCCACCTCGCTGCACTCGCTGGGCAGTGTCTCTAAGGCGTTCAGTCTCACAGAGTTGCCTCCAAACACGTGTCGGACGATTGTCTGGTTGATGGCATATGCGACGCGCATGGTTGATGAGAATGTAATGCCTAAGCGGTCCATTCGGCATTTTGTTGGGCCCATCTTCAGTGCGCTGCATGGGGTCGTGGTTGCAAGGCTGGTCCTCGCCATGGATGTCGGGAGCGAAGCTGCGCAGCGTGCAGCCTATTGCGCTCAGTTGGAGTCGTAACACGACGTCTTGTGGCTGCACGAAAAACATTATTCAACATGGTGGCGTAGCTGTCAGGGTTCCTCCGAGCAATAATCGGTAGGTAGCGATCATCCGTTGCAGTGGTAGCCCTTGGGCGGCCTGAGCGAGGCATGTCATCGACAATTCCTGTCGCTCTGTGTCTACTCCATGTCCGAACGACATCGCTCTGGTTCACTCCGAGACGCCTGGACACCTTCCTCGCTGAGAGGCCTTCCTGGCACAACGTAACAATGCGGACGCGATCGAACCGTGGTATAACCGTTTAGGCACGGTTGAACCACAGACAACACGAGCCGTGTACCTCCTTCCTGGTGTACTGTCTGGAACTGATCGGCTGAGTGGAGGCCGAAATGCACGCGTTTTAGCTCACGCAGGCTGGCGTGAGGAGGGAAGAACTATACTGACGTGAGGCAAGGAATGAGAATTCAGAAAGCGGACGTAATTAGATTGATACTTAAATTTAATCCATTAATGATGTACGTTGCTGTTGACAGTACATGATTCACAATATTATTTGTTCAGAATACATTGTTGAAGATAGTACTTATAGTAACTGAATACGGCGCCTTGCTAGGTCGTAGCAAATGACGTAGGTGAAGGCTATGCTAAACTGTCGTCTCGGCAAATGAGAGCGTAAGTAGTCAGTGAACCATCGCTAGCAAAGTCGGCTGTACAACTGGGGCGAATGCTAGGGAGCCTCTCTAGACCAGACCTGCCGTGTGGCGGCGCTCGGCCTGCAGTCACTGATAGTGGCAACACGCGGCTCCGACGTATACTAACGGACCGCGGCCGATTTAAAGGCTACCACCTAGCAGGTGTGTTGTGTGGCAGTGACACCACAGTTTACGTCATGGGCGGGTTTAGTGACATCTTTGAACAGTCAAAGGGACTGTGTCAGTGATAAAATATCCACAGTCAACGTCTATGCTCAGTGGTTCTGGGACCGGGCTGATGCAAAATTTTTTGTTGTTGCGTATATTTAACCTGACTCATTTCACTTCACCACTGCAGATTACTAGGTTCCGGTTCACCGCTGCTGATTTCCAGGGGAACCTAGCAGGAGACTGACTGTTTAAGCAGTCAAAGCGATCGAGATGAAGTAACGCCTGATGGTTATGCTACACACCTAACGTGCGAGTAATGCAATTACGATAATACCTGGTCAAAGCTACTAGGAATACAATTTTTTTATTTTGTAACAGTGAGGTGTGACATCACTTAGCTTCCGCGCGCGCTTATGTGTGTGTGTGTACGTACATCATTACTTCGTTAATGATGTCTGTTATGGTACTGAGATGGTTGTTGGCAAGTAGCTTGTTACCTGGTTTATACGCCAATGTTTTTGTGGTGGTTAGAGAGGGTTATTATTTATCTACTAGAAGTTTTGCTAGGGTAAATACCCTTTGGCTGCTAGTCTTATTGACTGTGTACGCTTAAATGAGGATACTGACATTGAAAGCAAAACAAAGCCACACTAGTGCTTCAGTCGGAAGAGCAGATACTCGCGGACCGTGCGCCACACATTAGCATACAGATCCACGCACGCGAACGCACGCGCTTCTTGCCGAAGGGCAGGCGGGCGCCCGCAGTCTGCAGAGTGCCCGTGCGGGGCAGATGGTATCTGGAGCGGTCGTGGAGCGCGGCTCGGCGCATCCGCGGCTGCCGGCAATCGGCGGAGTGCCGCAACGGCGCCGCCATGAGGCGCGGTGAAAGGCCGCGCGCATGTGTAACAGTTCGTGACGCGCGCCGCGATGCCGGAAGGCGGCCGCGCATCTGCCTCTGCTCTGCTCTGCTCTCCTCTCCTCCCTGTTGGGTCAGTCCAAGGCAGCCGCTCCGTACGTCTTGCATCACACCGGAGGCTGCCAGCAGGCAGTAGCGCTTACTGAGAGGCTTCTACCCGGGCTCCGCTCTGCAGGCGGAGGCCCAGAGCTAACATGTTCGTTTCCTTCAGGCGAGAGTCGCAGTGTTTTAATTACCGATTATAAAAAAAAACAGTTACGTATTTTTTGTATTGGTTAAAAACAGTCTTGGTTGCAATTTTAGTTTTTTATTTTTCAACGACGCGTTTCACCTTATTTAGGCATCTTCAGGTTATCATATCTAGATGGACGCGATAGACACCAGGATCTGCATAACGCGTTGCCGTTCACAGGAGCGAGTAACAGAGTTAGATGGGGGCTCAGGTAGGAATGCTTACTACCTGAGCCCCCATCACCCATCTCTGTTACTCGCTCCTGAAGATGCCTAAATGAGGCGAAACGCGTCGTTCAAAACTGTTGTTGTTGTTGTTGTCTTCAGTCCTAAGACTGGTTTGATACACCTCTCCATGCTACTCTATCCTGTGCAAGCTTCTTCATCTCCCAGTACCTACTGCAACCTACATCCTTCTGAATCTGCTTAGCGTATTCATCTCTTGGTCTCCCTCTACGATTTTTACCCTCCACGCTGCCCTCCAATATTACAATGGTGATCCCTCGATGTCTCAGAACATGTCCTACCAACCGATCTCTTCTTCTAGTCAAGTTGTGCCCCAAATTCCTATTCTCCCCAATTCTCTTCAGTACCTCCTCATTAGTTACGCGAACTAACCATCTAATCTTCAGCATTCTTCTATTCTCTTCTCGTCCAAACAATTTATCGTCCATGTTTCACTTCCATACATGGCTAGACTCCCTACAAATACTCTAAGAAACGACTTCTTGACATTTAAATGTATACTCGATGTTAACAATTTTTTTTTTTTTTCCTCAGAAATGCTTTCCTTGCCATTGCCAGTCTGCATTTTATATCCTCTCCAGTCCGTTCAGCTGCTCTTCCAAGTCCTTTGCTATCTCTGACAGAATTACAATGTCATCGGCGAACCTCAAAATTTTAATTTCTTCTCCATGGATTTTAATACCTACTCCGAACTTTTCTTTTGTTTCCTTTATTGCTTCCTCAATATACATATTGAATAACATCGTGGATGGGCTACAGCCCTGTCTCACTCCTTTCCCAACCACTGCTTCCCTTTCATACCCCTCGACTCTTGTAACTGCCATATGTTTTTTGTACAAATTGTAAATAGCCTTTCGCTCCCTGTATTTTACCCTTGCTACCTTCAGAATTTGAAAGAGAGTACTCCAATCAACATTGTCAAAAGCTTTCTCTAAGTCTACAACTGCTAGAAACGTAAGTTTGCCTTTCCTTAATCTTTCTTCTAAGGTAAGTCGTAGGGTCAGTATTGCCTCACGTGTTCCAACATTTCTACGGAATCCAAACTGACCTTCCCCGAGGTCGGCTAAAAAACTAAAATTGCAACCAAGACTGTTTTTAACCAATACTGTTAAGCACTGTTTTGCTGTATGTCACATGTGGATTGAAAGAATTTTTTTACGTATTTTTTGTTTATTTGCAGTTACATTGTAATATAATATTGTGACTGTGCCTGTATCCTTGTCTTGTGCGCAATTTCCGTCTGCAGGTGGAACGCGCTTCTTGTTCAACCTGAAGATGGTGGGTCGGTCTTTCCATAATCATCCTAACTGGGTGACGGTCGGAGCTCTCTAGACTGATAACAAAGGTGTTTTTGTTCGACCTGATTTTGATGGGTCAGTCTTTCCCTTATCCTCGTAAATCTACATCTACATTTATACTCCGCAAGCCACCCAACGGTGTCTGGCGGAGGGCACTTTACGTGCCATTGTCATTACCTGCCTTTCCTGTTCCAGTCGCGTATAGTTCGCGGGAAGAACGACTGCCGGAAAGCCTCCGTGCGCGCTCGAATCTCTCTAATTTTACATTCGTGATCTCTGGAGGTATAAGTAGGGGGAAGCAATATATTCGATACCTCATCCAGAACCACACCCTCTCGAAACCTGGACAGCAAGCTACACCGCGATGCAGAACACCTCTCATGCAGAGTCTGCCACTTGAGTTTGCTAAACATCTACGTAACGCTACCACGCTTACCAAATAACCCTGTGACGAAACGCGCCGCTCTTCTTTGGATCTTCTCTATCTCCTCTGTCAACCCGACCCTACGTATCCCACACTGATGATCAATAGTCAAGTATGGGCCGAACGAGTGTTTTGTAAGCGACCTCCTTTGTTGATGGACTACATTTTCTAAGGACTGTTCGAATGAATCCCAACCTGGCACTCGCCTTACCAACAATTAATTTCATATAATCATTCCACTTCAAATCGTTCCGTACGCATACTTCTAGATATTTTACAGAAGTAACTGCTACCAGTGTTTGTTTCGCTATCATATAATCATACAATAAACAATCCTTCTTTCTATTTAATGGCAATTCATTAAATCTGTCTACTGCAGCACTTGTCAGAAGCGTTGGTGGTTTCATTAGACTCAGCACCTGCCGACACTGGTGCACACAAACAGTTAACCTCCCAATATTACTGGCACAGCATTGGTATACTGCCAATTCGCGTCATAGAGCACTAAGTGGTTAAGTGAGCGCAGACGGTGCGGAACAAAAGGAAATCGAAACACTTGAGATGAGATGCAACATATAAATATTGAAAACTAGTTGGAGTGATAAGATAAAGAATAAGGAGGTTCTCCGCAGAATTGGCGAAGAAAGGAACATATGGCAAACAATGAGAAGAAGGGACAGGACGATAGGACATCTATAGTAATAGAGGGAGCTGTAGATGGTAACAAGTGTAACGGAAGACAGAGTTTAGAATAAGTCTATGAAGTAATTGAGTAGATGGGCGACAAGTGCTACTCTGATATGAGGAGGGGAATTTGTGGTAGGCCGCATCAGACCAGTCAGAGGACTGACTAGGTAGGCATCAGATCGAGGAACCCGTAGCGATGTGGACGACAATGATTTAATGAGCGAGACAGTCTTGGCGACGATTAGTAAATGCCAATAAATTGTGTTGATTTCGGTGGAAATTTGAAGTTTATGCAACTTTTTCCTCACTGTTTTTGAACTTTGTCCCTATTTTGTAGTTGTGATTATCGACAGGAATCGCTACTAATAAGCCGGGAAATACACTACTGGCCATTGCTACACCACGAAGATGACGTGCTAGAGACGCGAAATTTAACCGGCAGGAAGAAGATGCTGTGGTATGCAAGTGATTAACTTTTCACAGAATTCACACAAGGTTGGCGCCCATGGCTACACCGACAACGTGCTGACATGGGGAAAGTTTCCAACCGATTTCTCATACACAAACAGCAGTTGACCGGCGTTGCCTGGTGAAACGTTGTTCCGATTCCTCGTGTGATGAGAAATGCGTACCGTCATGTTTACGACTTTGATAAAGGTCCGATTGTAGTCTATCGCGATTGCGGTTTATCGTATCGCGACATTGCTGCTCGCGTTGGTCAAGATCTAATGACTGTTAGCACAATATGGAATAGGTGCGTTCAGGAGGGTAATACGGAGCGCCGTGCTGGATGCCAACGGCCTCGTATCACTAGCAGTCGAGATGACAGGCATCTTATCCGCATGGCTGTAACGGATCGTGCAGCCACGTCTCGATCCCTGAGTCAACAGATGGGGACGTTTGGAAGACAATGACCATCTGCACGAACTGTTGGACGACGTTTGCAGCAGCATGGACTATCCGTTCGGAGACCGTGGCTGCGGTTACCCTTGATGCTACATCACAGACGGGACCGCCTGCGATGGTGTACTCAAAGACGAACCTGGGTGCACGAATGGCAAAACGTCATTTTTTCCGATGAATCCAGGTTCTGTTTACAGCATCATGATGGTCGCATCTGTGTTTGGCGACATCTCGGTTAACGCACATTGGAAGCGTCTATTCGTCATCGCCATACTGCCGTTTCACCCGGCGTGATGGAATGGGGTGCCACTGGTTACACGTCTCGGTCACCTCTTGTTCGCATTGACGGCACTTTGAACAGTGGACGTTACATTTCAGATGTGTTACGATCAGTGGCTCTACCCTTCATTCGATCCCTGCGAAACCCTACATTTCAGCAGGATAATGCAAGACCGCATGTTGTAGGTCCTGTACGGGCCTTTCTGGATACACAAAACGTTCGATTGCTGCCATGGCCAGCAAATTCTCCAGATCTCTCACCAATTGAAAACGTCAGGTCAATGGTAACCGAGCAACTGGCTCGTCACAATACGCCAGTCTCTACTCTCGATGAACTGTGCTACCGTGTTGAAGCTGCATGGGCAGCTGTACCTGTACACGCCATCCATGCTCTGTTTAACTCAATGCCCAGGCGTATGAAGGCCGTTATTACAGCCAGAGGTGGTTGTTCTGGGTACTGATTTCTTAAGATGTATGCACCCAAATTGCGTGAGAATGTAATCACACAATCTAGTATAATATATTTGTCCAATGAATACCCGTTTATCATCTGCATTTCTTCTTGGTGTATCAATTTTAATGGCCAGTAGTGTACATTAGTACCGCTTTCTCTCTCTCTCTCTCTCTCTCTCTCTCTCTCTCTCTCTCTCTCTCTCACACACACACATTCCTTCTCTGTTTCTCTCTTTTTGTATGTATGCACTCGTATTGTGTAATCTGGTTTTATGACGTGATCCTTTACGACTCTCTCACTGTGGCTATATGGATCGAAAAATACGTCTAATCGTATTTAATGCTTCTCTTCCTGACTCTGTGCAAATACCGACGACGAATATTTTGTCCCTACGAGGGTCCGTACCAGACAAATTGTGTGTCCAACGCGACAGCGAAAGCATGTGTGAGCCACTTTAGCGGGGTTAAAACCTCGTTGCGACAGCCTGTAATTGACCCGCGCAGTGGAGGCGAGGTGGACAGGACGTGCTGCCGGCGGCCCGACGCAGCTGCAGGTAGCGGTGCACGCGCGCCTGCCCGCTCCTGTTATGGGCGTTGCGAGTGCGTGCACGCGCTGCCGCAGCCGCGACCGGTCACCTCACCTGTCGACGGGGAAGCCGGCGACGGCCGTCAGCCGACTCGGTAACGACCAGCGGCGGCAGTTAATGTCTCCACACGGCTTCCCTTCCCCCACACACTGCTCCTCTTCATCCTGAATTCGCGGTTATATATCGGCTCTCTCTCCCGAGAGTGTAAGGCTCCGTTCTCCTGGTGTACCAGAAGGTGCAGTGTGAAACGGTAGTCTGATCATGTAATATTAAGACTACGACCAAGGTGTGGACGGCGCCAAGGAATTGACATATCACACGTGATTTAAGACATAAATAATTTATTCATAACATACAATACTTAACACCAACTACGTAAATCCTGCTTCGATGCTTACAGTTGCCCAAAACGGGAGGGCCACCACTTTCGAATTGGAAAGGCTTTAATTTAAGAAACTAAGACGCCTATTATAATTTTTAAAAATAATAATAACACATAAGTAAGAGCTAAGTGAACGCACTCATAAATCTTTAAATATTAATCACAAAGCGTGGGTTTACCACATTTAAATTCTCATTGTAATATAAAACATAGATACATAACACAGCATGGCTTCAAAATTTCTACCTGGACAACCTATGGTCCTAAAACTTTCGTATTACGTTCCAGCCAGTCACATTAATAACTTATAAACACGGTTGGTAAAATACAAACGTGCCGGTAGCGCTAGACAACGCTGACATGCCAGTGTTAACGAACCTCTGAGGCAACACCCTCCAACTGACAAGTCGAACCAATGTGACGCCTTATCAGCTCCGTGACAGGACTCGAACCCCCAACTACTGTCAGTGCAACTCACTTACAATAAATACAGCGCAAATAGTAAGGCGGACACATATACCCAGGGATTAACTGAACACTAGACTGAACTAGAATTGACCTTAATAATACAGCACTAGATCTTGGGAGACAAGGAACTAACTCCCCACCCGAAAGTCTGCAACCACAGGGCGGGAGAATGAACTGCCAAGTGCAAACGTACACAAATAACTACCAAAATACACCACTACACCGGTTAGCAACGATGCGTGGAGGAATCTGCACTGTCAGAATTGCGCCAGTGAACAGAACAGAGGGTTGCCACAGCGGTGGCCACAAGGCGGGAAAGACGACTGGATGAACTCAATCCCAAAGGACGATCAACTTGAAACATTCACACTCAACTTCTTTCCTCCTGTCCCTCGGCGCACTTCTTCGTTTGTCCGGGACTGCTGTGCACAATTCTGAGCCGTCCCCGCAGACACTGACCCAGCCGAGCTGCTCCCGGGCTCAAACCGTCGCCGAACGGCGGCTCCACCGCCCCATCATGGTTACTGTTTGTTTGCCTTCGTCGACGCAGGCGATGATTAGACTGCCACCCGCCTCCCGCGGACAACAAGTGAAGAGCGGACAGTGGGGCCTCAACCGGGCCGGAGTTCCTCCACGGGTTGGATAAGAACACCCGTACGCGGAAGGCAGGATGTCGACGTCACCGGAGCAGACACGAAGGCCACTGCGCGACAACCTCCTCCAGCGTGACCGCGCTCGCCTATGAATAGTACAGGCCAAAGAGTCGGCTGCAGTAAACACGCGAGTCGGTCGTGTTACCAACCTACGGCTTCTAAGTACACCAAAGACAGTGCTCACAATCGATAGTGGGTACACTGCCGGCGGAAGTTCAAACGAAAGAGCTTCATAAAAGACCAACGCTGAACAACCGCGGAGAAACGAAATAGAAGTGAAGCTATAAAAGACACCAGCGAGATGCTACAGCCCGATCGCGCCCAGACACTGTCGATTACCGAAAATATTGGCTCCACACGACGCTCAGGAAACGAGCCGTGGAAAGATGGAAGTACACACGGCTCACTGTGGTCAACATAAATGTCGCATATTACTGTATTGTCAATACTGCACATAACAGGAAACGAAACTGGTTCTGTTCTATCAGACTCAGTCACAAGGAACCGAAAATAAAGACGACAAACACCTTTCAACTCGACAGGCACAAACAAAGACCCAAATATTTCACTGCAAACAATACATCATCTTCTCACTGTCATCTTGCATAAAACTGGAGACACTTTCGAATGCTGTTAGGCATACTCCATACCAAATTGTAGAGATAGTCTGTGGCATATTGCTCCATTCCTCCACAGCAGCCTCTATGTGGTCTCTGGTGGGACAGACTCTCTTTAGCAAAGACTCATGTACTTTCGGTGCAGCTGAGATCTGTAGAGTGAGGGGTCACTCCATCCGACTGTTCGCATGCTCCACTACAGCTGAGATCTCTAGAGTGAGGGGTCACTCCATCCGACTGTTCGCATGCTCCACTAGGAAGGTAGTCACAAGACTGTGACGATTGGGGCGTGAAACCCGCTTCAATATGTTCGCCAAACGGATCCACAATGCGTGCAAAGATGTCATCTTCCTACGAATGTCCTGCGGCCATACATGATTTACTCCAAAACATGACTGAACCGCCTTGATAATGGGACGGTCTACGATTCATTTGGGGTGTAAACGGTGTCCTCGTGGTCTCCACACACGAATACCAGTGTTGCCAGAGTGAAGAATGACACAGGTCTCATCAGAAGAGAGCGTTGTATTCCACTGCTGCCTAGCCCGCAAAGAGTGGTTTCGTGCCCTTGCGACTAGAGACCTCTCCGAACCAGTTTTTAGAGGTGGAGCCTAGGTAGGTCTTCTGGCACGTAATCCCTGCTCAAAGAGCCTATTTCGAATCATGTGTGTTGACACGTGCACTCCTGCGGCTGTTCGGAACTGCTGCCGTAGACGCGTCGCATTGTGTTGAGGGAGTCTACTTGCTGTGCTGCACACCTGTTCGTTTCTCACTACTGTGACCTCAACTGATCCTGTCGCTAGGAACTTGTTCCAGATTCTAGAGACATCAGACTCACACCGACATTCTCTGCGACATCCGCCTCTCTCGTTCGCTGACTCATTGAGTAAATGTACGGAGCATCTGGTCGTGCATTATTGATGTCCAAACCATCCTGAACCGACGCAACTCGCGTCTTGATACACACAAGTACTGCAATGTTTACAGGTGACACGGTTGCCCGCTCACGCTAAAAACGTGGACCGCTTCCGCTAGAATTGCATTACAAACAAACCACTGTAGTGATATCGTAACGTATTTCTGGATCACAACGGCCAAATTTAAAGTTTAGGCAATAGACAACATTTATTCTACGTACGTTTTTACGAAGAAAGAAGCTTACGAAACCTCGTCCCGCCGATTCGTGAGTCTCGTTTGTCAGTCTAGCACCCTTACCGTGTAGGATAAATGAGTGGGGAGTCCAGCGCAGTTTGTCATCGGTTACCTAATGTGCGCGAGTCCCTCACAGAAACGATCAACAAACTTCAATGGTAAACGCTACAAGAAAGAAACTACGCTTTGATTTCGGTAGTGTACGCTGCGCTACGAGCGGAAAACATATTACTTCTGATTTTGTCCTTCGTAAAACTTTAAGCCTGTGACTGTCAAAATAACGGGTTTGTTTTAAATAATTTTTCTGCTTCCAGTCACGATTTTCTTTCATTCATATTCTACATGACGCCTTCCGGGAAATTATTCCCATTTTCAAGTGTGTGTTTCTTTGTGTTAAGCCGTCTTTACGTAATGTTTTGGATGTATGAAGTTCTGCTTGGTTTTGTTGACTTTACTACAATCGATAACGGTGTAAAAATTGGGCGTTTTTTATATATTGCAGAAAAGTCAACAAAACCAAGCATGGCCTCATACATCGAAAACATTAAGTAAAAATGGCGCAATAGAAATAAACACACACTTTAAAATGGGAATCATTTCCCGAAAGCCGGCGAAGTGGTCTAGCGGTTCTAGGCGCTACAGTTTGGAACCGCGCGACCGCTACGGTCACAGGTTCGGATGCTGCCTCGGGCATGAATGTGTGTGATGTCCTTAGGTTAGTTAGGTTTAGGTAGTTCTAAGTATAGGGGACTGATGAACTCAGAAGATAAGTCCCATAGTCCTTAGAGCAATTGGAACTATTTTTGTGTGTCGTCGATTGCTGCGCAAACACGGTCTCCACGTACGATACACAATAATTATTCTGTTACCCAAACATTTAGGGCTACACTAGTCTGGAATGAGACGTTCCCGGGGGGCTCAACTGCATAAATTTGTTGACTTAGGAAAAGCTTTTGACAGTGTTGACTGGAATACGTTCTTCGAAATTCTTAAGGTATCAGTGGCAGAATACAGTGAGCGAAAGGTTATATACAGCCTGTACAGAAACGACTCTCGGATATGAAGGAGAAGAAATTCCGGAAAAAGAAGTGAGACAGTTTTGTTGTCTTTGCTCCGTGTTATTAACGTGAACACCGAGCAAGGGGTAAAGGAAAATAATGAGGTTTTCTAATAGTAGTTTCAGTTCAAGCGGAATAAAAAGGTTTGCAGACGACTTTGTGGTTCTGTTAGAAATGGCAAAGGACTGGGAACGGACGAAGTGTTTAAAAGATTTTGTAATGTGAACGCTATTCACTGAGCAGCAAGGAAAGTAAAAAAAGAGTAATGGAGTGTAGTCGAATTAAGTCAGAGGATGTTGAGCGAATTAGATTAGGAAATTAGATGCTGCAAATTTTGCGCACTGGGCAGCAGAATGACGGATGGCGATAGAAGTAAAGGAGATGTCGAGTACAAATTTCAATGTTAGAATGACTTTTATGAAAGTATTTGTCTGAAACGTAGTCTTACATGAAAGTGAAACGTGAGAGAGGAGGAGTTCAGTCGAGAACAAAAAGAGGCTTTTGAAGTCTGATGGTAGAGAAGAATACTGATAGAATGAGATTTTCACTCTGCAGCGGAGTGTGCGCTGATATGAAACTTCCTGGCAGATTAAAACTGTGTGCCCGACCGAGACTCGAACTCGGGACCTTTGCTTTTCGCGGGCAAGTGCTCTACCATCTGAGCACTTGCCCGCGAAAAGCGTAGGTCCCGAGTTCGAGTCTCGGTCCGGCACACAGTTTTAATCTGCCAGGAAGTTTCGAGAATACCAATGATTATAAAGGGATTTCAAGTAACTGGATAAGAGGCGGTGAATCGAACTGTACAGAAAGGAGCCTTATGGCGCAATTTGACTAAAAAACCAAACGTACTCTGTGATTACGAAGAATAATTAAGTTGGTAACGTGAGGAAGAGTGAAAGGTAAAAATTGTAGGAGGATAGGGAGACTTCAACACGGTAAGCAGTTTCAGATGGGTGTAGGCAGCGGTAGTTAAGCAGAGATGAACAGACTTACACAGGATAGTCTAGTGGGAAGGGCTGCATCTCTTGGGATTGATGGTTACAACGACAACACGATAGGAAAACATACACCATAAATCGAGGCCCGTGGCTAATGCGGGACAGACGGAGAGGAGCCGGTGTACGCGTGCGTGTGTAGCGAGGACGGGTCTGGCTGCGAGGAACGGGCCGCGGCGGGGCGCTCTGCACTGACATGGGAGCGCCTGCCGCATAAATCCACTGCCGCAATCGGATGGCCACGCCCGCACCTCTCTCTCTCTCTACACACACACACACACACACACACACACACACCATTCATCCGAGGTCTCCTCTGAATGTCTGTCATTGGGGAGGGGGGGGGGGGGGGGGGGAGAGCTACACGATCTGTTGAAGATCGCTGATGCTTCTTCACTGATTACCTGTTTAGATTGATCTTCGGATCAATCTAAAATGTTGTTCAGTGTGTGACACTCATTACACCTCATCGTATTTTCTTAGAGCTAAGTCGCACTGGTTAAATAGAACATCCTAAAGTGAAAATCTTAGTTGGTTATATAAATTTACAACGTTAGTAACTAGGGACAAGGATGTGTCTGTGTGAGAGCCATCAGCCAACTGATTCTTTTGTAACTTATCTCCATGGCCTTGAAATAGTGTAAGTTGTTTTTAGTGCCAAAGCTATAAAGTTATTGTAGCAGCTTATTTCTCTATAAACGTGATTTGTACCTGCCATACGCTAAATAAATAAAATAGTGTAAGTACCACATCAACATGTAACGTTGGTGCATTAAGTTGTTCTGAAAGCGGTGCTGATATTGAAGATGATAAAAGCCGGTTAAAAGCTGTGAACTATCTGGGGAAGTTACCCTTGCAATACTGAGCAACTGTTTCACCAACTATCCAGTCTACTTTAGCAAATTGCCAACCAGGCTAACATTAATTATTATCTTTTAATAGTCATCTTACGACAATTGGTGATTATATATATACATCAAGAAAATTTAAATAAAAAGAAATAAATCAGTTTATATTTGGACATTTATTTTTAACATTGATCATTGTTCCGTTAAAATGTCAGCATATTGAACTTCATTCATAACTAAACTGGTGCCTTATTTAGGGTTGTGAAAGTGAGAGTTTGTAATCTTACGGAACACATCAAATATGGAGCCAAGATTGGGAGACTGCATACAACACTGCATTCATAAAATAACATGCGAAGAACGTTGAAAGATATGTAAGAGGAAATTAACCACAACCAACCGATTCAATTTTCACCAAATGAAGTTACGGTCGTAGCGCAATCCTGTCCGTCATGAAATTACCACACACTGGTATACTAAATTCATACTAACTCCCTGTGAAATCTTCCCGAAAAGAATAGTTGAGGGCTACTTTGATGATTACACCACATGCTTCACGCCGTCAACTTGGTTTACACAAAGAGCGTAACTCCACAATAATTTTGATAGTTAAAATAAATTACATCGAAACGCAATTTACAAAAGAAAATCCTCGAACCGGTTGCTATCGTCATACTATTAACCTGATGGGTCAAACAATTATATAAGCACGTGGTACTGGTCTCACGAAGTACAAAATGGCTCTGAGCACTATGGGACTCAACTGCTGTGGTCATCAGTCCCCTAGAACTTAGAACTACTTAAACCTAACTAACCTAAGGACATCTCACACACCCATGCCCGAGGCAGGATTCGAACCTGCGACCGTAGCAGTCGCACGGTTCCGGACTGCGCGCCTAGAACCGCGAGACCACCACAGCCGGCTCACAAAGTACACCCTACATGGGTGAACATAAAGAAAAGTTGCCGTATTGAAAAATATTGTCAACACGAGACGTTATAATCTCACGCACATTCGCAATTAAGATTGATGATCGTAGTTAGAGTTATGGATCATCAACACGTGGTCCCACTTTACTCACAAAGTAGTAACAAAGCAACTACTGGAAGATATTATGAACTTCACACTCGAATTACACTATGTTGGAATTTAAGATAACATAAGATATTTTAGATCTAAACCTGAAACAAAGGTGATTAAATTTTCAGTTAGGCTGAACTTACGAAATCCATTGTCCTACGGACTTAGCAGAGACGCGCTTAGCTGGAGATCTTACCACTTCAGACGCTCGCCGCGGACAGACTGACCTGCGCTCCTACCAAGGGTGCATCCGTATACAAACCGGAAGTGGCCAGAGAGGCAGCTTCCTATACCTACATGACAAGGGACGGACAGGACCATACTAAGGATAGAAACCTCTCTGCTATTAGAAAGCGTAGCTACCTGTTCCGGCGTTGGTCCTACTGTTCTCTAGCAGACATTCTTGTCGGCTACCCTCAAGCATGCAACTAAAAATACATTTGCTCATTCATCCTTTCACACAGAAGGGAAGGGGGATGACAGTATCTTATCATATACACTATATAAAACAAATCGGATGTAGGTTTTATATGAGACTGCGAGACATGAATTACATATAAACTGTGTTTTAAAGTGTAGTGTGACAGATCGTTTTCGTTTATGTGTAAAAGTAACATGTTCCACTACTCAGTTTCCTCCCAGATAGCCAGAAACACCACAGTAAATTTAGAAGTGGAATTTATGCCGTAAATGACAACAGATTTAAGGAATTAAAAAGAAAGAAATCCAACAGAGACCTTTCAAACATACCTCTTATAATAAACTGTTTTTTGTTACAAGGTCTTATGTGCAAATAGAACTGATTTTCTAGATCGTTAACAAAAATGGCAGCTAGCGTACCTGCTAGGCTATTGCCCGTAGCAAGGCCTTCCTTTTGATGATACTTTTTACCGTTGAATTCAAAATAGTTGTAGGATAATGAGAGTTCAAGAAGTTCGATTAATACAAGAATTTCTCCTGGACTAAGTTTCTTATTTTTGATTAGGTTTTCTTTAATTACTTGTAAGTACGCTCCGACGGGTATGTTGGTGCACAAGTTGGTTGCGTGAAGAGATGCTGAGCTGTCTGTAATGTCAGCGTTAGAAATGTATGTAACAACAAATGACAACGACATATAAATGTGTCAGCTTGTGTGCAGTACACATGGCTTATAGTCAAAACATCTGCACTTGATATTGACCTAAGGCCGACATTGCAATAGTGGAAATAAAAAGTTTGACAGTCACTAGCGTAAACATGATGCCTTTCAAGACAATTCTCAGTGCCGGAGTGAATGTTTTAAACTACAAAAGCAGTCTGGAAAATTTAAATGAGTAACTCGCTACTGTTTACGAGCTCGTGAAATGAATGCACAGACGATCTGATGGTGCTGCTCGTACAGAAGGATGCTTCTGACAGCTCTACAGTGGTCACTGGCTGTTCAAATGAGAAACGAAATACAGTGGGAATCCAGCCGGCATAAATATGCAGTACACAGTTAGTGAAATGGGGAACTACGCCTCGTATACATACAAAAACATTCGATAAATTGTGTCGTACTGATTTAGGAAATTATTGTCCAGGCACTGAGCTTGAAATACTATAAGTACAAATAAAATCTAAGATCATTCCGCACAGGTTCTTCTCTAAAGTCTAAATTCGTGGTGTGGGAAAGGGTATCTGGGTTAGAGTGCCGGTAGGCTAAGTGGTTTTAGTTTGTTACACACACAACACTTTCACTCTCGGAAATATACACTACTGGCCATTAAAATCGCTACATCACGAAGATGACGTGCTAGAGACGCGAAATTTAACCGACGGGAAGAAGATGCTGTGATATGCAAATGATTAGGTTTACAGAACATTCACAAAAGGTTGGCGCCGGTGGCGACACCTACAAAGTGCTGACGTAAGGAAAGTTCCAACCGATTTCTCATACACAAACAGATGTTGACCGGCATTGCCTGGTGAAACGTTGTTGTGATGCCTCGTGTAAGGAGGAGAAATGCGTACCATCACGTTTCCGACTTTGATAAGGGTCGGATTGTAGCCTATCGCGATTGCGGTTTATCGTATCGCGACATTGCCCCCCGCGTTGGTCGAGATCCAGCGACTGTCAGCAGAATATGGAATATGTGGGTTGAGGAGGGTAATACGGAACGCCGTGCTGGATCCCAACAGCCTCGTATAAGTAGCAGTCGAGATGACAGGCATTTTATCCGCATGGCTGTAACGGATCGTGCAACCACGTCTCGATCCCTGAGTCAACAGATGGACACGTCTGCAAGACAACAACCATCTGCACGAACAGTTCGACGACGTTTACAGCAGCACGGACTATCAGCTGGGAGACCACGACTGCGGTTACCCTTGACCCTGCATCACAGACAGGAGCGCCTGTGATGGTGTACTCAAAGACGAACCTGGGTGCACGAATGGCAAAACGTCATTTTTTCGGATGAATCCAGGTTCTGTTTACAGCATCGTGATGGCCGCATCCGTGTTTGGCGTCATCGCCATACTGGCGTATCACCCGGCGTGATGGTATGGGGTGCCATTGGTTACACGTCTTGGTCACGTTCGCATTGACGGCACTTTGAACAGTGGACGTTACATTTCAAATGTGTTACGACCCGTGGCTCTACCCTTCATTCGATCGCTGCGAAACCCTACATTTCAGCAGGATAACGCACGACCGCATGTTGCAGGTCCCGTACTGGTCTTTCTGGATACAGAAAATGTTCGACTGTTGCCCTGGCCAGCACATTCGTAATGTATTTGTCCGATGAACACCCGTTTATCATCTGCATTTCTTCTTGGTGTAGCAATTTTAATGGCCAGTAGTGTATAAGTATCTTGTCTCACGCTAAGAACTGCTAGACAGCTAGACGAGCGACACAGAAGAAGCAAAATCCTTTCAGAGAGACCAGTAGGTCGCCAGTGCCACTTAATGGGATACAGAGGCCGCTCCCGGGCGCACAGTGGGCAGGAGCCACGCACACGCACACGCCCGCAACCTCCCACACGTTCGGAACCTGCGTACGCAGAGCCGGTCGGAGCGGCACGGCACGGCGCGGCGCGGCGCGGCGGCGGTCACCTGTTGTGGCCGCCGGCCGCCGCTAATTAACCGATTCCTGGCCGGCCGCTCGTAGCAGCGCATTCATCACGGCCCACCGTGCCTCTCATTACGGAGCACTGTTAACGGGTCCGAGCGCGCTCGGGCAGCCGGAGCGGAGCTCTCATAACGCGAAACTCGCCCCTGTCCTCCACGGTGCTCCGCTTTTTGCTCGTCTCTCAACGCGGTCGTGAGAGTCGCGGCGACGACAGCTGGGGCCGTATTCTGTATCATTAATACCGATCGGTATGGTAGGATAGTCTCGGTAGTGACGTCATTTTCGGTTCTTTATCGAAATGTCCTATTCAGTAAGCTTCTGAGACCTCTTACCGAACGGCCCTCCCACCGATTGTACGACAGTTGTACCGAGAGGTTTCGGATTTGGGTGTTGTGGTGTGCGTACTGTCAGACCTTCGGTACACACATCATCAGATTATTTGACTTGTCGATCTAACGAAGTAGGCGAGTGTCAGCAATATGTCTCGCGGTCTTATCGTGGCGTGTTTATCTTCTGCCGTTAGGTCAGACGATAGAAATGCCACTTGCACACTTAGAGTAGCAGATTGACGGTGACCAACTTTAAACAGAACTTGATTAATTTTCACACACATTTATTAAAATAATAAAAAAACATAGATATTACGTATCTTGATTCTGGATGCTGTTTACAATTGACAATCTGAAGTTCCTTTGGTCTCCGTAGCTTAATCTTGTTCTCACATATCTCAGATACCTGACAAATTGTCTATTCATTTCTTTTCGTAGTTATGTGCAGGAATATGGTAATTTTATTAGGCGCAGACTGCGCGAGTGTGATCCGCGAAGAGAAAAGGTTCTGAATTTGGTCTGTCTCTAAGACAGCGCCATCTCGTAGTGCGGAGACGGACGTTCGCTGCGCCTGCGCTGTTGTGCTTAGCGGGGCGCGCTCTATTGGGGAAGTTGTGTACGCGCTGACTACGCGGAACTATATACACAACAGGTGTGGCCCTGTCGATCGGTGATTGGTTCAATGGCTCTGAGCACTATGGGACTCAACTTCTGAGGTCATCAGTCCCCTAGAACTTAGAACTACTTAAACGTAACTAACCTAAGTACATCACACATATCCATGCCCGAGGCAGGATTCGAACCTGCGACCGTAGTAGTCCCGAAGTTCCGGACTGAAGCGCCTAGAACCGCTCGGTGAGCTGTGGTTTATGTACACCTATAATATTGCTATTTTAAACGTATTTAGCGGTTTTAGCTTTGGATTTAGTGATTGTGTTTCTAAACAATGACCAGAGGACGCTTCCAGTTGGAAAGTGAGTTCATAATAAACTATTTTCCTTTTTTAGAAATATGGTTAGGTTACGTTGTTACTGTGAATGATTACATCCAAAAAAAAAACTTTTTCGGTCAATATTCTCTCAAAATACGTGTTGATTCCATGCAAATAAGAGTTTAAAGTTAATTAAATATCAATACATACATGAATTACAGCGCCATCTATCACAAAGCGAAAAAAGTGGTGCAAGTAAAACATTCATATTTCTTTACGTACTACACGAATATGTAATAAAAATTGGGGGTTCCTATTTTTTAAAAAAAGCAGTTGATATCCGTGTATCCGTGTGACCTATGGCAGCGCCATCTAGCGGGCCAACCATAGCGCCATCTGGTTTCCCCCTTCAAGCTTCACAAGTTTCGTTCTTTGTAGTTTTTTTTTATTTCGTTTGACGCTTATTTCGTGAGATATTTGGCCCGGTCACGATCAATGGACCACACTGAGTATTGTTACTAGCTTGATATAAAAACACCGCCAAGTCCGTGCTAATCTGAAGTTACAGTTTCATCCATTTATCATAGCCAACTTACGGTTGCCCCGGATATACGATATTTCCGAACAGGGGCAAAAACATGATAGTGCCGCCGCCCCCCCCCCCCCCCCCCCCCCCCACTCTCTGAGAGCCTTCGAGACATAACGTATCGATGTTTCAAAAATATGTTCATTTTGTATTGCACTCTTTCAGGAGATACATGTTCTTGGAATAGTAAGGCATGTTATTTGCTCTTATGTGTGCCAAAGTACAGTGCGACGCCTCTTCACATAGCATCGTACGTCACTGTATTTCGCTTTGTGCAATTCAAGCGTGTATATTTTGCAGTGGAATCGATGAAACCTGTATTCAGGGCAGTGGAAAATAAAAATGTCTGTGGTGACTCTCCTGCTCCCAGTTGGCGATTTAACATCCTATCCATCTTAAAGAAAGACTCACAGTTAATACTGGATGGGATTATTTGTAACCGGGAATATAAGAACTCTTCAGAAAATTTGCTCTTTGTTACCTATTAGCTAATAACTTTCTCTTTTGTGTGACATGAAACCAAATATAGGAAACACCAAACCAGTACAGGCAAGAGAGAAAGAAGACAGTACACATTTCTTCAGTCCTTAGGTGCAAGCAATTTTTTCTCTCTAATCCTGTTATAGCTTTACACGGCGTACTTCCCTTTCTGCGAAAGAATCTGTTACCCTGTAAGTAGGCTGTTTAGGTTTTTTTTATTGGTAACGCCGCCGCCACGTAGCGCTCTGTATGAAAATCACTGGCTGTGCCGTGTGCAGTCTGTGGCTGGTTTGCATTGTTGTCTGCCATTGTAGTGTTGGGCAGCGGCAGCTGGATGCTAACAGCGCGTAGCGTTGCGCAGTTGGAGGTGAGCCGCCAGCAGTGGTGGACGTGGGGAGAGAGATGGCGGAGTTTTGAAATTTGTAAGAATGGATGTCATGAACTGATATATATATATATATATTAAAATCTTTCATTTGCTAACTGTGCCTATCAGTAGTTAGTGACTTCCGTAGTTTGAATCTTTTATTAAGCTAGCAGTAGTGGCGCTCGCTGTATTGGAGTAGTTTGAGTAACGAAGATTTTTCTGAGGTAAGTGATTTGTGAAAGGTATAGGTTAATGTTGGTCGGGGCCATTCTTTCGTAGGGATTTTTGGAAGTCAGATTGCGTTGTGCAAAAAATATTGTGTGTCAGTTTAAACATAGTCTTGTATAATTTTTCTAAGGGGATGTTTCATAACCTCATCAAAATTCGTCAAACATTTTTGTATATGAAAAATCAAAATAGCTTTGTCTAATATTGAAAAAGCTGTTAATACGAATAGCACCCAAAACTGGTGCGGTTTCTCGATTTCATTATCCCAGCCCAATGAAGAGGCTAGTTTTACATAACAAATTTCCCCTGAGATTATTACTCAATCCCTCCCTGAAACCAGTTCTCCCGTTAACGTGTACTCGGTTAAAGGTCATAACAACATTCATTTATCTGATTACTTAGCATTCACACCTACATTCATACCAAAAAACTAACAGAATAAATTAACAATAATTCATCTTAGTAGTAGTAGTAGTAGTAGTACTAGTAACCCTCACAGTACAGTTTTGTTTCCGTAAGATGCTGACATCTTCCGGCAGCAGCCGTCACTACTTGCAACTAGCTACGAAGTCGGATCGTCCATCTGTTATGCTGTGTTTCACGTGTGAAGCTGTCCGGTCGTTACCGTCCGACGTACACAGCCGCGATACAAAGTGCTACGCCACACGCTGAAGGTCAGCTTCAAAGGACCGATTAAACGGGAATAAAGTACGAGAAAGACAATTACATTAAAAATTACGAGTTGAGACATACTGCGAAACAGATTGATACAAAGTATCTCGTCAATGTTGTCGTTGCAAATTTCTGACAAAACACAGCCACCGCTTCCAACAGCGGATAGTGGAAACCAGGTAACAAGTAATTGGAAGGAACGTTTTCACGATCGCCGACATCACGGACTAATTCCGCTTCGAGCGTGACGAAAGTGCCCGCAAGATCTTGTCGCGAGATACGGGTCCACCTTGAGATCAGGTGCGCGCCGTGTCACTCCTGAGCGGCTGCCGTGAACGTTGTTGTTGCGCCGAGGCCGCCCTAGTCGGCGCTAGCCCTGGTGCTTAGTGGTAGCAGCGGGCCACCCCCCCCCCCCCCCACACACACACACACACACGCACACCTCGTAACGGGCAATAAGGCGCCGCCGGTACGAGCGCTCCAGTTGGGCAGCGCCGCCCCGCTGGGCTGCGTTATCTGCGACGCCGACGCCGACAGATTACATCGGCACCGGCCGCGTCCGGCACGCCGCCCACCACTTTCGACGCCCGCGGCAGCTTCTTGCGCGGTCGTGCCTTCCCGGCTCTCTCCGCACACATTCACACGCATATCCGTGCGCGGCTTGACTGTTAATGAACTTCCCCTTAGGAGAGACGTCGAACGGGAATGCCTCCTACCCCCCCCCCCCCCCCCCATTCCCTTGCAACACTTTCCGGTTACTACTACTGCTAACAATCCATCAGAAGGCGGGTTCACAACATCTACATCCATACTCCGCAAGCCACCTGACAGTGTGTGGCGGAGGGTACCTTGAGTACCTCTATCGGTTCTCCCTTCTATTCCAGTCTCGTATTGTTCGGGGAAAGGAGGATTGTCGGTATGACTCAGTGTGGGCTCTAATCTCTCTGATTTTATCCTCATGATCTCTTCGCGAGATATACGTAGGAGGAGGCCAATATACTGCTTGACTCTTCGGTGAAGGTATGTTCTCGAAACTTCAACAAAAGCCCGTACCGAGCTACTGAGCGTCTCTCCTGCAGAGTCTTCCACTGGAGTTTATCTATCATCTCCGTAACGCGTTCGCGATTACTAAATCATCCTGTAACGAAGAACGCTGCTCTCCGTTGGATCTTCTCTCTCTCTCTCTCTCTCTCTCTCTTCTATCAACCTTATCTGGTACGGATCCCACACTGCTCAGCAGTATTCAAGCAGTGGGCGAACAAGCGTACTGTAACCTACTTCCTTTGTTGTCGGATTGCATTTCCTTAGGATTCTTCCAATGAATCTCAGTGTGGCATCTGCTTTACCGACGATCAACTTCATATGATCATTCCATTTTAAATCACTCCTAACGCGTACTCCCAGATAATTTATAGAATTAACTGCTTCCAGTTGCTGACCTGCTATATTGTAGCTAAATGATAAAGAATCTTTCTTTCTATGTATTCGAAGCACATTACACTTGTCTGCATTGAGATTCAGTTGCCATTCCCTGCACCATGCGTCAATTCGCTGCAGATCCTCCTGCATTTCAGTACAATTTTCCATTGTTACAACCTCTCGATATACTGTAGCATCATCCGCAAAAGGCCTCAGTGAACTTCCGATGTCATCGACAAGGTCATTTATGTATATTGTGAATAGGAACGGTCCTACAACAGTCCCCTGCGGCACAACTGAAATCACTCTTGCTTCGGAAGACTTCTCTCCATTGAGAATGACATGCTGCGTTCTGTTATCTAGGAACTCATCAATCCAATCACACAATTGCTCTGATAGCCCATATGCTCTTACTTTATTCATTAAACGACCGTAGCGAACTGTATCTAACGCCTTGCGGAAGTCACGAAACACGTCATCTACCTGGTTACCCGTGTCTACGGCCCTCTGAGTCTCGTGGACGAACAGCGCGAGCTATGTTTCACACGATTTTTTCGAATCCCATGCTGATTCCTACAGAGTACATTTCTAGTCTCCTGAAAAGTCATTATACTTGAACATAATACGTGTTCCAAAATTCTACAACAGATAGACGTCAGAAATATAGGTCAATAGTTCTGCATATCTGTTCGGCGTCCCTTCTTGAAACCGGGGATGACCTGCGCCCTTTTCCAATCCTTTGGAACGCTACGCTCTTCTAGAGACCTACGGTACACCCGTACAGGAGTGCCTCCTACCCTCCCCCCCCCCCCCTACCCTCCCCTTGCAACGTTACCAACAGTTTGCGGTAACTACTGCTCCTACTAGAAATCGAGCACAAGGCGGGTCCGCATCCTGTTAAATGACACGTCTACACAGGAGTTTAGTTGAACACCGTTGCTTTATTCTCTTACGTAAGCGATTGACGATCTAACAAGGGAACCTCCTCATCGCACCCCCCTCAGATTTAGTTATACGTTTGCACAGTGGATAGGCCTTGGAAAAACTAAACACAGACCAGTCGACAAAACAGGAAAAAGTTGTGTGGAACTATGAAAAAAATAAGCAAAATATAGAAACCGAGTAGTCCATGCGCAAGATACGCAACATCAACGATAATCTGAGCTCAGGAGCGTCGTGGTCCCGTTGGTTAGCGTCAGCAGCTGCGGAAGGAGAGGTCCTTGGTTCAAGTCTTCCCTCGAGTGAAAAGTTTAATTTTTTTTATTTTCAGTCAATTATCAGAGTTCTGGCACTCACACATAATCAGCTTCGCTCTCCAAAATTCCAGGATATGTTCAGATTTGCTAGGACATTGCAGTATTTGACGGTCTACATACGGAAAAATTGAAAACGTTAAAATCATATGTTGTGACAGAACACAGGGAAAACTGTGCGACTGTTAAACTGTTGTATTCTTTTGTTGGACTTTATGTCACGAACTCTTATCTTTTCATCACTTTTTTGGGAGTGATTATCACATCCACAAGAAAACCTAAATCGGGCAAGATAGAAGAAACTTTTTACCGATTCGCCAAGTGTACAAGTTAGGTGGGTCGACAACATATTCCTGTCATGTGACGCACATGCCGTAACCAGTGTCGTACAGAATATATCAGACGTGTTTTCCTGTAGAGGAATCGGTTGACCTATGAACTTGCGATCAAATGTTTTCGCTTCCCATTGGAGAGGCACGTCCTTTCGTCTACTAATCGCACGGTTTTGCGGTGCGGTCGCAAAACATAGACACTAAACTTATTACAGTGAACAGAGACGTTAATGAACGAACGGATAGATCATAACTTCGCGAAAATAAAGAAAGTAAATTTTTCACTCGACGAAAGACTTGAACCAAGGACCTCTCCTTCCGCAGCTGCTGACGCTAACCAACGGGACCACGACGCTCCTGAGCTCAGATTATCGTTGATGTTGCCTATCTTGCTCATGGACTACTCAGTTCGTATATTTTGCTTATTTTTTTTTTTCATAGTTCCACACGTCTTCCTGTTTTCTCGATTCATCTGTGTTCAGTTTTTCAAGGCCTATCCACTGTGCCAACTTATAACTAAATCTGAGGCGGGGGAGGGGGGGGGGCGGCGGCGATGGCTAGGTTCCCTTGTAAGAGGTCAGTAATTCAAATACTGATATGAAAGAGTAAATTGAGTAGCGAAATATGGAACTGGGGATATAAATGGACGTTTGGCACACATCATAAATATATTCGTCATTTTGATTTGCAGCTCCTTGTGTTGGCCGTGTTTGCAGTTAAAAATTGTTGGTTGTGAGGTCCGTCAGTTATGCTAAACACCGTTTTTTTCTCAGTAGCCAAACATGCTTCGGCACCACTGTGCAATCGTCAGTGGGTCTTCGTTTTCATTTATTCTGTAATATTAACATTTTTGGTAAGTGATTATAACATAGGGATTTTTTGTTCATACGATAGATCGTTTCTTTTTGTAAATACCTTTACATTTGGTGTGCATGAATTTTCCGGATCACTTGTGTGTTAATTACTACAGGTAGCTTGTCGTCTGCAATCAAACGATGTTGATGAGGAAGTTTTTTTGCTGGGAGTTAACCTATCTTCTAGAATGTAATTTAGTTTGTCGCGATGTTTTCGCGCCTATATTCGTTTGTACTTCCGTTTCCGTGTGGCAAACACTTTCATTCTCCGCATCGTGGTGAAGTGTTGTGATGCACACGTAACTATAACAAGTATTTTCCACAAATAACGTAGTAAACACTTTTCGCTTCACCAAAACCCAGTGCGATTCAAATTCAGAATTCAAATTTAGCGCCGAACTCACTGGTGAACAAATGAATACTGACTGGGATGGGACACGCAACAAACCACAATCGCGCTGTGTTTTGGTGAAGTGAAAAATTTGCTGCATTGCCTAATCTAATCTATCATCCAACATGGTAATTATTAAGAAATTTTGATTATCAGTATGTGTTTGGTCGGCATTCAGAGTCTGCATTTCAAGTTTGCAAAAAGAAAAAAAAGGTGTAAACCGGGGTATATGTGGGTACTACTCACTTATTTACTTACTAAGGCGTCAGTGTGTAATAGTTCTGATTGGTCAGTAAATTTCCTTGTACCACAGATGTCGTTGCAGAGAGAGAGACTCGTTCGGCGAAAATGTTTGTTGTTTTGTTGCATCATCAATCCGTGATAATTGAGGTCTCCGCGAAAGCCTCATTGATAAAAGTGGGGTCAGGCGCATTCCCCAGGGCCGCCGCTTCTTGCGTTTACGCTCCGACGTTCCGTGGACAAAGGGGTAATTAGGCACGCATCGCTTCCGGTCAGTTTCACAACACCGGCGGCCCAACTCGACCGTGAACTGCACCTCCAGTAGAAATCGCGTGACGGCGTTCCGAGAAGCCACCGCAAAACCCTAGTAAAGATGTCTGTGCGCGCCAACGAGTCGGGCCGCGCGCCCCTACACTTCACGGCTCACTTCGCTCCTTGTGTCTTGCTGAACCTGGGATTCCTTCACTTTGGAGTGTCTCTTCTTCTACAGCCGAAAACTTCCTCGTTGGACCTGAGTGCAGGTTACTGTCCGGGAAATCCCAGAGAATGCTCCTTCTCACCATGGATATAAATTAGACAACTTGATTGATACTACATTCCTTTTTACACGCGGGATGCTGTCAGATTTCTTCACGGGTGATAAACTAGAAAAAATCAGTCTCTGTACATAAGTATGTGTGTAAATTACTCTTTTACCGTAGTAGTAATTGTAGTGTATGAGCCGTGCGTCTGAGTGAGTATTTTGACGGGAAACTCTGGGAATAACGTATACAGAAGCTGCCTCTATTTGTAATTGAGTCAGTCTCTTGTAGTGTTTCAGGAGTCCCCCAGGTATGTCATTTCCGATGTCTGCATTGTACTAAGATGTTTGGTATTAGTCACCAAACTCTCCCCATACAGCAAAACCGGCGCTGCTATCAGTTCATGAAAGTTCATTCGTGCATCTTTCACATTTTCCTAGATGTTTTCGGATTATGCCAAACATAGGCTGATGCTTTCCCAGTTCGAACTACGTCACGATCAGTGACGGAATCACGTTGCAACTAATAGACTGAAAGTGAAGCATTTGACCAATAGGTGTATTGTGGAGAGTTATTTACTTCTAAAAGTAAGAGTCCAGGTCTTTTATACTTCATCCCGAAGAGATCTGTTGAGAGGTTACCCGGAGTTTTTTTTAAAAAATACCTTGCTGTATCAGCAAATAGCGATAGATTTAAAAACTTAGGCTCGATCAGTATTTTGATTTTCTAATTGTGTCACCTATTTCAGTATCATAATGTGTACGGGATAAGCTACAGCCATAAAGTACTTCTTAGTTGACGTATACTGCTTCAGGTAGTAAGTATCCGCAACAAAATTGTAAAAAAAGATAGAATTGCACAGACGTTTGTATTATTGACGGATATAGTTTCGGAGCTGTTCAGTCCATTTTCAAATCATATACTACTTATCAATTAACAAAGAAATACGTCTGTGCAACTCCGATTGTTTTTTTTTTTCTTTTTTTCAGTCAATTTTGTCGAATCATTTCTCCTTGCTGCCTTGCTGCCATCCAACATGCTGTAAGCAAATTATTTTTCTGCTTCCAGTGTTACTTTTGTGACCTGGTATAAAAGTTTTGTGATATCCACAAGATGGAGATGATACTCTGGTTTCACTATAATGCCTCTAAATATGAGTCGTTTGACTATTCTCCATGATTGTGCTACGAGAGATCCAGCTAGCACAATGAATGAGCCAATGAGCCTAGGGAATTAAAAAGAATGGAGTACAATGGTCGAGAATCTCTTCGTAAGCCACACATTCAGTGTTCAGCGACAATTGAGCTGCTCTGAACGACGACTCCACTAGACAGTGAACGACTGGAAACGACTGATTTGGAATGACGAATCACAATACACCCTGTGGCAACCCGAAGAAGGTATCTGAGTTGTGGGAGTGCCTAGAGACTTCCTATCATCGTGTGCAATGCCAACAGTGAAGTGCGCACGAAATTATGTTGTGGTAAGAGGGTGTTTTTCGTAGTTAGGGTGTAGTGCTCTTACTGTGCCTACGAAAACGCAGGATACGTACACATTTTACATCACAGCAACAGTTCCGAGACGATATACCAGCATGACAGCGCAACCCGCCATAAAGCAGCATCGGTGAGGCCATGATTTGTGTACAGTAACATCTGTGAAATGGACTGTCCTACTGTGAGTCCTCGCTTAAACTCAATGGAACGCATTCGGGATGAGTTAGAACAGGGTAGTCAAACTTTTCTCTACCTGCCGCCTACTGTTGTATCTCGCCAATACCATATCAATGATGATTTTTAAAGTTGGGAAATAGCTTCACTTTATAAAATTTACAAAGAACCGTTGCAGGAAGAGGAAGCACATAATAATAATAATAATTACGAAATACTGTAAAAATTTTGTGACCTAATAAAAATGTTTTTAGAACCAGTACCACCCACCGCCCGCCCTGAAAGCTGGAATACCCACTAATGGTCTGTTGGGTCCAGGTTGAGTAATACTGGGGTAGAACTTCTTCAGACCCTAGCGTCCAACATCAGTACGTGATCCGGTTTCGGCTCTTGAGGAAGAATGGTCTGGCATTCTTCCAGGCAGAAAGACAGTCTATTGAAAATGTCTCCAGCAGAGCTCCAGTCTGAAACGTTAATTTACTATCCAAACTTTTTCTTAAGAATTTATTTACTAGCGATTCATCAAGAACATTAACACATTTAATCACACTATGTGAGAGTGGAAGTAGTTGCCAGTGGGTAAGTGATGAGAACAAATCAAATTTCTTTCAACAAATGGAAATTTTATTCCTAAAAGCCTTTTTTTTTAGAAACAGATTTAAAATTATAATCAGAAAGCAGCCTCTAAGTATTAGGTTACAATTTATTCAGTGGCAGAAAGAACAAATTTGACAGTATGAGCTTTCGGGCTGATGCCGCTCACTTACTGCTATAGTCACGACCGCTCACAACATCCTCTGAAAGACAACACTGGCGCAAATCTGCAACACACCAGATTACTTTAAACTAAAAATTTTAACAACTCACGCAAGCACATAAACTATGCACACCGTAGGAGGGATGGAAATGGTGCAAAACACTAACATTAAAAAAATTAGCTTGCCACCGAAGGTGCAACTTGATTTAAAAAAAAGTCTTACGGTGGAAGGGTGGCAAATTTATATACTAAAAAGACCATTTAAATAAAAATCCATGAAATTAAGTCTTACATAAAATGTACAAGGTTGGCAAAACATGCTCTACATCAAACACATACCGCCTCTGAAGATGATAGGCAAGGTAAAAACATATTTCAGGAATTGGGCCGTTACACTTCAAGCAATAAATTCGTTAACACCGAATCCGACAAACATGACAGAGGCAGCTATTTACGTACGGCAGACCGACAGACAGACACTAAATGCCTAACAAATGCGGACGAGAGACAGACAAGGAAGCTGGGGACGAGAGACTGACCAAGAAAACAACTAGAATTAAACAACATATCTAGAATTACTTAACTTCTACAACTGCGATGAATGGCGAAGACCTGATGCAGCACCCCCAAAACGCTCTCCCGAACCGTCCGCTGGCAACCGCTTCAACGGACGCATGAAGGAGCGCCGATCTCCCGTCTCACGGCGTCGCAGCTCGCACCGGCCAGACCGACATCGTGGGTTGACTCCTGTTGCTCTCGCGTCGGCCGCGAAGCCACTACCCCTCGCTATACGGCGCGGCACACTGGACTCACGTGGCGACCTCACATGCGCGACCGACCAACCTATCGATCCAACCGCCAATGACCGTTGCCCGAACAAACTCGAGCAGCCTGGCGGCCTAACACATACTAGCACTCCGGACGACAGACAGACACTGACTGCCCCACACTGATCCGGCTGACCAACTGACCCTTTGGCGAGCTCATAGCGCCCCTTAAATGCACGCGAACAGGCAACCTTTCCCCTTTCCCACCAGAGGGAGACACCAAAGCTGCGATTGCCACAGCGGCGCCACCGCCAGAAACGGACAGCGACTGCTTCACACTACGCGCTGCGGTGCGCTCTCCAAAACAGCGATTTTTACCACTGCTCACAGTCGTCACAGAGGCGGAAGTTTAAAGTCCAGTAATAAGTGCCCAGAGACTTTTGATCACATAGAGTATCCGAAGCAACACTCGGCGAGCAGGTGTTCTGTTCACTAAAAGACAATAAGGACCGCTACAAGTTTCGGAAATCAAGGATGAAGCCTTTCCGTCGAACGCCAGCAGCTACATGCTTCTGGAGCTCGTGAACAGAGAGGAGATAATGTGTTGCACCGCCGCACCTTCCGCTTGCGGCAAGCACCAGTCCTGTTCCTCAGAGCGCCACCAGCGACCGGATGCCTCCTGTACCCTGGCAGGGAAGCCGCCTGAAGCACAATGGGGGGGACGCCGGTGTAAGCACGCTTGTAAGCGGTGTCTATTTCGGTCATTACAAAGTAACACAGGCGTCGCTGCGTGCGCGAGGAGGGTCGCCGGCGCCTGTGGGGGGGGGGGGGGGGGGGGGGGGGGGACTCGCGGAAAACCGGTTCCCCGGAACAAAGGCGGCAGCCAGCAACTTCATAATGGAAAGCTAATTGGCTGCGTGACGCTACGGGAGAGGGCGCCGAGTGAATACGTCCGCCAGCAGCGGCGCAGGTGTGTTTACGCTGCCGACGACACGCCGAGGGGAAAGGTGCGACGCGGCATTTTACAACTGTCGCCCACCTCTACGTTCCTTCCGGCCGTTCGTAGGAGACTCTTAGAGGCGTCACGCGAAGCCACACACTTGCAGCCGCGGCCCGGCTCCACGCTCTCTTGGCCACACGAATTAAGGGACGCATAGTTCCGCAGATGTAATTGGAAACGTTCGCTAGTGAACCCGTAAATATGCGTCTTTTCCGCTACACTACCAAACCGATACACCCTCTAAGACAGACAGTCCGCTGCTCGTGGTCGCGTTCTCGCTTCCCGAGCACGGGGTCCCCGGTTCGATTCCCGGCGGGGTCAGGGATTTTCACCTGCATCGAGATGACTGGGTGTTTGTGTTGTCCTCATCATTTCACCATCTTTCATGAGAGTGGCGAGATTGGACTGATCAAAGGTTGGGATGTGGAACGGGCGCTCATAACCGCGCAGTTGAGCACCCAACAAACCAATCATCATCATCTAAGACAGAAAAACAACGTGTGACGAGGGAGTTATCCGAAAGGGGCGGAAATCTGTAGAAGTACGGACAAGTAAACGACTACAGTTTCAAAAAAAATTGGATAATTTATTCAAAAGAAAGAGCTTCACAAATTTGCTGGCCAAGGTAGGGTTTGGCAAGCACGAAGACGAACAGTAGAAAGCCTCGCCCTGTGCTGGTGGACATTAGTATACAGAAATGTTAGCCGAGGATGCCTTGCCATGAAGGGCAACACGACGGCGCATAGAATATCGGCGACGTACCGCTGTGCTGTGACGCTGCTGCGGGTGAAAATCAAACGGGTCCTGCTGTCGAAAGAGATGCCACTACAGACCATCACTCATGGTTGTCGGGTCCTACGGCGGCCGACAGTCAGATTCGTATGGCACTGCTGTTCGGGTTGCCTCGCCATCAGAGCTCACTTCGAAGCGAGACTCATCACTGAAGACGATTACTTACCAGTCAATGAGATTCCTGGCCGAAGATGTGTCTGGAGATCCCCGGACAGCAGTGGGATCATCTGCCACACGGGCCAACATCCAGGAGTGATGGTCTGGAGACGGCCGTTGTGACCGAGAGGTTCTAGGCGCTTCAGTCCGGAACCGTGCTGCTGCTACGGTCGCAGGTTCGAATCCTGCCTCGGGCGTGGATGTGTGTGATGACCTTTAAGTTAGTTACGTTTAAGTAGCTCTAAGTCTTGGGGACTGATGACCTCAGATGTTAAGTCCCATAGTGCTTAGACTCATTTTAACCATTTGATGATCTGGGGTGATTTTTTTTCCGTAGCACGGCCCGATTGACAGTCGCCAGCGACACCCTTACAGCACAGCCATACGACTACGATATTCCACGGCCTGTGTTTCGTACCCCTCATAGTAACCCATGCTGGGCTTACATTTCAGCAAGACAATGCACATCTGCACACGGCGAGACTTTCTACTGCTTTTCTTCGTGCTTGCCAAACTCTACTTTGGCCAGCAAGGTCGTCGGATCTCTCCGCAGTTGAGAACGTTTGGAGCTTTATGGGCAGGGTGCTCCAACTGGCTCGGGATTTTGTCGATCTAAGGTGGCACTTGGACAGAATTTCTAAGGTGGCACTTGGACAGAATTTCTAAGGTGGCACTTGGACAGAATTTGGCACGATATCCAACAGGACATCCAACAACTCTGCCAATTAATGTCAAGCCGAGAGTTTGCATGGCAGACAGTGGTGGATCAACGCGTTATTGAATCTATAAGTTTGTGAGGTAATTTCTCTTGAACAAATAATCCAATATCGCAGAATTTATCCCTCACAAGGACAGCCAACATCCGTCAATTAATGCCAAGTCGAACACATGCATGACGGACAGTTTTGCATCTAAGCATTTGTGAAGTACTTTTTCTTCAGCAAATCATCCAATTTTCCTGAAACTGTAATCATTTTTTCTCTGTACATGTACTTCACATCTAGCTATTTCCGTCCCATTCGGAGAATTTCTGCTTGTAGCGTCCTTTTTTCTTCTTCTTCTTCTTCTTCTTCTTCTTCTTCTTCTTCTTAGAGTGTAAATACATCGCCAGCCTCGCTTTGACCCGCGAGACACCGCTAAACTTCAAACTACACACCCCAAAAGCCACTAATTGGAAATACCGTGTAGCTAGGGCCTCCCGTCAGGTAGACCGGTCGTCTGGTGCAAATCTTTCGAGTTGACGCCACGTCGGCGACTTGCGTGACGATGGGGCTGAAATGATGTCCCTGAGCGGAGAAAATCTCCGACCCAGCCGGGAATCGAACCCGGGCCCTTTGGATCGACAGCCTGTCGTTGACCACTCAGCCACAAGGGGCGGACAGTCACTAATTAAAAGGAAGAGAAAGAAGTTAATAACCAACATAAAGCTGAGTAGCTCTAAAGAAGCGACTAGTTGTTGTAATAGTAGAGGACAGCTTAGCAAAGGCAAAGAAAAGACTAGGATTGTTAATGAAACAGCTGAAAATATAGGTCTACAAATATCGTTTGAAAAGACAGAATACATGATCAGTAAAAGCCGCTCACCAAGAATGTAAAAAAAGAAGTTTAGTATCATAAAGAAAACATACAACTTAAAATATCTGGGTGAAAATACAAATACAGACAGTGAAAAAGAAACAATTAAAATCAGAAGTGTAGTAAACGAAAAGAGCAAACATGAAAGTGAGATATCTGCACAATGAAAAAAGTGTTTTTAAAGATGTTGAATTTTCAGTATTATACAAACACCGCCTCTGTTTCACTGCTTCTAGCCGGCCGCTGTCGTCAACCGGTTCTCTCCGTTTCAGTCCGGAACCACGCTGCTGCTACGGTCGCACATTCGAATCCTGCCTTGGGCATGGATGTGTGAGATCTCCTTAGGTTAGTTAGGTTTAAGTAGTTCTAAGTTCTAGGGGACTGATGACCTAAGATGTTGAGTCCCATAGTGCTCAGAGCCATTTGAACCATTTTATTCTACCCGACTGAGCCACCGAATACACAGGCGACAGTGCGGCTGCAGGGACTTACCTCTGGCACGCCCTCCGTCAGACGCACACTTACCAAGTTCCTGTCCACACACTACATTTGTAGTGTCCCAGTCCACCATACTCATTACTCGCGGCAGTCAATCTACCGATTGCCGAACTCTTACGGGAGTCGGTAGATTGGCTGCCGTCCAAATCTCCATTTGTCCTGATGTCTATTCTCCCTTGTGCTCGAACTGTATTATCGCGTCCTGCGCGGAGTGGCCGCGTGGTTTGAGGCACCATGTCACGGATTGCGCGGCTCCTCCCGCTGGAAGTTCCTCCCTCAGGCCTGGATGTGACTGTTAGTTTTAGTTTATAAAGTTTTGTAAAATACAGCCCTCAGTCGCGAACACAATTAATTTGTGACCTAGGTTTCGGTGTCACCTTCTTCGGACAAAACTGAAACAAAATGTTACAGCATAACGTACTAAAAAATTCGAAAGCCGCGGTCATACCTGACAGCGTCATATAGTCAGAATTAAAATAAAATGCAACAGAGGTGCAAGCCACTAGGGGCTGCCATGTGTCCTCTGCTACAGTCAACACAAAACAGTTTTAGTTTAAGTAGTGTGTAAGTCTAGGGCTCGATGACCTCAGCAGTTTGGTCCCTTCGGAATTCACACACCTTTGAACATTTGTATTACCATGATTCCTGAAGTGAAGCGTCTGAAGACCGTGTCTGACAGTGCGCAGGAATCACGATAAGATGGAACGGGCACAAGGAAGAGAAGACACCACGAGAACTACAGATTTAGGTGACTTCTGCAAGCGTGCACGGATGTCCGAGGCGGTTAAAACGACTCTTCGCGACAAGCGGGATATCCGGGTTCGGCAGAATTTTTCAATTGTTCTGAAATATTCTACGATTGACGTGGAAACACAATCGCAGTTTGCGGGTTCATTCGCCTCAGCTTGCAGTCTTCCCTCTTTGCCAGGGCAGTATCTGTGCAGTGGAATCTAGACACGTCTGGTTCGTTGGCTACGGAGTGCTTTACCCTGTTAGGCATCGGGTATGGCTAAGGTGAGCGACCAAACCTGCATTTACGAGACAGGTGTTAAAGAACTGCGGCAGGAGATACGACGCTATTAGTCGGGGCAACTGGATTCCGAAGGCTGTCGATCACAGGAGTGGGACGTGTGCGGACTTCGTATTTGGAAGCAGCGCCTCTGCAGCAGGAAGCGCCAGCGGCGCGTAATGGCGGACATAAACAGCGCGGCGGGCGAGGCCGCCCCGTCGCTCTCCAGTGGCTGCGGCCGGAGCGCTGATGGACGGCGGCCTCTTCCAGAGCAAGGACGCCTTCCTCGCCCGCCGCTCCGGCCCATCAAACCAGTCACGGCGGCGGCTCCGGCTCCAGCCGCAGCGCCGGCGCCCCAGCTGCCAGCTGCCGGCGCCCGGACCAGTCCAGCTCCAGCGCTAATCTCCTCCAGTAAACACTTGCCGACTGGCTGCCGGCCGGACGCTCCGCGCGTGCGCCTCGGACCGCCGCTCCAGTCACGATTATGAGTGAGGTCGTGGCGTACGTGAAAGGCGCCCGGCGATTGCCTCTGGTGACGTCACGGCCTGAGTGCTACGCACACAGCAGTCTCCTTGTTTATGCACTACCGCCCATTAAAATTGCTACACCACGAAGATGACGTGCTACAGACGCGAAATTTAACAGACAGTAAGAACATGCTATGATATGCAAATGATTAGCTTTTCAGAACTTTCACACAAGGTTGGCACTGGTGGCGACACCTTCAGCATGCTGACATGAAAAAATTTTCCAACCGATTTCTCATACACAAACACTAATTGTACGGCGTTACCTGATGAAAAGTTGTTGTGATGCCTCGTGTAAGAAGGAGAAATGCGTACCATCACCTTTCCAAATTTGTTAAAGGTCGGATTGTAGCCTATCGCGATTGCGGTTTATCGTATCGCGACATTGCTGCTCTCGTTGGTCGAGAACCAATGACTGTTAGCAGAATATGGAATCTGTTGGTTCAGGAGGGTAATACGGAACGCCGTGCTGGATCCCAATGGCCTCGTATCACTAGCAGTCGAGATGACAGGCATCTTATCTACATGGCTGTAACGGATCGTGCAGCCACGTCTCGATCCCTGAGTCAACAGATGGGGACGTTTGCAAGACAACAACCATCTGCACGAACAGTTCGACGACGTTTCCAGAAGCATGGACTATCAGCTCGGAGACCGTGGCTGCGGTTACCCTTGACGCTGCGTCACAGACAGGAGCGCCTGCGATGGTGAACTCAACGACGAACCAGGGTGCATGAATGGCAAAACGTCATTTTTTCGGAGGAATCCAGGTTCTGTTTACGACATCATCATCGTCGCATCCGTGTTTGGCGACATCGTGGTGAACACACACTGGAAGCGTGTATTCGTCATCGCCATGCTGACGTAACACCCGGCGTGATGGTACGGGGTGCCATTGGTTACACGTCTCCGTCACCTCTTGTTCGCATTGACAGCACTTTGAACAGTGAACGTTACGTTTCAGATGTGTTGCTACCGGTGGCTCTACCCTTCATTCGATTCCTGCGAAACCTAAATTTCAGCAAGATAATGCACGACCGCATGTTGCAGGTCCTCTACTGGCCTTTATGGATACAGAAAATGTTCGACTGCTGCCCTGGCCAACATTATCTCCACATCTCTCACCAATTGAAAACGTCTGGTCAATGGTGGCCGAGCAAATGGCTCGTCACAATACGCCAGTGACTACTCTTGATGAACTGTGGTATCGTGTTGAAGCTGCATGGGCAGCTGTACCTGTACACGCCATCCAAGCTCTGTTTGACTCAATGCCCAGGCGTATCGAGGCCGTTATTACGGCCAGAGGTGGTTGTTCTGGGTACTGATTTCTCAGGATCTATGCACCCAAATTGCGTGAAAATGTAATCACATGTAAATGTAATCACATGTCACTTCTAGTATAATATATGTGTCCAATCAATACCCGTTTATCATCTGCATTTCTTGATGGTGTAGCAATTTTAATGGTCAGTACTGTAGGTATTTTACGAGCGGCTCTGCTCCTTTCGAAGATATACTTCGGCTTTCTCGATGGCACAGATGCGTCTCTCTGATGCCACGGTGTCGTTGTCCATAATCTGTCCTCCCACTTGAGGTGAAACGCACGTGGAATAGGATCTGGTGAGGTCACAGCTTAGATTCCGGGGCTAACGAGATATATGGGCCTTGCAACAAACTTGTGACGTCACACTAGAAGGCTTGTCCGCCACACTTCGGGGACGCTCGTCTCAATGCAAGGCCCGCTGGAATCCGGTACTTGTGTAAGATGTCTTAAATTTGTCGTGTGCTATCAGGAACGACGGGGTTTAAACGTGCAGCCAAGAATTACTATAACTCGTCTGAAATAGTTACTCGCTCCCCGCCGGAGACTGTTGCTGGCACTCATAAGACCTGCAGCGTCACGTGCTATGACGTAAGAAAAAAATTGTTAAAATGGCTCTGAGCACTATGCGACTTAACACCTGTGGTCATCAGTCGCCTAGAACGTAGAACTAATTAAACCTAACTAACCTACGGACATCACACACATCCGTGCCCGAGGCAGGATTCGAGCCTGCGACCGTAGCGGTCGCGCGGTTCCAGACTGAAGCGCCTCCCAATGGCCGACGGAAATGTAAAGGGAAAGGCAATAGGTCCACGTCCATCTCGTTACAAATTTTATTCACCTTATTTTTCAAAAATATTCTTGGTCTTCTTTAGTCATTTAACACGAGTGTTATGTCAGAGTCGCGTTATTTACTATAAATAATGTATGTGCTACTATTCTTGTTGCAAAGTCCATCGACTGAAATCTTCGTACATCCATATTTAAATAAGATGATGGTGGGACATCATCTGGTATAATTTTTATAAAAGTGAAACTCCTCCAGGTGTACTTTCCATATTTATTTGGCTACTAGTTTCGACGTTGCGTCAAAGCCATCTTCAGGCCCGTACACTTTGATGGTCAGACCAATACGCTCTCCACATACTGATTACGTTGCATGTGGAGCACGTATTGGTCTGACCATCAAAGTGTACGGGCCTGAAGATGGCTTTGACGCAACGTCGAAACTAGTAGCGAAATAAATATGAAATCTTAAGTACAGCTGGAGGAGTTTCATTTTTATAAAATGACTGAAATGTTTTCCTAGTAGCCAGGTATTTTAACGTGGCTGCCAGTCTATGTCAGAAAGTGAATACAAGTTACACACTGGAAGCTTTCGCTATTATGAAACTTTCTGTAGCATAAAGGGTGACAATTATTGAACTATATGAACAAAACGTAAATCAGTTACAAACTACGGCGTGCACACACTACATTCAACATTTAAACGTCACTAAAGATATTCGGATTTAGGTTACGACATGTTCGATTTGCCTGCCATTATTGGCGATGATGTGGCGCAGACGAATAGCGAAATTCTGCATGACCCACTAAAGGGTCGGATTATCGATGCTGTCAATGAGCTCCCAAATGGTTGTTTTCAGCTCGGCAATGGTTTTGGAGTTGCTGCTGCACACATTGTTTTTAATATAGCCCCACAAAAAGGAGTCGCATGTGCTCAGAAGGGTAGAATATGGCTGGCAATCGAGGCTCAGGCCAGTGGCCTCCGGGTGCCCCACAGCCAGAGTGCGGTCCCCAGAGTACTCCAGGACATCAAACACTCTGCTGCGTCGATGGGGTCGACCTCCGCCCTTCATGAACCGCGTCTTATCGAAATCGGGGTCACTTTGGAAATGGGGATGAAATCATCTTCCAAAACGATCTCTTACCGTTCGGTAGTCACCGTGCTATCAGGCAATATCGCACCGATTATTCCGTGACGGGACACTGCACACGACACAGCCATCCGTTCACGGCGAAGAGATTTCTCGATTACGAAATGCGGATTCTCAGTCCCCTAAATGTGCGAGTTTTGCTTATTGACTAATCCATCCAAATGTAAGAGGGCTTAGTCGCTAAACCAAACCATACAATTCCCATCACGCTCCGCGGCCAAATGTGCGGTTTGAACGTCTTAACGAAACCGTTCAGAAGTAATGACGATTTTCTTTCGTGTATTTCAATAAGTGTCGCCATTTAGATGAATATATTTGGGTTTACGAAGTGGCTTACGGTAATTTTGGAAATTAGTGGTAAGTCGGTCGCAGGTTCGAATCCTGCCTCGGGCATGGATGTGTGTAATCTCCTTAGGTTAGTTAGGTTTAAGTAGTTCTAAGTTCTAGTGGACTGATGACCAAAGATGTTAAGTCCCATAGCGCTCAGAGCCATTTTTTTGTAGTTAGGTCTTAAGGGATCAAACTGCTCAGGTCATCGGTCCCTAAGCTTACAAACCACTTACGATAAGGACAACACACACATCCTTGCCCGAGGGAGGACTCGAATCTGCGAGGGGGGAACCGCGTGAACCGTTACAAGGCGTCCAAGACCGCGCGGCTACCCCGCGCTAAATTACGTCTGTGTCTCGCCAGTAAACGTGTTTTCCAGTGATGATGATGATGGTGAGCTGCTTCGAAAAAAAATCTCTTCCTCCATTCGAACGAAATTATGAACCGAATCTCGGTTTTGAAATCTATGCGATGGAATACGTTATTTCAGAGCGTTGATAGTCAATGCGACATCGGGAGTACGGATATTATGCACGCGCAAATGGACATCAGGCATTATACCTTACACACTATTCAGTTTAAAACCGAAAATTATAGAAAAACCAGTTAAGGAATAAGTTCTACTGGTATGTATCTCTGCATCAGCAGTTCATTGTTCAAGCCATCGATGAAATCAGAATCTTCTTCGCGATTTTCTCCGTTCTTCTTCGACAACCACTAACGGAGTTAACCTAGCTGTTTCGTGGGCGTCCATTTTCGTAAAGAAATTGTATGGTTTGAGAGGCAAATAATGCCGACAACGGCCACTGGAGAGCGCTGAGAGCGCAAATCACGTTAACCTGTTCGTCCCGTGTGCCTCTGTCTCATGAGTTCAGATGTCCCGCTCGCGTCCACGTCAACGTTAGCTGCCTCGTCCCGTGTGAGGACAGCTTTAGCTGTGGTAGATATTCAACCAGACGAGTTAAAACAGCAGCTCATAGTACCTTCACTAGTTTGCTGATGGAACGCTGGATGATTGACTGCTTGTGCGTGGCGTCGTTGGTCCAATCTTGTCGTCGCAGTCTCTACAGGAGGGGTACGTAACGTGTTGAAGAATACCTCCAATTTCTTCACTTGATACTGGTTATTGAGACTTTGAAAGTGAGCTCCCGTTGGATAACTGGTGTCTCCCTTTATCAGAAAACTAAATTTTCTTTTCTTTATTTCCGACTACATTTCTACGTCAACGGGAAGTCCTCTTAGGTTTTTATGAATGAGTTAGCGAGTATCAAAATATGTGACATTACTGGCCATATCTTCTAATTGCGTTGCCTTAGAATCTTTCATTACTACAAAGCCAAAGGACTGTGCACCTTATTAGGACGTGACATACACTACTGGCCATTAAAATTTCTAACCAAGAAGAAATGCAGATGATAAACTGGTATTCATTGCACAAATATATTATACTAGAACTGACATGTGGTTACATTTTCAAGCAAATTGGGTGCATAGATCCTGAGAAATCACTACCCAGAACAACCACCTCTGGCCGTAATAACGGCCTTCATACGCATGGGCATTGAGTAAAACAGAGCTTCGATGGCGTGTACAGGTACAGCTGCCCATGCAGCTTCAACACGATACCACAGTTCATCAAGAGTTGCTCAGCCACCATTGACCAGAAGTTTTCAATTAGTGAGAGATATGGAAAATGTGCTGGCCAGGGCAGCAGTCGGACATTTTCTATATCCAGAAATGCCCGTACAGACCTGCAACATGCGGTCGTGCATCATCCTTCTGAAGTGTAGGGTTTCGCAGGGATCGAATCAACGGTATAGCCACGGGTCGCAACACATTTGAAATGTAACGTCCACTGTTCAAAGTGCCGTCAATGAGAACAAGAGGTGACCGAGAGGTGTAACCAATGGCACCCCATACTGTCACGATGGGTGATACGCCAGTATGGCGATGACGAATACACGGTTCCATTGTGCATTCACCGCGATGTCGCGAAACACGGATGTCACCATCATGATGCTGTAAACAGAACCTGGATTCATTACGTTTTGCCATTCGTGCACTCAGGTTCGTCGTAGAGTACACCATCGCAGGCACTCCTGTCTGTGATGCAGGCTCAAGGGTAACCACAGCAATGGTCTCCGAGCTGATAGTCCGTGCTGCTGCAAACGTCCTCGAACTGTTCGTGCAGATGTTTGTTGTGTTGCAAACGTCCCCATCTGTTGACTCAGGGATCGAGACGTGGCTGCACGAACAGTTACAGCCATGCGGATAAGACGCCTGTCATCTCGACTGCTAGTGATACGAGGCCGTAGGGATCCAGCACGGCGTTCCGTATTACCCTCCTGAACCCACCGATTCCGTATTCTACTAACAGTCATTGGCTCTCGACCAACGCAAGAAGCAATGTCGCGATACGATAAACCGCAATCGCCATAGGCTACAATCCGAACTTTATCAAAGTCGGTAACGTGATGGTACGCATTTTTCCTCCTTACACGATGCATCGCAACAACGTATCACCAGGCAACGCCGGTCAACTGCTGTTTGTGTATGAGAAAGCACTTGAAAACTTTCCTCATGTCAGCTCGCTGCAGGTGTCGCCACCGGCGCCAACCTTGTGTGAATGCTCTGAAAAGCTATCACAGCATCTTCTTCCTGTCGGTTAAATTCCGCGCCTGTAGCACGCCATCTTCGTGGTGTAGAAATTTTAATGGCCAGTAGTTCAACTCGATGCATCTACCCGTTCCTGAGATAAATGGGTTTTTAACTGTTGGACACTCAAACAGACGAACTACAAAGTTATTTTATAAGGGTTCAGTTTTTACTGATTGACGTACCAATCCATAAAACAGATGTCAAAAGAGTTCCCGTTACGTGCATTCTGCATTTCGGGCGAGGGCGTCCGCGGGCGATGCTTCTGGTGGTGCTTATTGGGAGGCAGGCAGAGCAAGCGCATCTGGCTGCAACGCATCGTCCGCCGAGCAGCAAACCTGAGGCTGACGCCACCGCTGCTGCGTTCGATTTCACTGGGCGAGCACTGCAAGACGCGAGACGTGCATATGTAGGTTGGTGGGTGCGCCGAGGAGCGATTGATGGACGGCCAGGGAGCGCGAGAGGCGAAAGGTAGCGCCACGCCGCGCCACGCACCCGCAACATGTGTGTGTGTGTGTGCGCGCGAGAAAGCGGCCGCCGGGCTACACGGGAACATCCTTTCGCAAGGAAGTCTCTCTCGCTTCTACCTAAACTCATTCTGGATTTACTGTCGCGTTACAGCAGTGTGAAAGCAGTGAGGGACAAGGGAGCCTCACTTCAAACAGATTCGTACGAATCGGCTCAGGATCTAAGGTTACCTGCAGGCGGTGTACCCTGTTTTTCCGTCTATGGTTGACTCTGAACTGCGGCGCGGCTAGACCGAACAGCAGGTATTTTCTGAATCAGTAGAGTCCGTCGAGTCCTGGGCCAGCGTACGAAAGCGAGGAGCAGGTCGCGTTAAAGATACACGATACGATCGAAAGTGTCCGGACAGCTGTTAGTCAACATTAATGTGGAGCCTGTCCCCTCTCCCTTCCCCCACACCCCAGCCGGCCGTTGTGGCAGAGCTGTTCTAGGCGCTTCTGTAGTAGTAGTAGTAGTAATAGACGGCAAATCATCGAGTAAAACTGAAGTGATATCAGGTGTTCCCCAGGGAAGCGTCCTGGGACCTCTACTGTTCCTGACCTATATAAATGACCTGGGTTACAATCTGAGCAGTTCTCTTAGGCTGTTCGCAGATGTTGCTGTAATTTACCGTCTATTAAGGTCATCCAAAGACCAGTATCAGTTGCAAAGCGATTTAGAAAAGATTGCTGTATGGTGTGGCAGGTGGCAGTTGACGCTAAATAACGAAAAGTGTGAGGTGATCCACACGAGTTCCAAAAGAAATCCGTTGGAATTCGATTATTCGATAAATAGTCAATTCTCAAGGCTCTCAATTCAACTAAGTACCATAGTGCTCAGAACCATTCGTGTTCATGGACGACAATTCGCACCACAAATTAGGTGTCCGTAAACCACAGCTCACCTATCGCCAGGGCCATGCCGAAATCCAAAACCTCTCGGTACAATTGTCGTAAAATCGGCGGGAGGACCGTTCGGTAACAGGTCTCAGAAGCTTACTGAATAGGATATTTCGATAAAGAACCGAAAATGGCGTCACCACCGAGACTAAGCTACTACACCGATCGGTATGAACGATACAGAATAGGTCCCCAGGGCAGCAGTGCAGGGCGCGCGCAGCTGCGGCGTGTCCCCTGCCAGATCTAGGGAGACAGCGAGGCCGCCACAGTCACGGGCTCCCGTGGTCCCGTTTCGGCAGGCTGCAGATCTGGGTTTACCGCGGCCGGCCGGCTCATTAAGCGCCAAAAACGGTAGCCGGCAGCCGTGGCGGCTGGAGCGCGCCAAACAGCTGCCGCTGCCCGCTGGACGGCGAGCGCGCGATCCTCCTAAATACGGTCTCAAGTGCGAAGACTGTGCGTAAAGCGTGCCTGCTGCTCAGGAAGCGTGCACTCCACGGCGACGCGGTCCGCAAGTGTCTCCTCACAGGGAGAGAGAGGGTAGTCGCACTCCGTCAAGACTGATGTTTGGACTTTCTTGGAGTCATTTCGTGGTGCTTACGTGACGTGTTAAGTGAACAGGCATCCCAGGCGGATGCAAGTGGCAAGACTTCAAATGGCAGGGAGCGAACTAAGTGTGGTCGCGGAAACCGCTCAGCACTGGAAAAGGCACCTGCACCGGACGAGATGCCTATTATAGTCCACAGAGATTATAGGAAATAAGTTGTTCCCCATCACGGCACAGTTTACCATAGGTGATTGGAGCAACACCAGCGATTGGTAACAAAAAGCCCGTGTAATTTCCGTTTCCACGAAATATCGTGGTGCAGATGGACGTAATTACACTGACGGAAAAATAAACGCCACAGCAAGAAGGGATTGTGCGAAATAAAGTTGGTAGGCGTGCTTCTACATACGAAAGACTCTGTATATTCAGATTTCGTACCAGTCGCATAAGAGTGGCGCTATAGCACCACTATCATGAAGCAAATCAGGTTTGCTTCATACACACGCTATAATGGTCGTGAGCGTTTTAGTTTGAGATTGGACGTGATTTAACATTAGTTAAAAAAAACATATGAGGTCATCAGTCCTCTAGCCTTAGAACTACTTAAACCTAATTAACCTAAGGACATAACACACTTCCATGCCCGAGGCAGAATCGAACCTGCGACTGCAGCAGTCGCGCGGTTCCGGGCTGAAGCGCCTAGAACCGCTCGGGCACAGCGGCCGGCCTACCGGAAGGGTGTCTGCGCCTAAGTTACTCATCTTGCCAGTTGTTCTTGATTCGAATTCTGGAGTACTTACGCAGTGTTCCACAGCATCACAGTTGTTATGAGACATAGTTCTGTGGAAACTGCCTCAGGAAGACAATACTGTCTTTAGCGCTATAAAATGGCGCGGCCTAATACCCGAATGGGTGTTTTGTTTTTGTTTGTTTAATCTCATGGGACTTAATTGCTAAGGTCATCAGTCTCTAAGCTTTCACACTACTTAACCTAAAGCATCATAAGAACAAACACACACACCTAGCCCCGAGGGAGGACTCGAACCTTCGCCTGAACTAGCCGCACAGTCCATGGTTAGAGCCCCCAAGACCGCTCGGCTAATCCCGCGCGGCGGTGTTATTCAAATTGTGTTATAGGTACAATGTGGGGCAAAAAAAAGTCGCTCGGAAGAGTGGACACGATTTGGATTTGAAAGTGTGCATGCAACCACATCCCGATAGGATGGAGCAACTACCCACACAGCCGGCCGAACCTTGGAGCACGTGTGCACCATCTTCACGTCTGACGGAGTTGTTAGCGGAGGTGGCCTAGCTGGCCACCCAAGTCACCTGATCTGCGAGTGTACGATTACTTTGTGTGGGGAACTCTCAAGGCTAAGATATATCGCAACAACCCTCGTAGTCTTCAAGGACTGCAGCAGAACATTTCGGATGAGACTGCAGCAGTTCCAGCAGTCCAGTTCCGATCCGCCTTCAGCAACTTGCTGACCAGGGCCCAAAAGTGCCAGGAGGTCAATGGCGGTCACTTTAAACATCTACTGTAGTCAGGGTAGTACTGTACTCTTATTTCCTTTCCTCTGCTGTGTTTCTTAGCGTGTTAGAACTCTGTTCTGCGGGCCACTCTTGTTTGGTCCACCCTGTATTACATATTTTGTAACATAAAAAAAATCTTATTTCCAAATCTTAATAATTATACAATTTTGACCCACTACCTTATATGATTGGTGGGTCCAGATGATGATACAATGGTTACAATTGCAGCTAAATCCTAAGTTATATTTAAGTAACTAATTAGTTAAGTGAGCTGCAGGATAATTGCAATGGGCAAAGCTGGTTGATTTTGATTTTATATGGATTACTTAATAAACCTATTAACTAGGTGCTAATGCCTACAGCGTTACATATGTGTCAGTCAAAATGTAAACCCACTTATAGAGCCTTTCTCATTGAGCTAAACCCAATGATCGTGCCCCCTGACTCTGGGCAGGCCAAGATGTCAGTCACGGCAGGTTTCTAGAAATAAGTACCTAAATCTAAGTCCTACAACTAATTCTATCCTAAAGCCAAGTTCGGTGTTTGTCCTTGATCGGCAGTGTTGCACCTCACTCCCCCAAGTCCCGAACGCGGCGGATTTCCAGACTGTAGAAGTCGGCCTGTCCACGCTCAGGCGGTATGGGAGTAAGGTGCCAGACTCTGTAGGTGTTCAGATATTTTTGAAATTCTTGCTAATTCAGGTCTCTCAGATATTCCTCCACAATTTTTTGTGATACCACATTTGCCAATTTGTTGATGGTCTGAAAAGTGTCGTGTTGTCTGAGTGAGCTGTATGTGTTATGATGTGGCAGTTGGTCACGTAACATTGAAGCTTCATCACGGAAAAGGGGACATTCGTAAACGACATGGTCAGGAGTACCCTCCGGAACGCCAGTCACATGCGGGTGTAGCCTTCTTCGCGAATCGACATAAATATGTCGGGTAGAGCCCATGGCCAGTGAGAAAGTGTAATAGTCCCCTGCTTGGTTCGAAGTATTTCATTCCCATCCGTTCCCTAATATCCGCAAGAAGATCAAAAGTTGTACGCCCGGTTTCCTCACCTTCCCAGGATTCTTGCCATCCCCTCCTCTTAATCTGATCTCAACGCTGTTCCCAGCCCTGATGCCAAATAGCTCTCGTGTTCTCTCTATGTTCCCTTTCTTGGCACAGTACCATGCGGCCTGTTCACGAATTCTGATGTCCAGGAGGCAGAGTACAAACGAAAAAATGGCTGACATCGAAATAAGTGTCCAAGGAATAGAAAAGCAACTGGAATCACTCAACATAGGAAAGTCCACTGGACCTGACGGGATACCAATTCGATTCTACACAGAGTACGCGAAAGAACTTGCCCCCCTTCTAACAGCCGTGTACCGTAAGTCTCTAGAGAAACAGAAGGTTCCAAATGATTGGAAAAGAGCACAGGTAGTCCAGTCTTCAAGAAGGGTCGTCGAGTAGATGCGCAAAGCTATAGACCTATATCTCTGACGTCGATCTGTTGTAGAATTTTAGAACATGTTTTTTGCTCGCGTATCGTGTCGTTTTTGGAAACCCAGAATCTACTCTGTAGGAATGAACATGGGTTCCAGAAACAGGGATCGTGTGAGACCCAACTCGCTGTATTTGTTCATGAGACCCAGAAAATATTAGATACAATCTCCCAGGTAGATGCCATTTTCCTCGACTTCCGGAAGGCGTTCGATACAGTTCCGCACTGTCGCCTGATAAACAAAGTAAGAGCCTACGGAATATCAGACCAGCTGTGTGGCTGGATTGAAGAGTTTTTAGCAAACAGAACACAGCATGTTGTTCTCAATGGAGAGACGTCTACAGACGTTAAAGTAACCTCTGGCGTGCCACAGGGGAGTGTTATGGGACCATTGCTTTTCACAATATGTTTAAATGACCTAGTAGATAGTGTCGGAAGTTCCATGCGGCTTTTCGCGGATGGTGCTGTCGTATACAGAGAAGTTGCAGCATTAGAAAATTGTAGCGAAATGCAGGCAGATGTGCAGCGGATAGGCACTTGGTGCAGGAAGTGGCAACTGACCCTTAACATGGACAAATGTAATGTATTGCGAATACATAGAAAGAAGGTCCCTTTATTGTATGATTATATGATAGCGGGACAAACACTGGTAGCAGTTACTTCTGTAAAATATTTGGGAGTATGCGTGCGGAACGATTTGAAGTGGAATGATCATATAAAATTAATTGTTGGTAAGGCGGGTGCCAGGTTGAGATTCATTGGGAGAGTCCTTAGAAAATGTAGTCCATCAACAAAGGAGGTGGCTTACAAAGCTTTCGTTCCACCTATACTTGAGTATTGCTCGTCAGTGTGGGATCTGTACCAGGTCGGGAGGAGATAGAGAAGATCCAGAGAAGAGCGGCTCGTTTCGTCAAAGGGTTATTTGGTAAGCGTGATAGCGTTACGGAGATGTTTAGCAAACTCAAGTGGCAGACTCTGCAAGAGAGGCGCTCTGCATCGCGTGGTAGCTTGCTGTCCATGTTTCGAGAGGGTGCGTTTCTGGATGAGGTATCGAATATATTGCTTCCCCCTACTTATACCTGCCGAGGAGATCACGAGTGTAAAATTAGAGAGATTCGAGCGCGCACGGAGGCTCTCAGACAGTCGTTCTTCCCGCGATCCATACGCGACTGCAACAGAAAAGGGAGGTAATGACAGTGGCACCTAAAGTGCCCTCCGCCGCACTCCGTTGGTTGGCTTGCGGAGTATAAATGTAGATGTAGATGTATGACTAACAGGGCTCCTCCCGGCGTTGTCCTGTATGCCCTCACTGAACTCACTATCAAGTTCCTCTGGACTCTTCTCACTGTCATGGCAGGCACCACCCTCGTGAGTCTGTGTGCCCAGGCTCCCGAGCTGTAACCCACTATTGATGTAAGTACGCTGTTGTGGTATTATTATTTAATTTTATGAGATGTGGCTGGAGATGAAATCTTTAATGTCCAATGGTAATGAGGTTGTTGAGTACTTGAAGGGCTCTCTGAGTTACGGTGTCAATGTGCTTACCGAAGGACCACCTTTCATCAATGATGATTTCAAGGTACAAAGTCTCTCGTCGCCGGAGAACTGGAGAGCCCTCAGCCTTTACGTTCGGCGTACAGTGGGTAGCAGCAGAGAGGCGGCGGCAGGTGTGACGGGAGTACGGAAGCTGTGGACGGAAGGGCACAGGCTGCACCGCGTGGGCGTCGCTGGGAAAAGGGAGAAGGCGGCGGCTGCGGCGGCGGCCTTGGAGGTGGCGGTTGGCCAACGCGCGGCTGGCTACCGCGATACCCGCCTCGCCGTGACCCGGCAGAGCGCGCCATCCAGGTCGGTCGCAGGCGGCGGCTGCCGCTGCTGCTGCTGCTCCCGTAGCGCCGCGCGCTCAGGGCCGGCGATGCCGCGGCCTTCGCCAAAGTATCGTCGCAAGGAAATCCACAACGGCTTAATTAACATCGCCTGCCTGCGCGCTTTCGTAGCAGCTCGCCTTGCATATCGATAAGTATAGCACATTATGAATCACCTCGAAGGGAACGATCTCTTGATACGTAATCAGCATGGTTTCGGAAAACATCGTTCTTGTGCAACGCAGCTAGTTCTTTATTCGCACGAAGTAATGGCCGCTGTCGACAGGGGATCTCAAGTTGATTCCGTATTTCTAAATTTCCGGAAAGCTTTTGATACCGTTTCCCACAAGCGACTTCTAATCAAGCTGCGGGCCTATGGGGTATCGTCTCAGTTGTGCGACTGGATTCGTGATTTCCTATCAGGAAGGTCGCAGTTCGTGGTAATAGGCGGCAAATCATCGAGTAAAACTGAAGTGATATCAGGTGTTCCCCAGGGAAGCGTCCTGGGACCTCTGCTGTTCCTGATCTATATAAATGACCTGGGTTACAATCTGAGCAGTTCTCTTAGGTTGTTCGCAGATGATGCTGTAATTTACCGTCTAGTAAGGTCATCCGAAGACCAGTATCAGTTACAAAGCGATTTAGAAAACATTGCTGTATGGTGTGGCAGGTGGCAGATGACGCTAAATTACGAAAAGTGTGAGGTGATCCACACGACTTCCAAAAGAAATCCGTTGGAATTAGATTACTCGATAAATGGTACAATTCCCAAGGCTGTCAATTCAACTAAGTACCTGGCTGTTAAAATTACGAACAACTTCAGTTAGAAAGTCCACATAGATAATATTGTGGGGAAAACGAGCCAAAGGTTGCGTTTCATTGGCAGGACACTTAGAAGATGTAACAAGTCCACTAAAGAGACAGCTTACACTACACTCGTTCGTCCTGTGTTAGAATATTGCTGCGCGGTGTGGGATCCTTACCAGGTGGGATTGACATCGGAAGGGTGCAAAAAAATGGCAGCTCGTTTTGTATTAATACGTAATAGGGGAGAGAGTGTGGCAGATATGATACGCGAGTTGGGATGGAAGTCATTAAAGCAAAGACGTTTTTCGTCGCGGCGAGATCTATTTACGAAATTTCGGTCACCAACTTTCTCTTCCGAATACGAAAATATTTTGTTGAGCCCAACCTACATAGGTAGGAATGATCATCAAAATAAAATAAGAGAAATCAGAGCTCGAACAGAAAGGTTTAGGTGTTCGTTTTTCCCGCTCGCTGTTCGGGAGTGGAATGGTAGAGAGATAGTATGATTGTGGTTCGGTGAACCCTCTGCCAAGCACTTAAATGTGAATTGCAGAGTAATCATGTAGATGTAGATGCAGATGGGCGTTGGAATACGTACCGGGTGATTGTGTGGAAAACACGGTACACTGCAGAAATGAACTTGCGCATGCGCCGTAGTCTACTTTTAAAACGACTTCAGCTCGACTGTCGGATTGGAAAAGAAAGGAAGAACGGAGTTTAGCGTCCCGTCGACAGCACGGTCATTAGAGACTGTTTCGGGCTTGGCACATCGTTAGGAAGAAAGATATTTTAATGTCCAGCATTAAATTTCACGACATAACTCATTCGGTAGGACTCTACACGCCATGAATTTGTGAAAAAGCACTCCGTCTTCAGGTCACAAGTGACCCATCGTCACCACCTGACCGGAGTCGCTACTGTTCGGTCGAGTAGCTCCTCACTTTGCATCACGAGGTTGAGTGCACCCCGAAAAAATTGCAACAGCGCATAGCGACCCGAATGGTCAGCCATCCAAGTGCCGGCCAGGCCCGACAGCGCTTAACTTCGGTGATCTGACGGGAACCGGTGTATCCACTGAGGCAAGGCCGTTGCCATGAAATTGTGAACCATAGATATTATTCACATTTGAGGCTTCTATGAATCCCACTGGATTCTGGCTGGTTTATTTTTGATTTGTCTGAAGTAGACTACTTGTCGTCCGAACTGAAAGCGTCATTGCTGACTTGCGTGTAGATGACTTTTTACCTGCAAAGCAAAGATGGACCTCTCACATTTTTATTATTCACGATTAGGGCGCTGCATTGCATTCTTGTCGTCGTTTTTTTGTGTTTTGGCTATGATTCAATGCATTGTATCGAGGATATCACATGCTGCAAACCCTGGCCAACGAGATACAAGAGCCCTGCTTCGAACTCGTGGGGTATGGCTGTTGATAAAATATAGATAGACCAGTATCTTTTCAAAAAGATATCGATAAGTATCGGCGAAATTTCTCCACCGATATATCTATACCGAAATGTCAGTAATTTTTTAATTACACCTTTTTGCAATTTTCAGTAAATATTTGAATTTTACTTTCACTCTCTGAAGGAATCTTACCACTTTTTGAGCTTTTCTCACGTCCCGTCATTCTCTTTGACTAGATGAAGCAAGTGTGGTAGCAGGAAGAAGAATTCCGATTACACTGGGGCTGGTGGTGTGAATAGAATAACAAAAGAAATAGGACACCAGTTACGTTAAAAATATTTAGCGCAACTAGTGGTCAATTTCGTTATATCGGTATTCTAAAAAAACATTACTGAAAACAGTGAACAAAAATGTAAATGAAAAGATTGATCTGGTGGACAGAGGCGTGTAAGGAGAAATGCTGATGTAATTCGCGCCTGGTGCTACCAACAGAATCTGCAACGTTTAGCTTCATCAGCTAATTTTGGATTACAACTCATAGGTCGCACACGTTTGCAGAAATGATAAAACAGGAAAGTCGACATGAAGTATTGTGCACGAAACCGAACGACATACCCATCGGCACAACTTTTACTGTGCTTCTTACACCCATTTACCATTGTTAGCAAAGTGGTTACCGCCAGGCATGAACATGCGTCGTTTCCGTTTCAATTCTTGCTCTAAGGGGAATAAGCAGGCTGCTAACTTGCTGCTGTACAGAATTTCTAATAATAAATCAATGCTTAAATGTACAGCTCTTGAACGGGCAATAAACACTGTGCGGTCAAAAATATGCGGACATCTGGCAGAAAATGACTTGGCGCCCTCCATCGGTAATGCTGGAATTCGGTATGGTATTGGCCCACCCTTAGCCTTGATGACAGGTTCTACTCTCGCAGGCACACGTTCAGTCAAGTGCTGGAAGGTTTCTTGGGGAATGGCAGCCCATACGTAAAGTAGTGCTGCACTGAGGAGAGGTATCGATGTCGGTCGGTGAGGCCCGGCACGAAGTTAGCGTTCCAAAACATCCAAAAGGTGTTATATAGGATGTACAGGACAGTCCATTACAGGGATGCTATTGTCGTGTAAACACTCCCCACAGCCAGCTCATTATGATGTTCGACCGTCCTGTAAAATGCAGTCGCCATCCCCGAATGGCTCTTCAACAGTGGGAATCAAGAAGGTGCTTGTAACATCAGTGTACGCCTCTGCTGTAATAGCAAGCCCCCCTCCATGAAAACCACGACCACACCATAACACCACCGCCTCCGAATTTTACTGTCAGCACTACACAGGCTGGCAGGTGTCGTTCACCGGGAGTTCGCCATACCCACACCCTGCCATCGGATCGGCACACTGTGTACCGTGATTCTTCACTCCACACAACGTTTTTTCACTGCTCAGTCGTCCAATGTTTACTCTCGTTACACCAAGTGAGGCGTCGTTCCGCATTTATCGGCGTAAAGTGTGGCTTATGAGCAGCCGCTCGACCATGAAATCCATATTTTCTCACCTCCCGCCTAACTGTCATAGTACATACAGTGGATCCTGATGCAGTTTGGAATTCCTGTGCGATAGTCTGGATAGATGTTACACATTACGACCCTCTTAAACTGTCGGTGGTCTATGTCAGTCAACAGACGAGGTCAGCTTGTTCGCTTTTGTGCTGTACGTGTCACTTCACGTTTACACTTCACTATCACATCGGAAACAGTGGAGCTAGCGATGTTTAGGAGTGTGGACATCTCGCGTACAGACGTATAACTCAAGTGACATCCAATTAGCTGGCCAAGTCTGTGGGCTCCGCGGAGCGAGCGTCGCATTCTGCTCTCTCACGATGTCCAGTGCCCACAGAGGTCGCTGAAACGGAGTACCTGGCAGTAGGTGGCAGCACAATGCACCTAATGTGAAAAACGTATGTTTCAGGGGTGTCCAGATACTTTTGATCACATAGTGTATTTACAAAGTACAGCCGATATTTTTTGTAGGCCGGTATGTCATTTTGCCGTCGATATATCGATACCTTCTTCCGTATATCGAGGGTTGATAATGATACTTTTTCATTGTGAGTACATCGGATTCCCGATATGAATATCAACAGCCCTACTGTGACGTCACACTGACCCACACACTGCGCAAACGCTCTGCACCGTCCAGGGTCCACGGGAAATCAGTATTTAAGTGAAAAGCCTCCCACTAGAGGTCCTAGTTTTGTTGTTTGCTTTCCAGAACTCGCATGTACTGGAAGACGCATTCCACAATTATTAAACTCCTCTGACACAGTTACTGGCTCCCCGTCAGAGACGGCTGCTGCCACTCACTCGTAAGACTCGTGTCACGCGCTGCGACGTACGAACCAAGTCCTGTCTTTCTTGTGGGGCCCCGTGCAGACTGCATGTACATTCGTGACGTCAGCTTCACGTTTCCTGGAGTTGTTTTCTGCGACTAAGATGGATTGCGATATAGAGGAAAATCATGTTTGCTTTGGACAACGCAGCGGTAGGTAAATGAATAAAAGCAACACGCCTAGCGGTTGCGGATATAACGACTGTAAATGCCGTTAGACGTGCTGACATGCAATTCATAAATAATACTCATAAATAGAAAATGAACAAATGAGAAGAAAAGCCACTTTTAAGCTCGTACAGCCGTGTAGCATATTACTAAGAATTAAGCTTCGGAGTACAGGGTGTTCGCTAATTGGTGTCCCCTCATAGTCCTAGAGATTAATTCGGCCAAGGTGCATTAACTGATTCCACAATATCTACCGAGTTCTGTGGCCGCGTCAGCAGAAATTCAGACCTACTGATTTTCTACAACCTCTCCGTATCCCATGAGCGTGATGCTAAAAGAGAGCGCATGTATATATGGCTGCAAAAAGAAACACCTTCGTGGCCGTCAGGGATGAGCCGAGCGGTCTAAGGCGCTGCAGTCATGGACTGTGCGGCTGGTCCCGGCGGAGGTTCGAGTCCTCCCTCGGGCATGGGTGTGTGTGTTTGTCCTTAGGATAATTTAGGTTAAGTAGTGTGTAAGCTTAGGGACTGATGCCCTTAGCAGTTACGTCCCATAAGATGTCACACACATTAGAACATTAGAAACACCTTTGTGTCCACAGAAGCTGCTTGTGAACAGGAACTGAGAAATCTACAGGAGGGGTCTTCTGTTATCGGAAACGGCGAAAACGGTTTCAGAACGCCGTTATTTACAGCTACGCTTCTTCTAACTGCTTCTTACTGGTTTACATAACTCATTAAAGAACGCGTTCCCTTTATGGAACATAAACTACTAACGTTTTTCGTTGTTTGCTGAGCAGTTTTTCATATAGCTGTTTTCTTTCCCCGTCCGTGCATTTCAAGTTAGCATTTAGTGTGTTGTTCCTAGTAGAGGTAGATGAAATATTTTCGCAGTACAGACTTTTCCATGACGATAAATGCACTGTCGGAGGATCCAAATTTCGGTACGGAGAGTGTTTTTACCTCGTTTAATTGCAGACCGCCGTAGTCGTAGAGACGGGGGCCCACATCGGCTGGATTTTAAGGGAGACGTCTGGAATTGCACGACATCTGAGAAACTACTTGTATCTACAGCCAGAGAAGCGCTTTTAGGATTTTTCCCAAGTCCAAGCGCAGCCAATGCTTTTAGGCTAGAGAGGTTCAGAGTGTTTTTTTTTCATGACTTCATGGGCATACTTCCGGTTGTTGGCTTGCAAATCATGATCTCGAGTAAGGTTTTGGACCAATGCGAATGTCCGTGAGCAATTTGCAGTGAAGAAGCTATAACATATAACTGGTTTCGGGAGTTGCTCTGGAGTCGCGAAATTAAGGAGTCATTTAAGAATCTTACAGTTGCCGCACAAGAGGATGTTCGGGTACATTAACGCCGTATAATGCGATTGTGCTATCACACCGGCCACATTGCTAAGTGTCTGTCGATACAAACACACATGCATGGAAGAGAAGTAGTAAGATATTCACAACTGACACCTCCAGTTTCCAACCGTGCGAAATCAACAGGAACTGATTGGAGCTTATAAGAACAATAGCGCCATATGTAAATTTAACGAGGTGCATTAAGTGAGAACGTGTCTGTACCTCAGGCCACTAACGATGTCTGAATAATGCAAAGCGAAACGCATACGAATATATGAAAAAGACATTCTTTCAGTTGCATGTAAACAGTCTTCTTCTTTTCACCTTGTTCCTTCTTCTTCTGTAGCACTTCAGGTATCGGGCATTTGCTGCTGCGTTGTCCATTTTTCCTTGGCTTTCTCAGAGTTCTGCCGTTTACCGGATTATAATTTCTGACTTTGTAACGTAGTCTGCCGCTGTTAATACCATCAAGATATTTAGTCTACTTCCTTCTATTGTCTTGTACGTACGTCAAATACCTTCAGTTCCTTCCTAATATCGCCGTTTTCTTAATCTGCCTTCTCTGGTATAGCCTTTCACAGCTCTAAGAAATTCCATTTCAGGCGCTAGCTCTTACTGTCTTGACATCTGTATATTACCCCCGACTCACTTTCATACAGCAGTTCGAAGGCGGTAACAACAATATACATAAGGCACCTAAGAAACTTTGAATCGATATTTTTCGGGATTTTCCGAGTAGTGCGTCGTAATATTTTAACCACTTGAGGTGTTAGGCGTCCTCTTTCACCACACAAAATTTCGGACAAATCCCCGACCCCACGCTCGTGCCGTCTCCTTGTTAGAACTACTTAAACCTAACTAACCTAAGGACAGCACACACATCCATGCCCGAGGCAGGATTCGAACCTGCGACCGTAGCGGTCGCGCGGTTCCAGAGTGTAGCGCCTAGAACCGCTCAGCCACCCCGGCCAGCAGTATTGTTACTGTAGCAGCTTTGTTAAGGAACGGACGTAGAGGAAACAACAACATTAAGGCAACAGTATGAGGCTGGAAAGAAGATACAAGGTGACAATTATTGAGCCATATGGAAAAAAGGTAAATTAGTTACAAACTGGGGCGTGCACACAATTTATTCAACATGTAAACGTCATTACAGATGTTCGCATTTAGCTTATGAGATATAAGATATGCCTGCAATCACTGGCGATAATGTGGCGCAGACGAATAGCGGAATTCTGCATGACCCGCTGAAGTGTAGGAACATGGACGCTGTGGATATCCTCAAAAATGGTTGAAATGGCTCTGAGCACTATGGGACTTAACGTCTGAGGTCATCAGTCCGCTAGACTTAGATCTACTTAAACCTAACTAACCTAAAGACAGCACACACACACACCCATGCCCGAGGCAGGATTCGAACCTGCGACCGTAGCAGTCGTTCGGTTCCGGACTGAAGCGCCTAAAACCACTCGGCCACAGCGGCCGGCATCGATATCCTCCTGAATGGCTGTTTTCAGCGGTGCACCTTGTCTTTAATATAGCCCACAAAAAGGAGTCACAAACGCTCAGATCCGGAGAATATGGCGGCCAATCGACGCCCATGCCAGTGGCCAGTGGCCTGTTGATATCCAAGAGCCAGAATGCGGGCGCCAAAGTGATTCTTCAGAACATCAAACACTGTATTGCTTCGAGGAGCTGGAGTTCCGTCTTTCATGAACCACATCTTGTCGCAAACAGGGGCACTTTGGGTAATGGGAACGAAATCGTCTTCCAAAACCTGCACGTACCCTTCGGTAGTCACCGCGCCATCCAGGAATATCGCACCGATTACTCCGTGATTGGAGGTTGCCCACCATGCAATCACCCGCTGAGGGAGAAGAGACTTTTCGATCGCGAAATGCGGATTGTCAGTCCCGCAAAAGAGCCAGTTTTGCTTACTGACGAACCGATCCAAATTAGAGTCGGTAGCCGGCCGGTGTGGCCGAGCGGTTCTAGGCGCTTCAGTGTGGAACCGGGCTGTTGCTACGGTCGCAGGTTCGAATCCTGCCTCGGGCATGGATGTGTGTGCTGTCCTTAAGCCCGGTCCACACACAACGATCTGTCTGTGCACACATGGGCGCAGATGTCTGTACATGCAAATGATCGCTGCAAATGTGGTGTGTTCACACGACACAAACCCCAATCTACTACTCGCCCGCCATCTATCGGTGTAGAAAAGAAATATCAGTGGCAAGCGATTACGCTCCCCGTAAACGTCAAAAATTTAATTCAGTTATTTTGAAGTATAGAAATGGAGGAAGTTCTGTTGTGGTCTGTGTTCGCAACTTGTGTTGCAAGAAACATTCAGACCAACCACAGGAAACAGAGAAAGCGGTCAAAATGGTGTAGATATTGGCTGCTACAGCAAAAGCAGTATTCTCACGTAACTTCACTGCGAGAGTTGCAGGGCGAACCTAAAACATGTACAAGTATGTTCATGTTTCTTTTTATAACAGCAGTTAATTTTCTATTATGTTTGCACACAAATATATTCTTTTGAATAAACTTTTGATAAACGTATGTGAAATATATTGTTTTACATTACCTCGTGTTCCATTTCCACGCACATTGGCACTCCAATTTCATCTTCAATTATACTCCTGCTTGTTCTTGGCGTTTCTTGATCACTAAGAAAGCCAAGCAGATCAAAATACCATAACGTTGGCTGGTATACTTGATCTACGCCTACACCAGATCTTCTAGACTTCTGAACTTTGGGTAACTCTTTTTGGTAAACAGTTCGCAACGATTTTTAAATTCCAGAATGAGATTTTCACTCTGCAGCGGAGTGTGCGCTGATATGAAACTTCCTGGCAGATTAAAACTGTGTGACCGACCGAGACTCGAACTCGGGACCTTTGCCTTTCGCATTTGCCTAGTTCTGGAATGTTCGCAGGAGCGCTTCTGTAAAGTTTGGAAGGTAGGAGACGGATACTGGCAGAAGTAAAGCTGTGAGTACCGGGCGTGAGTCGTGCTTCGGTAGCTCAGATGGTAGAGCACTTGCCCGCGAAAGGCAAAGGTCCCGATTTTTTTAATTTTTTAATTACTGTTTCTCTGTTTGCCGAGGCGTTAACTGCCCGCTATTTTTCAATTACAATATTATATGCTGCTGTCTTTTTGTCTCGGTCACTATATTCTTTACTTTTGGTTGGTTGGTTGGTTGTTTGGGGAAGGAGACCAGACAGCGTGGTCATCGGTCTCATCGGATTAGGGAAGGATGGGGAAGGAAGTCGGCCGTGCCCTTCCAGAGGAACCATCCCGGCATTTGCGTGGAATGATTTAGGGAAATTACGGAAAACCTAAATCAGGATGGCCGGACGCGGGATTGAACCAACCTTCATCCTCCCGAATGCGAGTCCAGTGTCTAACCACTGCGCCACCTCGCTCGGTTTCTGTACTTTTAATCTTCCAGAAACATTGGTGGTTTCTATACTTTCAATGAATTCACTTACAAACTCTCGAGAACACTGACGAGTATCAGCCATTTTAATGCCCTGTGCGCACAAATACAAACACTAGACTGAGCAAACAGCTGTTTCGCGTCAGATTTGCGGCGATCTCCTGTCCACACGCTCCAACTTGTCTGCTTAGATGTGGTTTGCACCCACATATTTGAGAGGTTTCGCTCAAACCTCCAACTTCCAGGTTTGCACACAGCTCAGGTTGGTGCAAATCTTCCGTCCACACGCAACGATCTGTCTGCGCAGATGTGATGTGCGCAGACAGATCGTTGCGTGTGGACGGGCCTTTAGGTTAATCAGGTTTAAGTAGTTCTAAGTCTAGGGTACTGATGACCTGAGACGTTAAGTCCCTTAGTGCATAGAGCCGTTTGGACCATTTTGAGGTGGTAACGAGAGCGTGGCGAGATGGCAGAGCCTCCTAAACGGCCTTTTGCGCTTCCCGACCTGACCCGGGCCCCACCTTCGCTCGTCAGAGTGTGACTTCCCGTGGAATGCAGGGAAGAGCTTGCGAGGTGACGGGAGCAGCGGAGCGGAGCGGACCGCCAGCTGCGCCGCCCACCTGCTGCAGGCGGCGCAGGGCGGAGAGAAGGTGCAACGCCGCTGATGACTGTGAGGTAGCGGCGCGGCGCGGCGAGCGGACGGCCTGCGGTCAAGGCCGCACGCGGCGGCGCCGACCTCAGCTCGTCACCAGGCTCTCAGGCACGCCACCGCTCTGCCGGGCAGGCGACGCCCCGCCGTAGCGCCGGCCCCGTCCACCTCAAAGGTCCCCGTCCGTCGTTTCCCGGGCCTTACATCTGCAGCATCGACGCACACTTGGGGCCGTGGACAGAAATCACCCACTCTTAACCCTTTCGTGGATAAAATTCATTTTTTACAGGTTTTTAAAATATTAAAGTGATAACAGTTTCTTTTCATCCCCATTATTATATTTTCACCACCAAAATATTTTTTTAAGTTCTCCATTTTTTCACAACAGGAAGTGGAACACACATGTCCCATGAACCAATGCAAGGTACCTTTTCTGCTGACGGACTGATTTTGTAATTTTTTTTTTAGCCATAAACAGGATTTTGCAGAGAATAAAATAACTACAAATTATACATGCATGTAAACAATAGACTGGCTGGGTGAGATTAAGATAGGTGAACACAAAATAAGCAGTCTTGCATATGCGGATGACTTAGTTGTGATGGCAGATTCGATTGAAAGTTTGCAGAGTAATATTTCGGAGCTACATCAGAAATGTAAGGACTACGGTATGAAGATTATATATTCTCACAGGATGGGAACATAGTGAAAGAACTGGAAGCGAGGTGTAGCAAAGCTCATGCAGTGAGCGGTCAGCTACGATCTACTATCTTCTGCAAGAAGGAAGTTAGTACTAAGACTAAGTTATCTGTGCACCGTTCAATCTTTCGACCAACTTTGTTGTATGGGAGCGAAAGCTGGGTGGATTCAGGTTACCTTATTAACAAGGTTGAGGTTACGGATATGAAAGTAGCTAGGATGATTGCAGGTACTAGTAGATGGGAACAATGGCAGGAGGGTGTCCACAATCAGGAAATCAAAGAAAAACTGGGAATGAACTCTATAGATGTAACAGTCAGGGCGTAGAGGCTAAGATCGTGGGGTCATGTTACACGCATGGGAGAAGCAAGGTTACCCGAGAGACTCATGGGTTCAGCAGTAGAGGGTAGGAGGAGTCGGGGCAGACAAAGGAGAAGGTACCTGGATTCGGTTAAGAATGATTTTGAAGTAATAGTTTTAACATCAGAAGAGGCAGCAATGTTAGCACTGAATAGGGATCATGGAGGAATTTTATAAGGGGGGCTATGCTCCAGACTGAACGCTGAAAGGCATAATCAGTCTTAAATGATGATGATGATGATGATGATGATGATGATGATGATGATGATGATGATATCTTTTTATTTGTGTAGAGCCAGTGTAAAAAATATTCATTACATTTCAGTTTTCATGATACATTATCAGTACTTACAAAACTTTACATGCCATGAGACTTGGAAAAACATTGTGTGGCACAGAGTGGTACACCACAAGCACTGCAAACAACTTTTGTTCTCTTCTCTTTAGAGTTTGTGCTGCAGAATCTGCATCGCTTCCTAGTGCCACTGTCTTTCGGTACATGTTTGCCTACGTTCACGAGCCGGACGTCATCTGGCACACTACAGACTCCTCTCTTTGCTGGGAAGAAAGTGGGCATTGATCCCCTCTTTTTCCTGAATGAATACCCATTAATCAATTGTCTTGCTAATCTTTACAAATAATGTCTGCTGGGACACATGTGTCCCACTAATTTTATTTCGATTACAAGATAACACAGTCGCTGAGAAGTACATTCCACACTGTATTTGTACTAAAACATGATTAATAAGTTCATAATAAGATGAATTACTTCTGACATCGCTGGAAAGTGAGAAATAATGAAAACTGAAGAATGACACAAATAAGTGGCGTTGCAGCAGCCATATATACACGCCAGTCAACAAAAGTAGTCACCGGTTCTCTATTGCCTTTGCAGTGCAGTCCTGATTTTTTTCTTAGGTACAGTACAGTCGTTCCTAGATGACAGCACCGTGCAGAGCTCGGTAGCATATATCCCGACATTCCAACAGGCGCTCAAAGTTAGTGGGACATATATGACCCATCAACCACGAAAGGGTTAAAGACAGTCCTCACACCGGGAGTGATTCTCACCTCGAAGCACGCCAGATGAAGTTCCCATTGTAGATGACGAACGCTGAAGCCATTGACAAACGGACCTGCGAATTCGAACAACGTTGACCCAGTTTCTGAAATCATAGCGTACAAAAAGCACGTTGCAGAGTCCTTCCGAAGGTGCAGAGCCAATATCTAGCATGTCAGGAATTCTGAACTTGCATTTGAACGCAGATCAGTGACATGCAAGAACGCCACCTACATTGAAGAGCCAAAGAAACTGATACACCTGCGTAATATCGCTTAGAGCCCCAGCCGGCAAGCTGAAGTACCGGAACATGACGTGGCATGGACTAACGTCTGAAATTGTGCTGGAGGAAATAAACACCATTAATCCTGCAGAAAACAAAAGAAAAATGTGGAGTAGGTATTAAAATCCAGGGAGAAGAAATAAAAACTTTGAGGTTCGCCGATGACATTGTAATTCTGTCAGAGACAGCAAAGGACTTGGAAGAGCAGTTGAACGGAATGGACAGTGTCTTGAAAGGAGGATATAAGATGAACATCAACAAAAGCAAATCGAGGATAATGGAATGTAGTCAAACTAACCGGGAGATGCTGAGGAAATTAGATTAGGAAATGAGTCACTTAAGGTAGTAAAGGAGTTTTGCTATTTGGGGAGCAAAATAACTGATCATGGTCGAAGTGGAGAGGATATAAAATGTAGACTGGCAATGGCAAGGAAAGCGTTTCTGAAGAAGAGAAATTTGTTAACATCGAGTATAGATTTAAGTGTCAGGAAGTCGTTTCTGAAAGTATTTGCGTGGAGTGTAGCCATGTATGGAAGTGAAACATGGACGATAACTAGTTTGGACAAGAAGAGAATAGAAGCTTTCGAAATGTGGTGCTACAGAAGAATGCTGAAGATTAGATGGGTAGATCACATAACTAATGAGGAGGTATTGAATAGAATAAGGGAGAAGAGAAGTTTGTGGCACAACTTGACAAGAAGAAGGGATCGGTTGGTATGACATGTTCTGAGGGATCAAGGGATCACAAATTTAGCAGTGGAGGGCAGCGTGGAGGGTAAAAATTATAGAGAGAGACCAAGAGATGAATACACTAAGCAGATTCAGAAGGATGTAGGTTGCAGTAAGTACTGGGAGATGAAGACGCTTGCACAGGATAGAGTGGCATGGAGAGCTGCATCAAACCAGTCTCAGGACTGAAGACCACAACAACAACAACAATCCTGCAGGGTTCTCCATAAATGCATAAGAGTACGAGGGGGCGAAGATTTCTTCTGAACAATACGTTCCAAGGCATCCCAGATATGCTCAATAATACTCATATCTGGGGAGTTTGGTGGCCAGCGTTTAAACTCAGAAAAGTGCTCCTCTCTGTAGCAATTCTGGACGTGTCGCATTGTCCTGCTTGAGAAGCCCAAATTCGTTGGAATGCACAATGCACTTGAATGGATGCAGTTGATCAGACAGGATGCTTACGTACGTGTCACCTGTCAGGGTCGCATCTAGACGTATCAGGGTGCCAAATCACTCCAACTGCACACGCTCTATACCATTACAGAGCCTCCACGAGCTTGAACAGTCCCCTACTAACATGCAGGGTCCTAGGATTTATGATGTTATGTTCATACCCATTACCCGTCCATCCGCTCGATACAATTTGAATCGAGACTCGTCCGACCAGGCAGCCTGTTTCCAGTCATCAACAGTCGAATGTTCGTGTTGACGGGTCCAGGCAAGGCGTAAAGCTTTGTGTCGTACAGTCATCAAGGGTACATGAGTGGGCCTCTGGCACCGAAAGTCCATAACGATGATACTTCGTTGAATGGTTCGCACGCTGACACTTGTTGATGGCCCACTATTGAAATCTGCAGCAATTTGCGGAATGGTTGCGCTTCTGTCACGTTGAACGATTCTCTTCAGTCGTCTTTGGTCTCGTTCTCTTTTGGTCGCAGCGATGTCGGTGATTTGATGTTTCACCTGATTCCTGATATTTACGGTGCACTCGTGAAAAGGAAAATCCCTACTTCATTGCTGCCTCGGAGATGCTATGTCCCATCGCTCCTGCGCCGACTATAACACCACGTTCAAACTCACTTAAATCTTGACAGCGCAAGCTAAATAAAATATTTTGCAGCTAACTAGAAATCAATTTACGTAAAAATGTCACGTTTTGATCTGATATATGCTGTGGATCCAGCAGAGAAGATATTTTCGAATTATAATTTGTGCGTTATGAAAGTATGCCGTTTCGAGGCAAAAGCACATTGAAGAGACATCAAAAACACTTTTTTCTTAGTACGATTTGTTATAATTAAATTCCAGTTAATAAAATATCTGGGATTAAAGCCTTCAGAAGAGACAGTAATATACAAGACAAAGTGACACGTTATGCAGGTTCAGTTAGCACAATGAATAAAGAAGCAGAGGCACAAGTTCAGGAGCCGCGCGGGATTAGCCGAGCGGCCTACGGCGCTTCAGTCATGGACTGTGCGGCTGGTCCCGGCGGAGGTTCCAGTCCTCCCTTGGGTATGGGTGTGTGTGTTTGTCCTTAGGATAATTTAGGTTAAGTAGTGTGTAAGCTGAGTGACTGATGACCTTAGCAGTTAGGTCCCATGAGGTTCTGAGACTTTATTATTAATTCAGTACAAGTATATTCTACAATTCGATTCAGCTCCTCTTCATTAGTTATCCAGTATACTTATCATCAACCCACAATGTATATTTCACAATGTATGTTCCGAAATTGCCATGCAGATTGAAAGTGTCTGACTGACGTATCCACGCAGGTCTCACGATCCGCCCTAATGGCTTTATTTCCACTATTATCTCTGTCTCCTAGCTTTCAAATTTCACGGAAACTGTCCTGCATAACTTGCTGGACTAACAAACATTTCTTCCATTAGTGCAAGCGTATTTGGATAGGGTGTGGACAAAACCATGTACAGTCTGTATACACGGAAAGACTATGTAGCGGATTTCTTCCGATTCAGAAATCTCGTACGAATGTTGGTTGTTCCTGAAAAAGATCGCGTTACGTCTCGTGTAAGAAAAAAAGAGCCCTCTGCCAGCACGTGTTGGGATTCGGCAGCTGCAGGATAGTGACATATTTAGACTACAGTTCAACATCCGCAATACTGCTGCTCGCCTTAATCAGGATCGTAATACTGTAATCCGAATGTGGACGACCATACTCAGCGCCATGCAGGATCTCATTGGCTTCACTTGACTAGCGCCCGAAAGGATATGTTGTCCTCTCGCCCGTGCAGGATCACAGGAAATGGACTTGTTCGCAGCAACGCAATTATTCACATGGACACTGCGACAACAGGTGGAGCAACACGGAGTCCCAGCACGGCGACCATCGGTGCGCCTTCTCAGGCGTGGCAGCAGAACGAGGCCGCTACATTTCAAACGTGTCGAGGCCATAGGCTGTGCACTATCTTCGAGCTCTCTGCGCCGTTATATTTCAACAAGATAACGCAAGATCTCACATTGCTCGTGCTGTCCTGGCCCACCTCGATACAGAATGTGTTCGACTGTTGCCGTGGCTAACACATTTTTCATGGTCATGGGTTGCCGAGAAACTTCCACGCCGCCACTACTTATTGACGATTTCTGGCATAGATTTGAGGCAGCATAGAATGACGTGCCCGTAACTGTTATCCAGTCTCTGTTCGATTCGGTGTACGGCCTGTTACGAGCCTGTCTTACCGCCACAAGTGGCAGTTCCACTATATTTCATACCCTGCAAATCTCCCAAATCACATAACGATGTAATCATGTATTGTTATTACTATATTTTACACATACAATAAGTAAAATTTCATTTGCTATCCCTCTCGGTGTTGAAATTGCAATGGTTAGCAGTGTGTAATGTTCGTATTGTTTCTAAGTTGCTATAGAGAAGATAAACTGATATATAAGGCTCACTGGCCATTTGACCACCTGCTTCTGGGCGGATGCACAAACAGTCCCCGAACTCTTACGGGAATCTGCAGTAAAGCTGCGAGTAATGAGTATGATGGGCTGGGGCACAATGAATATAGTGCGGGACAATCAGTTGCGAAAGTGTGTCTCACGGGAGGCGTGCCAGAGATAAGGCCCTGCAGTCGCACTGTGCTAGGTGGCTCAGATGGATAGCCGACACGGTAACTCTGCGTGTTCGGGCAGAGAGCTGGTTGGCCCCTGCAATAAAAAAAGCTGAGAGTAAGGACCAACAAACGAACTTTAACGGATGTCATGGGACGTCCGCAGCGACCAATCACATATCGATCAAAAAAAAAAAAAAAAAAAAAAGATGGGTAGAGCGTCTGCCATGTAAGCAGGAGATCCCGGGTTCGAGTCCCGGACGGGGCACACATTTTCAGCTGTCCCCGTTGACTTAAATCAACGCCTGTATGCAGCTAAGGGCATTCATTTCATGGTAATTAGATTCATATATAACATTTTTTTTGTGCGACCCCATCAAATCTGAGCTAAAACTCAAATTTAGTCGTCAGAAGACGATTTCTGGCAGCAACAAAGAGTGCCTCCTTTATAGTGGCGTTATATTTGCCACTGACTGTGTGATTTGACTTGGTATTATGATGAAGTTCGAGTGTTAACTCTGATCTGAAGCTGTCCCAACACCAATAAGGTTTTATACAGGGATAGCGGTCTCGAAAAAACTTCGATACGCGATCGATTCATACTAATTCAACTAAGTTGTTTCCAGCAACAGGCAGTCAACTTTCGATTCGATGGTCGAATCTTCTCGACTTCTTTCAACACTCACCGTCGAGTGCAAACATCGTTAGACTTTGAAGGGTCATCGTTACACAGTGTTGTTTTCCGTTATGTGGAGAGTGAGGAAGAAATGCTCACGGAGAGAGGGGAGCTCGAGGAGCAGATGGACCGGTGCGCAAGCGCACCAGCGCCCGTGCAAACAGAGCGTCCAGGCCGAGCAAACAGCGCTCCGCCGACGGACATCTGTCGCCTCGATCTGCCCCCCCCCCCCCCCCTTACCAGGCAGCTCCGCCACCTGTTTGCACCTCGCGCCTGTGTGCTAGGCAACCTGCGAAGCGCACGCCGCTGGGGTCCCAACCTCTCAGCCGCCGGCGAGTTTGACGTCGCGTTATCTTACGTCGAAGTAGCTTCAACTTCGAGGCAACATTATTGGGGGGGGGGGATTGCTGCTGTGAAACGACTGGCTTAATCGGGCACATGAAATACAGGGTGTTTCAAAAATGACCGGTATATTTGAAACGGCAATACAAACTAAACGAGCAGCGATAGAAATACACCGTTTGTTGCAATATGCTTGGGACAACAGTACATTTTCAGGCAGCCAAACTTTCGAAACTACAGTAGTTACAATCGTCAACAACAGATGGCGCTGAGGCCTGGGAAACTCTATAGTACCATATTTTCCACATATCCACCATGCGTAGCAATAATATGGCGTAGTCTCCGAATGAAATTACCCGAAACCTTTGACAACGTGTCTGGCGGAATGGCTTCACATGCAGATGAGATGTACTGCTTCAGCTGTTCAATTGTTTCTGGATTCTGGCGGTACACCTGGTCTTTCAAGTGTCCCCACAGAAAGAAGTCACAGGGGTTCATGTCTGGCAAATTGGGAGGCCAATCCACGCCGCCTCCTGTATGTTTCGGATAGCCCAAAGCAATCACACGATCATCGAAATATTCATTCAGGAAATTAAAGACGTCGGCCGTGCGATGTGGCCGGGCACCACCTTGCATAAACCACGAGGTGTTCGCAGTGTCGTCTAAGGCAGTTTGTACCGCCACAAATTCACGAAGAATGTCCAGATAGCGTGATGCAGTAATCGTTTCGGATCTGAAAAATGGGCCAATGATTCCTTTGGAAGAAATGGCGGCCCAGACCAGTACCAGGATGCAGGGACGATGGGACTGCAACATGGGGCTTTTTGGTTCCCCATATGCGCCAGTTCTGTTTATTGACGAAGCCGTCCAGGTAAAAATAAGCTTCGTCAGTAAACCAAATGCTGCCCACATGCATATCGCCGTCATCAGTCGTGTGCACTATATCGTTAGCGAATGTCTCTCGTGCAGCAATGGTAGCGGCGCTGAGGGGTTGCCGCGTTTGAATTTTGTATGGATAGAGGTGTAAACTCTGGCGCATGAGACGATACGTGGACGTTGGCGTCATTTGGACCGCAGGTGCAACACGGCGAACGGAAACCCGAGGCCGCTGTTGGATCACCTGCTGCACTAGCTGCGCGTTGCCCTCTGTGGTTGCCGTACGCGGTCGCCCTACCTTTGCAGCACGTTCATCCGTCACGTTCCCAGTCCGTTGAAATTTTTCAAACAGATCCTTTATTCTATCGCTTTTTGGTCCTGTGGTTACATTAAACCTCCGTTGAAAACGTCGTCTTGTTGCAAAAACACTGTGTTCTAGGCGGTGGAATTCCAACACCACAAAAATCCTCTGTTCTAAGGAATAAACCATGTTGTCCACAGCACACTTGCACGTTGTGAACAGCACACGCTTACAGCAGAAAGACGACGTACAGAATGGCGCACCCACAGACTGCGTTGTCTTCTATATCTTTCACATCACTTGCAACGCCATCTGTTGTTGAAAATTGTAACTACTGTAATTTCGAAAGTTTGTCCGTCTGAAAATGTACTGTTGTCCCAAGCATATTGCAACAAACGGTGTATTTCTATCGCTGCTCGTTTAGTTTTTATTGCCGTTTCAAATATACCGGTCATTTTTGAAACACCCTGTATATTTATAAAGGCTGCTCTGCAGAGAAGTCAACAAATAAAATGATTTATTTCATTTTCTTCATAGTACCTATTGTTGGAGCGGTTGAGCCTCCAGCGAAAATGATTGATATTCGTAAAATATAAGGGAAAGAACTCCACTCTTCAGTCACAAACTTAGTTATTATTTAAATAAATTATCAAAATGACTTGCTCAATGATTTAGATAAGATATCTGTATGGCGCGAAAAGTGGCAATTGACCCTCAATAAAGAAAAGTGTGAAGTTATTCACACGAGTACTAAAAGAAATCAGCTATGTTTTGATTATGCGATAAGTCTGACAAATCTGAAGGCTGTGAATTCAACTAAATACTTAGGGATCACATAGATAATATAGTGGGTAGAGCAAATCAAAGACTGCGATTCATTGGCAGAACACTTAGAAGGTGCAACAGGTCTACTAAAGAGACTGCTTACACCACGCTTGTGCGCCCCATTCTGGAGTACTGCTGTGCGGTTTGGGATCCGCATCAGGTGCGAGTGATGGATGACATCGAAAAAGTACAAAGAAGAGCAGCTCGTTTTGTATTATCGCGAAATAGGGGCGACAGTGTCACAGACATGATAGGTTAATTGGAGTGGCAATCATTAAAACGAAGGCGTTTTTCGTTGCGACGGGATCTTCTCATGAAATTTCAAACAACAGTTTTCTCCTCCGATTGCGAAAACATTCTGTTGGCACGCACTTACATGGAGAGAAATGATCATCATGATAAAATAAGAGTAATCAGGGCTCGCACAGAAAAATTTAAGTCCCCGTTTTTTCGCGCGTGCCATTCGAGAGTGGAACTGTAGAGAGACAACATGAAGGTGGTTCATTGAACCCTCTGCTAGGCATCTTCTTGTGAATAGCACAGTAATCACGTAGATGTAGCTGTAGATAGCACATGATTATAGTCTCACTGGACTCGAAATGAGCTACGCTTTACATGAAAACCACGTTAGTAGTTGAAGTCGATGCTCATTTTTTTCTGAACTGTTTGCCATTAGATTGCAACCCCAGGTACGATGGCAAATAAAAAACAAATTACTTACTCTGCGTTTACAGCCTAATACGAAGAATACACGATGATATTTGAATGTGATTGTACAGGGTGCGACATTTAGTACAAACAGATATCACCTCTGTCAGCAACAGTGGTTCTAATGCGACTGTGTCTCGAGTTGAACCGAGCTAGGATGACAGGTACCGCCACGCCACTCCATGCTGCTTGGACTTCATGCCAGAGCGCATCAGTCATAGTGGCTGGCCAGTGATGGCGGTGCCACTCTCTTTGCAAGTCATGAAGAGATGTCTCGGTGGGTGTGAGATCTTGAGAGCGTGCTTGCCAGCGCAGCAGACGACCACCCTCTGTATCGAGGTAGTCAACAAGAGGTCCTGCATTATTTTGTTGAAAGATTACATGTTATCTGTAAGGTTTTGAGGACAGAACAACAACTGTGTAAGCTGTAAATATTTTTGGTTTAATGTTGCAATCTTATCACAGAAATACAGGCTTTTACACAGTTAACAATGTGACAATGTTACGACAGTTGTCAAACGAACGCACCTCGTCCTTAGAAAGTGAAACAATCCTAAACTCAACAATGGCAAATTTTAACTAGAAGTTTCTTTACAAAATTATTGCCTCGACTACGTCATGATGGTGGCCAGCACTACGATAAATCATCTGGTTCTGTTTCAAAGTTCAGTACTATGTAGGATGACAATCAAGTCTGCGGAGAATGGTTAGCAAAGCGACGAGCAAAATACAGGGTGATTCAAAAAGAATACCACGACTTTAAAAATGTGTATTTAATGAAAGAAACATAATATAACCTTCTGTTATACATCATTACAAAGAGAATTTAAAAAGGTTTTTTTCACTCAAAAACAAGTTCAGAGATGTTCAATATGGCCCCCTCCAGACACTCGAGCAATATCAACCCGATACTCCAACTCGTTCCATACTCTCTGTAGCGAAACAGTTTGGATAGCTGCTGTTATTTCTCGTTTGAAATCATCAATGGTGGCTGGGAGAGGTGGCTGAAACACCATATCCTTAACATACCCCCATAAGAAAAAGTCGCAGGGGGTAAGATCAGGGCTTCTTGGAGGCCAGTGATGAAGTGCTCTGTCACGGGCTGCCTGGCGGCCGATCCATCGCCTCGGGTAGTAAACAGCGCCTCAAGCGAACAAATGTACAACTAAATGAAACTTTATAGCTCCCTTAACTCGCCGACAGATAGTGCTTAGCTCTGCCTTTTGTCGTTGCAGAGTTTTAATTTCCTAAAGTCGTGGTACTCTTCTTGAATCACCCTGTATTACCCAAGTTCGCTCGAGTTCACAGTGGGTGCAAACTGGTGGACCAACAAGTTTATGCCTCTGCTCACAGTATTTATCTTTTCTGCGTGAGCTGTCGTCTGCATGGCTGCTGTCGCACACTGAATTCCCTATAAAAACTAATTAAGCCTTCGCTTATTTTTGCAGCAGAAACTTTCCCTATGTTTCTCATGACGTGAGAGAACATGTGCTCATCCCCAGTCTTGGAATATGGCGATATGCACGTGCATGACTGGAGCAGCGTGCGTGTTAAAATGCCCTCTCAGTCCTCGCAAGGACAATTAACTAACTGGCTGGTTCGTTTCCCCAGAGTGGGAGCTCAACAACACTATACCTAATATCTAGCTGAATGTCAGCCACAGTGGACTCGGTGTTCCCACAAATTTCTTCTCCGCATCGTACAAAGTGTTATGCGCCCCGTTCTGCAGTTTTCTCACGGTCTATGTTTCACTAGCGAACAAATTCTCAGAAATTTCTTCCTCACATTAATGCTCCTTTTGCCTGTGCCAGTTTGTTTTATGTATCCTCCTTGCTCCAACTATCATGGTTGGTTTGCTGCCTAGGTAGCAGAACTCCTAAACTTCGTCTACTTTCTGATCCCCAATTCTGATGTTGCTAAGTATCTCACTGTTCTCATTTTCGCTACTTCCCAATACGATCATCTGTTGTAGATTTCCTGTGACTCAAAATTCTGTACTCGTTTGATCATTCTATTCAACACACCCTGCAATTCTTCTTCACTTTCACTGAGGTTAGCAATGTCATCAGCGAATCTTATCATTGATATTCTTTCATCTTGCATTTTAATCCCATTCTTCAATCTTACTTTAATTTCATTCATTGTTACTTCTATGTATAGATTTAACAGTTTGGGCGAAAGATTACATCCCTGTCTTACACCCCTTTTTAATCAAGCACTTCGTTCTTGGTCTTCGAATCTCATTGTTTCTTCTTGGTTCCAGCACATCCACCGAGGTAGCAAGTCATAGGATAGTGATACGCCGGCCAATGTGACCGAGCGGTTCTAGGCGCTTCAGTCTGGAACCGCGCGACCGCTACGGTCGCAGGTTAGAATCCTGCCTCCGGCATGGATGTGTGTGATGTCATTAGGTTAGTTAGGTTTAAGTAGTTCTACATTCTAGGGGACTGATGACCTCCGTATATATATATATATATATATATATATATATATATATATATATATATAGCGATAGGCACATCCACAAATGGCGGTAAAATCCAGTACACAAAGTATAAAAGGGCAGTGCTTTGGCTGAGCTATCGTTTGTACTCAAGCACCTCGTGTAAAAATGTTTCCGACGTGATTTGGGCAGCACAACGGGGATTGAGACCACGAACACGGAATGGTAGTTGGAGCTGGTCGCATGAGACGTTCCATTTCTGACATCGTTAGAGAATCCAATATTCCGAGACCCACTGTGTCAAGAATGTGCCGGAAATACCAAATTCCAGGCAGTACCTCTCACCACGGACAGCACAGTGGCCGACGACTTTTACTTAACATCGTCTGAGTAGAGCTGTCAGGTAAAGAACACTGCGTGAAATAACCCCCATAACCTGACCTGCCGTACGACAGAACACAAGGTGTCTTTTTTTTTATTGATGATAGGAAAGCAATGAAACAACTGCTTCATACGTAGAAAGTGTGTATCGTTGTATGTAACAGTGTTACGAGGTTACGTTGCTTTTGTGGGCACATAAGGGATACCGGCTATCCTGAAGCATATCTACTGTGCAGAAATCAGCCGTAAATAATTTGAGTGTTCATCGGACTGTGTCACTAGCTGTGAGGCGGTACGAGAGTGGCGGCGGTTCTCCCGCCGGCTGCTGGCGCGTAAGCCGCGGCACAGCTCACCGCGTCGCCGCAAAGCTGCCAGTTACGGTGGCGGAGGCCTCTCTTTAACGGCGGCGCCGCGCTCGGCTGCTCATTGCGTTACCTGCTATCGGCGCGCATGCGCAGTGCAGTACGCGTGTTAGCGCAGCCTCTGAGTCCCACCGGCTGACGGGAGGATGGGACACGTATCGCTGAGGATGCTGCCCCCTCTGTCGCGACCGCCGACCGCAGACAGCCAACAGCCGGTGTCTTAGCAGGCCGGGCACGCGTGCTGACGAGAACAGAGATCGCCCGCCTTCTGGTTGCCAGCTCACGCCGGCTCAATGCTGACGTAATCACTCATTTAAGGCCACCGCCGTTTCTTACACCCGAGCCTTCACCCGCCCAGGTAGGCCAATCCCTCCCCTTGCCTCCCTCTTCCGTGCAACACTCCCTCATCCTCTTCGTCGCTGGACCATTGGAGTTTCTACAGTTAGAGTTCCGGTCGAAGTAAGTAGCAAGGCACAAATGATTACCCACCTCGCAAGATCCCCCTCGCCTCTAAACTGATACTGTTATTACTCAGCTTAGCCGCGAGTCCGTAGAGGGCGGTATATGTGACGTACAGTATGACTGGCCAGCATTTGCACCCGGAATTTGCGAGTGTATGTCGGACCTTCCTCGATCTGCCTCGGTGGGTCGTGTCGTCGGATTTCCTCCTACCTGTGCGCGGTGCAGCTCTCGTAAATGTCGTCCCGTGCAGATTCTTCACTGGCGCATTGGATGTCTCCGTCGGTGGAAGCTAATTATCTGAAATTGCAGTCGGTCAATTTTGAGGTAGCTATTTACTCGAAATTAACATTCAAAATGCCGTAATATCACTTTTATTCCTGTTAGATCAATAATGAAACACTCGTGTCACAAACTACTCGTAACCGAGAGCATGGCTACCACCGAACAAGACAGTGAGAGCTCTTAACGCAGACTGCCGACTTTGGCGCGCAGTCCGAATCTCTTACTAGTTTCGTCATAGTTCGTGGATTTCCGATCAAGTTCATACTTATTAAGATACCCATTTGTTAATGAACGGGTGTGAATTATAACGAGGCAAAATTATGATAAATAGTTTTAAACATCCAGAGACTCCTCCTAGTATTCATGTTGTCATAAATGACTTTAATTATTAAATATAAATAAACAAATCGGTGACTTTGGCGCCAAGATGGCGGTACTTCCCGTCATCAATATTTCCCAGTCTGGCGCATGTTGCTAAGGTCCAGCCCCTAACCCCACCCCACTACGCGCGACATATGGTCGCTTCGTCACCCAGCCAGCCAGCCAGACAGCGTGGGAAATGCTCTCCGACTCATGGCCGGCTACGGACTACAGCACCTCCTAACTACCGTGAATACATCAATACGACACAATAATTTATTAACCCTAGGACGCCTAAGCCTTTTTTTCTAACTTGGATGCCTAAGGGGGGGGGGGGTTCGGCGAGCCCACTGGTATTAAATAAATTTACTGACGATAAATTACAACTTTAAAAATGGATTAAGTATTTTAACTAAGGCATCGGTTTGTAAATGTTGATAATTGTTATAAATATTGGATTGAGTGAATAAAAAATTTACACATTACAATACAAAATACAGATGTGTTCATATACAACAGACTACTCAGAGTCCTCAACTTGAAGGCAAGAGACACACTTCACAATTTTTTCTGAACGTGTGTTACACCCATGTTCATGACACTGTCCACAATACTGTTTTGGTTTACTTAGATTGTCATACTTCTGCTTCTTTGTTTTAGCTTTTCTTACACAAATATGACACCGTTATTTCCCTGCAGGAGGCTGACGTGCTTCTGTTGTCACTTCTTTTATTTTATTTTGTAGAATAGTCTCCATTGGTTCAACAATTTGGTTAGATAACCCTCTTGCATTGGCACTTCTTTCTTCTACCTGCAAGTTCACTACTTCCGTCCCAGCTTGCAGAAGATAGAGTTTCCGTTCGTTGTGTTTCTTTTCATTCCATCTTGGATGTTACTGGATGAATATTGTGGTTGCATTGATAGCCCAAATATCGATGAGAGAGGAAAACACAGATAAAGGCCATCTCTTTGTTCCCCTCTTGCAGGTGCACATACGCGCCATTTGATCAATGGTATCAATTCCACCTTTAGTGGAATTATAATATGCATTTATCTCGATTTTATTCTTCTCCCCTCTAACAGTGCCTTTATCTTGGAGCACTTTTGACAACATCAGTAAGTTTTTACTTGGTTTCGTTTTTGGTGTGTAGGACACCAAAGTTACTGGAGGCCTACGTGTTGGGAACTGCAGTAACTCACTGCAAGTTTACAAGATAAATAACAGCTGACTGACATCAACAATCACTTCCTCTGAAAGTTAGCCGATTGTTGTGAATATCAAGAACACCAACCAACAAGAAACTAACTTGCATTGTTGTAGAGATGAGAAATACGAAATCCTACTAAGGGAAATTTTCTATAGCATGGAAGCTTAAGGGGGGAGGGGGGGTTGTTGGACCCACAATAAGTTTATTTATTTTTTCTTTCAAAGCAGGAATTTTCTATAAAATATATTAACACCAACGTTTCATAAAGTAGCCAACAGACAATAACTGAAAGGGAATATGTAGTATGAAAGTTACTTGGGCAAAAGCAAGGGACATAAAAAAATTGTGGGTTCAACGAACCCCTCCCTTGGGCGTCCTAGGGTTAAAACTGGTAAAAATGTCTTCCTCAGGTAACAGGCACCTCGAGGGAACATCGTGCTAATACCGAGGAACAACGCCCCTAGTTCTAATAGTAGCCTGAATTCGGCGAGGAAGAGAGACCACAAATTTTCTTAGGTATTTATACTAGGGTGTAGGAAACGACGTAGAGCGATTTTGTTGAACAAAGCTCTTTCTATTCGTCCACGAGACCCAGAAGGCAGTTGATGTAGGCGTTAGGGTCGATGCCGCGTTCCTTGACGTACAGGAGCATTCGATACGGTTCCATATTGTCACCTAATGAACACAATACGAACGTGTGGAATACCAGAGTAGCTTTATGATTTTATTGACTAGTTCCTAGCAAACTGAATGTTTGTCGTCAGGAGCCCGTTTCTCCCATCTATTTACGGAGACAACCGTCAGCAACCAACTCGTGCCACAGTGTTTTTTTGCGACTTTTGGCTATTCGTTGTAATATATATCATGCGGCCACTTTTTCATATTCTAACAACTGATTCTAGACAGACCATTTCCACCCAGGCGGTTCTCGTTGTATGAAATGTAACCCGATGCATATTTTACCTGTTTCGTTCCTTTTTTCTACTTACCTATCCACGCGTTTGCCACTTTAGAATTTCCAGAGCTTCTCATGTCCACAGAACAAAATCCGGGCGTATGGAATATCAGAGCAGCGTTGTGATTGTACTGACGAGTTGCTAGCAAACTGAATGTTGGACGTCAAGAACCCATTCCTACCACGATAGTACGGAGACAAATGAAACGCATAGCCTTCAGCAACCAACTCGTGCCACAGTGCTTCCCAGCGACTTTCGCCCATTCGTTTCAATATATGAATCGAAAGTCAGTTGACCACGTGTTCAAAATGTTCAAACTGCTGACTTCATCGGTCCCTAGTCTTAAACAGTATTTAAATTAACTTACGCCGGGAGGGACCGCTCAGTCCGTAACAGGGCGCCACAAACCGTTCGGCCGCTCCTCGCTGCTGGCCAAGTGTTATTCACATTCTAACAACAGATTGTAGACGAAATCACCCTCCATACATTAGACTTCACTCAAAACTACACAGAACACTGCTCTAACTACGAATGACCTTTGTAATGTATTAAGGACACCGCGCAGGTGCAATTCGTAGTCAAAAAAAACAACACCGCACTTCTCGCGGTGTTACCATCTTTCCACCCCCCCTCCCTCCTCACCCAGGCATGTAATGGAGGAAAAAGAGTACTGCTTTCTTATAAATACTTCTCGTGAGGTTGTTGTTGTTGTTGTTGTTGTTGTTGTTGTTGTGGTCTTCAGTCCAGAGAATGGTTTGATGCACTCTCCGTCCTACTCTATCCTGTGCAAGCTTCTTCATCTCCCAGTACCTACTGCAACCTACATCCTTCTGAATATGCTTAGTGTATCCACTCTACGAATTTTACCCTCCACGCTGCCCTCCAATACTAAATTGGTGATCCCTGGATGCCTCAGAACATGTCCCACCAACCGACCCCTTCTTCTGGTCAAGTTGTGCCACAAACTCCTCTTCTCGCCAATTCTGTTCAATACCTCCTCATTAGTTATGTGGTCTACCCATCTAATCTTGAGCATTCTTCTGTAGCACCACATTTCGAAAGCTTCTATTCTCCTCTTGTCCAAACTATTTATCGTCCACGTTTCACTTCCATACGTGGCTACACTCCATACAAATAGTTCCAGAAACGACTTCCTGATGCTTCAATCTATAAACGATGATAACAAATTTCTCTTCTTGAGAAACGGTTTCCTTGCCATTGCCAGTCTACATTTTATATCCTCTCTGCTTCGACCATCATCAGTTATTTTGCTCCCCAAATAGCAAAACTCCTTTACTACTTTAAGTGTCTCATTTCCTAATCTAATTCCCTCAGCATCCCCCGACTTAATTTGACTACATTCGATTATCCTCGTTTTGCTTTTGTTGATGTTCATCTTATATCCTCCCTTGAAGACACTGTCCATTCCGCTCAGCTGCTCTTTCAGGTCCTTTGCTGTCTCTGACAGAATTACAATGCCATCGGCGAACCTCAAAGTTTTTATTTCTTCTCCATAGATTTTTAATTCCAACTCCGAATTTTTCTTTTGTTTGCTTTACTGCTTGCTCAATATACAGATAGAATAACATCGGGGAGATGCTACAACCCTGTCTCACTCCCTTCCCAACCAGTGCTTCCCTTTCGTGCCCCTCGAGGTGGATAGCCGACGTAATTTCCACGAGCTGGAGACCCCGTTTGTTAACTGTTCAAGAAACTGAGGCGCGCTCGTTCCCGCCAGACTGTCGAGGGTGGACGAACGCCGTGGGAACTGGAGGAGAGGCCGGCCGGCCTCCGGAGGACGTCGTCGTCGTGGAACCACACGCGGCTAATTTCGGGGACACGCGTTCCGAACGGCGTCGCCGCAGGAGCGGACTGTTTGCTGGGCAAACAGCGGCCGACCGCCGTGCGGCCAGACTCCCACGGAGCTCGGCCGCTGTTTGACGACCCGGGGGAGGAGACCGTGCGCGGGTGGGGACGCTGCCTCAGCTGAACCACGCCGCTCTTCAGGCATCCAGTCGCAAACTCCAGGAACATCTCCGACGTCATCGCCACACTCCTCATGTACATCTCTCCCACCTTCCGTTATTCCCCCTCCTTCTCCTCCACCTCCACCTTTCCCTCATCCTCCTGCCCTTCCCCTTCTTCCTTGATCCCCATCTCCGCTCTACTACTGCATTATCTTTCATCTTCATACTTCACCTGCTCCTCTCTTACGCAACTTCTTTCTCCTCCATTTACTTCAACTGCTTCCCACGCCTGCGTTCCCGGGTTCGATTCCCAGCGGGGTCAGGGATTTTCTCTGCCTCATAATGGCTGGGTGTTGTGTGATGTCCTTAGGTTAGTTAGGTTTAAATACACTCCTGGAAATGGAAAAAAGAACACATTGACACCGGTGTGTCAGACCCACCATACTTGCTCTGGACACTGTGAGAGGGCTGTACAAGCAATGATCACACGCACGGCACAGCGGACACACCAGGAACCGCGGTGTTGGTCGTCGAATGGCGCTAGCTGCGCAGCATTTGTGCACCGCCGCCGTCAGTGTCAGCCAGTTTGCCGTGGTATACGGAGCTCCATCGCAGTCTTTAACACTGGTAGCATGCCGCGACAGCGTGGACGTGAACCGTATGTGCAGTTGACGGACTTTGAGCGAGGGCGTATAGTGGGCATGCGGGAGGCCGGGTCGACGTACCGCCGAATTGCTCAACACGTGGGGCGTGAGGTCTCCACAGTACATCGATGTTGTCGCCAGTGGTCGGTGGAAGGTGCACGTGCCCGTCGACCTGGGACCGAACAGCAGCGACGCACGGATGCACGCCAAGACTGTAGGATCCTACGCAGTGCCGTAGGGGAACGCACTGCCACTTCCCAGCAAATTAGGGACACTGTTGCTCCTGAGGTATCGGCGAGGACCATTCGCAACCGTCTCCATGAAGCTGGGCTACGGTCCCGCACACCGTTAGGCCGTCTTCCGCTCACGCCCCAACATGGTGCAGCCCGCCTCCAGTGGTGTCGCGACAGGCGTGAATGGAGTGACGAATGGAGACGTGTCGTCCTCAGCGATGAGAGTCGCTTCTGCCTTGGTGCCAATGATGGTCGTATGCGTGTTTGGCGCCGTGCAGGTGAGCGCCACAATCAGGACTGCATACGACCGAGGCACACAGGGCCAACACCCGGCATCATGGTGTGGGGAGCGATCTCCTACACTGGCTGTACACCTCTGGTGATCGTCGAGGGGACACTGAATAGTGCACGGTACATCCAAACCGTCATCGAACCCATCGTTCTACCATTCCTAGACCGCCAAGGGAACTTGCTGTTCCAACAGGACAATACACGTCCGCTTGTATCCCGTGCCACCCATCGTGCTCTAGAAGGTGTAAGTCAACTACCCTGGCCAGCAAGATCTCCGGATCTGTCCCCCATTGAGCATGTTTGGACTGGATGAAGCGTCGTCTCACGCGGTCTGCACGTCCAGCACGAACGCTGGTCCAACTGAGGCGCCAGGTGGAAATGGCATGGCAAGCCGTTCCACAGGACTACATCCAGCATCTCTACGATCGTCTCCATGGGAGAATAGCAGCCTGCATTGCTGCGAAAGGTGGATATACACTGTACTAGTGCCGACATTGTGCATGCTCTGTTGCCTGTGTCTATGTGCCTGTGGTTCTGTCAGTGTGATCATGTGATGTATCTGACCCCAGGAATGTGTCAATAAAGTTTCCCCTTCCTGGGACAATGAATTCACGGTGTTCTTATTTCAATTTCCAGGAGTGTAGTTCTAGGTTCTAGGGGACTAACAACCATCGATGTTAAGTCGCATAGTGCTCAGAGCCATTTGAACTTCAACTGTATTTATCTTCCTTGTCATCCACATACTTCCGTCCCGTTTTTTTATGCTCCTCTTACATCCGTTCTGATGCGGGATCGCTGGTGAAAGCTCTGCGCAGCTATTGCTGGCATTACAGACCATCCGAAGACAGTGTACAGCCAAGAAAGAAACGGTCTCCTGTCGAGCAATGTAGCGCAGCGAGCTGTAGTCTACGGCAGAACTTGCTAGAAATTGGTCTGAATATTTTTTAGAAATTGACAAATATGCGACCAGTCATATTTTATGATAAATTACACTACTGGAGATTGAAATTGCTACACCAAGAACAAATTCAGATGATAAACGGTTGATCATTGGACAAATATATTATACTACAACTGACACGTAATTACATTTTCACGCAATTTGTGTGCATAGAACTTGAGAAATCAGTACCCAGAACAACCACCTCTGCCCGTAATAACGGCCTTGATACGCCTGGGCATTGAGTCAAACAGAGCTTGGATGGCGTGTACAGGTACAGGTGCCCACGCAGCTTCAACACGATACCACAGTTCATCAAGAGTAGTGACTGCCGTATTGAGACTAGCCATTTGCTCGGCCACCATTGACCAGACGTTTTCAGTTGGTGAGAGATCTGGAGAATGTACTGGCGAGGTAGCAGTCGAACATTTTCTGTATCCAGAAAGGCCCGTACAGTACCTGCAACATGCGGTCATGCATTATCCTGCCGAAATGTAGGGTTTCGCAGGGATCGAATGAAGGGTACCGCTACGGGTCGTAACACATCTCAAATGTAACGTCCACTTTTCAAAGTGCCGTCATTGCGAACAAGAGGTGACCGAGACGTGTAACCAATGGCACCCCATACCATCACGCCGGGTGATGCTCCAGTATGGCGATGACGAATATATGCTTGCAATGTCGCCAAACAAGGATGCGACCATCGTGATGCTCTATACAGAACCTGGATTCTTCCGAAAAAATGACGTTTACCATTCGTGCACCCAGGTTCGTCTTATAGTACACCATTGTAGGCGCTCCTGTATGTGATGCAGCGTCAAGGGTAACCGCAGCCACGGTCTCCGAGCTGATAGTCCATGCTGCTGCAAACGTCCTCGAACTGTTCGTGCAGATGTTTGTTGTGTTGCAAACGTCCCCATCTGTTGACTCAGGGATCGAGACGTGGCTGCACGGTCCGTTACAGCCATCCGGATAAGATGCCTGTCATCTCGATCGCTAGTGATACGAGGCCGTTGGGATCCAGCGCGGCGTTCCGTATTACCCTCCTGAACCCACCGATTCCATGTTCTGCTAACAGTCATTGGATCTCGACCAAAGCGAGCAGCAATGTCGCGATACGATAAACCGCAATCGCGACAGGCTACAATGCGACCTTTATCAAAGTCGGAAACGGGATGGTACGCATTTCTCCTCCTTACACGAGGCATAACAACAACGTTTCAGCAGGCGACGCCGGTCAACTGCTGTGTGTGTCTGAGAAATCGGTTGGAATCTTTCCTCGTGTCAGCACGTTGTAGGTGTCGCTACCGGCGCAAACTTGTGTGAATGCTCTGGAAAGCTAATGATTTGCATATCACAGCATCTTGTTGCTGTCCGTTAAATTTTGCGCCTGTAGCACGTCATCTTCGAGTGTAGGAATTTTAATAGCCAGTGTGTATTTGGTCTTTGTATTTTTGTTATTTGTCGTGTAACTGAAATTTAGCGGATTCCTTTTAGTCCTCATGTGGATGACTTCACACTTTTCATGATTTAGAGTCAATTTGCCACCATTTGCACCGCACAGGTATATTGCCTAAATCATTTTCCAATTCGTTTTGTTTATCTGATGACATTACATGGCGGTAAATGAGAGAATTATATGCGAATAATCGAAGATGACGCCTCAGATTGTCTCCTAAATCGTTTATGTAGATTACGAACAACAGAGGACCTCTAACACTTCCTTGAAGAACGCCAGATATTATTTCTCTTTTGCTCGATGACTGTCCGTCATTTCTGATCACGAATCCAGTCACACAACTGAGGCATGCAATTTGATTGTGAGCACAACGTCAAAAGCTTTCTGAAAATCTCCAATGTGGAATCAATTTGACGTCCTGTGTCGATAGCGCTATGGAACCGCGAAAGAGGGACGTACAGATCAAATGGTTCAAATGGCTCTGGGCACTATGGGACTTAACATCTAAGGTCATCATTCCTCTAGAACTTAGAACTACTTAAACCTAACTAACCTGAGGACATCACACATATCCACGCCTTAGGTAGGATTCGAACCAGCGACCGTAGCAGCAGCGCAGTTCCGGACTGAACCGCCTAGAAACCGCACCACATGTTATTTCCTGCCGACTCTTCACACCTTTGAGAGGTGAACGCCAGATGAATGGCAGACCGGAAATATCCGTGATTCGGTTGCAATTGGAAACAGTGCCCTCTCGGTTTCCAAATACGCGCTTAAGTACTTTCTTTTGTCGTCTTACTTTCGATCTGTTTGTTCGTCGTTAAGTCATCAGTGGTTCTTTCGGAATGTCGGATGACATCTTTCCAGTTCCCTCGGTTATAACTCTCCGCAGCTGGTGGTCTCGCGGTCGCGTTCTCGCTTCCCGAGGACGGGGTCCCGGGTTCGATTGCCGGCGGGGTCAGGTATTCTCACCTGCCCCGAAATGGCAGGGTGTTTGTGTTGTCCTAATCATTCCATCATGATTCATGAATGTGGCGAGTTTTGACTGAGCAAAGGTTAGGAATTTGTACGGACGCTGATAAGCGCGCAGTTGAGCGCCGCACTCACCAATCATGATCATCACCATCACCATCATCATCGATGAGAACTTCCCTGAGTTTTATTTTTTATTTTATTATTATTTTTTTAATTGCAGAGGATTGTCAGGTCCCTGGCCGATCAAGTTGAGCAGACGTGCGGGGAACCGCTACACCACCAAGGCCTACAGTGTACTGGTGTGCTCATGTTTCACTACGTTTGATGATATCCGCGTGAGCGATGCGAGTTTATAGACATAAAGTGAAGGAAGTTTGGGCTTTACCACGACGTAGACATCGAGGTCATTAGAGACGGAGCAATAAGCTCCGGCTGTGTCGAGGATGGGCGGCCGCGACCCTTCAGAGGAGCCATCCCAGTATTCGCCGGCGTTTTAGGAAATTAACAGAAAACTTAAACCTGGCTGGATGGAAGCGGATTTGAGTTGTCGGCATCCGGAATGCGAGTCCACTGTGCTAGCCGTAGCGCCCCTTCTCTCGGTACCACCCCTGCAGGCGCGATGGATATTCTATGAAATAGAGTAACAGACAAGAATGAGATTTTCACGCCGGCCTCTGTGACCGTGCGGGTCTAGGCGCTACAGTCCGGAACCGCGAGACCGCTACGATCGCAGGTTCGAATCCTGCCTCGGGCATGGATGTGTGTGATGTCCTTAGGTTAGTTAGGTAAAGTAGTTCTAAGTTCTCGGCGACTGACGACCTCAGAAGTTGAGTTCCATAGTGCTCAGAGCCATTTGAACCGTTTGAGATTTTCACTCTGCAGCGGAGTGTGCGTTGATATGAAACTTCCTGGCAGTTAAAAACTGCGTGCCGGACCGAGACTCGAACTCGGGACCTTTGCCTTTCGCGGGCAAGTGTTCTACCAACTGAGCTACCCAAGCACGACTCACGCCCCGTCCTCACAGCAGACGCGCCAGTTCTGCAAGTTTCACAGGAGAACTTCTGTGAAGTGATTCTTGAAGTTTTCCCGGCGTATCGAATGATCGCTGAGATTTCGGGATTGAGCCGGATCATGTTGACTTCTTGCCACGATATTTCGGCTGGCAATCGTCCAGCCATCTTCAGGTGAGTGTCCGCCACTGTAGAGTGCAAGTTCCCAGAGTCAGCTTTATAGCAAAAAATTTGCACGAAAACGCATGCTGAAGGCCGGGCTCTATAAAATTCCTTGCCAGTGTGGCCAAGCTCACATCGGTCAGACGACAGGTGCAGTACATGAAGGTGCGTTGAACACGAACGCCACACTCGCCTTCCGCAGACCAGTAAGTTGGCCGTAGCTGAACACTGTATTACCACAGGACACGCTACGGATTTTTCTGCCACCACAATCTTGGCCCCAGCGAAAACTTTCTGGGATTTAGTAATTAAAGAATCTGTGGAGATACGCCTAGCGCAAAATCTTGTAACTCGTGATGGCGGTTTTCAACTGGACAAGGCTTCGAACCCGGTGATCTCTGTAATTTCCTCTGAGAGAAGATATTTTATTCATAACGACACGTCTGGTGACATCTGGCGACGCGAGCGCACATTCGGACAGAGGGCGGGCGTGTAGTTTCCACCTTTACGCACGCGCCTGCGCGCCACAGGTAGATCAGAAGCTCCAGAGGGCGCGGATTTCGTTAGAGGACGCTCCTGTGACAGAGGCCAATGCGCAGGCGCTTTCGCGCCAACTTTTTGCTATAAAGCTGACTCCGGGAGCTTGCACTCTCCAGTGACGGACACTCACCTTAAGATGGCTGGACGATTGCCAGCCGAAATATCGTGGCAAGAAGTCAACATGATCCGGCTGCAATCCCGAAATCTCATCGATCAACTTCTGTGACGTTTCGAAGGTAGGAGACGAGGTACTGGCGGAATTGAAAGCTGTGAGGACGCGGCGGGAGTCGTGCTTGAGTAGCTAAGATGGTAGAGCACTTGCCCGCGAAAGGCACAGGTCCCGAGTTCGAGTCTCGGTCCGACACACAGTTTTAATCTGCCAGTAAGTTTCAGAGTAACAAACGTCTGCACAATATTTGGATTTTTTCCGTGAGTCGGAGCTCATTACGAACGTCTGCGTAAACGAGTCCACTGTTGTCTGACTTTGCACAGTGTGCAAGGCTCGCACGGCAAGTGGATGGGATGACGAGAGCGCGGTGCAGTAAGAGAGGGAGGGGAGGGGTGACGCTGCAGAGTCAGAGGCAAGAGCAGCAGGTGCGCGAACCCTGACGTCAGACGTCGGCCTCCAAGGCCTGCGGCACTACAGCGCTCCAGCACTCCAGCGCTCCAGCACTCCAGCACTCCAGCACGCCCACGGGTCGCCTCTCCGCCGGCCGGGCCGCTTCTGCATTCTGCTGTGCCTGCGGAAATGCCGGACCCAGTTTAGTCGCGCTCGCCCACTCCAGACTTAACAGGAGTTGTCCGGAGGCGTAGTCCTACGGAAATCGGCTGCAGTCTCCTGTCGTCGAATAAACTTGTCACGCAGGGGGGCAAATGTTTGGGCTTATAAAATGGAAATTTCCTGGTACCAGAATCGTTTCTTAATAATATTCACTCTTGATTATGACTGGTAGTCAACTGAAAGGAGTTTGCAGTGTAAAGAAGTTCATGGAAAAACAGCGCGGCAAACTATATCAGATTTTAACTCTTATAAAAGAGACTAAATGGTGAAAAGCGTTATGTTGTTGTTGTTGTGGTCTTCAGTCCTGAGACTGGTTTGATGCAGCTCTCCATGCTACTCTATCCTGTGCAAGCTTCTTCATCTCCCAGTACCTACTGCAGCCTACATCCTTCTGAATCTGCTTACTGTATTCATCTCTTGGTCTCCCTCTACGATTTTTACCCCCCACGCTGCCCTCCAGTACTAAATTGGTGATCCATTGATGCCTCAGAACATGTCCTACCAACCGATCCCTTCTTCTAGTCAAGTTATGCCACAAAATCCTCTTCTCCCCAATTCTATTCAATACCTACTCATTAGGTATGTGATCTATCCATCTAATCTTCAGCATTCTTCTGTAGCACCACATTTGGAAAGCTTCTATTCTCTTCTTGTCTGAACTATTTGTCGTCCATGTTTCACTTCCATACATGGCCACACTCCACACAAATATTTTCGGAAACGACTTGCTGACACTTAAATCTATACTCTATGTTAACAAATTTCTCTTCTTCAGAAACGCTTTCCTTGCCATTGCCAGTCTACATTTTATATCCTCTCTACTTCGACCGTCATCAGTTATTTTGCTCCCCAAATAGCAAAACACATTTACTACTTTAAGTGTCTCATTTCGTAATCTGATTCCCTCAGCATCACCCGACTTTATAACATCCCTAAATCTGTATCTGCGTAAAGATTTCTATGTAGTTAAAAATTCCGTCAATATACTGGCTGGAAGAAGACAGAATACTATTGATGAATTACATTAGCTATTTCTGAAGGTTGCAGAGCTCTGTGGAGAGCCTAATGTAGACATCCGATTGCCAAGCCTGGTTGGGAGACAACTGCACTGTAAGAACACTTCCCACACGACAACTGAGGAGTACTTCCGCATTAGTCTTTACATCCTTTGCTCTGAGATGTTGCATAGTGAATCGTCAGAAATGTTTTTCGATATCAGTGTGAGTGTCTGAAGTTGCAACAAAAAATGGTTCAAATGGCTCTGACCACTATGGGACTTAACATCTGAGGTCATCAGTCCCCTACAACTTAGAACTACTTAAACCTAACTAATCTAAGAACATCACACACATCCATGCCCTAGGCAGGATTCGAACCTGCGACCTTAGCAGTCGCGCGGTTCCGGACTGAAGCGTCTAGAACCGCTCGGCCACCGCGGCCGGCAACAATCTATCACAAACCTTGATATCAATACATTATTATGTCCTTTCAGTGCATTCCACGAAGAGGCGAGCAACAAAAAAAAAATGGTTCAATTGACTCTGTACACTATGGGACTTAACATCTAAGCTCATCAATCCCCTAGAACTTGGAACTGCTTAAACCTAACTAATCTAAGAACATCACACACATCCATGCCCGAGGCAGGATTCGAACCTGCGACCGCAGCAGCAGCGTGGTTCTGGTCTGAAGCGCCTAGAACCGCAAGTTGCAAGACCTTGTCCCAAAATTCGTTACTAAAGTTAACAAGTCCTGCCTCTAGTAATGATCTCTCAAATTCAGAAAGAGTTGTAAAAAAGTGAATTAAATAGAGGGATGAAAAAATGGGAGAATGTTGAAGTTGAGTGAGAAGCCGAAGAGCGCTGTCGAAACATTATGGACGTGCTCGGGAAACCCCGACGTTGTAACTGACATTTTCGCTCTGTGCTCTCGGCGACTTGACTTTACTATGTAACCTTTTGTTAGTTTCTTTCAATTTTTCGAGGTATTTGCTTTTCTTCTGCGTACTATGAGAGACTGGTACTCCAGTAACAATGCTGTCAATTAAGTAAATATTTACGTGGTAGTTTTGCTGAAATTTGAGCGATTAAAACGTTCGTGGATCGTTTAAGGCGAATGAAATCGGCAAATCAATTCCTGTCCGCCTGTCCCATCTATAAAAAGGTTTAGTCGAATCTGCATTTATACTATAATATAAAAAGTCACACAAGGTAAAATAATTACCTTTCCGACTCTTGATACTGCGGCTCTTAGAATTTCCGAAATGGAATGTCCCATGAGTCTAGCTCCACCCTCAAAATCTGTTAATTGCCGTCTCGTGGCCATAATCACGTCAGACACTTTTCCCATTAGTCACCTGAGTACAAATGACAGCGCCAACAATGCATTGCCCTTTTATAACTTGTATACGCGATACTACCGATATGTGCTTACAACTATCCCATGGCTTTCCTAACCTCTTTGTTGTTCGTGCCTCAGATCTGGTGACAGGGTTCTTTCTAAACGCGTCATGTCATCATAAACATTTTATTTTATTTTACCCTTTGAGAAACGGCTTGTGGAATCCCGTGCCTGCATAAACAACGAAATTGTTTTCAAAATAAATTTTTGCAGCTATCAGTTGCGATTTTCTTTTTGTTTCTTGCACGGCTCGTTTCGGGAAATGATTCCCATTTTCAAGTGTGTTTTTCCTAAGTTATGACGTTCATGCGTGGAAACTTCCTGGCACATTAAAACTGTGTGCCGGACCGAGCCTCGAACTCGGAACCTTTGCCTTTCGCGGGCAAGTGCTCCACCAACCTTTTTTTTTTTTTTTTGTAATCTCATTTTGTTCATTATTGTTCGTTTCAATTGATCGTGGCGGACGTCACCTGACGCCCATTGAAGTTCATTAATGATCCATTCACTCAGTTTTTTTATTACAGGGGGCAGCTAACCCTCTGACCGAACACGCTGAGCCACCGTGCCGGCGAACTGAGCTACCCAAGCACGACTCATGCCCCGTCCTCACAGCTTAACTTCAGCCAGTACCTCGTCTCCTACCTTCCAAATCTTTGTTCAGCGACTAAAATAAATCCCTAAGGGTTCTGACACGAGTTTTATACACTCTGTACGTGGATATGTCATCAAAACTCTGACAGAATAACGGTAGATTAAAGGGTTACCTGTGGGGAGTTTTTTTCTCACATATAGAAGATTTTATGGTACCTGAAGATGACTAGATGGTCGAAACCTGTAGGATTTATTTCTACAGTAGTTCGTGGTGATTCTGCAATGTGATCTTTTTTCTTTTCTTTTTAATATCTTCGGGTTATGGATACCACCTGCACCTGTTGTTGTCAGACGCACCCTGGCTTCTTTCTATTGAGCGTGAATTGGCGTCTGAAGAAGGGCGGTGAGTAACTTACTCCAATTTCCCCTGCTACACCTTCGTTTACACTAGTTCAGAGGCTGGGTTCGGACGACCGTGCGGAAGCTGGTTGAGCAGCTGCTGGACACACACGCGGAAGCCGCCTCCGCCTTCCTACAGCCCCTTCACTGGCGGCGAGCTGCGTGCTTCGGCGCCTTCTGGGCCTTTCTCTCAGGCGCTGCCGCCGCCGCCGCCGCTTTTCCGAAGGATAGTCGTAATTAATTCGGAGCTATCACTCGCTCACCCGGCCGTTCTCCGCGCCTCCAAAGAGCGGCGAATTACAGACGGCCGAGAGGACTCGCCTCGGACGTTTTCCGTGACCATCTCTGTCCTCTGGAGGCGTTGAAAGTGACGCCGCCGATGGCAGCACTGGACGAAGCCAGATCGCACTTTAACGTCTGACTGGCATGCAGGAAGCACTGGCTAAGTTGCCAGAGTCTGGAGAGAGTGGGGTTGAGAAGTGGCCTGCGCCAGTTTAGGATGTCAGTCCGACATTCACTCAGTCATGACAGAATACAATATTATAGGCCCGTGTCGCTGATGTCGATCTTTTATACACTGATGGAAGAAAAATGCAATACACTCAAAGCCTGTGTACACTGTCACAGGGTGTTCATACTGAGATGCTACAGTGTCAGTGATTCGTTTGTAGCGGTCATCGGCGATCAGATATCGTTCAGGTGGCGCGTCTTTGCACCCTAAGGCTGGCCAATGTGGCCGAGCGATTCTAGGCGCTTCAGTCTGTAACCGCGCGACCGCTACAGTCGCCGGTTCGAATCCTGCCTCCGCCATGGATGTGTGTGTGATGTCCTTAGGTTAGTTAGGTTTAAGTAGTTCTAAGTCTAGGGGACTGATGACTTCAGATGTTAAGTCGCATAGTGCTGAGAGACATTTAAATCATCTGCACCCTATGGTTTGACTTTGCAGGCAGTAGTAACCGTGTGGAGTTGAGAAGTAAACAGTTTTGTGACATTCATTCTAGGGTACAACTATGTTCCACGGTGAGTCAGTACTCCTGTTGAACAGCTACAGCCATCTGAACAGAGGCCACATTATGGATTTGCGGGAAGCATGCGTGGATTTTTGCACATGTTGGGCACAATGTATCGGTGGTTTTCCGCTACTTTTGTCGGTGATCTGTAGTGTATTCCCACACTGTAGAACAGGTTCTGGACGTCCTCGTAGTACAGACGAGTGTCAAGGATTGTGCGAGCAGCAGTGGCCGAACGTGCATCATTCAGGGACGAAATCCGGCCACATGTTGCAGCTGCTGTGTCGACGAAGACCACTAGGTGCATGATTAAGATGGCGTTTGCTTTTGGCCAGGTTACAACTGACACCAAGCCCGGCTACTCTGATGTCGTGAAAAGAGTTCAATGGAGAGTTGAATGGTCCTCTATTTGTCTTCGGTTATGAAAGCAGGATCTGTCTGCATGCGACCGGTGGACGTACACGTGTATGGTGTAAACATGGAGAGCTGCCTATTCAAGAGTCTATTCACCCACGACACACATACGGAGCTTCATGGTAAAGGGTCCATCAGTTACAACTCGCGGTCACATTTGATGTTTCCCAACGCCGAAGTAACCAGTGGTCACTACATTGCCCATTTCTTCGACAGGAAGGTTATTTACTTTTCCAACAGGACAATGCACGTCCACGTATGGCTCCGTGATGCAGCATGCTAGTCGATGTAGAAGAAGTGCCCTGGCCGGCAAGATCGCCACACCTCTGGACAGTTGAACACACATGAAACATGACACAGTGGAAAGTCAGTTCTCCAGAGTATGCACGAACCACTGCGAATTGCAACAAAAGGCTTAATATTCTTGGGACAATCCATCGCAGGATGTCGTAATTATCTATATTGATTCCGCAAACAGTATCTCGGGAAATCCAACTCGCTCTGTTCGCCCGTGAGATCCGGTGCGCCGTAGACATCGGCGCCGAGATTGGTGCCATTTTTGTTGACTCCAGGAACACAACCGATACAGCTACGCACAGTCTTTTAGTATCGGACCAAATTCGTGGTTAGATGCAGGTATTCCTCGCAGATAGAATTCAGCACATCGCTCTTCACAGAATGAAATCGTCAGATGTAAAAACAGTTTCGCGAGTACTCCCCGCGAATATGCGACCGTTACTGTGTACAGTTGATGGAAATCGTGTAGCGCGTAACGCTAGAAGTTCCATGAGGCTCTTCGCAGATGATCTGGTTGTCTGTAAGAAGGTAGTAACGTCCAAATATTGTAGCGAACTGTAGAAATAGAAATCCACTACTGTACGATTGCACTATTGCTGACAAATCACTGGAAATAGGAAATGTTGTAACATACCTAGAAGTAATCATCCGAAGTGATCTGAAGTGGAATGGCAAGTAAAACAACTACTAGGAAAAGCAGATGCCAAGCTGAGATTGATAGGAAGAGTGTTAAGGAAATGTAACTCATACATCAAAGAAGTGGCTAACATATATATTGGGCCGGTTCTTGATTGTTGCTCCTCAGCTTGGGATCGTTGACAGGTTGGGTTCCTAGGAGGGGGAGAGAGAGAGAGAGAGAGAGAGAGAGAGAGAGAGAGAGAGAGAGAGAGAGAGAGAGAGAGAGAACTCGCCGTGAAAGATGCTCTATAACGTCCTGTAGCAAAGACTGCGGGAGAGGCGTTATGCATCACGTAGAGATTCACCACTGAAATTCCGAAGGATTACTTTCGAGGGAGAGTCGGACAAAATATTACTTCCTCCCACATACGCCTCGTGAAATGATCACATTGACAAAACCCGAGATATTGAAGCTAATGTGAAGTTTTAGCGACGATCATTCTCTCCAAGCGCCATTCGCGAATGGAATACGGAAGGGGAGAACAAACCACCGTCAGGTGCCTTAGAGAAGGTAGACGTAGTTTTAAAAGCAAATGGGTCGATAAAGGCTCGAAGAAACTAATTGATTGGGAACACAGAGTGATCGGTAAATTACTAATAGAGGTGAAAATTTCATTCGCCACAAGGACTCGAACCACTTACTTCCGAGTAAAGCGCCATCGCATACTAAATGTATTGACGAAAACAGTGAAATGTGGTAACAAAATTCAAAGGAAACCACGTTTCATAGGCCACTTCATGTGAAAAATCTACAGCCACATCTATATTCTTCAAATCGCTCAGAGGTGCATAGTAGAGGGTACTTTCTATTGCTCCTTATCCTTTTATTAAGATTTCTTGTTCTGCTGTTTACGTATGGAGCTTGGAAAGAATGACTGCTTATACGCTCCAGCATGAAATGTCATTTGCTGCCTAGTTTCAGCCACTTGGTCTCTATGGGCTTGAAACGTAGGTTATATGGAGATGTACGGCGTCTTTCTTCTGATGTCTGGTACTTAAATTTTTGAACACTTACGCTACACACACTCGCTACCAGGACAAAATGTTTGCTGTCAAGTCCTAAAAAGTAGTTTTTCACTTCGTGCAGATGTGTAAGCGTCATTGTTAAAGTGTACTTCTTTCATAAGCGTTTGATCGAGACGCAGAGGGATGTATATGTGTTCGCAGGCGGCTTTCAAAGTCGGAGGGATTTTTGTAGGCTAATGGGTTAGCAAGCAGCATTACGGATATTCTCGACTTCATGACGAACCATCCCAACTTTGGAAACTTGTGCTTCAGCGCCACCTGAACCACTTTCAACCTTCCAACTCTCGAGTAGCATGAGGCAAAAATGAACACTTAATCTCCGTTCGAGTTCTAATTCACTGTACTTTATTATGATGGTCACGTCTCCCTACATATGTAATTTAGCGAAGAGATCTCGCCGCAACGAAAATTTCCCTTGTTTTACTAATAGTTGTCGTAACTCACTTATATCCATGACGCTCTCCTCCCGTATTTTCTGGTAATACAAAACTAACTACACTTGTTAGAAATTTTTCTTTATCGTCGATCATTCTTATCTGGTGGGGTCCCAGTAGTAGTGGAGTTGATGTGAAAAACATTTAAGCAATAAAACATACTCGTTGGTTCACGTTTCTCACAAAATGTTCTGTTTGATGGTTCCTATTTAAGAAGTGTAGAATTGTAATCTTCTTCAGATTACACTTGAGAAGGCGCTCCTATAGTCTAGTCATCGGTGCGCATCGAAGAAACATCAGACAAATCAGCAACAGCTTGCACTGTACGTGCTTGAGCATTGTCCTGCAAAGTGATGGTCAGGTCCTGCGGAAAGTGTCATCACTTCTGTCTCTCAGCTGGTCGTAGGTTGTGTTCCAGAAATGAACCGCATAGAGACAGAAGCGATGACACTTTCTGCAGGACCTGACCATCACTTTGCAGGACAATGCTTAAGCACGTACAGTGCAAGCTGTTGTTGATTTGATTGACTGATGGGGCTGCTAAGTGCTATACCACCTACTGCACTCCCCTGCCTTAAGCCCTCGTGAGCTCAACTCGATTTCTAAACTGAAGGAAACACTTCACGGCATTCGCATCAGAACTGCTACAAATTCGTCGAGCAATAGACCGCGCCGCTCGAACTCTCAACACAACAGGCACTGCTGAGAGTGTCCTACGACTTCCACATCGCTCACAACGGGTTATTCAGAATGATGGTGACTAATTTGAAGGTCGGTAAAACTTTGAAACACGTATCTATTTTTACGAGCTGTAAATAAATAGGTGCCACTATTAAAGTTCTGTAAGTAGGCTGTTTAGGTTTTTATGTTGGTAACGCCACGTAGCACCCTGTATGAAAATCACTGACTGTGCTGTGTGCAGTCTGTGCCTGGTTGGACTCATTATTGGAATATTCGCTTATGTTGTGTTGGGCAGTTGGAGGTGAGCCACCAGCAGTGGTGGATGTGGAGAGAGAGATCCAGAGTTTTGAGCGGACGATCTGGACGTGTGTCCGTCAGAAAAAGGAAATTCGTTTAATTGGATGACACAAAACTATACATATAATGACTTTTGAACGCTATCAAAATCTTTCACATGCTAACTGTTCCTGTCAGTTGTTAGTGCCTTCAGTAGTTAGAATCTTTTATTTAGTTGGCAGTATTGGCGCTCGCTGTATTGCGGTAGTTCGAGTAACGAAGATTTTTGTGAGGTAAGTGATTCATGAAAGGTATAGGTTACTGTTAGTCAGGGCCACTTTCGTAGGTATTTTTGAAAGCGTGCGCTACGCAGGATGGCTCCAAAAACAGACAGAAAGGTTAATGGACACCGCATCGCCTGCGCGCGGGTGTCTTTAGCGAGCGCAGCTCCTGGAATCCTCTCTGTACTGCGTCGATCATCAATGGCATTCCACAGAAAGTCGAAGAGCCACTTTGCATTAAATGGAACTTCTTCTGCAGACCATGGAAGGACGCGCAGTGGCTCACCTTGTAAGTGCGCTTGTTATGCATAGGTTCGAACGCTGTTTAAACCAGCTGAATGGTGTCCTTGTAAGGGGGCTGGTAGCACCGTCTGCTGACAAAGTGCGGAACACGTAGGCCACCGCAATTACTCGGCGACTGTGCCAAGTGTAATTCGCAAACGTCTCGCATAATGTGGACACGGGAATTTTGTTCAAAAGCCCTCGGGAGACAAGGCTATAAAAAGTGATACAACGCAAAAACGTGACTTCCTTGTGTGGTAAGTATTCTGAACGTCAGTATCTCTATCAGTACTGCGTAAGCCACATATAGTGTGTGGGGGAGCGTACCTTCTGTTCTAACCACGAATGGTACACGAGAAGAACGATTCCGTGTGAGCTGGAATGTCTGTAATATTACATTCGCGGTTTTATCGCGAGATATATAGAGGGTCAATTAATGAATTATACGACTCTTCTGGGAGTATGCGCTGTTGCAACTCTAACAGTGCCTCTGCCGTAGCGTTTGGCACTGGAGTTAAACTGAGTGACGCTTTCATGCTTGCCAACCGAACCTGTAACGAAATGTGCTGCTCCTCTATGGATCTCCTCTATTTCCTTCATCAATCTTGACTCGTGCGGATCCCAAGATTAAGAGCAATATTCAAGTATTGATCGAACGAGAGTTTAGTAAGGTTTACGAGAACATGAGCGGAAAAACGGGTTAACCTGCAAATGTAAAAAAAAAAAAACCACTCCTCCTTCAGGCCGCCAGTGGCCCATCGGGACCATTCGATCGCCGTGTCATCCTCAGTTGAGGATGCGGATAGGAGGGGGATGTGGTCAGCACACCGCTCTCCCGGTCGTTACGATGGTTTTCTGTGACCGGAGCCGCTACTATTCGGTCGAATAGCTCCTCAAATGGTATCACGAGGCTGGCTGCATGCACCCCGAAAAATGGCAACAGTGCATGGCAGCCCGGATGGTCACCCATCCCAGTGCCGGCCACGCCCGATAGCGCTTAACTTCGGTGATCTGACAGGAACCGGCTTATCCACAGCGGCAAGGCTGTAGCCCCAAATGTGAAAGCTTAGAGATAAATTGTTATCATCTGTTGTTGGGTACGGGAACTATCAAAATGTTATATTTAGGGGATACACCACAGTTCTTGAGGATTCTGGTAATTAATCACAGTTTGTAATCGGCCTTTACTGCAATTAGTTTTTGTGTGCTAGTTCCACTTCAAATCGTTCCGTCCCCATACTCACAGATACTTAATGGACGTGACGACTTTCAGTGATGGTCCAGCGATCGTACCAGCATGTAATACTGAGCCGGCCGAAGTGGCCGTGCAGTTCTAGGCGCTACAGTCTGGAGCCGAGCGACCGCTGCGGTCGTAGGTTCGAATCCTGCCTCGGGCATGGATGTGTGTGATGTCCTTACGTTAGTTAGGTTTAATTAGGTTTAAGTTCTAGGCGACTGATGACCTCAAAAGTGAACTCGCACAGTGCTCAGAGCCATTTGAACCATTATTTTGTAATACAGAGCGTTCCTGTCTCTTTATGAACGTGCCGACGCTCTGCAGGTCTTCCTGCATGTTGCTACTATTTTTAGCGCTGCAACTTCTCTATATACAAAAGCATCATCCACAAACAGTTTCCTGGAGTTTTCGACGTTATCTACTAGCTCATTCATATATATCGTGAACAGTGATGTTGCTGCCTTGCCATACACCTGGGGTTACTCTGGAGATTTTTTTCCGTTATGAACTTCAGGCAAAACAGCTATAGAACCATCTTGCTGATTAAAAACATTACGATGGGCATGATGAAATTGCAGTCCAGATAGTAATTTTTAGGTAGATGGCTGTTCTTCATTCTCCCCCTCTCTCTCTTTCCCCCCATTTGGGATTGACTGTGAAAAAAAAATGTTCAAATGTGTGTGAAATCTTATGGGACTTAACTGCTAAGGTTATCAGTCCCTAAGCTTACACACTACTTAACCTAAATTATCCTAAGGACAAACACTCACACACCCGTGCCCGAGGGAGGACTGGAACCTACGTCGGGACCAGCTGCAAAGTCTATGGCTGCAGCGCCTTACACAGCTCGGCTAACCCCGCGCGGCTCTGTGAAAAATTGTTGAGGATTTTGGTATTCTGCAGTAAGGTGCAATTTGATCATCATCATCAGCCACATTCATGGTTTAGCCTGTTTAACTCCATCGTTCATATGTCAGCCCATGTCAGTTCCCCCTTTGTGTTTACATTGCGAAGATTTTTTAAGATATCTGCCTTGTTGCATTCTGTTTACACGTTCGTTTCAGTTTTTCCTGTTGTTGTAAATATTTTAAGCACATTTCTGATACCTTCATTTCTTAATCTAACTTCCAGTTTACATCTTTAATTGATCTGAGAAAGGTGATTATATCAATAAAAAACTAAATATTATTTTGCAATTACTGGTTCCTTGTCTCGAGATCTTCAGAGTCCTGTACAGTCTGCGCAATTTCGATCCTGTAGATGGAGAGGGAGGCGGGGAGGTTTCGAGGTAGTGATCAATCTTCTGACTGGTTTGATGCAGCCAGGAGCAATTTCCCCTCATGCGCCAATCTCGTCATCTCAGGGTAGCACTTACACTCATCCAACTCATGTATTTGTTGTGTTTCTCCAACAACTTGTCTCCTTTGCGGAGAAACCTCGAGAACGTCCGCCTCGGGAGCTGCACGGTCAGCGTGGCAGATTGCTGAAATATGGGGTGTGGGGTTCGTGTTCCGGCTGGGTCGGAGATTTTCTACGCTCGGGGACCGGATGTTGTTCTGTTCTTCCTTTGGTATCCTCATACTTGACACTACAGTGTTGATATGGGCAGTGGGGCCGAGCTGTTCTAGGCGGTTCAGTGTGGAACCGCGCCACCGGTTCGGTCGCAGGTTCAAATCCTGCCTCGGGTATGGATGTGTGTGATGTCCTTAGGTTAGTTAGGTTCAAAGTCTAGGGGACGGATGACCACAGATCTTAAGTCCCATAGTGCTCAGAGCCATTTTGGTGATACGGCTTTATGGGCACGTACTGAAGGCCAATAAATTTTTAAAAAAGCTCTAGAACTTTGGAAGTTTCTACTATGACGTGACTTTGTGGCAGAGCGTCGCAAATACATTCCCTAGGGTTGACATTCAGTAATATGGGTGTTGTTGTTGTTGTTGTTGTTGCTGCTGCTGCTGCTGCTGCTGCTGCTGTTGTCGTGACAGCTCTTCGATAAATTACTACGCTGCAGCTCACATATGTCGTCATTCCTTGTAATGCTGATTACCGTCACCAGCTGAATATACTGAACAGTGGCTTCGAGAAAGTATTTTGGAAATCACAAAACGTTGTTCAGCGCAAATCCCTGAACTGTTCAAACACATTTTGGGCCTGAAACCGGTCGGCGTTTAATTCGTCACGCGATTTTTGGGAAGGCGACGCCCCAGTTTAAAGTCAGATACTCTCTTTATTTGCAGTGTTACATTTACACGATCATGATTTCGGCTTTAAGTTGCCATTATCAAGTGTTTTAATGTTATACAGTGCCTAAGATGGCATATTGTCGTATTTAAAATATGGTATACTCAGTGATAAAACAAAGCATAGGCTTTTACCAGAAATATTGACCCTTACGCAATGTGTCTAATAGTGTATTTTAAATACGACAGTATGCCATCTTAGGCACTGTTTATCTTGATAATAGTAATTTAAAGCCGAAATCACGATCGTGTAAATGTAATACTGCAAATAAAAGAATGTTGCCTAATGGCGGTACTGACTTTCAAGAAATATACTGTGGCTCCAAATTATGAAAAAATTATCTTAAGGTGAGCCATCGAAGTCGTCGACAGTTCACCAGAAGAAATTTGTACGGCCGTTTATTTAGCTGGAAAAAATTTTAGACTCGCCCGTGAGGTGTTTCTCCCGTCCGGTTTTGCAAAGAGGCTCGTCTTTTCGTATCGTACCTAGCCACCTATTGTTCAACGCCCTTCTTTAACCTCACTCCACCGAGCGAGGTGGCGCAGTGGTTAGCACACTGGACTCGCATTCGGGAGGACGACGGTTCATTCGAGCGTCCGGCCATCCTGATTTAAGTTTTCCGTGATTTCTCAGCATCGCTGCAGACAAATGCCGGGTTGGTTCCTTTCAAAGGGCACGGCCGACTTCCTTCTCTGTCCTTCCCTAATCCGGTGAGACCGATGACCTAGCTGTCTGCTTTCCTTCCCCAACCAACCTCACACCTCGAAACACTTCGATTGTCTTCTTTCCGGCTTCCTCGCAGTCGGTAACTCCCTTCCGTAGACTGCCGTGATCCAGACGCGCGCCCTTCGCCGAGCGGAGGACGGGCAGAGGGCCGGTTGCGCCACCGCGGCCCGCCGCTGCCCCCTCCGCGGCGACTGCGATGCAGCATCGGCTGCTCGCGTTCACGCGCCGCGTTTTGACGGATGGCGGTGACGCAAGGGCCCGCGCCTGCGCGCTCCGCTCACGACCCGGCCGGCCGGCCGGCGCTCCATTACCCAACGCCGGCGCGGGCCCCAGGGAGAAGATCCAGCCTGCAGCCGCGCTGCAGTAGACGCACAGGCCGGGGGCTGTTTGAGTTCTCACACGCACAGCCTGTCACAGCTCCGGGAACACACAATGACGCGATAACAACTACGAGATGCCCGGCGAAGTGCTCCACTTCTACACAACTGGCCATTAAAATTGCTACACCACGGAGATGACGTGCTACAGACGCGAAATTTAACCGACAGGAAGAAGATGCTGTGATACGCAAATGACTACCTTTTCAGAGCATTCACACACGGTTGGCGCCGGTGGCGACACCGACAGCGTGCTGGCATGAGGAACGTTTCCAGCCGATTTCTCATACACAAACAGCAGTTGACCGTCGTTGCCTGGTGAAACGTTGTTTTGGGTTCAAATGGTTCAAATGGCTCTGAGCACTATGGGACTCAACTGCTGTGGTTATCAGTCCCCTAGAACTTAGAACTACTTAAACCTAATTAACCTAAGGACATCACACACATCCATGCCCGAGGCAGGATTCGAACCTGCGACCGTAGCAGTCGCACGGCTCCGGACTGCGCGCCTAGAACCGCGAGACCACCGCGGCCGGCGAAACGTTGTTTTCATGCCTCGTGTGAGGAGGAGAAATGCGTACCATCACAGGTCCGACGTAGATAAAGTTCGGATTGCAGCCTATCGCGATTGCGGTTTATCGTATCGCGACACTGGTGCTCGCGTTGGTCGAGGTCTAATGACTGATAGCAGACTAGCCGCTATCGACAGGGGATCTCAAGTTGATTCCGTATTTCTAAATTTCCGGAAAGCTTTTGACACCGTTCCTCACAAGCGACTTCTAATAAAGCTGCGGAGCTATGGGGTATCGTCTCAGTTGTGCGACTGGATTCGTGATTTCCTGTCAGGAAGGTCGCAGTTCGTAGTAATAGACGGCAAATCATCGAGTAAAACTGAAGTGATATCAGGTGTTCCCCAGGGAAGCGTCCTGGGACCTCTACTGTTCCTGATCTATATAAATGACCTGGGTGACAATCTGACCAGTTCTCTTAGACTGTTCGCAGATGATGGTGTAATTTACCGTCTAGTAAGGTCATCCGAAGACCAGTATCAGCTGCAAAGCGATTTAGATAAGATTGCTGTATGGTTTGTCAGGTGGCAGTTGACGCTAAATAACGAAAAGTGTGAGATGATCCACATGAGTTCCAAAAGAAATCCGTTGGAATTCGATTACTCGATAAATAGTACAATTCTCAAGGCTGTCAATTCAACTAAGTAACTGGGTGTTAAAATTACGAACAACTTCAGTTGGAAGGACCACATAGATAATATTGTCGGGAAGGCGAGCCAAAGGTTGCGTTTCATTGGCAGGACACTTAGAAGATGCAACAAGTCCACTAAAGATACAGCTTACACTACACTCGTTCGTCCTCTGTTAGAATATTGCTGCGCGGTGTGGGATCCTTACCAGGTGGGATTGACGGAGGACATCGAGAGGGTGCAAAGAAGGGCAGCTCGTTTTGTATTATCGCGTTATAGGGGAGAGAGTGTGGCAGATATGATACACGAGTTGGGATGGAAGTCATTACAGCATAGACGTTTTTCGTCGCGGCGAGACCATTTTACGAAATTTCAGACACCAACTTTCTCTTCCGAATGCGAAAATATTTTGTTGAGCCCAACCTACATAGGTAGGAATGATCATCAAAATAAAATAAGAGAAATCAGAGCTCGAACAGAAAGGTTTAGGTGTTCGTTTTTCCCGCTCGCTGTTCGGGAGTGGAATAGTAGAGAGATAGTATGATTGTGGTTCGATGAACCCTCTGCCAAGCACTTAAATGTGAATTGCAGAGTAGTCATGTAGATGTAGATGGAATGGGTGACTTCAGGAGGGTAATATGGAACACCGTGCTGGATCCCAACGGCCTCGTATCGCTAGCAGTCGAGATGACAGGTATCTTATCTGCAAGGCTGTAACGGATCGTGCAGCCACGTCTCGATCCCTGAGTCAACAGATGGGGACGTTTGCAAGACAACAACCATATGCACGAATAGTTCGACGACGTTTGCAGCAGCATGGACAATCAGCGCGGAGACCGTGGCTCAGGTTACCCTTGACGCTGCATCAGACAGGAGCGCCTGTGATGGTCTACTCGACGACGACCCTGGGTGCACGAATGGCAAAACGTTATTTTTCGGATGAATCCAGCTTCTGTTTACAGGAGCATCATGGTCGCATCCATGTTTCGCGACATCGCGGTGAACGCACATTCGAGGCGTGTTTTCGTCATACTGGCGTATCACCCGGCGTGATGGTATGGGGCGGCTTTGGTTACACGTCTCGGTTACCTCTTGTTCGCATTGACGACACTTTGAACAGTGGACGTTACATTTCAGATGTCTTACGACCCGTGGCTCCACCCTTCATTCGATCCCTGCGAAACCCTACATTTCGGCAGGATAATGCATGACCGCATGTTGCAGGTCCTGTATGGGCCTTTCTGGATACAGAAAATGTTCGACTGCTGCCCTGGCCAGCACACTCTCCAGATCTCTCACCAATTGAAAACGTCTGGTCAATGGTGGTCGAGCAACCGGCTCGTCAAAATACGCAAGTCACTACTCCTGATGAACTGTGGTACCGTGTTGGAGCTGCATGGGCAGCTGTACCTGTACACGCCATCCAAGTTCTGTTTGACTCAATTCCTAGGCGTATCAAGGCCGTTATTACGGCCAGAGGTGGTTGTTCTGGGTACTGATTTCACATGTCAGTCATAGTATAATATATTTGTCCAATGAATACCCGTTTATCATCTGCATTTCTTTTTGGTGTAGCAATTTTAATGGCCAGTAGTGTACTTGGCATGGACTCAACAAGTCGCTGGAAGACCCCTGCAGTAATATTGACCCGTGCTGCCTCAGTAGCAGTCCGCAATTGCGAAAGTGTTACCGATGTGATCTTGTGCACTAACTGATCCTATTATGTCTCATAAATGTGCAGTGGGATTCATGTCGCACGATCTGCTCGAACTGTTCGCAGTGTTCTTCAAACTGCTGAGATACTACGTTATCATCCGCAAAAGTGCCGCCGTTGTTTGTTTTCTCATTGCAAGAAGAACCTCAGCTGTTATCACGAACCGAATTGCACCCCACTCCAGGCATCTCGCTTGGGAAACATTCGTGGCGGTACTGGGAACCGAACTAGTGTCCCATGCATCATAGTGCATCATAGTGCTCTGCTACGTGGTGGACGTATAACGTAATATCGAATCTAAGAAGTTTTACAATTTTAAACGTAAAACACCATACAGAGAATCGAGACGTTACGTAGCATCAAATCAACAATTGCACGGTAGGAAATACACTTCTGAGCGTATATTCGGGAACAGCGAGGTTCAAATACATATCTGGGCAGCTAACTGTAGGGTTTACGCCATTTCCTCCCCTTAACCATGTCCTAGATTGTGTTCTGTCTACAATGACGACGACGTGGACGTGACGTTAAACCACAAATTTCCTTCGTATCTTTTTTTTTTAATTTTGTACTACACTTTCTGAAATACATTTGAAAAATTCACTTACTTCAAAAAGTGCAATTTGAAGACCTGACCTCAGATTTCTTGTAAACCATAGTGTAATTATTTGTTTAAACTGAGTGGCGACTGATAAAAATTAAATACAGATGTTTACAGCGTAAGTTAAAATTATGATAGTCTCACGAACAGGCTATTTTTAGGTTCATAAGTATAATTAAATGAATAATCAAAGCATGTGCGTTTAACGTATTGGTAGGTTTTATCGTCATACGGATACAGAATTATTACGCTACACTAGTACTCCAGAAGTTCAGATTGCCATTTTGAAATAAAGGATGATTCAGCTGCCCGCAGCACATTTGATTTATGCAACCTGCAACACCTTCAAATGTCATGAGGAAGATTTTTCATACTATTGCCCTAGCTACTTGCAAACTGTTATTCCTACAGAAAAAATGAAATGTACCTTTTTGTAGGAATATTAATAAAGTTCAATTTTGACACACACACACACACACACACACACACACACACACACACACACGTTCACGCAAATGCAAATCACACACACATGATCAAGTCTGTGGCCAGACAGGTCTTGGCAACCAGTGTGTGTGTGTGTGTGTGTGTGTGTGTGTGTGTGTGTGTGTGTGTCAGTGAGATGAAGGCCGGTTTGGTCGATAGCTTTGTTTGACAATATTTCTGTTGTGCCTATCTGCGACTCACATGGTGAGTAGCGGCTATTCTTTCCACAATACTCTCATTAATCCATCCTCGATTTTCCATTGTTTGACTGTTAAGTAATTTATGTAGCTCACCGTGTAAGATCAGTAATGTATTGTTCCAACGCAGCTTACAGCATGGTGTCCGATCTCTTGTACTCTCGAAGACAAAATCGTGTTTTTCTTTTGTTCTTTTCTGTCTCATAGATCATCCAACAACCCTTATACATTTCATGAGTGCCAAGGAAAAAGTGGTCCAAAACTCGTTCGCTGAGCATCTTTAGATTACTACCATCGCTAGGGCAGAGATTATTACTATATTAAGCTTCCAGTATAAAACTCAAGTGATATTAATAAACTAGGATTTCAGCACTGCAAACTTTCCTTCCCCTGAATGGCTGCAGAATTAGGACTAATTGAGGGGACGGAATAAATATAAAGCAGAAAGCATGACTTCGCAAACGGTTAAAGATTGACGCCAGTTGTCCTCCAAGGCCTACTTACCAAGTTTCAGAAACAAGTATTAATTGAATCGATAAAAATTCTACAGTACCCTGAGTATCGTTCCCTAGAGAACGACGGAAACACGATTAGACGAATTGCAGCGTCTACGGAGGCATTTAGGTCGGCCGGAGTGGCCGTGCGTTTCTAGGCGCTACAGTCTGGAACCGCGAGGCCGCTACGCTCGCAGGTTCGAGCCCTGCCTCGGGCATGGATGTGTGTGATGTTCTTAGGTTAGTTAGGTTTAAGTACTTCTAAGTTCTAGGGGACTGATGACCACAGAAGTTGAGTCCCACAGTGCTCAGAGCCATACGGAGGCATTTACCCATTCTCGTTGCGCTCCGTACTTTAATGGGACGGTAACAAGGCATAACATTTGGTTGGTACTGTTGGAAGTACCCTATGCCACGCACTTTATAGTAGTAGTTTTCAGAGAGTATACGCAGACATAGGAAAGAGAGAGAATCTCAACATCAGTTGAGGCTTTAAGTCCCTCCGTTCTCCTTGCAGCAACGGTATCGTCGCCTTCTGTCTGGTGCTGAACACACCGCCGATAAGCAGCCATTAATTTAACTGAGCTATTAGTTAAAGCCAGAGCAGCACTGTTGGCCTTGTAAAGACAAGTTTTTGTATTGCGGCCATGGAATTACCGTGAATGATTACGCAAAAAGAAAAAAAATACTGTCGCACTGCTGCCATATGGCGACGGTTTACTAGTTAAACAAGTGAAGCAAAGAGTAGTTAGTCGCGGCAATTACGGCGGCCTCCCAAAGAACAGGGTCGAGGACACTCGTGGGGGAACCGGGCATAGAACTTTCACCGAGGTGCTCTCGTAAGCAACGCGCAGGGCGGAAGTCGACCACCTCGAAACTGACATAGAGCCTTCTTCAATGGCATTGTTAATAAATAACTTTTCTGCTTAGAGTCACGATTTTCTTTTGTTTATATTTTACACGAGGCGATTTCGGGAAGTGGTTCCCATTTACAAGTCCGTTTTGTCTGTGTACTATGCCGCTTTCACATTCCCCACAGTCGCTTAATGAACAAAATAAGAGCATATGGACTATCAGACCAATTGTGTGATTGGATTGAACAGTGCTTCATAACAGAACACAGCATGTCATTCTCAATGGAGAGAAGTCTTCCGCAGTAACAGAGATTTCACGTGTGCCGCAGGGGAGTGTCGTAGGACCGTTGCTATTCACAATATATATAACTGACCTTGTGCATAACATCGGAAGTTCCCTGAGGCTTTTTGCGGATGATGCTGTGGTAAATCGAGAGGTTGTAACAATGAAGAATTGTACTGAAATGCAGGATCTGCAACGAATTGGCGCATGGTGCACGGAATGGAAATTGAATCTCAATGTACACAAGTGTAATGTGGTGCAAATACATAGAAAGAAAGATCCCTTATCATATAGCTACAATATAGAAGGTCAGCAACTGGAAGCAGTTAATTCTATAAATTATCTGGGAGAAGGCATTAGGAGCCATTTAAAATGGAATGACCATATAAAATTAATTCGTCTGTAAAGCAGATGTCAGACTGAGATTCATTGGAAGAATCCTAAGGAAATGCAGTCCGAAAGCAAAGGAAGTAGGTTACAGTACACTTGTTCGCCCACTGCTTGAATACTGCTCATCGGTGTGGGATCCGTACCAGATAGGGTTGACAGAAGAGATTGAGAAGATCCAACGGAGAGAAGCGCTCTTCGTTACAGGATCATATAGTAATCGCGAAAGCGTTACGGAGATGACAGATAAATTCCAGTGGAAGATTCTGCAAGAGAGAAGCTCAGTAAATCGGTACGGGCTTTTGTTGAAGTTTCGTGAGCATACCTTCACCGAAGAGTCAAGCAGTATATTCCTCCCTCCTACGTGTACCTCGCGAAGAGACCATGAGGAAAAAATCAGAGAGATTAGAGCCCACACAGAGTCATGCCGACAATCCTCCTTTCCACGAACAACACGAGACTGGAATAGAAGGGAGAACCGATAGAGGTACTCAAGGTGCCCTCCGCCACACACCGTCAGGTGGCTTGAGGAGTATGGATGTAGATGTAGAATGTATTTGATGTGTGACTTCTACTTTGTTTTGGTGAATTTACTGCAATGTATAAAAAAAAGACGCGCAAGTTTTAGTTCGTTATTGATCTTTATTACTTAGTTAGTGGCGACATTTGAAAGAACTTGTACTTATAGTTTTCTTATGGTCCATCTGTCTCACGCCTGTTAACCATGACGCATGATTTTCTGTGCCCAGTGACAATGAGAAGAACTTACACAAACAAACAGTTGCAAAGATGATTTTAGAGGCACCGGTAGTCGACAGAGATGTCGTCATAGGTCTTCCAGAGTATGATATGCTTTGTTTATAAATGATATTTATTTTAACGATCTGGATCACAATTTGCTTATATCCATTTTTCAAGGGTGCTTATTTCTATGTGTCGAATCGTCTGAAGAAATTCAACTGCAAATTTTCCGTTTAATATTTTATTTTCACATTTCCTGCACTGTCTCTTCTAACAAATCCATGTTATGCCCCAACGGAGCACTTTGACATTTTGCTCTTCTTTTACAAATAGGTGTCCTGTATTAGGTAAGTGTGTGCTTATTGCTCATGCTCTATGTTTATTGTATGTGTAGCTTTTAATGTGCACTGAATTCATGGTGTTTCACATTCGGCCTGTTCGTGTTAGGTAAAACACTGAGCATTCCTGGAACGTTGTTTTGTATATTCCAAAGTCTAAGTATGGGTTATCATTACAGTTTATATTATGTTTATTAGATGTAGAAAATCCAATTTTTATTCTGTAGTTTTTGAAATATTTGCAGCCTTCTGCGATATATTGCCAATTTATGGAATGATAAATATACAATTTTTTTTTGTATTTTTCTTCTGTGGTACAGTTTGTATCTGTGTCTTTGTTTATCGAGGACTGCGTGAACCCTGGAAGCAGTGTAATCACTGACGACTGCAGTCTGTTTCACTACTTTATTTCCTGTTGCAAGTTCCTTGGTTTAGCTACAGTATGTGCCATTGACGTGCATGCTGTCTGTTTATGGGTGTTTGGGTGACATATGGTAGCAGTGACTGTGGTATCGATCAATGTACTTTTCGTATAAATTTTGAATGTTTGTTTTTTTGTCTCTTGTAATATTTAGACCCATTTCCTAATGTAGTTTATTGAGTAACGTGATGAACATATCTCCTGTCGTGGTGTTAGCAAAGGTACTCGCGTCGGTCGACTGCTGCCACAGCCCATAAACGCCAAATTTTGCCGCATTCTCCTAAAGGATATGTTCGTCGAACGTCCCACACTGATTTCTGCGGTTATTTCACGCAGTTAGCAATGAGAATTCTACGCAAACGTCGCTACTGTCGGTGGTTAAGTGAAGGCTGTCGGCCACTGCGTTGTCCGTGGTGAGTGGTAATGCCTTAAACTGGTTACTCTCGGTGCACTCTCGACACTGTGCATTTCGGAGTATCGAATTCACTAACGATTTCCGAAATGGAATATCCGATGCTTCTGGCTCCAACAGCCGGCCGGTGTGGCCGAGCGGTTGTAGGCGCTTCAGTCCGGAACCGCGCGAGTGCTTCGGTCGGAGGTTCGAGTCCTCCCTCGGGCACGGATGTGTGTGATGTCCTTAGGTTAGTTATGTTTAAGTAGTTCTAGGTTCTAGGGGACTGATGACATCAGATGTTAAGTCCCATTGTGCTCGGAGCCATTTCAACCATTTTCTAGCTCCAACAAACACGCCGCGTTCAAAGTCTGTTAATTCCCGCCGTGCGACCATAATCGCTTTGGAAAACTTCTCACTTGAGAAGAAATAACGGCTCCGCCAGTGCACCGCTCTTCCGCACCTCGTGTACGCGACACTGCCGCCATCTGCATATCGCTGTCCCATGACTCCCGTCGCCTCAGTGTTATTCACCTGCGGACGCCTTTCCTTCCGCGAACTGAGGAGTACAAGTGGGGCCGTTTCCGCGCGGCTGTAGGGCGGGCGTCGCTAGCGCAGCGCCGCGTGTTGCAACACGGCAGAGGTTCGCACCAGTGGTCATGTCAGGCGGCCCGAGCAGCGCACGCCGTGTCCAATTAGGGCTGCAATTAGCGGCTGCTGCCTGCCTCTGCTGGCTGCGCTCTTACCTGCTGCTGCCTCCTGCCGCCACGGACATTGTTGGCGGGTTCCGCGCGCCAGCAACTTTGCCAGCAGCTACAGCGTCGCCGAGGCTCAGCTGTGCGAACGCAACATGGTAGAGGTCTAAACAACCTGGACTGTATCAACCTATTTCCTGGCCGACTCTGTGTGCTCATTCTCTGGCTACTGTCACGAGTCATTAAAATTCGGAAGCTACAACCAGCTTCGTGCCTTGCAGTGGCTACCTGTGTAGTGTGTTGTCTTGACCGTCCGCTAACTATGTAGTGCGAATTTTGTCGTCACCACCGCATTTACGAAAGCACTGTCAATGTCCCGATCGCAGCTAAATACACTACTGGCCATTAAAACTGCTACACCAAGAAGAGATGCAGATGATAAACGGGTATTCATTGGACAAATATATTATACTAGAACTGACATCTAATTACATTTTCACGCAATTTGGGTGCATAGATGCTGAGAAATCAGTACCCAGAACCACCACCTCTAGCCGTAATAACGGCCTTCATACGCCTGGGCATTGAGTCAAACAGAGCTCGGATGGCGTGTACAGGTACAGTTGTCCATGGAACTTCAACACGATACCACAGTTCATCAAGAGTAGTGACTGGCGTATTGTGACGAGCTAGTTGCTCGGCCACTTTTGACCAGACGTTTTCAATTGGTGAGACATTTGGAGAATGTGCTGGCCAGGGCAGCAGTCGAACATTTTCTGTATCCAGAAAGGCCTGAAAAGGACCTGCCCATGCAGTCGTGCGTTATCCTGCTGAAATGTACGTTTCGCAGGGATCGAATGAAGGGTAGAGCCACGGGTCGTAACACATCTAAAATGTAACGTTCACTGTTCAAAGCGCCGTCAGTGTGAACAATAGGTGACCGAGACGTGTAACCAATGGCACCCCATACCATCACGGCGGGTGATACGCCAGTATGGCGATGACGAATACACGTTTCCAATGTGCATTCTCCGCGATGTCTCCAAATACGGATGCGACCAGCATGGTACTGTGAACAGAACCTGGATTCATCCGAAAAACTGACGTTTCCCCATTCGTGCACCCAGGTTCGTCGTTGAGTACACCATCGCAAGCGCTCCTGTCTCTGATGCAGCGTCAAGGGTAACCGCAGCCACGGACCCCGAGCTGATAGTCCATGCTGCTGCAAACGTCCTCGAACTGTTCGTGCAGATGGTTGTTGTCTTTCAAACGTTCCCATCTGTTGACTCGGGGATCCAGACGTCCCTGTGCGATCCGTCACAGTCATGCGGGTAAGATGCCTGTCATCTCGACTGCTAGTGATATGAGGCCGTTGGGATCCAGCACGGCGTTCCGTATTACCCTCCTGAACCCACCGACTCCATATTCTGCTAACAATCATTGGATCTCGACCAACGCGAGCAGCAGTGTCACGATACGATAAACCGCAATCACGATAAGCTACAATCCGACCTTCATCAAAGTCGGAAACTTAATGGTACGCATTTCTCCAACTTAGAGACATCACAACAACGCTTGACCAGCCAACGCCGGTCAACTGCTGTTTGTGTATGAGAAATCAGTTGGAAACTTTCCTCGTGTCAGCACATTGTAGGTGTCGCTTCGTGGTGTAGCAATTTTAATGGCCAGTAGTGTATATATAAATACCCATGCCACACGGGGTTTCTCAGCTACTAAAAATAATAATGTGCAGGCAAAATGTAGCGTATTAGCCTTCGCAACGCATATAAAGCAGGTCTTTCAGGTTGTAGTAGGGCGGCATCATGTGAGTTCCGGGCTTATTCACTGAGCAGGGGTGAGTGGCAGCCATGTGGGGCCGCTGTCGACCCCTCCTTGACCCCTTCGACATCCACTACAAAAAAATGTCTTCACAAATCGACCTCCAATCGTACACCAAAACACAAACAGACCTGTCAATTCGTTATCAGTTTGAAGAAAGGCAGAACGTGCAATTATTGCTCTATGGTGACTAGTAACAAGTATATTGAGATGCATTTGCTGTGAAACTATTTCGTCATTCACCGAGAAAATTGGAAAATTTTGGAAATTTCTGGTAAGATTTTATGGGACCAAACTGCTGAGGTCATCGGTCCCTAAGCTTACGCACTACTTAATGTTAACTTAAACTAACTTACGCTAAGGACAAGACACACACACACACACACACACACACACACACACACACACACACACACACACACACGAGGGAGGACTCTTAACTTCCGACTGGGGTAGTCGTGCGAACCGTGACAAGTCGCCTAAGACCGTGCGGCTACCCCCGCGAGCTGAGAAAATTACACGAATCTCTAGTGATCTCATTTTGTACTGGACCATATATCTTCATTACGACTTGCCGCTCGGAAACGAAAGGTTTATTTAGATCTTTTATCCAGGCACTCCAAGTGAAACGTTCCCTTAGAAAAATTAAGAATGACAGTAGTGGTAAACCCCTTACGTTATTTGATTTTCGAACAGCTGAGCAAAACTGAACGTACTCAGGCATTTCTCTTTACTTATTCTGATCAACAGTAAACTGACACACAATATCTTTGATATTTAATTTTTTTTCTTTTCTTGGCGCAACGCAGCTGACTTTCAGTAATCCCTACAAAAGAATGACCCTAACTAACAATAACCTATAGCTATCCTGAATCATTTACCTCACAAAAATCTTCGTTACTAAAACTACTGCAATACAGCGAGCGCCACTACTGCCAGCTAAATAAAAGATTCTAACTACTGAAGGCACTAACTACTGATAGGCATAGTTAGCAAATGAAAGGTTTTGATAGAGAACAAATAATGTGTTTACCTTAATAGCGCTCAAAAGTAATAGTATATATATATATATATATATATATATATATATATATATATATATATATATATATAGAGAGAGAGAGAGAGAGAGAGAGAGAGAGAGAGAGAGAGAGAGAGAGAGAGTGTGTGTGTGTGTGTGTGTGTGTGTGTGTGTGTGTGTGTGTCATCCAATTAAACAAATTTCCTGTTTCTGATGGACACACGTCCAGATCGTCCGCTCTCAAAACTCCGCCATTTCTCTCCCGACATCCACCACTGCTGGCGGCTCACCTCCAACTGCACTACGCTACTCGATGTTCACATCCAACTGTCCACAATACTACACAGGCGAATATTCCAACAACGCCAAACAGCCACTGACTGCACATAGCACAGTCGGTGATTTTCATACAGGGTGCTAAGTGGCGTTACCAACATAAAAACCTAAACAGCCTACTTACAGAAGTTTCACACCCATACAGCTGTACAGGTTGGATACAGCAGGAACTTAAAATTTGTTGACGGGCAACTTGACTTACAAAGTCGACTGAGACTGAAATACGATTGGTCTGCTGCTTGGATTGTCGCTCTCATCTCTGCCTCACCCGTTGCATCCTCTGCAAAGATCACCACCACATATTTAAAATTCTGGACCCTTTTGTAGGATCGTGTTCTGACTACCAGAGGCTGGAGTGGTTCTCTTAATAGACACGAGCCCTGACGCTAACCAGGTTCTTGATCTTCGATTCATTCACTGGTCTTGCTGACAACCACTTGTATGTAGTGTCTTACAATTAGTGAAAATAGCGTAATCATTGGTAATGGCGGAAGTTCGAAAACTAGTGCTAATAAGCGAATTGTGACAGCAGTTGGTGTTCAGCGGAGCCAACTTAACAGCGTTCAGTTCATTTCATGGCCATAATATTTTACGGGTTGAACTACGTAATCATTCACAGCAGCTTCAGCACACCACAGTACAGCACACCACTGCAGTGCACGGGCCCCGGCGGGCTCGTTTTAAAGGCCAGGCGTGCCAACCTTGCCATTCATCCACGCTGCTCGAGCCGCCTCGCCACCAGAGCAGTTCTCACGCCGACCGGGCGCCCCGCTGCTCTTCTTGTGTTGGCGGGACTGGGCAGGCGTGCCGCCGCATCAGTCACAGTGGAGGCTAATGAAGCGGTAGCTGCCGAAACACTCAACCTGCTCCCTCGCCTTGAACTTTGCGCCTACGAAATATTCCTTCAATGACTGACGTCCGAAATCCGGTTCAATGAGAAACAACCTCCGCGTATTTCCCTAGACTGATTGGGTAACTCGACAGCTTACCTATTTCGTTTCCGCCAATTCCACTGTCTGTTATGCCTCAGTCAAAAGTTTTATTACTATATCCACTGAGTTTTTCGATTGTCAAGGTGGAAGGCGTCATTCACGTGGCTGTTCGTAAGCGGCATTTACACGGCTCATTGTTACTGACACAACTGCATCATGTCAATACACCGCGTGGATGATCGAGGTCAGGAACGGCACAATATTATTGCTGAATATCTATGCCTGGGACACGTCAGAATTCTGCCTTTGTAACGAACATGTCGGCCCTCGACGATGTGGAGGTTGCAAAATGCAAGCAGAAATTATGCAGAACGGGCGAAACAAATCTGAAAAATATTCTGTGAGTATTTCATGTCAGCATAGATTCGTCAAGCACAACAACTAACTACAAATACACAAGTAAACTGATCAATTTATCGTGCACATTTGTTGTTTTCTATGTACGAGGGGACTTCAAAAAGTGACACATTATTATGGCAGGCCACGCAATTTTTTCTGAATGCTCCTCTACATTTCACAGGGACACAGACACCGGACACCGTTTTTCAACATAGTAAACAAGTCTCTGTAAACAACGGCTGGAAAATACTACAAATCGTTCAGTTCCTCGAGAACAGAAATCCACCCCTTGGTCATGCAGTCATTCGAGAACCACTGTGCGTACGAAATAATCATTACCCAGAAATCTCATGCTGCAAGACCTGGACTTCCAGATCACCCCATCCACGTTATTGCGTCCATGGCCATAATGAGGCACCACTTAATTATGGCTTGATGTTCCGACTATTACTTATGCAGGCATCTTCAGGCGCAATGGAAATACAGGCAGTTGATTTCCGTCGTAAACTGCTTTAAAAAACGGACTAATGTACATTCGTTTAAGGAAGTTATCAGTGTCCACTGTTCTTGTTGTCTTTAACGCAGTTAACGTCGGAGAATGATCCACCTGTATCTGCATTGACTCTCAGGATGTAACCCGAAGTACGAGGTGAAACGTCAGGTACAAATATATACGGTAGTCCACGACCTAATTCCTAGAAAAACCGAAGTTACCAAGAATGATTACTAGTTTTAACGAAGTGGATGATGGAATTAATCTCTCGCCAAAGACACCTTAGATTTTCAGATCAAACTTAAAATATACCAATTATATTCATTTCATGAACTGAATATGGTGTAAAACTGTTTCTGAAAATTTTACCAAGTTTTGAGTGTGTGTTATCCCTCCCAAACCAGTAACAAAGGAGAACACACATAACTTGAGACAACAACAGAACTTGTATGACATCCAAAACAACGCTACTGAATAGAATATGATAAATAAATAATAAATTAACAATGAAATTACAAAAACGTCTACACAACTTTAATATACCTTTTTTTTCTTTTCTAGGTAAGCTTCCAACTGATGCACGTACGACAAATCGTTTGACAGCACTGTGAGTGTAATAATTCACGTTACAAATAATTGTTGTTCATATGTTATTGTTAATGACCTATGATTCTGTTTTTCACTTGTTTTCACCTATTGGAATTACGGTGTAAATGAAGAACGTAAGGAAAAAAAATGTACTTTAACGTGTGCATGCTGACGTCTCATTATAGGTCAAAATGAAGGGGCATTTTCCGTATCTAGTCAAGAGGGAGAGAAGACGTATTGCCGCTTCATTTTGTAGTGTCGTCACACTATAGCTGAGTAAATCACGGCAGGATGAGTAGACCTCCGAGGAAGAGCCTGTTGTTGACGAGGAGGGATTATGAGAGCGTGGAAGGTACTTCATTGAAAACAAATCCATCAGGAAATTCGGTGTTCGAATGAAACCTTGGTACGAGACTAGAAATGCATGTTGTGTACCTTCTAAGTCGGCAGTGCATGTCATCTCCGAAATCTAAAAACCTTCGTGTAAGTCGTAGTGCTAAGAGCAGGTCCTCCGATATCAGTTGTGAAGTGCGTTTCGGGCAATGGTTGATGAGATGTTAACGCAGGAGACAGAAGAATTTGCGTTGCGAGATAGGGCAGACAAGTGTGACGACACTCTCATTATACGAAGCGCCTGTGGCTAGACGTCCCCGCAACACTTTGCTCAGACGATTTGCGGATCTGAGTTGGTGCAGGGGAGGGCGTATAACGCAAAACTGGGTGCATGAACGCTGCAGTTTCGGACTACTCTTCTCTTTTACAGTTTACCAAATTAGAATAACTTAGAAATTTTATAGCGAGGAATTAAAGAATTTTTTTTTTTAAAGAGGGCTTTAACCATCATCTGTTTATTTGTCCCATTAGTCATCTATCGGTTTCGGTTATTAACCACTTCCAGGATGTAGCGTACAACAGATTAGTTAAAAGCATCCCATATTCCTTTAAAGCTAAACAAGATCGAAATTATCCCGTGAAGTTGTACAGGTGTCTGTACAACTTCGCTGCATAATTTCGATGTTGGTTAAAATGGATTTTATAAAACACTTTACTGCTGTTGAATCTCACCTTATGGAAACATTACAAAAGAAAATTTCCTAGTTATTAACAGGGGAAAGCATGCTGCGCGAGTCTTTAATTTTTAAAAGTAACATCTTACGAGTTTCAGTGCCTAAAATGACCAATTAATCTTATGAACCAGTATAGCTCGCCTTTTTATTAATTTTCTAGCGACCAATTCCGACTATGCCATCTTGAATGTCATGTCATGATTCGTTGTTTTCTCTACCCAGGAGACGGGATCCCCGTATACGGCATTACGTTACGCTGCAACTGTTGCTTGTATTGTATAGTCCCTAAAGGAAGCGAACGGTGTTAGTGCTTTTTCGCAAACCTGCTTTAATAATCTAAAGAATATTCTTCTACGAACGTCAGACTGTTCGAGCCTAAAATAAGCAATATTATCCTACAAAGGACGAACGCCAACGTCATTGGCGTGTAATTCTGCTAGCTGTTTTGCCATTTCAGCAGATAGATCTCTATACACTACCCCTGCGTTGATGTTTGTGCATTTGTAGCTAACAGCGCTGCAATCCGATATTTTTCACTTTAACATTTCCAGAGATTGCAGAAGTGATGAGACACAAAAATGGTAGTATTGACTGGGGTCGAACCGGCTACCTTTTAATCTATTGTCAGTTACGTAAACTCTGAACCACTCTTCTTCTGGAAAGGCAGAGGGACTTTTCCTCCCTTCATCTCCTGCTTTCACTCGTCATCATTTTCTTTCTGGGATTTGCGGCTATTTAATATCCTTAAAATAAAAATGTTTCAGCTTTTTTAGTTGCTTCTTTACAACTGAATAAGTTTGCTTTTTCTCTGATTTAGACTTGCTTCTTAACAGGACTTGATATTAAAAATATTGGATATTTTATATAAAAACAAGTTCTTGCTTCTCTAGAAACAAGTTTTATCTATCATGCATGTACGTGAAACAGAAAATGGAAGGATTCAAATTGCCTTCATCGGCCTGTTTCATAAATAATTTTGAACGTAAATGTTACAGTTTTTAACAAAATTGTCATTTGTCTCTTCTGCTGCTGCTTGGTTTCCTAACGCGGAGTGTGTGAAACAAGGAACATTTGTCCGATGACCTGCATCCATTTGTGTCCATCGTGCCTTCCGACAGACTTGGGCAATGCCAGCAGGACAGTGTGACGCCCCACACATCCATAATTGCTACAGAGTGGCTCCAGGAACACTTCCCCTGGCATGAACATTATCGAGCTTATCTGGGATGCCTCGCAAAGGGTTTGCAGACGGCCCTGTAGGATGCAAGATGTCAGTCCCTGCGGCACGACTTAGTCGAGTGCATGCCACGTGGTGTTCCAAACCCTCACGGGGGCCCTATACGATATTAGGCATGTGTTCCAGATTCTGTGGCTCTTCAGTGTAGTACTTGATGCAAGGTGCTGCTTCCTGCTAACCCTCTGACACGTTTCTTTTCCCAAGGTGTATGAAGAAACACCAGCTAACCTGTGAAAAGCAAACGCCTTTAAAAACAGCAGGGTCAGTCCAGACCACCACTATTTAGTTGGATTAAGGGAAAGCTGGCTAATACACTACTGGCCATTAAAACTACTACACCAAGAAGAAATGCAGATGATAAACTGTTGTTCATTGGACAAATATATTATACTACAACTGACATATGATTACGGTTTCACGCAATTTGGGTGCATAGATCTTGAGAAATAGTACCCAGAACAACCACCTCTGGCCGTAATAACGGCCTTCATACGCCTGGGCATTGAGTCAAATAGAGCTTGGATGGCGTGTACAGGTACAGCTGCCCATGCAGCTTCAACACGATACCACAGTTCATCAAGAGTAGTGACTGGCGTATTGTGACGAGCCAGTTGCTCGGCCACCATTGACCAGACGTTTTCAGTTGGTGAGAGATCTGGAGAATGTACTGGCGAGGGTAGCAGTCGAACATTTTCTGTATCCAGAAAGCCCCGTACAGGACCTGCAACATGCGGTCATGCATTATCCTGCCGAAATGTAGGGTTTCGCAGGTATCGAATGAAGGGTAGAGCCACGGGTCGTAACACATCTGAAATGTAACGTCCACTGTTCAAAGTGCCGTCAATGCGAGCAGGAGGTGACCGAGACGTGCAACCAATGGCACCCCATACCATCACTTCAGGTGATACGCAAGTATGGCGATGACGAATACACGCTTCCAACGTGCGTTCACCGCTATATCGCCAAACACGGATACAACCATTACGGTGCTGAAAACAGAACCTGGACTCATCCGAAAAAATGACGTTTTGCCATTCGTGCACCTAGGTTCGTCGTCGAGTACACCATCGCAGCCGCTCCTGTCTGTGATGCAGTGTCAAGGGTAACCGCAGCCACGGTCTCCGAGCTGATAGTCCATGCTGCTGCAAACGTCGTCGAACTGTTCGTGCAGATGGTTGTTGTCTTGCAAACGTCGCCATCTGTTGACTCGGGGATCGAGACGTGGCTGCACGATCCGTTACAGCCATGTGGATAAGATGCCTGTCATCTCGACTGCTAGTGATACGAGGCCGTTGGGATCCAGCACGGTGTTCCGTATTACCCTCCTGATCCCACCGATTCCATATTCTGCTAACAGTCATTGGATCTCGACTAACGCGTGCAGCAATGTCGCGTTACCACAAACCGCAATCGCCATAGCCTACAATCCGACCTTTATCAAAGTCGGAAACGTGATGGAACGCATTTCTCCTCCTTACACGAGGCATCACAACAACGTTTCACCAGGCAACGCCGGTCAACTGCTGTTTGTGTATGAGAAATCGGCCGGAAACTTCCCTCGTGTCAGCACGTTGTAGGTGTCGCCAACCTTGTATGAATGCTCTGAAAAGCTAATCATTTTCATATCACAGCATCTTCTTCTTGTCGGTTAAATTTCGCGTCTGTAGCACGCCATCTTCGTCGTGCAGCAGTTTTAATGGACACTAGTGTATTTTCAGGCGGGAGAATAATCCCAGTCCCCCAGAAACGGAGAAGCCGGCTCTGGCGCTCACCAGTAGTAGCCGTGGGGTGCGGCCAGAAAGTGAGGTGACAGGCGGCGAGGAAAATTCCGTTCCGGCTGATCGGGAACTGGAAACGCCGCATCACGTACCCGCAACGGGCGTAACTCGCCGACTCGGCAGTGCAGTGGAGAAGCGACGGCAGACTGAGTCCGTGGGACGGGCAGGCAGCTGGACCGGCCGACGACTGCCCGGACGGAAGACGTCCTGCTGTGAGTGGCGGAGACCGGGATCTGCGCAGGCCGCTGACAGGTGCAGACCGAGGAAGGCAGCCGCGGCGGGAAAAAGAGCCGCTTTGATCTCGTCTCGTCTCGTCAGCCTACCTACTCGGCGCTTGGCACGGTGTGCCCGCGCGGCCGCTCACGGCCCTTTACCGCGCGCCAGTCAGATCGCGCTGTGACAACTGCGCTTCCGCCGATGAAGTCCTCCGCTTTGCCGCCGATGTAAAGACAGCTTACGTCTCCATCGTCAGTGCAAGGATTAAAATGATTCAGAGACGCTCGGAACTTTGCGCTAACACCGGCGTGAAATACTTTTCTTTCCAAACCCTGTATAGAAATCTGGTAGAAATTCCATCTTAGAAGGTATATCGTCACCAAGATACAGTCAACAGCTTCACCGCGCGATAGCAGTGGTAATTTATCGATGGCTGTGCCACTACACAGGGTGGTCCATTGATGGTGACCGGGCCAAAGCCGGCCGGTGTGGCCGAGCGGTTGTAGGCGCTTCAGTCTGGAACCGCGAGACCGGTAAGGTCGCACTTTCGAATCCTGCCTCCGGAATGGATGTGTGTGGTGTCCTTAGGTTAGTTAGGTTTAAGTAGTTCTAAGTTCTAGGGGACTTATGACCTCAGATGTTGAGTCCCATAGTGCTCAGAGCCATTTGAACCGGGCCAAATATCTCACGAAATAAGCAGCAAACGAAGAACCTACAAAGAACGAAACTCGTCTAGCTTGAAGGCGGCTGCCATAGGTCACACGGATATCAACAGCGTTTTTTTTTAAATAGGAACCCCCATCATTTCTTATTACATATTCCAATAGTACGTAAAGAAATATGAATGTTTTAGTTGAACCACTTTCTTCACTTTGTGATAGATGGCGCTGTAATAGTCACAAACGTATAGGTACGTGGTATCTACATCTACGTCCATATTCCGCAACCCACCTGACGGTGTGTGGCGGATGGTACCTTGAGTACCTCTATCGGTTCTCCCTTCTATTCCAGTCTCGTATTGTTCGTGGAAAGAAGGATTGTCGGTATGCCTCTGTGTGGGCTCTAATCTCTCTGATTTTATCATCATGGTCTCTTCGCGAGATACACGGTGAAGGTATGTTCTCGGAACATCAACAAAAGCCCGCACCGAGCTACTGAGCGTCTCTCTTGCAGAGTCTTCTACTGGAGTTTATCTATCATCTCTGTAACCCTTTCACGATTACTAAATGATCCTGTAACGAAGCGCGCTGCTCTCCGTTGGATCTTCTTTATCTCTTCTATCAACCCTATCTTGAACGGATGCCACACTGCTCAGCAGTATTCAAGCAGTAGGCGAACAAGCGTACTGTAACCTACTTCCTTTGTTTTCGGATTGCATTTCCTTAGGATTCTTCCAACGAGTTTGTCTGGCATCTGCTTTACCGACGATCAACATTATATGATCATTCCATTTTAAATCACTCCTAATGCGTACTCCCAGATAATTTATGGAATTAAATGTTGCCAGTTGCTGACCTGCTATATTGTAGCTAAATGATACGGGATCTTTCTTTCTATGTATTCGCAGCACATTACACTTGTCTACATTGAGATTCAATTGCCACGTAACATCCGGCCAGTGCGGACGGTATTTGCTTCGTGATACATTACCCGTGTTGAAATGGACCGTTTACCAATTGCGCAAAAGGTCGATATCGTGTTGATGTATGGCTATTGTGATCAAAATGCCAACGGGCGTGTGGTATGTATGCTGCTCGGTATCCTGGACGACATCATCCAAGTGTCCGGACCGGTCGCCGGAGAGTTACCTTTACCCGCCAAAGTCGCTGATGTTCCACTTGTCGCAGCCATCGTGGATTTTCCGTTGCCCAGTAGCGCATATTATGCCGGTTTACGTTACCGCCGTTGGTGAATGACGCTTCGTCGCTAAATAGAACGCGTGCAAAAAGTCTGTCATCGTCCCGTAATTTCATATCTGCTGCCCGGTGGCAGAACTGTACAAGACGTTCAAAGTCATCGCCATGCAATTCCTGGTGCATAGAAATATGGTACGGGTGCAATCGATGTTGATGTAGCATTATCGACACCGACGTTTTTGAGATTCCCGAATCTCGCGCAATTTGTCTTCTACTGATGTGCAGATTAGCCGCGACAACAGCTAAAACACCTACTTGGGCATCATCATTTGTTGCAGGTCGTGGTTGACATTTTACATGTTGCTGAACACTTCCCGTTTTCTTAAATAACGTAACTATCCGGCGAACGGTCCGGACACGTGGATGATTTCGTCCAGGATACCGAGCAGCATACGTAGCACATGCCCGTTGGGCATTTTGAACACAAAAGCCGTACGTCTACACGATATCGTCTTTTTCCGCAATTGGTAAACGGTTCATTTTAGCACCGTTAATGTTTCACGAAGCAAATACCGTCCACACTGGCGGAATGTTACGTGATACCACGTAGTTATACGTTTGTGACTATTGCGGCGCCACCTACCACAAAGCGAAAAAAGTGGGCCAACTAAAACATTGATATTCCTTTACGTACTACACGAATATGTAATAAAAAATGGGTGTTCCTATTTTTTAAAAAAACGCAGTTGATATCCGTTCGACTTCTGGCAGCGGCTTCTAGCGGGCCAATGATAGCGCCTTCGGGTTTCCCCGTTCAAGCTAGACAAGTTTCGTTCTTCGTAGTTTCTTCGTTTGGCGCTTATTTCGTGAGATATTTGGCCCTGTATATTACGTGGATGTAGAAAGTGAGATCACGAGTACTTCCCGATTTCGACTCAGTAGAGAGAGTGGCGACGGTGGTGGCGCTGCAGTGAAGCTGCCACCGGATGGATGCAGGCGTCGGCAGGCAAGGAGGGTGAGTAGCGACGTTAGGGCCCCGGCGCCCGTAGCTTCTGCCCGGCTAAGGCGGTGCGGAGGCGAGGCGAGGCGCGGCGCGGCGGGGCGAGGCTCGCTGCACCTGTTGCGTGGCCCGGCTGGAATGCGACCCGCCGCCGCCGCTGCTCCAGTTGCCCTACCCTGCCCTGCCCTGCGACGCGACCGGTCGGCCGGCCTACCGGCTCCCGCGCCTCGCCTCCGCTCGCTTCTTCATTTGGCCAGCACCGCCAGGCACGGCGCACGGCCACCGCCGTCCAGTCTGCTAGCGCTCTCCCTCCCTGCCTCCCTCTCCTAGTCTATTTCTTCTTCTGGCTCTTCTTCTCCCCCTTCTCCTCTACTCCATCTTCTTCTTCTACTCGCCCCTCTCCTTCCCTCACTTAAACACCTCTTCCTCATACTCTACTTGCTTTCTCTCCACATTAGCTCTGTCTTCCATCATTCACAGCCCACTCTCTTTTCCCCACATCCCCTCCTTTTCACTCTCTCTCTGTTCTTAATCATTTTCACTTTTCCTGCTATTTGTCTATAATTTTTACCCTTTCTCACAACTCACAGTTGCACTTTTCCATTTTCTTCTTTCAATTTTTTCTTATATTTCTGCTCACACACTTTTACACTCTACCTTTACCACCTCAACTCTCTCACTTACCGCCTTATCTCCTAATTTTCTTTATTTACTCTCCTTCTTTGTATCTGCTGCCTCGTTTTCATATTCTTATATATATATTTTTTATTATTATTTATATCTTTTGTTTTCCTTTTTCTACACTTTCACTCTCTTCTCTTAGTCTTCTCCTTGTCTTTACATTACTCCTCCTCCTCCTCCTCATCATCATCATCATCATCCTCATCATCATCTCCACCTCTTACCCCATTGATTCACACACGCACATTATACTGGCTGAAATGGAGCCCTATCGATAAACATTCGGACATAGTTGAGATATACGCTACAGGCCATTAAAATTGCAACACCAACAAGAAATGCAGATCATAAACGGGTATTCATTGGCCAAACATATTATACTAGAACTGACATGTGATTACATTTTCACGCAATTTGAGTGCATAGATCCTGAGAAATCAGTATCCAGTACAACCTTCTCTGGCTGTAATAACAACCTTGATACGCCTCGGCATTGAGTCAAAAACAGCTTGGATAGCCTGTACAGGTACAGCTGCCCATGCAGCTTATACACGATACCACACTTCATCAATAGTAGTGACTGGCGTATTGTGACGAGCCAGTTGCTCGGCCACTGTTGACCAGACGTTTTTAATTAGTGAGAGATCTGGAGAATGTGCTGGCAGGGCAGCAGTTGAACAGTGTCTGTATCCAAAAAGGCCCGTACAGGTCCTGCAACACGCGGTCGTGCATTATCCTGCTGAAATGTAGGGTTTCGCAGGGATCAAATGAAGGGTAGACCCACGGGTCGTAACACATATGAAATGTAACGTCCACTGTTGAATGTGCCGTCAATGCAAACAAGAGGTGACCGAGAACTGTAATCAATGGCATATCCTACCATCACGTCGGGTGATACGCCAGTGTGGCAATGTCGAAAACGCGCTTAAAAAGTGCGTTCACCGCAATGTCACCAAACACGGCTGCGACAATAATGATGCTGTAAACAGAACCTAGACTCATCCGAAAAAATGACGTTTTGCCATTCGTACACCCAGCTTCGTGGTTGAGTAAATCATCGCAGGCGCTCCTGTCTGTGATGCAGCGTCAATGGTAACCGCAGCCATGGTCTCCGAGCTGATAGTCCGTTCTGCTGCAAACGTCGTCGAACTGTTCGTGCAGATGGTTGTTGTTGTGCAAACGTTCCCATCTGTTGAATCAGGGATCGAGACGTGGCTGCACGATCCGTTACAGCCATGCGGATAAGATGTCTGTCATCGTGACCAACGCGAGCAGCAATGTCGCGATACCATAAACCGCAATCGCGATAGGATACAATCTGACCTTTATCAAAGTCGGAAACGTGATTGTACGCATTTCTCCTTCTTACACAAGGAATCACAACAACGTTTCACCAGACAACGCCGGTCAACTGCTGTTTGTGTATGAGAAATCAGTTGGAAACTTTTCTCATGTCAGCATGTTGTAGGTGTCGCCACCGGCGCCAACCTTGTATGAATGCTCTGAAAAGCTAATCATTTGCACATCACAGCATCTTCTTCCTGTTCGTTAAATTTCGCGTCTGTAGCACGCCATCTTCGTGGTGTAGCAATTTTAATGGCCAGTAGTGAATATTATTATTATTTTCTCCTTGTTCTTTATGTTACTCCTTCTCCTCCTCGTTATAATCATCTCCTCTTTCTTGTACCTCTTACCCCATTGATTCACATACGCACATCATACTGCCTGAAATGGAGACCCATCTATAACCATTCAGAGGTTGTTGAGATATATCTTCTGAGCACTTTCATGTAAGGGATCCAGTCTCCAGTGGTTCATTAAAGAGTAATAGCGTCATTATAATTTATTCAGTTCGTTATTTATTTGCTATTTTCTTTTAGACTGCTATATAAATACAAGAACAGACTAAACGTTGTACATGATTTGACATGAAAAACAGCGCACAATATTGTAACAGAATTTCAAATGTGTTTGTGTAAACAAGTGCCAGGTGCATTGCCGCAGTGTTCCCGTCAGATCATCGAAGATTAGCGCTATCGGAAAATTGAGGGCCTACTTGATTGAGGGGTAGCGAATCCCATCTCATAAACTGACAATTGCCGGGAGTGCGGTGTGCTGAGCACATGCTCCTCTGTATCTGCATCCAGTGACATCTGTGAGCTAAGGATGGGATGGTGGTTCGTCAGTACCATTCGGCCTTCCTGGGTCTTTCAGATGGAGTCAGTTTTGGTATAACTAAGCATTATGTTATTTAAGGGAAAAATCTACATAAAAGAAGAAAAATATTTTTTTTAAAAACTCTGCATACTCCAGTTGGCCATGTGGCACATAGGTACTGTTCAACTGGAATTGCGAAGGCACATACAGTCGGTGTGGTACACTATACTGTATTGCTAAATCATAAATTTTGTAGTTTATAATTCTGACTACACTACTATACTTGGTGTTAGAGCCAAGCTAGAGTTCTCCTCGTCTGGATACACCGCGGCCGGCGTGATGAGGCACAGCTCAGGATTCATGGGGGCTGTGGTGCCGTGCCACCCAAAGTATAGTGATTATGAGATGGCTGTCAGCCTCATGAAATCCTTCCTAGTTGTCACTGGGACTCATTTCACTGCAGCCGGAAGGCTGTTGTAGATGGATATTCTGTCTTGGTGCATCGTGTTGTCGTGGTGTACTGCCTCTTCTTGCTCATCTCTCAGCCATGTGTGTTTGCACTTCATAAGCTGACATTTTAGCTGTCAGCGAGTTTAGCTTATACCAGAGTTCCTGATTGCTTATTATAGACGGTTGTGTTGCCAGAGACGTTCCTGTTGTGGTCTCTAACATCTCCTCTAATAGCACATCGCCAGACGACGTGGTCTGGGTTGCCGATTACTCCTCATTCGCGAGTATCGGTGTTACGTTGTCGTATTTTCAGTAAGTAGCTGGGATATGGACCATGCCCAAGAGGTAGTGCATAGCTCTCTTGGTCGGATGAAAGTATATTCTTGATCTTTTTTATGTTATGAAGGAACTGGTAAGGTCTCCTCCATATTTATGCCCTGTCCCAGATTTCTTGCCAATCTCTATCAATGCTCCCTTTTTCGATGTGGCTCTTGCGCCCAGTATCTGGATCGTAATTTTCTCACTTTTTGAGCCAATACTGATAACCTCTCTTTCGTACAGCTAGGTCCAGTTTCTTATCGCAGTCACGTTGCTTCTATAAAAATCCCTTTATAACATAGAAGAAGCCTGTAGTATGCAATAACCATAGCGTATGACACACAGCACACGACACAGACTAGTGCAACATTCCCCAGACGGAACACTCCACTGTGACTTGGTTACCGTCACGTGGGATATCAGCTCAGAATAGCGGCGTTGTACCGCTCCTTCGTCGCACTCAGTGAGATGACATCCACGAGGAGCATATTTATTGGCCAGATCATCATCAGGAAACGTATTTATACTACAGTGTTTCACTGTTGATGAACAACTAACACTGTAGGAAAAACGAGCTCAAGGCAGAACCGAGCAGTGGGCAATACTGAATGCAAGCTTAAAGGCAAAGAGTAAAATGGGTGCTACTGTTGTCAAAATACGTACCGTGAGCGAATACGAACAAGACTCATACACCACTATTTTTAGTGCAGTACAGATACAAAGATAATTAGGGCAAGCAACCAAACGAACTGCAATAGCTCCGTAACGCGTCGCTATACCAATAAACTCTGAAGGTATTCCTGAGCAGCCTCTGAAAGTTTGAAGTTCATATATGGTGTTGTAAGGGGGGGGGGGGGGGGTATAAGTGCAGATGTTTCTACTGATGACTGTGGACAGTGTACTGAACAACGTAACATCAGTATTCATTTACAGACCAGTAATTATAGTTCTTACGAGGAGTATGTTTGTAGGTTGGTTTGTACCTCCAGATACGCCCGGCACAAGCAACCCATTAGTGCTTTTCCCCTCGACAGCCGGTCAGGTAGTGAAGTGACGACGCTTGGAGGCAAAACGGATAATTTATACTGACAGGTGTAGTCCACTTTGTGGTGCAGTTACGACCGTGCAGAGAACATCATGCAGTAAATTATGTGATGTGTTTGCGGGAAGACCGTTAGACTCGGAGGGGGGAAAAACACCTAAAACACTGCACTGAAGCTGGTGCGAATTAAAGTACAGTTACCACAGCATCTGTACCAGTACCTGTAATACCCAGCATTTGGTATACAACGGTTGTACCTGATATCAGGGCAACTGCGTTCAATAGTGCCATCCACTGGTGAAATCGTTTTATTGTCAATATAGTAGGGTAAGGTGGGGTAAACCCGACCGCCTTCTGTTTGTGAGAAGCGGCAAAGCGGAGCGATTTCGCATTAGTGTTACCATATAGAGCATTCGAAATAACGAAAATGTCACCTTGACAGCTTTTCCGCATTTGATATTTAGACACTCAAGACAGGAAGTATTTTCGATTGTTTCAATTTAAGTTTTGTGCAAATTGCATTACTAGTTTTATCGTATTAACTAAAACGATCGCAAAACAAACAGTAAGTGATTTTGTAGTGCATAACTGACCTATTCAGTGTATGTATACTTTTTGTTGGAAATTTATTGTAAATTGTTTGTATGTGTGTTAAATGGAAAATGGCATGGTAGGGTAAAGCCGAAAGCTAAATGGTGGGGTAAATCCGACCACGTATTTTTTATCGTTTATGTGTATGGAATTATTTATTTATGGAAACAAAGTGAATTTTTGTTTTTCATGAAAATTGTACGAAATTACAAACAAAAAACGAAAATACACAATCACAAAGATATTCGCCGAGCAGTTGCTCCATTGCAAATGGGAATCTCTTGACGAGCTGTCGTTAGTGATTTTAACATTCTGAGATCGACATTGCTGTTGCACCACCGTGCAATGAAATCATCTTTTTTCAATTAAAATTTCCATTCATTTAAATTTCAGTACATTTAGTACTCTACACATTGTTGTTTTTTGAATACGTTTTGTTCATTTATGTAAAAAACATAATTGCTTATAATTATTTCCCAAAGAAACCGTTCATTTAGAACTACTTGTGTGCAAAATCAGCCAAAGAAATAGGGGGTCGGATTTACCCCACCATTTTTGCAAATGGCAGAAATGGACGTTTCTTAAAATACGGATATCTCGAAAACTATTGGTGGTATAACAAAAATATTTTGCAAACATTTGCTCCTTTATATAACCTATAATTTAACGTATATAACATTAACATCCGACCTCGGATTAGCGTTTTATAGCCACAAGAAATTACTAGGTCGGTTTTACCCCACCTTACCCTATTCTTTTCAATATCTTGTGTCTTATATTTCATGTTACAAATGTAATGATGAGGTTCTTTCGAAACGCGTGATGTGATTATAAAACAAAATTACTTAGAGCGTAGGACAAGTGTATTAACAGTTAGTCTCGGTATGGCCGCGGATCTACTTAGTAGTTATCTTTCTGTAGCGATAAAGTAGTAGACCAATACACTGGAGAAAATGATATGGCCGAGAATGGCTTAGCAATGGATAGAAGTTGTTTCGACTGGTTCAAGGTATGATAGAACAACAAAACGAAAACCGGGAGGCGTTGAGTGCGTCGACTACAATAAATGTGCGGCTTCAGCGCTTACTGAGAATGTCAGGCGGCACAAGCGTGACGAATATTAACTCGCGTCTTCGTGAGACCGTACTCGAAGCTGGCGAGCGCGGTCGGAGCGGGAGAGGGCTGTGTGTGCACAGCGTCGCTGAGTGCCTATCTGGGACTGACAAATAGCCTTCGTCGTCACTTGGCAGTAATTTGATGGCCGCGCCGCTGCGGTCGGTCTTTGTCATCCGTCAAGTCTCTGCTCCGCGGGGCCCTCCGCGGTCCGTCAACCACCGTCTGCTGCAGCCGGGTTCGTCTTCCCAGTTACGTAACGGAATGAGGCAGCTCGCAGTGAAATCATAGCGCACGGGTCCGCAATGAACAAGATACGTCACTGCAGATGACGGATGACGGATGACGGCCTTCCCCTCATCTGCTGGGGTAGATACAACGCAGTGCACGGAGATAGCATACTGAGGGGGGCGTCTCGATAGTGAAATGCTGGAAAGGTCTTCGAGCTAGAATCAACGGCCCTACCTGTCATACGAGAGTCATTTCAAAACTCCAACACACTGCGCATGCGCGACCATTTCGGTGGCGAGATCAAGTTGAAATTTATGTCAGTTGTGGGCGAGACCTCAGGCGTGACGGTCGTATAGGTGTGGGCTGGTTGGCTTGACTGTGTTGTAATTCAGTTGTAAAATGGAAGTTGAAACTGTGTCAGGTCGGATTACACGCTGTGGCCAGCCTTCCTTAATCAAAATCGAATCCCCTACGTACAAAAATCCCATACGGAAATTTTACAACGCTTTGAGAGAGATTTATAGGGATAGTGTAGTGGATCGTAGCACAGTATCAAGATAGTCTGCTCCTTTTCGTGAAGGTCGGTAGGCACTGAGGGCAACCCAAGAAGCGAAAGGCCATCAACTGCAACAGGCTACACCTCTCAGGTTATTGTTAACGACATTTAGAGGGACGATCGACGAAAAACACACGAGAAAATTGCATAACAGGGCAGAATGTCTGTCACTTCAGTTTACTGAAAAGTCAAAGACGGAAACAGTTGCTGCCAGATGGTTCCGCATGATCTGAGATATAAGCAGGAAGCAGGTCGCAAAAGAATCGCGAAGAAATTGCTTCAACGTTGTCCGCCCCAATAGCTGGGTCAGCGCGTTGGATTGCTACACACGGGGTCCCGGGTTCGGTTCCCGGCTGGGGAGGGAGATCTTCTCCTCTCAGGGTCCGGCCGGGGTGGCCGAGTGGTTCTAGGCGTTTCAGTCTGGAACCGCGCGACCGCTACGGTCACCGGTTCGAATCGTGCCTCGGGCATGGATGTGTGTGATGTCCTCAGGTTAGTTAGGTTTAAATAGTTCTAAGTTCTAGGGGAGTGATGACCTTAGAAGTTAAGTCCCATAGTGCTCAGAGCTATTTGAACCATTTTTTTGCTGTTTATCAACCAATTCTGCGGGACCAATTACGCGCGCCGTTGGGGAACGCTGTCCTTGAAGGAATACAAAAAATGTGGTTTATGAAGAACGTATAAACGGGTGCAATCCATGTCTCTACGACTGAAAACTCTGTAATTTTATTTGACAATATAACATTCTAGCTAGCTAAGGTCGAATTATCTCATACGATGACGCATTTTTCAGTAACGTGATATTTATTCGTATAACTAACCTCCGCCACACACCGTTGGGTAGCTTGCGGAGTATAAATGTAGATGTAGATACACACACAAAATTTTCTGCGTGTTTTATTAATTCTTTGTTTCTTCACTCAAATTTTTCCAAGCAGCAGTCTGCGGGTTGTTTGTTGACTCGTTTCATGTCCAACTGGCTTGGGCTATCACTGAATCATTTAATGATTGCCAGTTAAAGGCTGCATCAATTACTTAAGTCACCCGAATGTGTTTGTCTTTACTTTCTCGATCACGAGTGAAAGTTTCCCAAGTTCTTAACGCGACGCGTGCATTGCCAAGGTGACTAGAAACGGCGTGTTCCACGACGGTTCAGAAACGACTGTATGTCCTGTTAGCCAGACAGCGGTAACTCGTCGTTAATGGAAACGCACACTCGAGAAGTGACTGTACTGTATCTCCGGGAGAGAGATGAGGTAACTTCGACGCTAGGTAGAGCAACGAACTTATCACCATCCGAAAACAAGGTAGCCAAACTCTTTCCAGAAGCGTTAAGGAATAGTTACTCACGACCGTCGTGCGGTTTAATATAGCAATGCCGCACTATCTCAAAGTATCGAATTTATTGGAAACTTTAATTCTTGTGGTTCGAGGCTATCAACAATTGTTAGCACTATTGATTAAAGTAATGCAATAAAATTTTTAACATGAACTTTACCAAACGGATAACGGCGGTTTTCCTCACACATCATATAGGACTAAAAATATTTCATTCAGTAATTTTTTTCTGGGTGACGTTTTCTTTTTGTGAGATATTATATACCGCGTGGTTGTAATCAAAGTGCAGCTACCCACAGATGTCCAGAGTGGCCTGTAATTGTCGTATTGCAGCGAAACTTGGTAGATATTCTAATGCGTTAGCGCGTAACCAATTTACGCTGGCAACAAAATAGTTCCAGTTTTAGCCACCAGGAGCAAATCTCGCTCTGTGAATGCAGGAAAGGAGTATAAAAAACATTTCTGTAAAATCGGGCCCTGTTTCAACCGTTTCCCGAGGACAAATCCCTAGCAATACCGGAAATTGAACCCGGGTCCTCCGCATGGCAGACAGCTACGGACACACACGCACTGGAATTAAGATTAAACAATTATTTACAAGTCACAAATCTCGTGTTATGGAACATTTTAGTTCAGAATCTGATCTAGTTAAAGATATAAATTGAAACGAGCGCTTGGGTGGGATAGGAGAAAGACACAAAAATGTATTAAAGCAATTCAGAAACATTAAATTCAAATAGGATTTACAATGTGAGGGCTAAAGGTACTCCCGCAGGAACTCGTCTGCACGGATGCGTGTAGGGTAACAATTTGCTTTCGTCAATATAGAAGGACGCTCGCCACAGAATGCCTGCATAACTGAATCTCTGGAGCCACCTGCACGGGTAAAACGTCAGCGGAAATGCTGTTTAACTAGCCGAGGACCTAACGAAGTGTCAGTCTCTCTTGACTCACGCTGGTGGTAAGTCTGTAATTATTTGCGCTAGGGCGACAGACACTGTTGATGGCGGCATGGCGTAGCGCGCGCTCCACTCTAACCTGTATTTCGAAATAAATTGGTAAAAATTGCTGACAAGGTGTTAGCGTATTTCTGCTCCTCACGGACCAGTGCCTGCGTTGCCTAATAACCAGCACGTGATGTCATCAGTCGAGAATAACACATTACAGTAAGTTAAAATGCCGATGGTTTTCTTGAGCTTTTCCTTAAAAACAACAGCCGTTTCTTTTGATGATTGGGAAGTGCGAAATGTGTTACGAGGATTTTTGTGATTTAGAGTCCGAGGGCCATAGACACGGGTTCACAGGTAGATGGCGTGTTTCTTGACTTCCGCAAGGCGTTCGATACAGTTCCCCACAGTCGTTTAATGAACAGAGTAAGAGCATATGGACTATCAGACCAACTGTGTGACTGGATTGAACAGTTCCTACATAACAGAATACAGCATGTCATTCTCAATGGAGAGAAGTCTTCCGAAGTAAGAGTGATTTCATATGTGCCACAGAGGCGTGTCGTAGGACAGTTGATATTCACAATATATATAAATGACCTTGTGGATAACATCGGAAATTCACTGAGGCTTTTTGCGGATGATGCTGTAGTATATCGAGAGGTTGTAACAATAGAAAATTGCACTGAAATGCGGGAGGATCTGCAACGAATTGACGCATCGTGCAGGGAATGACAATTGAATCTCAATGTAGACAAGTGTAATGTGCTGCGAATACACACAAAGAAAGATCGCTTATCATTTAGCTGCACTATAGCAGGTCAGCAACGGTAAGCAGTTAATTCCATAAATTATCTGGGAGTAGTGATTTAAAATAGAATGAGCATATAAAACTAATCGTCGGTAAAGCAGATGCCAGACTGAGATTAATTGGAAGAATCCTAAGGAAATGCAATCCGAAAAGAAAGGAAGTAGGTTACAGTACACTTGTTCGTCCACTGCTTGAATACTGCTCACCGGTGTGGGATCCGTACCAGATAGGGTCGACAGAAGAGAGAGAGAGATCCAACGGAGAGCGGCGCGCTTCGTTACAGGATCATTTAGTAATCGCGAAAGCGTTACGAAGATGATAGATAAACTCCAGTGGAAGACCCTGCAGGAGAGACGCTCAGTAGTTCGGTACGGGCTTTTGTTGAAGTTTCGAGAACATACCTTCACCGAGGAGTCAAGCAGTATATTGCTCCCTCCTACGTATATCTCGCGAAGAGACCATGAGGATAAAATCAGAGAGATTAGAGCCCACACAGAAGCATACCGACAATCCTTTCTACGAACAGTACGAGACTGGAATAGAAGGGAGAACCGATAGAGGTACTCAGGGTACCCATCGAGCGAGGTGGCGCCGTGGTTAGCACACTGGACTCGCATTCGGGAGGACGACGGTTCAATCCCGTCTCCAGTCATCCTGATTTAGGTTTTCCGTGATTTCCCTAAATCGTTTCAGGCAAATGCCGGGATGGTTCCTCTGAAAACGGCACGGCCGATTTCCTTCCCCATCCTTCCCTAACACAAGCTTGTGCTCCGTCTCTAATGACCCACTGTCGACGGGACGTTTAAAAAAAAAACACTAACACTAACCACGAGGTACCCTCCACCACACACCGTCAGGTGGCTTGCAGAGTATGGATGGAGATGTAGATGTGGAATGCAGAAGATTAGAATGAGGACCTCGAACAAAGCTAATGAAAAGACATCAAGAAGAGGGGAAGCAGATGATCGTAAAACAGAAATTGAAAGGAGCTTACCATGTTTAATCCTCCTACAGTCTCGACCACTTTGTTCCCAACCATAGTTGCGCTGCACTTCAGAGTTACTTTTCAGGTTTTACCAATGGACGCTTTGTAAACCCAGGGATAAAGTACGACACAGCAAATTTTATATAAATAATAAACTTTAATGCATTTGAAAGAGAACAAATAAGTAACTGGCTTTGAAAAGGCCAAAATCGGCCCTAATTTCGCTAATATTATGAGAAAGCACAACTTAGATAATCAAAAAAAAAGTCATAGGCAATGACTGAAATTGAATTATGTCGCCTCTGAAGTGGTTCGGACCGCGGCCTCTACTGCAACGGGAGTGAGGAGCTCAAACCATTGCGCATGTCTGGGGCGCCGAATAGAAGAAAATCGTTTACCTGTGAGGTGAGTCAATAAACGGATTGTATTAATACTGAAGAGGTGTATTCTTCGTGCAAACTTTTTTTAAATGGAACAATCCCTATGGATATTACGAAACTAAGAGTAGGGTAAATTAGACTGTCAACGGTGTCTGTCTGCGGTCCGAGTCGTTCACAAGGTATCGCATTTGGAAAAGTTCCCTCACCGACACTTGTCTGTGCCATTGAACCTGCGTAGTTGCTAGGTACGATGTGGCTATGTTCGCTTACAGTGTGTTTGTGTGTTCCTTGAGTACACTGCGATTTCCTAGTCAGTGTGTAACAGTCCGAGCAGTAGTTCGTGAGCGGACGATGGGATTCATCAATGCAGAAGAAGCTGATGGTGTTGGAGAATACAGGGAGGATGCAGTTCGTTCTTGTACGGTGTATGCGGCAAGACATGCCAGTAAACATCGACCATCTCGGCAGTTATTTATCAGCCTCTCCAACCAGTTACGTGAAAGTGGTAATGTAACAGCGAGACAGCCTGACAAAAAGAATCAAATGACGACAGAAGAGGATGAAATCAATGTTCTTTTTGCTGTTGCAGTTGATCTGCACGTTAGCTCCCGCGCAATCGCAGGAAGGAGCCGCATGAGTCAGGCCAGTGTCCTATCCATTCTCCATCGACATAGGTTCCATCACTATCACATCTCTCTGCATCAAGACCTGCACGAAAACAATTATGAGAATCGTGTTGCGTTCTGTACGTGAAAGTTAAGATAGGATACTCCAGATGTATCTTGTTTAGTGATGAGGCCATATTTAGCAATCATAGCCAGATAAACCGCCAAAACATACACTATTGGTCTGTCGACGATTCCCGCTGGCTTAAAGTGGAATAGCAGCGTCGATGGAGTGGGATAGTGAACGATCAGCTCATAGGTCTGGTTTTCGTTTTCTGAACTCGCACAAGTATCGCAGCCTCCCATTAGAGCATCTTCCACGGATGCTGGAAGACATTCCTCTGCAGTATACGAGGAACCTGTGACACCAACATGATAGCTGTCTAGCCCACGTGTTCCAAATACTACGGCAGGTCTTCACGAATTACTTACAAATCGTTAGAATGGACGTAGAGGACTTGTACCTTGGCCGCTCGTTCACCGGATTTGACACCTGTAGACTTCTTTTCCGTGGGGAAAGCTGAAAGACACTGTCTTGAAGGACATACCAACTACACTCGATGATAAATAACGACACTGCGCCGAAATGCTACCACGTGTGCAGCATATACAAGACTGGAAGAGTGGACTGCCGATCACGATGGCCATTTTGAACACAACCTGTGATGGTCAATTGTCTCGTTACCGGTCAGAATCCACATAAATATTGCATGCATTGGTGTGGTACCACAGTTATTCTGGAAGTATCGTTGTGGGTGCTTTTCAAAATACGATGTTTCATAAACGACTCCTGCTAGAATCCTGCAACAAACGTCAATGATATTCTAATTTACCCACTTTCCGTTTAACGTCAGTAATCACTATTCTATTTTTTAAAAAGTGTGTATTTGCACAAAAATACACTCTCTAATATATATATAGGGTATTACAAAAACCTACGGCCAAACTTTCAGGAAACATTCCTCACACACAAATAAATAAAAGATGTCATGCGGACATTTGTCTGGAAACGCTTAGTTTCCATGTTAGAGTTCATTTTAGTTTCTTCCACCTACGCTCAGTGGAGCACGTTATCATGATTTCATACGGGATACTCTACCTGTGCTGCTAGAACATGTGCCTTTACAAGTACGACACAACATGTGGTTCATGCACGATGGACCCTTGCACATTACAGTCGAAGTGTTCGTACGCTTCTCAACAACAGATTCGGTGACCGATGGATTGGTAGAGGCGGACCAATTCCATGGCCTCCACGCTCTCCTGACCTCAACCCTCTTGACTTTCATTTATGGGGGCATTTGAAAGCTCTTGTCTACGCAACCCCGGTACCAAATGTAGAGACTCTTCGTGCTCGTATTGTGGACGCCTGTGATACAATACGCCATTCTCCAGGGCTGCATAAGCGTATCAGGGATTCCATGCGACGGAGGGTGGATACATGTATCCTCGCTAACGCAGGACATTCGAACATTTCCTGTAACAAAGTGTTTGAAGTCACGCTGGTACGTTCTGTTGCTGTGTGTTTCCATTCCATGATTAATGTGATTTGAAGAGAAGTAATAAAATGAGGACGGGGCAAGAGTCGTTCTTGGGTAGCTGAGATGGTAGAGCACTTCCCGCGAAAGGCAACGGTCCCAAGTTCGAGTCTCGGTCCGGAACACAGTTTTAATCTGCCAGGCAGCTTCATATCAGCGCACACTCCGCTGTAGAGTGAAAATTTCATTCTTGTGTGCAAGTTATTGGTGACAAGTACGCCGACGTAAGGAGATTGGCACGGAAACGACGCCCCCGGTGTTGGCGGGGCTGTCTCGCGCCGACTGCGTGAGGTCTAGCGCGGCGGGCGGTGACTGTCCGTGAGTTATGCCGGGAGCCTCGGCGCGCCGGGCTGCGCAAATAGGCTCGTCACGAGCGCCTCTGGCGGCCGCGGGGGCAACTTGTCTCGCCGCCTGCGCCGCGCATCGCCGCGATTACGGCTTTCTGCCCGTCCCCCGTGCACTGCGCCGTGTCGCGGCCTGTGGTCCTCTGACGGCAACCCGTTGCCACCTACGCACACTGAGAAATCGTGTACGCGTCGCGTCCCGGCAACAGAGGTCTGTATCCTGCGAGGGTGCACCATTTTAGATGATTTCCCAGGTAGCAACAAGTGAGGAGCAAGCCACAGTGCAAAGTGTAATTTTATTCAGCCTCCCTCTGGTCACGAGAAATGCTACAATTCCTTTCCGATTGTCAATTACGAGGCGTGGCAATTCTCCGGTCCCTGTCGCTGAGGCTCTCCTTGCGCCGTATCACCACTGAAACGTTCCTTTCGAATGTTCTTCGGAGCTCCCGTGGCGTCGTGTGGCGCAAAGTGACCGCCGAGGCCGCGGTGTGAATCCAAGCACTCTCGGCTTTGTCCGCCGCGATTCAAATTACGTGACGTACTGCTCCGCCGATTTCATTGCTGTTCATTTTTGGAACACAACCTACGACGACCTCAGAGACAGAATTGATAACACTTTCTGCACGACCTGACCTTCACTTTGCAGGACAGTGCTCAAGCACGTGCAGCGCAAGCTGCGACTGATTTGTTTGAGTGGTGGGGCTGCTAAGTGCTGTACCACCTACTGCACTCCCCTGACGTAACCCCTCGTAAGTCCGAATCGATTTATAAACTGAAGGAAATACTTCAGAAATGACACAAATTAGTCTGGCTCCAAAAAATGGTTCAAACGGCTCTAACAAGGGAACCTCCCCATCGCACCCGTCTCAGATTTAGTTATACGTTGGCACAGTGGATAGGCCTTGAAAAACTGAACACAGAGCAATCAAGAAAATAGAAAGAACTCGTGTGGAACTATGAAAAAAATAAGCAAAATATACAAACTGAATAGTCCATGCGAAGACAAGCAACATCAAGGATAACCTGAGCTCAGGAACGCCGTGGTTAGCGTGAGCAGTTGCGGAACGAGAGGTCATTGGTTCAAGCCTTCCTTGGAGCGTAATTTTTATTTTTATTTTCAGATAATTATCAAAGTTCAGGCACTCACACATAATCAACTTCGCTCTCCAAAACTGCAGGATATGCTCAGATTTGATTGGACATATGCAGGATTTGACGGTCTACACACGGAAAAATTTGAAAACGTTAAAAACATATGTTTTGACAGAGCACAGGGAAAAGTGTGCGACTGTGAAACTGTTGGATTCATTTGTTGCAGTTTATGTGACAAATTCTTATGTTTTCAACACTTTTTGGGAGTAATTCTCACATCCACAAGAAAACCTAAATCGGGCAATGTTGAAGAATCTTTTTACCCATTCGCCAAGTGTACAAGTTAGGTGGGTCGACAACATATTCCTGTCATGTGACGCACCTGCCCTCACCAGTGTCGTATAGAATATATCAGACGTATTTTCCTGTGGAGGAATCGGTTGACCTATGACCTTGCGATCAAATGTTTTCGGTTCCCATTGGAGAGGCACGTCCTTTCGTCTACTAATCGCACGGTTTTGCGGTGCGGTCGCAAAACACAGACACTAAACTTATTATAGTGAAGAGAGACATCAATGAACGAATGGACAGATCATAACTTTGCGAAAACAAAGGAACTTTTCACTTGAGGGGAGACTTGGACCAAGGACCTCTCGTTCCGCAGCTGCTGACGCTAACCACGGGACCACGGCGTTCCTGAGCTCAGGTTCTCCTTGACGTTGGCTATCTTCGCATGGACTACTCAGTTTGTATATTTTGCTTATTTTTTTCATAGTTCCACACGACTTCTTCCTGTTTTCTCGATTGATCTGTGTTCATTGTTTCAAGGTCTATCCACTGTGCCAACTTATAACTAAATCTGAGGGGGGTGCGATGGGGAGGTTCCCTTGTAAGCACTATGGGACTTAACATCTGAGGTCATCAGTCCCCTAGAACTTAGAACTACTAGAACCTAACTAACCTAAGGACATCACACACATCCATGCCCGTGGTTGCCGGCCGCAGTGGCCGAGCGGTTCTAGGCGCTACAGTCTGGAACCGCGCGACCGCTACGGTCGCAGGTTCGAATCCTGCCACGGGCATGGATGTGTGTGCTGTCCTTAGGTTAGTTAGGTTTCAGTAGTTCTAAGTTGTAGGGGACTGATGACCTCAGATGTTGAGTCCCATAGTGCTCAGAGCCATTTGAACCGTACCCATGGCTGAGGGCAGTGCAGAGGTGCCGTTTGAGGTCAAATACAATGGCACAACCTACGGCCTTTGGCTAGCATCGGAAGTACATATTGAAGCATGTTTCCATGTTGCTGTGCACCGCCTCCAGCTTGTGCAGTGAGCTGTCTTTGTGCCATCAGCCCGCCGGCCGTGCGCCTGTGCGGGCAGCCCTCCCCCACCCCCCACCCACGGCTATCGCGGCATCTCGCCGCTAATGCTTCGGAATTAGCGATTGTGTTCGGCGCAGCTGCGCCGCCCGCGGCCCGCGGCTCGGCTCTGGACGCCGTTCCAGGCTGCTCCGAGCCCTGCTGCGCTCTGCCGTGCTCCACTTTGTCACCCGCCCTCACACGCTGCGTCTACGTGGGCTCCCGAGTCCGGTTCTTCACAAACTGATTTCCCAGTGCCACTTCTGGTTGGCCAAGTTAACACTTCAACATCGATTATGGAATTGCGGGTTTGGCTACCGGATTGCAGCTCCCACAATCGATTTTCGCTCTATGTAAACGCTGTACCGCATTTCCACCGTACTCTGATTGTCAGAAGGTGTAAGGAGTATGTAGAGGGTCTATACAAGGGCGATGTACTTGACGACAACACTATGGAAATTGAAGAGGACGTAGATGAAGATGAAATGGCAGATATGATACTGCGTGAAGAGTTTGACAGAACACTAAAAATCTGAGTCTGAACAAGGTCCCGGGAGTAGACAGCATTTCATTAGAACTGCTGACAGCCTTGGGAGAAGCAGTTCTGACAAAACTCTACCATCTGGTGAGCAAGATCTATGAGACAGGCGAAATACCCTCAGACGTCAAGAAGAATATAATAATTCCAATCCCGAAGGAAGCAGGTGATGACAGCTGTGAAAATTACCGAACTATCAGTTTAATAAGCCATGGCTGCAAAATACTAACACGAATTCTTTACAGACGAATGGAAAAACTAGTAGAAGCCGACCTCGGGGAAGATCAGTTTGGATTCCGTAGAAATGTTGGAACACGTGAGGCAATACTGACCCTACGACATATCTTAGAAGGTAGATTAAGGAAAGGCAAACCTACGTTTCTATAATTTGTTGACTTAGATACAGCTTTTCACAATGTTGACTGGAATAATCTCTTTCAAATTCTGAAGGTGGCAGGGGTAAAATACAGGGAGCGAAAAGCTATTTACAATTTGTACAGAAAGCAGATGGCATTTATAAGAGTCGAGGGGCATGAAAGGGAAGCAGTGGTTGGAAATAGAGTGTGACAGGGTTGTATCCTCTCCCCGATGTTATTCAATCTCTATATTGAGCGAACAGTGAAGGAAACAAAGAAAAATTAAGATTAGGTATTAAAATCCATGGAGAAGAAATAAAAACTTTGAGGTTCGCCGATGACATTGTAATTCTGCCAGAGACAGCAAAGGACTTGGAAGAGCAATTGAACGGAATGCACATTGTCCTGAAAGGAGGGTACATGATGAACATCAACAAAAGCAAAACTAGGGTAATGGAATGTAGTCGAATTAAATCGGGTGATGCTGATGGAATTAGATTAGGAAATGAGACACTTAAAGTAGTAAAAGTGTTCTGCTATTTGGGAAGCAAAATAACTGATGATGGTCAAAGTAGAGAGGATATAAAATGTAGACTGTCCGTGCCAAGAAAAGCGTTTCTGAAGAAAAGAAATTTGTTAACATCGAGTATAAATTTAAGTATCAGGAAGTCGTTTCTGAAAGTATTTGTATGGAGTGTAGCCATGTATGAAAGTGATACGTGGACGATAAATAGTTTGGACAAGAAGAGAATAGAAGCTTTCGAAATGTGATGCTACAGAAGAATGAAGAAGATTAGATGGGTAGATCACATAACTAATGAGGTGGTTTTGAATAGAATTGGGGTGAAGAGATTTTGTGGCACAACCTGACTAGAAGAAGGGATCGGTTGGTAGGGCATGTTTTGAGGCATCAAGGGTTCACCAATTTAGTATTGGAGGGCAGCGTGAAGGGTAAAAATCGTAGAGGTAGACCAAGAGATGAATACGCTTAGCAGATTCAGTAGGTACTGGGAGATGAAGAAGCTTGCACAGGATAGAGTAGCATGGAGAGCTTCATCAAACCAGTCACAGGACTGAAGACCACAACAAAAACAACAACAACTGATTGTCAGGTCACCACATTCCTAAAAAGAAAAAGTTCATTAATGTATAGGAAATGATTTTATTTGGCCTGAAGGTGGAAAAGGTGGGAAAGTATTAGACCGACCATCTTTCATTTCCTTTATTTGAAGCAGGTTTGTGACTAAATTCAAAACTTCCTCTCAGAGACAAGTCAGCTGTTGACGGGATGTGAAGGTAATTTCAGGAGGTCCCAAAGGACGTGTGATAGCACTTTTACTATTTACAGTGAATACAGGATGTAACAAAAATATATGGTCAAACTTACAGGAAGCAATTCATCACACGAAGAGGAGGACAACGTGTTACATGGATATAAGTTTGGAAACTATTTACACTGGTGTCCAAAATTAAAGCAACAAACCACTGTTTGCCTGTCCTCTGTCTAATCTGCTACATAATCTTACTAATTGTTAACCAGATGTCCGTACGGTCGTGTTCTGCGCGGATGGCATTCCGATCAACGGATAATCATGCCAGCGACGACGCCAGGGCACCTATGAAACGAGGTGGTGTTCTCCGGGTAGCCCCACATCCACATTCGCTGTGGCACACACAGTCACAGACGGTACAGTGTGGCACTGAAAAAGTGCCTACGAGACACTCTGCGATGGAGAAACACAGAAAGAAAGGAAGCAGCGCAGTCGCAAAATGTTGTGGCCCGAAGGCTTAATGTGAATCGTTCTGTTGTTTCTCGGATGTGGCGACAGTTTAGAGAGACTGAAATACTACCCTAAAGACCAGGGCAGGGCCGACCACCTGTGACTTTAGAAGAGCACGTTTGATTTTTATTGTATAGGAAGACACACATTAGAGACTCACTAGCTTGGCTACCACCACATATCCCGCTTACGAGTTCACTCACGTCCACATAGGTACTGTATTTTCTCCAAGCCATGGACCTTGCTGCGGTCGGGGAGATTGCGTGCCTCAACAATAAAGACAGCCGTAGAGCTGGAGTTACTACATCGGAGACGCCAGTCTGACTCGACGTACCTGTAGAGGGCCAGCATCCTTGTCAGTAAGCACAGAGGAAACGGGCTGAACGCTGACTGATCCGGCCTTGCTACATTAGCCAACGTGACCTTGCTATGTTGGTACTGCGAACGGCTGAAAGCAAAGGGATACCACAGCCGTTATACTTCCCGAGGACGCGTATCTTGATTGAACGCATGGAGAGCTGTACTGAAGACAACAACAATAACGTCGTCCGGTACGAATTTTAATTTGACATGTGTTGCTACATGTTGCAGTACAGTTACGTATCGTTTCCGAGCCTGTGGAGACAAGGACGTTATAGTTAGGATTTTGATTCAGGCACAGAGACATTCTCTGCGCAGGACTAAATTTCTATATTAGCGTCGACGAAATAGGTAAAAAAATAGTATGATATAACAGCGAGTAGTTTGGCATCAGCAGCCTTATTGAGGCAACAACGTTATCAGGAATTATACGCTTATTCCAGTCTTTGGAACTGTAAAAATATCAGAATAACATTCCTGGCGAAATAGTGGAGACTTCGTATCTTATTAAACTGCCGTTTTTTTGTTGTTGATCGTTAACTGATTAAATGTAAACATTTATTTTGTTGACCTCACTTCCAAATATATTCCTCTTTTTATTACACTTCATTTTTCACATACCAGTGCGGCAGATGCACGGTTCCAAGGGAGGTACTGCAGACTCTCTGGTTCTTATCGAAGAGTTGGTGTTGATGGACAGCAAGGTCATTCTTCTCGCAATTATTATCTACTGCGCGCATTATATTGTTTGTGTGGTTGAATGGGGGGTTACAAATGAAAACATGACGGATGTAATGGTAACATTTGCACTGAACAACTGTCGCAACGCTACATCCGCGAAGGAACATGAGCTCACACCTTTGCCTCTAGCAACAGCTATCTTCTATCGATGAGAGATTAATCCCGCGACTCGCGGCGCCACAACAAATTAGGGACAATGGCGCACTTAACTGGGCTACATTAATCAATCAAGAACAGCAGGCCTGAATGATTAATTGAAGCAGAATTCGCTGCACCAGTTGCGAGGCAGTTTCTTCGACATTTCTTAATTACTTCGTTACCTGCCGTTATAGCCGCAGCAGGGGTACTAACGCCTAAGCTGTAACGGTACTCCTGTACTTCCTTAATCACTTCTTCAAGTCTGACTGCAGCAGCGCATAACTTGGCTACGCTGAAATTGCTTGCGTTAACTGTCTCGCCACCTGCTTTCATTTCTTTCGACAAGTGGCCGAAGGCGCTCAGTCCGTAATTTCCACTAGCATCCCTCCAGCCACACGGATATCTCCATTTGGAACGGGAGCTAACGTTTCTATCTCGCATATCATGTTTAATGGCATTTACTGTTTCTTTATAGATCTACGGTCGCCTCAGCCTATCTTTATGACTGCACAGTACGTGGAATACCCTCAGTGACTCACATGACTAGACTGAAGCTTAGAAAAAGAGAAAGATCTATAACGTGGATTTTGAAAAGACGTCCGCAACAGAGATTAATAGATTCGCATGATACGTTACAAATAAATATAATAAAAACAGCTCTTGTAAAAAAAATGCTGAAAATCTGCCTAATAAGATGAATTTACAGATAATTACGATTTTAAATTAATTTTATACCACGAAACCTCATCCTATGATCGAATAAATGTCACGTATGGCATAATAGAAGAAAGTTAAATGTAATGTGCAGTAGAAGGCTTATTAGACTAGGATAGGGCCACACATTTATCTTCAAACGTGTAAATAATAGTGATCTCAACTCAGAAAGAACACCAGTCCCGTCAAGTCGGTGGGACGTATGGTTCAGCCCCAGCAACACGTGGCAAGAAAGACATTGTGGTGACAGAAGTCGTGGGACACCTCCTAATGTCCTGTGAGACTTCCTTCTGTCCGGCGTACTGCAACAACTCGACATGGCATGGACTCAGTAGTCATTGAAAGTTTTCTGCAAAAATATTGAGCTACAATGTTTCATTTTGCAAAAACAGACATGTCTGATAGGATAACCGCAATCAGTGGTTTTACAATGTTAATTATAATTCGTCTTGATTGCATGAAATGTTTATTCACATGACCGGTTTCGGTTCCTCTAGAACCATCTTCAGGTCTGCAATTTCGGTCACAGGAGTAACCCGTCCATACACGGCAACCTTCACATGCTGCGTCGCATCATGTGGACCGGTTTTTGCTGTAACCGAAATTGCAGATCTGAAGATGGTTCTACAGGAACCGAAACCAGTCATTAGAATATATATTTTGTGCAATCAAGACGGATTATAATTAACATTACTACACTGTTTCCTATAGCCGTCCATAATTGCGAATGTGTTGACGGAGTAGGATGTTGTGCAGGAACTGACCTCTCGGTGCCGCGAGAAATTAGTCGTGCGGTCTTAGCCGCTGCAGTCATGGACTGTGAGGCTGGGCCCGGCGGAGGTTCGAGTCCTCCCTCGGGCATGGGTGTGTGTGTTTGTCCTTAGCATAATTTAGGTTAAGTAGTGTGTAAGCTTAGGGACTGATGACCTTAGCAGTTAAGTCCCATAAGATCTCTCACACATTTAAACATTTTTTTTTTACCTCTCGATTATGTCACATAAAAGTTCGATGGGATTCATGTCGAGCGATCAGGATGGCCAAATCATTCGCTTGAACTGCCCAGAATGTTCATCAAACCAGTCGCGAACAACTGGGGCGCATGATATGGCGCATGGTCATCCATAAAAATTCCATCGTTGTTTGGGAACCTGAAGTCGACGAATGGCTACGAATGATCCCCAAGTAGCCAAAAATAAGCGTTCCCGGTTAATGATGGGTTGAGTTGCGCAGAGGGCCCAGTCCATTGCTTGAAAACACAGACCACGCCATTATTGAGCCACCATGAGCTTGCACAGTGCCTTGTTGGCTACCTGGGTCCATGGCTTCGTAGTGTCTGCGCTAAGCCCGAACACTACCATCAGGTCTTGCCAGCTGAAATCGGGGCTGATCTGACCAGGCCACGGTTCTCCAGTCGTCTGGGCTCCAATTCATATGCTCATAAGCCCAGAAGAGGAGGTGCAGGCGATGTAGTACTGTTAGCAGAGGCACTCGAGTCTCTAGTTTGCTGCCATATCCCATTAACTCCACATTTCGCCGCACTGCCCTGACGGATACATTCGTCGAACGGACCACGCTGATTTCTGGGATTATTTCATGTATCGTTACTTCTCTGTTAGCACTGACACCTCTACGCAAATGCCGCTACTCTCGGTCGTTAAGTGAAGGCAGTCGGCCAATGCGATATCTGTGGTGAGAGGTAGTACCAGAAATGTGGTATTCTCGGCACACTCTTGGCACTATGAATCTCTGTATACCAAATTCCCCAACGATTTCCGAAATGGAATGTCCTATGCGTCTAGCCCCAACTACCATTCCGCGTTCAGAGTTTGTTAATTCCTGCCGTGCGGCCATAATCACGTCGGGAACCTTTTCACATGATTCAAATGGCTCTGAGCTCTATGGGACTTTACATCTGAGGTCGTCAGTCCCCTTAGAACTACACTACTGGCCATTAAAATTGCTACACCAAGAAGAAATACAGATGATAAGTGGTTATTCATTGGACAAATATATTATACTAGAACTGACATGTGATTACATTTCCACGCAATTTGGGTGGATAGATCCTGAGAAATCAGTATCCAGAACAAACATCTCTGGCCGTAATAACAACCTTGATACGCCTCGGCATTGAGTCAAACACAGCTTGGATGGCCTGTAAAGGTACAGCTGCCCATGCAGCTTCAACACGATACCACACTTCATCAATAGTAGTGACTGGCGTATTGTGACGACCCATTTGCTCGGCCACCATTGACCATACGTTTTCAATTGGCGAGAGATCGGAGAATGTGCTGGCCAGGGTAGCAGTCGAACATTTTCTGTATCCAGAAAGGCCCGAACAGGATCTGTAACATGCGGTCGTGCATTATCCTGCTGAAATGTAGGGTTTCGCAGGGATCGAATGAAGCGTAGAGCCACAGGTCGTAACACATCTGAAACGTAACGTCCACTGTTCAAAGTGCCGTCGATGCCAACAAGAGGTAACCGAGACATGTAACCAATGGCACCCCATACCATCACGACGGGTGATACGCCAGTATGGCGATGACGAATACACGCTTCCATTGTGCTTTCACCCCGATGTCGCGAAACACGGATGCTACCATCACGATGATGTAAACAGAACCTGGATTCATCCGAAAAAATGTGACGTTTTGCCATTCGTGCACCCATGTTCGTCGATGAGTACACCATCGCAGGCGCTCCGATCTGTGACGCAGCGTCAAGGGTAACGGCAGCCATGGTTCCCGAGCTGATAGACCCTGCTGCTGCAAACGTCGTCGAACTGCTCGTGCAGTGTCTTGCAAACGCCCCCACATGTTGACTCGGGGATCGAGACGTGGCTGCACGAACCGTTACAGCCATGCGGATAAGACGCCTGTCATCTCGACTGCTAGTGATACGAGGCCGTTGGGATCCAGCCCGGCGTTCCGTATTACCCTCCTGAACCCACCGATTCCATATTCTGCTAACAGTCATTGGATCTCTACTAACGCGAGCAGCAGTGTCGCGATACGACAAACCGCAATTTGCGATAGGCTACAATCCGACCTTTATCAAAGTCGGAAACGTGATGGTACGCATTTGTCCTTACGCGAGGCATCACAACAACGTGTGAGAAATCGGTTGGAAACTTCCTTCATATCAGCATGTTGTAGGTGGCCCCAACCTTGTGCGAATGCTCTGAAAAGCTAATCATTTGCATATCACAGGATCTCCTTCCTGTCGGTTAAATTTCGCGTCTGTTGCACGTCATCTTCGTGGTGTATCAATTTTAATGGCCAGTAGTGTACTTAAATCTAACTAACCTAAAGACATCACACATATCCATGCCCGAGGCAGGATTCGAACCTGGGACCGCAGCAGCAGCGCGGTTCGAGACTGAAGCGTCTAGAACCGCTCGCCCACAGCGGACGGCTTTTCACATGAATCACTTGAGTATAAATTACTGCTCTGCCCATGCACTGATCTTTCATAATATGTGCACATGATACTACCGTCGTATCTGTATGTGGACGCCGCTATCCCGTGACCACCTGCCATCTCAATGTATTTGAATGATGTAGCTTGCATCAAAAGCACTCGCGAAATTGCTTGTTTCAGAAGGTAATCTGTCGGTAAAATGTTACCTGAAATTTGTTGGGTGAGCTGTAGGAAACGGGACACGAAGTTCGTGTCGGAACAGGACGCGCCAGAAGGCGCAGTGTGGTGATGCGCCGCCCGCAGGGTTCGTCGCTCAGCCGTGCGTTGCAGTCTCCGGACCGCGGCTGCCTGAACGGAACATTAGCGATTACAGGGTCCCCTTCGGCAGTCTCTGCTTAATCGGTTCGTTCAACTCCAGTTCACCGGTTGACACGCGGGCAGTTCTGCGGAGCGGGCAGCGTTCGCGCTCTGGTGGTCGCTCGTCACGCGGTTGTGCACGTCCGAGCGCGTTCTGCGACGTGCATTAGATCGCATTAGCTGTCCCCAGGAGGCAGTAACAGCGCGCTGCACGTCCTCAGAAAAGTGCCTCCAGTGCTGTTCAGCCGACAAACGCCTGCGCTTGGGTCGCGTGTTTGTGGGTAGAGAAAGAACACCACTGAAGACTCTCGAAACAAACAGCTAATGTTGATGGCCTGTGCAACGTACCACTATCTGACGTTTCGTCCCCAATTGTGATGAACACCAGCTACAAAATGTCAAATCCAGCGAATAATTATTTCTCTACGATAGTTTTGGTCACCCTTCTCCTTGATAGTGTTTAGAGACCGTCCACTTAGTGTAACGAATCGTAGTTCTCTCTAAACATAAATAAATGCAAGATAGTACCTACATCAAAGAGACAGAAACCGATAGCTTGCGATTAGTGGCGAATGTGTCAGGTATATCAGTATTTATGGAAATTACTAAGACGCGATATGAAATGGGACGATAACGTAATATTAGCATTAGGAAAGGCGAATAGAAGAATTAGATTTATTGGAAGTGTTCTGAAGTGCAATGCTTATGTAAACCAAATCACATACAGTACGCTAGTGTCACCAGTTCAAGAGTATTATTCCAGTGTTTGGAGCTCTTATCAAGTAGACATGGCAGCAGACATCGAAAGAATTCAGGGATGCTCTTCCGGCATCCTAACAAGTAGGTATGGTCCAACAAAAAAACATAACAGAAATGGTTGCCGACCACCAGTAGGAATCAGTGCATGGAAGACTACTTAGTTCTCACGATACTGTGTTGCGTAAATTTAGAGAACTTGTATTTAAATAAGACCATTATACTGCGTACGTAAGCGAGATCATGGAGCGAACAGAAGCTAATAGCACATTTTTTCCTAGCTCAATACGCTAATGGAACAAGAAAGATATGTAATATTGATTCGATGTACCCTCTGCTATGCACCCAACAGTGGCTTACGGGGTGCACATGTAGACTGTGAGTTTCTAATATTCAGATCATTAGCTGCGTTTACTGAAGTGAGAAAAAAATGGTTCAAATGGCTCTGAGCACTATGGGACTTAACATCAGAGGTCATCAATCCCCTAGAACTTAGAACTACTTAAACCTAACTAACCTAAGGACATCACACACATCCATGGCCGAGGCAGGATTCGAACCTGCGACCGTAGTGGTCGTGCGGTTCCAGACTGTAGCGCCTAGAACCGCTCGGCTGCCCCGGCCAGCAACAAGTTCCTCGGAAGTCTTCCTACCAGTTGTGAAAACCGCCACACATCGCATCACGTGAGTTCTACGAGGACACATTATTAACTCCTCGTTTAAGACAACGAGATAGGTCCATGAATGTTTGAAATTGCTAAGGATCTACGCCAGCCGCTAAACACTGCAGGAGGTATAAAATCGCTTACACGCGCAGTAAAATCTACAGGAAGAAACATTAATATCCACGTTCAGGAAAACAAGAGCAGCTGTCTTCTGAGCAACACTGATAAATCGACATGCATCAAGTAACCATCAAATTCATATCTCCGATACTATGCTTCTATCTAGTTACAATCTGCATTACTAAGCGATTAACTCGCTGCACTGCAACCCGGTCCCATTTGCAGGCTGCCTATCTAAAAGCGCCCAGGGGCGACAAAAATGTGATTTCTGGTACTTCGTATAACTAGTAACCGAATTTAAAAAGTTTAAAATGCTTTTCATAAACTACTCATTAAGAAATACAGTCTTATATTATACGTTTAACTTGAGCAAGACAAGTATTACAGTGAGAAACTGTGTAAAAGTGGGGCCGGCCGCTACGGCCGAACGATTCTAGGCGCTTCATTCCGGAACCACGCGACCGTTACGGTCGCGGGTCCGAATCCTGCCTCGGCCATGGATGTGTGTGATGTCCTTAGGTTGGTTAGGTTTAATTAGTTCTAAGTTCTAGGGGACTGATGACCTCAGAAGTCAAGTCCCATCGTGCTCAGAGCCATTTTTGTGTACACGTCTTGAGGCACCATGGCTAGCAGCACGAATTTGAACGTAATGCGTTATTTTAAATCTTTACAATACTTTTTTTCGCTGGCAACACCCGTAAAATGATGAACTGAAAAAAGTCCATCGGTTATTACATTTTCGCTGTTCACGCAGTGAAACTTTAGAATCAGACACGACGTTTTAATTTATTACTTCGATACTATTAATTCCACTCCCAACACATTTTTGTGAAGAGTAATACGTACACCCCATAGAAGGTTGATTTCTGCACCTCCCGGACACTCATTTTCTGTCGCCCTCCTGATGCGCATGGTGAGTCATTATCAGAAAACTTTTTTTTTGTCGTAATTCAAATGGCTCCAAACACTGTCGGACTTAACATCTGAGGTCATCAGTATCCTAGACTCAGAACTACTTAAACCTAACCAACCTAAGGACATCACACACATCCATGCCCGAGGCAGGATTCGAACCTGCGACAGTAGCAGCAGCGCCGTTCCGGACTGAAGCGCCTAGAACCGCTCGGCGACAGCGGCCGGCCCTGTCGTAATTGATAACACAACGCTTTCAACATGATTCTGATTAAAGAGTTCGAACTTGCACTTAAGGGGTTCCTTGTCAGACAGTGGTCTGATGACGTCACGACAGCACTGTTGCGTGGATAAGTGTAAACAGATGAGCTTGCTGAGCTATTTTATATTTAAAACTGCTCTGCGAGTCTTGATAGTAGCTGATGTCTCCGGCATCAGGAGGCGAAATGTTAGGCACAGAAATGTGCATCGGGCAGCAGGCTAATCAACAAAGTAACCAAGGATGCCAGCCCGGTTGGCCGTGCGGTCTAACGCACGGCTTTCCGAGTGGGAAGGAGCGCCTGGTCCCCGGCACGCATCCGCTCGGCGGATTTGTGTCGCGGTCCGGTGAACCGACCAGTCTGTGGATGGGTTTTTAGGTGGTTTTCCATCTGCCTCGGCGAATGCGGGCTGGTTCCCCTTACTCCGCCTCACTTACACTATGTCGGAGATTGCTGCGCAAGCGAGTTCTCCACGTACGCGTACACCACCATTACGCTACCACGCAAACATAGGGGGTTACACTCGTCTGGTGTGAGACGTTCCCTGAGGGGTCCACCAGGGGCCGAACCGCTCAATAACCCTGGGTTCGGTGTGGGGTGGCGGAGGGGTGAAGTGGACTGCGGTAGTCGTCGTGGGGTTGTGGACCACTGCGGTAGCGGCAGGAATGGAGCCTCTCCGTCGTTTCTAGGTCCCAGGTTAACATACAATACAATACAATACAATACAATACAATACAACCAAGGATACATTTTATGACTAATCGGTAACTTCGTAATGCTTCCTTATTCGATTACGTAACAGCTACTCCTGAATCTCACACACCAATTCAGCAGTAATTCCACGGAGTGACGTAAAGGAGGAGCCTTCCGGACTACCTACCGCAATAGACAGCCTGCTGAGAGTAGACTCGAGGTGTCTAAATAGGAAGGAGACGGTGGCTGCTTTTTTCGGCGACCTCCTGCCGCCGTGGTTACGGGCGCTGCGCCCGCTTCCTGCGGGGCCGCCCCCCGCAGCGGTGTCGCCGTCCTCATTAGCTCGGCGCCCCCTAATTGGTCTCGCCAGGAGCCAGCAGGCAGAAGGCAGCAGGGCCCGCGGGTAACGAAGACCCGTGACTGCCGCTTCCGGGGAGCGCGCGGGTGAGGTACTCGGCCGCGCTCCGCGCCGCTGCGTCCGGGCAGACGGCCCCGCGCCACGCAACCACTCGTTTGCACGAGTCACGACCCGCGCGCCCTCCATCTCACGTGCCCGTGCCGCGGCTGCCGTTGGTACACTGTGCCTCTAGTCCACTCGTAACAATACTCGTTATTAAAATCTTCTGGATTGTTAGGCCGCGTCGTGTCTCCTTCTGAAATAGTCGACGTTTCGACCCCTCTGCTGGGGTCTTCTTCAGGATGTTTCGGTCTCCACTACTGCTGGAACACTGTCAGAGACTAGTGGAGCGTTCTGTTTTAATTTCCCGCAGAGGGGTTGAAACTTCGATTATTTTAGGAGATATGACGCGGCCTAACAACCCTGAAGATTTTGACTTTAGTGACAACGGCCACGAAAGCCAGCAGACTTACATAATACTCGTTATCTCTTTAAATAACTGGTGACGAGTAACTGGTGACGAGTAACTGGTGACGAGTAACTGGTGACGAGTAACTGGTGACGAGTAACTGGTGACGAGTAACTGGTGACGAGTAACTGGTGACGAGTAACTGGTGACGAGTAACTGGTGACGAGTAACTGGTGACGAGTAACTGGTGACGAGTAACTGGTGACGAGTAACTGCTGATAAGTAACTGCACGAAAGTAACTTTCACATGATGTGCCACTGGCAAGTAACATATCTCGATGAAACTTGGACCATTCACATCAAGAACTGCTACAGTGTGGTACAGAAGCTAACTGCAAGAAATACGCAATGGGACGAACAGATATGACATTCACATTCAAGAATAATAATTACACTGAAGTCACCGCGATTTGTGTTGTTCCTGGTTGCGTTACGTGTCCCCACCTTTCGACGTAGTAAAACATTCTCGAATGTGATCCGTTTTTGTGGCCTAGTTGTTACACTGTAGGGAGCCATAATGTTGCACGGGCGCACAGATCTCCAAACCGTTAGGCACAGCACTCACCCTTACTGTCACACTGTACCCCTTCCGGCTGTGCGTGTTTTCAGTATGCGTTCGGCCGTGAGTACACAATAAGAAAAACCGACCGGTTAAAACCGACATCAGTTCTTTAATTCTGAATAACCGGTATTTTTCACTGATTTTATCCATACTGGATGAGAGGTCGTGGTTGTGAATGTCAATGTTAAAAAAATATAACCGCTTGTTTATAGTGTAAAACACTAAGATTGACGCGTTTCGGAAGTCAAGCTTCCATCATCAGAATAATAAGAAGTAAAATAACCTGTTAAAACTCGCTAAAACGGAACATGCACCAGGCACAATAAAACTGATAATAAAATTAAAGCCGGTGGTCTAGCGGTTAAGGCGCTCAGCCCGGAACCGCGCGACTGCTGCGGTCGCAGGTTCGAATCCTGCCTCGGGCATAGATGTGTGTGATGTCCTTAGGTTAGTTAGGTTTAAGTAGTTCTAAGTTCTAGGGGACTGATGACCACAGCAGTTAAGTTCCATAGTGCTCAGAACCATTTGGATAAAATTAAAACATCGTGGCTACTTCCCTTGGAAGACACGGCTGCAACAAGGGAAGTAGCCACGATGTTTTAATTTTCTTATCAGTTTCATTGTGCCTGGTGCATGTTCCGTTGTAACGAGTTTTAACAGGTTCTTTTACTTCTTATTATTCTGATGATGGAAGCTTGACTTCCGAAACGCATCAATATTAGTGTTTTACACTATAAACAAGTGGTTGAGCTGATATATTTTTTTAACATCGGTATTTTTCAGTATTTGTTTGGTCTCGGTTATAAATCGTTCAAATGGCTCTAAGCACTATGGGACTCAACATCTGAGGTCATCAGTCCCCTAGAACTTAGAACTACTTAAACCTATCTAACCTAAGGACATCACACACATCCATGCCCGAGGCAGGATTCGAACCTGCCACCGTAGCAGCAGCGCGGTTCCGGACTGAAGCGCCTAGAACTGCTCGGCCACAGGGGCCGCTTCTCGGCTATAACCAATGATTGTTTTACTTTTCACTAACAGAAAAAAAAACAAAGTATCAATCATTCTTAGCAGCAGTGCTAAAATTTTTCGTTTTTAAGTACTCTTCTATTTTAAAAAGTAAAAGCAATTCGTCTTGAGGCCACAAGTGGCCCATCGGGACCATCCGACCGCCGTGTCATCCTCAGTGGAGGATGCGGATAGGAGGGGCGTGTGGTCAGCACACCGCTCTCCCGGTCGTTACGATGTTTTCTGTGATCGGACCCGCTACTATTTCGGTCGAGTAGCTCCTCATTTGGCATCACGAGGCTCAGTGCACCCCGAAAAATGGCAACAGCGCGTGGCGGCCTGGATAGTCACCCATCCAACTGCCGGCCACACCCGACAGCGCTTAACTTCGGTGATCCCACGGGAATCGGTGTATCCACTGCGGCAAGACCGTTGCCCATTTTTAAAAAAGGGGTAATTTTTATTCGTAAAATTTGCATTGGTTTGAAATATAGCGTTATTTGAGAAAGTGGGAGAAGCGACCAGTGCTATTTTAATGACAATACCGACTGAAACGCTCAACAAACACATGCCACGGGAATTGGTACAGCATTCCTGAGAGAATAATGACCTTGTTGCTGAGCGTCGTGGCTTACGGTACGCATGTGCTTGCAGTGTGCCAGACTCCCCACCCCCTCGTGGATTATACGGTAGTTTTTCGCTGTCATCGCCGACATCCGCTGTATTGCAGAATAGCACAAATACTACAGGGGAAATATTTTTACCAAGTGTCGTAGCGATGAACTCCAACGCTTCATTTGCTTTAAGAGATTAAAGATTAGTCTACCGTTTCTATGACATTGTAAAAGTGGAAGGAAGTTATGGTAACAGTAATAAATTAAAAACTTATCAACAATTCGTTCATAGTATACAATTAAAAACAGAAAATAGCTTATCTGCTCTGTCAACATAATACGCCATTATTTGCTTGTAGCCCTTGAAAACGGGCAAATGACCACGAAAAATCAGAGTTCTTCAACCTCAGTTTTCACCCTTTAGCATTGACTGTTCGTAATGCCCAGATAGTGCTCTCGTCCCAGATTACAACATGATTTTTGAGCAGAGTTTCAAAAAAACGTAATCAAAAAGACTAATGACGATTTTTTGTAGTAGTCAGTCACGTATCACTGTTCGAGAAAAGCAGCGAACAGTGGGCACACAAAGTTTTCTTTTATTTGCCTATTTAGTTTAGTACGTTGATTCTATGCACCTTGAAACTGAGAGACTCAAAATTTTTCAGTCTTTGTTCCATTTCTACGTTTATTACAGATATGAAAAAGATACCGAAAATCGATTAGTTCAGAAACCGATTTTTTGAGTGGTGTGAAAAAAAAAGCAATATAACCGAAAACCGGTTGTTTCAGCGAGTAACAGTAGGCTCTTCTCTCGTTTGTACTTTCCTTATCATACGAGTGTCCGGAATGTTCAAGAGATCTGCAGCGACATCTCCTCTTGTCATCAAACAAGGCACTTCCCCCTGTTTTACATAACAAGCTTCCCCAGTCAGTATACAAAACAGGCTGTCGTATGTGGGCTTCTGGCCACCAGGCGTGACTGGAATATTTTTTATTGACCAAACCAGCTTTTCCACGCGTTATAACTGGGTCATAAACTTTCATAACCTCGGCCATCTCGTCAAGGGCTTCCCTTAGTTGTACGTTCACTGAAAAGCAAGGTCGTACAAACTTTTCACTCTGGTTTTAGATAGCACAGCGTTGATTTTATCGACAGGGAATCTATTATGATGGATTACTTACTGAAGGTTCAGTATTTTTTTTTTACTTTTATACAAGCAGTCGTCAGCAGTAGGCACTGATAGAACTTAACAAAAATTATGACTTGAATCTACACTGCCTGATAAAAAAAGTGAAGCACTCACATGACATGGTCGGATCTCAATGTACCTCCCTACAAGTACATGCCATAGATGGGAATGTAAATGTTTAGAGCTGCAATTCTCTCTGATAGGTAGAACGGCCACCACTGCGCATTAATGTTGTTTGTGTTTAGTGTTCTGACCAGGCCTCGTGGTGTGATTACGTAAGGAGCGTGATCAGCGCCAGATGCTGTGTGATCACTGTGGAGGACACGGAGATGCCGTGTACTCGTGCGAGCCAGCGTTATCAGCATACGACGGAGTTTCAAAGGGGCCTCATTGTGGGTTTCCATTTGGTCGGATGGTGCAACATGCAGATTCGTAGGACATTCGGACGTGGCAGTGGCCCGATGGTGAACTACATGGAAGTGTGAGGGTAAGGATGCCCATCTTCAGGGTTCCAGTCGGCCACGTCTCACTACCTCAAGAAGGGATAGCCAAATTGTGCTCCAAGGAAATGGTAAACCTTTCACATCTGAGCCTGCCATCTGAGAGCAAGTACTGGACTCCCTTCAGTATCTGTGTCACCCCATTCCATTTGCCCGAGACCAGGAGCAGCTGGACTTGAGAACTGCCATTTCATGGCATTGCATGGGCTACTGACTAACGGCATCGTATCGTGTTCAACGATGAACCGCGGTTCTGCACTACCCCTGATAACCATCTTCGGCGAATATCGCAGCTACCTGAGGAGAAGTCCTACTCTTCCAATGAGGTACAGCGGTATCAGGGAATGTGGAGCCATCTAGTATGGTTTCAGGTCGCAATTGGTAGTTAGTGAGGGAACGCTGGCGGCCCAACGGTACCTCACGGACATCCTGCGTCCTCATAAGTTACCTCTGTTGTGACACTATAATGGTACCATTTTTCAACTGTACAATGCTCGTCCACGCTCAACACGTGTCTCTGTGAACTGTCTGCATGGTGTTGAGACACTCCCGTAGATAGCAAGGTCACTGGATCTGTCCCCTTACAGAACGTGTGTGGGACCAGCTAGGACGTCAGTTCCGTCCCAGTGCCACGATCTTGAATATCAAGGACCAGTCACAACAGTAGTGGCCCATCTTGCCTTAGGTGAGGATACAACGGTCTTGCGACACCCTTCCCAACAGAATCAGAGCGTGCATCCAGGACAGAGAGGGTAACGTGTCTTACTGGCAGGTTGGCTATACTGCCAGGTTCTTTTCAGATATGACTGTGTGTTGTAATAACTGAAATAACGTCACCTACCCTGTCCATCCGAAAAGTTTCCTCTTACCCTTCTGGGTGTTTCAGTGGTCTGTTCAGGCAGTGTGTTCATATCAAACGAACTAGCAAATATGCAGAACGGCTACTCTGTCAGTTACTTAGAAACAGAAGATCGAAAAATTCAAAATTGTAAATAGTTTTAGACTAGCCTCCGATAACATAGTTTTGGACTAGACGAGTGCATTTTACTACTATTAATGAGGTGAACATGTGACCAAAATCCATGCCTGGATTGAGGCTAACAATCGCGCCCAAATGAGAGAGATTTTCTACTGCAACGATTCAGACTTTAATAACTCGGTCTATAATGGACGTAGCGTATTTATCATACTCTCACTTCAGAGATGAAGAGTAGAAATTTATGGAGGGGCAGCGCCGACGTGCGAGGACCGTACGTTACGAAATGCACACGTCTAAAATAATGGCACGATTCCATGCATCCATAAATGTGATCAGATATCAGAGACTCATTATTCACCCCGAATGAACAAATTGTGGTTTAAAGGAAAAGAGAGCCAAGGGATTGCCACTTCTTCGATGACGATGTTATTAAAGAGAAGTTCAGGTCTGGATAGGACAACAAAATTGAGTCAAAAGAATTCAGATATTCGCCTTAATCGACCCACGGAAACCACGGGAAACCTAAATCAAGATGGCCGATACTCCCGAATCCAAGCCCATTGTGTTAACCACCGTGCTACATTGCCAAATTTTTGTAGAGGGGTGTGTGTTAGCCTGGACGCTAAATGTGTATTTCAGCATCTCAAATATATGAGACTACAACTGTGAATAAGTTAGAGAATTTCCAGCTGTCATATTTAAAGTGCCCTGATTTTTGAGTGAAAAGAACAACCAGAATTAAATAAAAAAAAATATCGAATAGAGTGACATTGAAACGCTGAGTCTGAGCCAAAAACCGAAGTACTTACCTGCCCTCGATGTATGCCACATAACGGCAGTCAGTAGGCATCTGAGGAGTCTCGCTGAAGCTTACAGCTATATTTCGTAGATGATGTGCTGAAGAGTGGAAATAAAGAAAACCCAAGTCTTTGCATAAGCGATAGGATACAACAGGCTCAAGACTGAATTTGTACCGGAGCTGACACTTTGGAAAAGAAATTAAGTTCAATACGTTATTCGTGGTTGACGTGTATACGAATGTAGTTGTGGTAGTGTCTGACACTATGGTTTCTATGCGGTCTTGGAAGAGTTTTATACATCAGTGAACTTTCAATTAGAGGTTAAAAAAGAATGATTCCACCTTTGGTGAGCATGCTGTGATTGAATGTCATTCTTATGAAATTAAATGGGATGTTCTCCACAGATCAAGTAAAGGCAGAAACGTAAGATAACTGGAAATTCTGGCTATCGATAAACACATGTTTGTTACAAATTATATATTTCCCTCTCCCCACATTTCATTGTCTCCTTCCTACCCACTGCCCATCCAGATTTGTCGCAATCATCAACTTCTGTAGTTCCGTCGATATGGCACACTAGCCCGCGCCATTTTTCACTTTGTGTACTGTTTTGGCCTTTGCACTCATATACTTTTAATCTTCACGATGCAATACTTTTAGGTTAGACAATCAGTGGATTTAGTTGTTTATACTCATATCTTTAGAATCTAAAACATTCTTCTTTACAGAATATTTCTTGTTTTGTACCAGGTCTAATTGCGACACTGCAAAATCGTCACATTTGTTTGGAAATAACAGTTTTTGTAAATCTAGAAGCACTCACTGATGTTTTGACGATTATTAAATCTTAATTTGTCTGATGATGACTTCGAAATTTGATGATTTCATGAACTTAGAAACATACAACAAAAAGACGCACAGAAAGAAAGAAGTGGGATAATAAACGTAGATTTCATTCAGAAAATCTGTTACTGCATTCAAGTGTAAATACTTAGTATGTTTGGAGCATAAAGACTGCAGTCGGGTTGATCTGTCAGTTGTGATATCAGCGTGACATCGGGCTTAAATTCAAGCGTACTTGTCAACAAGAGAGGACAGGAAAACGAATAAATCGGTACGAGAACGCACCAGAGTTGACCACATCGTAGAGACTGGTATGAAAGTGAAATAAGCTGCACGTCTGGCTGGACGAACCGCGGGAAGACAAATTACGAACTCTTATGTTGAATTTCTCGTGGTTATAAACGGCACAGATCATGTTCCAATGGAAGGAACCACTCAGGACCTTCCAAATTCGATACGATATATTTCATAATGTATGGAGATGTCTGTAAGAGGTGTTCCTCCACTGTTGCATGAAGCAATTTCTAGCTATGACGATGTATACAGCTGTTTTGTACCACTTTTATTTTGCTCATACTACAGAGTTGTGCATGCAAAACGTTAGCTTCGCCCTTCGACGACACATGGTAATTTCTGCCTAATAGATACGAATTTACTGGAATAAAAGGAAATGACAGCACTCGTGACAATTATTCTCCCGACCGATGCACCATAAATGTGGAGGGCTATCAATTTCTTGGAGGTGGTAATTAGCTCCGTTGAGCACCTAATTAGGCTCCAAGAGCTGTCGCCGATGAAATTTCCGCGTATCGTTCAATCTGCAATAACGCGGACGCGGGATTAAAGTCGCTGACTGCTAGTTTTTCACTGCCGTGGCTATTACGACATCCTGTCCATTATTAAAATTTATTCCCAAACGATATAGCTACGTCCTCGCAGCTACCGCGCAAAATGTATTTGGGCTTATCTTCAATCGACGGCTATTTATACCAGAATACTTAGCGTTGGCTTGTATTTGTGTCAAGCCACTGGAAACAGAAATTAGTACTGCGTTAGGACGAAACAGAAGTAGTATTTCAAGCAGGAAAGAAAATGGGAAAATGGAGTCCTTTTAGTGACACTTATTGAGTAACAGTTACGACACAAGAGGACGATTTATTAGTGAAACAATTCGTAACATTATCTTCAGCATTGATACTTTAATGAAGTCTGAAATACTCGTACATAGCAGACTTGAGCATGTATTGCATTCCCTCTAAATTCAGTTCCACGAAAAAATGTTTGAAACATACTATACAGTATGAAATGCTGGAATTTTTTACGCGTCCTTTGAATTGAAATATACATCACGTACTGTAATATCTTTCACTATAAGTGCATTCCATCATTTAAAACTGCAGATAGCCCCCAAAGCTCAAAAAGTTAACCGTGTGGTCACAGTTTTCAATCGCAAAATCCTAGTAATTTCAATAAAGTGCCGATGGTTTTGATGGAAGAATTCACTTGCGAATAAGTAATAAAGGAGTAAATACGGCTAACGACGAATTCCGTATCGAGTTGGGGGCGGATTTTCATTAGTTACGACATACTCATCACCTAGCATTATCAGTATCGCATATTATTTTCGGTCTAACTACAGTATTATGGATTTTTGTGCTTTATGGTAAGTCGTTCGATTGTGTCTTATTTGAGAGATTGTTTGAGTACCTGCAGCGATTTTGATTTTCACGTCTTCCACATTGCTGTCATTCGCTTACCAATTCAACTGTATGAAATTGTGTCAGCTTTCAGTAGGACAGAAAAGAGTTCAGCATGCATCAAGAAAAATTTTCGATCATTTGCATTGCTTCATTATCCCGTTGACAACAGCAGAAGATATCTGGAGAAAACCATTTTCCATTCTGGATTTCGTCTGAGCGTTTGTTCAACGCTATCTCTGATAACAGAAGAACTGACAAACATGAGAATCTTAATACGGTGTTGTCTCAGTGTGTGAGCTGTTAATATAGATTTCTATTTTTCCTTTGGAATTTCAGGAATTAAAGACTTTCATAATGACTGCATTGTACCTCAAATACGCTACGTTAAGTCTAAGGGTATGAGACGTAATTGTCCCTCCCTCCCCCCTCCTCTCCTTGCGGACTCCAAGGGGGCGGGGGGGGAGGGGGGGAGGGGACCAACTACTGAAATTATTGTTTTATGAAACGTTGGAAATCAAGTTGTCTCGTATGAAAGCAACCCTATGGTACCTCGAAATCTACCGAAAGATTTCGGAATCGTTGTATCCTGAACTTCATGAAAACATTTCTGTGTGTGCACGGGATCGCGTCGTAAATTTTTCGTGAATATGTCGGGATAAAATCATAACAGGTGTTTCGCATTAATACATAATTTAATTATAATCTCTTTAATATAATGATTACACAGAATAGTATATTAGTTACAGAACAGATAAATGTCAGTTTTATCGTATGCAGCAAGTGTGTCTGGGCTCATGACGTGTACCGAGGGATGTTTCGCGATGTGTGTAGTACCATAATCGATGAGACCAGCATGATCAGCCGCGCGGGATTAGCCGAGCGGTATGAGGCGCTGCAGTCATGGATTGAGCGGCTGGTCCCTGCGGAGGTTCGAGTCCTCCCTCGGGATAATTTAGGTTAAGTAGTGTGCAAGCTTAGGGACTGATGACCTTAGCAGTCAAGTCCCACAAGATTTCACACACATTTGAACATTACCTCTACTAGCATGATCCACAGTAACATGTTTCATAAAATAGTCAGCGGCCGAAAGCAGATGACAGTCGTACATGACCTGAGCTTCGTGGGCTCAATATAATTCTACGCAGTGACGTGCGCGATGGGCCAGGTACGTAATCGCTCTGGGTCTTCTTTTCCCACGCATTCGCTAGGCAATTGACTCTTAAGGCTCTTTGGATTCCTTTCGACGCGAACTTTCCTCTGTAATTCCGAGCATATCCATGAGTCATATGAGACGATATCTTCCATTATTTTGTAATTTTGAATTTAAAACCGATTTTCACTTATATTCTGGCGAATATTTTCATTCTCTCTCTTGGGGTCCTAGTAGTGTCCCAAAAGCTCTTCACAATGACACCCGAATCAATGTACCAGCTAAAGGCTTTATCAAGCTATACCAGTTTACAACTTTACACTAAGCGAATTATAACAAACAAGCGCATTTCACCTATACTGCTAAAATGACGTCCGTCACAGCCAAAAGAAATACTGCACGACAAACACGCACATTCTATCCCTTGAGGGCTCAACCAGTGTTTACGCATTATTAGTGTTGTAATTATTGGCGGTGTGACTGTGGAGATCAAGGGTAAGATTGACACCTACAGGGGTAATAAATTTTCAGCTAACTCACTAATTAAGATTGTGAAAGCGGATTGTACTTCTAATTCTAATAAGGATTTATATAATGATGAAGAGATGGATAGCTTTCATAGCCTCTTTCAGCACGAAAGATGGTAAACGGATAGCAGACCCAACGGTTGACGTACTCTGGGTGACTTGTATGAGTTTTACATGCCACATGATGAGCTGTGAAGTGAGACTGATGTAACAGACTTGATACGTGAAAGAAGTATTGAGTTGTACATTCGATACTGAGAGTGAAATCAACATTAACTTTATTTTTTAAAAAAAGAATACGTCTCAGTTTTAAATTTTTTTTTAAAGCGGTAGGCAACAGCTTTGCCGCAGTGGATACACCGGTTCCCTTGAGATCACCGACGTTAAGCGCTGTCGGGCGTGGTCGGCACTTGGATGGGTGACCATCCAGGCCGCCACGCGCTGTTGCCATTTTTCGGGGTGCACTCAGCCTCGTGATGCCAAATGAGGAGCTACTGGACCGAATAGTAGCGGCTTCGGTCAAGAATACCATCTTACGAGCGGGAGAGCGGTGTGCTGACCCCACGCCCCTCCTATCCGCATTCTCTAGGCCACTTACGGCCTGAAAACGGAGTGCTTTTTTTTAAAAAAAGGCGTTAATTGCCAGACTGCAAAGGTGTCGGGTTCGATTTCCTAGGACTTTATAATCTGTCACTTACCACTTGATTCACCTCCGACAATGTATGTTGTTGTGAAAAAATGTCGAATAAGTTTCCTTTAATTTACGTCTATGGTCACAATCTTTTCTAATTAACCGATTACCGGTTTCGGTCTTTAATGACCATCATCAGATCTGTCTAATAAAAGCAAAGTCCTAACGCATTGGAGCCATAGGGGCATAGTCAACTGTTAAATGCGGAATCAGCAGCAGCATAGTCAAATACGTTTATGACAGATCTGATGATGGTCATTAAAGACCGAAACTGGTAATCTGTTAAACAGAATAGATTGTGAGCATGGACGTAAATTAAAGGAAACTTATTACATATACGGGTCGCAGCTTGCGAAAAAATGTCGAGTTGCATGGTGGTTCGGATTCTACGTTAAACTGTAGGTCCTCTTACATGTGGAAGTCAGTTGAAAGGTCGGAGAAAAGATCCGTGTGCTACATGTAACTGTACTGTGACTAGTTAAACACTGTGGTGTTCAAAACTGTATTCTGACAGATGACTCTTTTACTTAGTTTTTAGCGATTCAAATATGACTGTGTCGAGTCACCACTTCAAAAGTCTGAGGAAGTTGGTGTATTTTAAACCACAGGACGCGGCTGGCAGCCTGAGAAAATTTTATCGGTACACATCGCCGCGAAACTGTGCATTCGTACATGACGGTGCTTCGTCACACAGGACAGTTTGACCTACGGGCGAGTACACGTTTCGACGGCAGAAGGAGCGGTCCGCGCGCGGAGCCCCGAGGGAGCCCCGTGTGGCAGCGGCGCTCCACTTCGGCGGCGCCGCACGAGCGCCGATTCCGAGATGGGCACGCGCCTCCGCGCCGCTTACACGCTCCGCCTAATGCCGGCCCTAATCTCGCTTCACGGCCTAACGTGGTTACGCCGCGCGCCATTAGGCTGCCTCTCGGACCGCGCCGGACCAGACGAGAGCAGAGCGGAGAGCGGCGTGTCGCCGCACGTCGCCGGAGGGCAGCGCCGCGACCCCAGATGCTCGATCCGGGCACGCGAGACCGTTGCCCCACCTGGCGAGTCTTCGTCTCCCTCCTGAGTCAGCCTTTCTGAGACACTTATCCCTGACAGAAATCATATGATACCTACAGGGGACAGGCAAAATAACGTCAACACCTATACACTACTGGCCATTAAAATTGCTACACCGAGAAGAAATGCAGATGATAAACGGGTATTCATTGGACGAATATATTATACTAGAACTGACACGTGATTACATTTTCACGCAATTTGGGGTGCATAGGTCCTGAGAAATCAGTACCCAGAACAACCACCTCTGGCCGCAATAACGGCCTTGATACGCCTGGGCATTGAGTCAGAGCTTGGATGGCGTGTACAGGTACAGCAGCCTATGCAGCTCCAACACGATACCACAGTTCATCAAGAGTAGTGACTGACGTATTGTGACGAGCCAGTTGCTCGGCCACCATAGACAAGACGTTTCCAATTATGTGAGAGATCTGGAGAATGTGCTGGCCAGGGCAGCAGTCGAACATTTTCTGTATATATAAAGGCCCGTACAGGACATGCAACATGCGGTCGTGCGTTATCCTGCTGAAATGTAGGGTTTCGCAGGGATCCAATGAAGGGTAGAGCCACAGGTAGTAACATCTCTGAAATGTAGCGTCCACTGTTCAAAGTGGCATCAATGCGAACAAGAGGTGACCGAGACGTGCAACCAATCGCACCCCATACCATCACACCGGGTGATAGACCAGTAGGGCGATGACGAATACACGCTTCCAACGTGCGTTCACCGCGATGTCGCCAAACACGGATGCGACCATCATGATGCTGTAAAGAGAACCTGTATTCATCGGAAAAAAAGGCGTTTTGCCATTCGTGCATCCAGGTTCGTTGTTGAGTACACCATTGCAGACGCTCCGGTCTGTGATGCAGCGTCAAGGGTAACTGCAGCCACGGTCTCCGAACTCATAGTCCGTGCTGCTGCGATCGTCGTCGAACTGTTCGTGCAGATTGTTGTCGTCTTGCAAACGACCCCATGTATAGACTCAGGGATCGAGACGTGGGTGCGCGATCCGTTACAGCCATGCAGATAAGTTGCCTGTCATGTCGACTGCTAGTGATACGAGGCCGTTGGGATGCAGCACGGCGTTCCGTTTCACCCTCCTGAACCGACCGATTCCATATTCTGATAACAGTCGTTGCATCCTGACCAACGCGAGCAGCAATGTCGAGATACCTTAAACCGCAATCGCGATAGGCTACAATCAGACCTTTATCAAAGTCGGAAACGTGATGGTACGTATTTCCCCTCCTTACACGAGGCATCACAACAACGTTTCACCAGTCTACGCCGGTCAACTGCTGTTTGAGTATGAGAAATCGGTTGGAAACTTTACTCCTGTCAGCACGTTGCAGGTGTCGCCACCGACGCCAACCTTGCGTGAATGGTCTGAAAAGCTAATCATTTGCATATCACAGCATCTTCTTCCTGTCGGTTACATTTCGCGTCTGTAGCACGTCATCTTCGTGGTGTAGCAATTTTAATGGCCAGTAGTGTGCGTGTGTCAGTTGATAACTGTGCTAGGAGACTACCTAAACATTTTGAGGGTGTCCTTAACATGTAGCTGTGTACCGAAACCGGTTGCCAGTGGACAAAATAAATAAACCGCGACTACAGACTGAAACGTGTCGGGACATGTGTAACTAATTAATGAGTCAGTGAAATTTTGGTGCTACTCACGTTTCTTATTATTTACAAAATCATGAAACAGTTCTCACTGCATTGCGACACTTCAACTCTACTCAGAAAAGCAAGCCAACTATCTGAACTGAGTGTACGCACTCGTTACCAAACATCCTTCCTCTCCATCACTCCACTCCCTTGCGGCACTTATTTCAGCCGCGACCCACAACCCAATTAAAATCAACCAAATTGTAATTTGAGCACTTGATTGCTGGACTCCTTACTTACGAGCTGGGTGAAATTGGAGACTGCTTGCTGGCAATGGTTTGTTTCTCACAACTGCCACTACTACAACAACATCTACTACTACTAACAGTAGTAGTAGTACCAATAATAACAATAATAATAATAATAATAATAATAATAATGCTGTGTCGCCGGTACAGCAGTGTAGTAGCCATTACAGTGCTACTGTTGTCGTGTTCTCAATCAGTTCGTTTATTCTTCCGAAGTGAATGACACAACTTCTTGTTTATTGTGGGAACTAACCTACTACTCGTAGAAGGCATCTGCATGATATATTGAAACACATGTGGTGACAGTTATTGCACTGTATGAAATAAAATCGTCACAACTTGCAAACGGTTTGTGTTAGGACGTTCGAACTGCACTACTGTCCACGTGGCATGGTGGAAATAAATATGCGCATGCTGGTTTGATTTAGCGACGAAGCACACTTTTAAATGGATGGGTTCGTCAATAAGCAAGATTGGTGCATTTGGTGTACTGAGAATCCGCATTTCGCGATCAAGAAGTCTCTTCACCTTCAACGGGTGATTGTGTGGTGTGCAGTGTCCAGTCACGGAATTATCGGTGCTCTATTCGTTTACGGCACGGTGACTACCGAACGGTACGCGAAGGTTTTATCACCATTATCCAAAGAGACCCTTATTTCGACAAGACGGAGCTCGACCCCTATGGAAGCAGGAGAGTGATGTCCTGGAGGAGCACTTTGGGGACCGCGTTCTGGCTGTGGGGTACCCAGAGGCCACTGGCACGGGCCTCGGCTGGACGCCGTATTCTCCGGGCGACTCCTTTGTCTGGGGCTGTATTAAAGACAAGGTGTTCAGCCATAACCCCAGAACCATTGCTGAGCTGAAAACAGCTATTCAGGAGCTGATCGACAGCATCCATGTTCCGACGCTTCAGCGGGCCATGCAAAATTTCGCTATTCGTCTGCGCCACATAATCGCCAATGATGGCAGGCATATCGAACATGTCGTAACCTAAATCCTAATATCTGTAGTGGCGTTTACATGTTGAATAAAGCGTGGGCACGCCGTAGTTTGTAACTAATTTACCTTTTTCCCATGTAGCTCAATAATTGTCACCCTGTATGTCTCACTTATGCTGTCACAGATGCACGGCACAGAATACGAAGTGTGTGTGCAGTGGGTGGAGCATGTGGCAAAGATGTTGTGATTTCGGTAATAAAGCGTAAGTCTACCATTGGCTGATAACTGTTCTCAGTCGAATCCTTCATTGTTCGCTTCCTCAAATTATAGAGAAAAGAAAACGAGTACTTAAATTATTGCCGTAAAGAGCAGAGAGGCAGAGGATCGTGTTATAATTCTCAAGCATCATTTCTAAATTTTGTGGTCAGGTTTTGTGCTCACCTGAACTGCATGTATCGTGTTTTAGCGACACTCCATTTGCAGAGAACCAGTTCTTCATGATGGAGAAAATATCATTTACATTTTAAAGGGCTGAAGTTAGTCAAGTACGCTTGGTTATAATACTTGCATCATCAGCAAATGTATGAACTATTCAACGGTTCCCTGTTTAGGAGCGTTATAAGCAAAACTCATTATTGAACAGCGAATAGCTTCAGCGTCCGCATCGCAGATGGCAATGTAGGGTACAATCTGTCAGAGACATTATGTTTCATGAGTAGCTTTGCATCTGTTTCCTGCAAGCGTTTACAGTACGTTAATTGTGAGATGTCCCACATGATGTTGCAGCCTGTCCTATTTTGTTACACGCTCAGGTATTAATGACAGTGTTAAAATGTTAGACGTGTTTTCTACGTAACACTGCTAGGAAATCTTCAAGCTTTTTTCGCAGAATTACGACCTACTGCTGCAGGGAATTGATGTCCAGGCAATGAGCTTTAAGTATGAAGAAAATCGAAGACGGCCAGTTCGTAAGGTCTCGTTGTTAGATGACCCGCGATTTTAACAAAGGTGTTTCCTGCCCTTCGTGCCCGCAGATTAACATTCCTCCATGCAGATATTGGGTTCAAATAGTTCTGAGCACTATGCGACTTAACGTCTGAGCTCATCAGTCCCCTAGAACTTAAACCTAACTAACCTAAGGACATCACACACATCCATGCACCGTGGCCGCAGCGCGGTTCCGGATTGAAGCGCCTACAACCGCTCGGCCAAAGCGGCCGGCTGGAAAAGTAGGCAGAGTGTTTACCCCAGTAAGAGTTAATTACTTCCATATATCACGCATGGTACTAAGGACCACTGTGACTTCTAAGCCTTTTTGTATACAGAGCTACTATCCGTGATTCTATCGCTTTGTGATGATTTTGAATTAATTCACTTATTTTGTTTAAAATCATCCCTGTTCCGTTACGTTTGGCCTAATACGAACGTCCGATAGAACTGCACGGCCACTCCGGCCGGCCAGATATTGGGTGTGGAGTATGACCTCTAGAAACGCAAGCAGAACTATCGTTTTCTGCTGTTCGGAAGAATTTCGAATCGGGCTCAAGCATCCTGGCTTTCTGTGATCTCCCAAAATTTCTTCAGGCAAATGCCGGAATGGTTCCTTACAAGGGCACGGCCAACTTCCTTGCCTAATGCGATGGGACCGATGACCTCGCTGTTTGGTCCCCTCACCCAAATCAAACAACGAAGCATGCGTGGTGTGTAAACCACAGATACTGGCGTGATGTAACACGACTCACGGCACGAGATGGGCTCAGTGGCGCATTAGAAGAGAGCCGACTCCGCCTAGCACGCCTCTAGACGCAACCCGCAACGCCAAGGCTTACCGCAAGTGGAGCGTCGCTGACTGCTGTAGTCTCGCCCGGACGCAAAGCCTGTCCATCACTGCTAATCTCGACAGGCGAGACTCGTTCCCAACTTTTCGAGCGTACAAGGAATAAAAATGACTGCATTACACAGCTGTTACGCTTGCGAAGTAACAGTTTTACGAAGTAAAAGAGTTCGGCGGAAGTCTGAGATGAAAAATTCGCTATGTGAATCAGTTTTAGTCTTCATCATGAGTCTTCGGTATCGTACAAATCTTCAGATGCACATTATACTTAGTTTCACCATTTATAAAATATGATAATTTACAATGGAAGGACGCAGCATAATATTTCGACATTTTGTCCTTCCCGAATTTCTTTAGATTTATTCTGCATTCGTTTCATTGGATAATAATAGCTTTCCTTTCTACATCTACATCGATACTCTGCAAATCACATTTAAGTGCCTGGCAGAGGGTTCATCGAACCACCTTCACAATTCTCTGTTATTCCAATCTCGTATAGCGCGCGGAAAGAACGAACACCTGTACCTTTCCGTACGAGCTCTGATTTCCCTTATTTTATCTTGGTAATCGTTCCTCCCTATGTAGGTCGGTGTCAAGAAAATATTTTCGCATTCGGATGAGAAAGTTGGTGATTGGAATTTCGTGAGAAGATTCCGTCGCAACGAAAGAGAAAAACTAGACAAATTTAGTCTTGGAGAGTACAAGTCATAGAATTACGGAAGTAAAATCACTCTGCTTCACAAACACGAGCTCTTACGGTATTAAAATTGAGAGAATGTTCAAAAGTTTCTTTTATCATTCTTTACTTGCGATTAATGGTTTCAGTTGGGGAATAACCGTCGAAACAAAAGCACATCAACACTGCTGTGATTCACGTCATTTCTACGTTCCACTGCCAGCACTCTAATTCCGCCGAAGACATTTCGGAGACTCTTCAGCAATATTTTGGTATAAGGGATCTATGGTCACCGATGACACATGACGTTGCGGTGATTGCTCATTGCAGGATTTTTCTCTGTTGTGAATGTGTTTTAAGAGGGAGAAAAGCAACTGGGATAACAAACCGAATAAATAATAATTACATTAATACTCCGTAACAAGCCTCCACAGAACTCGGGTCCCTTGTACCAAAATATTCGAAAAATGTCTCCGAACAACCTATGAAATTTGGTCGTGAAGTTCGTATTCACAATGTGTAATTTCTTTCCCGACATCTAATCCATTGTACTACTCGTACTTTAAAGTGAACTTATTCCTTCGACGTGTTAAAACCATATGTTTTTCCCTGTTCTATTGGTAATAATTTTACCTAATACCTTGTATATTAGGAAGGGAAGATAGATATACCGTAGTTCCAGATTTAGGGAATTATTCTACCGTGCTGGCACAATACAAATTCCTTTTGTAATACTTTTCTCTCACTTCCATCATTTATACTGAAAGACAATCATTTGTCAACAGATACCTTTCCTTTCTTCATACGTCTAAGGCTTTATACAGCCCTTCTGGAGTAGTGTAAATGCCAATATTACTAACTACTGTTGCATTACCACATATAGGGGCTGCACAAAAATATGGAAACATGAAAAACACGACGCATTACCATGCTCAAGTATGGTGTAGAAAAGTGGTTGGCATTCAAAGCGGCTCGGAACGAATATCTACAGGTCCCTATGGTTTTCAAGGGCATTATACCATTCAACCTAAAACATAGTGACAGCTGCAGGTACCAATGATGGTGTTAGATAGCAATGACGCACCCTTCTCTCCGAAGTAAATCACAAAGGTTCAGTACTTTTGAAATCTGATGACTGTAGTGGCCAGACAAGATGCGACAATTCATCCTCGTGCCCACAAAACCCGCCCTCGAAACCGTGCGCTGTGTGAAAAGGAACCCTGTCGTCTTGAGACACAGCTTCACTATTCAGGACTAACACTGTACCATAGGGTGGAGCTTATTATCCAAAATTGTCACATGATCCTTCGAAATAACGCGACGTGGCAAAGCATGAAGACCACGGAATACCACGATATGGGTGCCGAAATCATCAAAGAACCCCCGCCGTATTTCACTCTTGGGACGTAAACTCGGCTGGAAGTTGGAAACGGTGTGAAACAATACTCATCCGACCAAATGACTTTCTTCCGTTGCTCCATAGTCCAGGTTTTTATGGCTTCAACAACACGTTTTCTTGATACCGGCATTGACATCACTGATGAGTGTTACTGAGATTCCAGCTCACCGTACAGTTTCCTGCTCAGGGCGCTCCCTTCGTTTTACTTCGTTGCTGACAGGGTTCGGGGTGCGACATTCTCTTCTGCAGTGACTTTTGCATCTGTCGTCCTTTTTTTCGTCACAATCTTCTTGAATCACGTCTGTCACGATCACTCAGTACACACTTCCGTTCGCTTTGTGACTTAGCGGATCATGTTTTTTCGCCTTCTCTGTAGGCGGCATAAATCTTCGATACGGTGTATTTTGAAACATCAAACACTTCGGCTACATTATTTACGGAAGCAACCACCGTACGACCAGCAAAAATTTGGGCACATCTGAGTTGACTTAGCTCCAATACAATGCAGTTCAAATGGTTCAAGTGGCTCTGAGCACTCTGGGACTTAACATCTGAGGTCATCAGTCCCCTAGAACTTGGGACTCCTTAAACATAACTAACCTAAGGACGTCACACACGTCCATGCCCGAGGCAGGATTCGAACCTGCGACCGTAGTAACCGCATGGTACCGGACTGAAGAGCCTAGAACCGCTCGTCCACAACGGCCGACATTGATTTTCCTGTTAGTGTAGGTAGATTGAAGGTACTCAGCCGCGTACGTAATCATTGAGGATGGTGAGAAACAGACAGAAGCACTACTACGTTAACAGTCTACAACGATAGTTTTCTAAACATGTAAAACTTTTTTAGGGAGACTCAGAAGCAGAAACAGTGGCCCGCTGTGGCGCTCACCCCAGCGTTGCCAGTTACCAGAGATGGCAACACATGGAGCGTGTGGCGAGCGAACCGCAAAGTATACTTCGCCGTTCCCTGCACAGAACGCTGCATGCAGCAGTCGTCTAATGTGCACATCACTATAGCACGAATCTCTTAGTGCATGTCATATCTGAATACGTTGATTCACTAAATACTAGCCCGGTGGACTGTAACAGTTCAATATATCTGAACACGACACTCAGAGGGCCACAGACAGTGGTTCCCAGGTAGATGCCGTGTCTCTTGACTTCCGCAAGGCGTTTGATACAGTTCCCCACAGTCGTTTAATGAACAAAGTAAGAGCATATGGACTATCAGACCAATTGTGTGATTAAATTGAACAGTTCCTACGTAACATAACGCAGCATACTATTCTCAATGGACAGAAGTCTTCCGAAGTGAGTTTTCAGGTGTGCCGCAGGGGAGTGTCGTAGGACAGTTGCTATTCACAGTATATATAAATGACCTTGTGGATAACATCGGAAATTCACTGAGGATTTTTGCGGATGATGATGTAGTATATCGAGAGGTTGGAACAATAGAAACTTGTACTGAAAGTTAGTATAATTTAGGTTAGGTAGTGTGTACGCTTAGGGACTGACGACCTTAGCAGTTAAGTCCCATAAGATTTCACACACATTTGAACATTTTTTTTGTACTGAAATGCAGGAGGATGTGCAACGAACTGACGCATGGTGCAGGGAATAGCAATTGAATCTCAATGTAGAAAAGTGTAATGAGCTGCGAATACATAGAAAGAAAGATCCTTTATCATTTAGCTACAATATAGCAGGTCAGCAACTGGAAGCAGTTAATTCTATAAATTATCCGGGTGTAGGCTTTAGGAGTGTTTTAAAATGGAATGACCATATAAAATTAATCGTCGGTAAAGGAGATGCCAGACTGAGATTCACTGGAAGAGTCCTAAGGAAATGCAGTCCGAAAACAAAGGAAGTAGGTTACAGTACACTTGTTGGCCCACTGCTTGAATACTGCTGAACAGTGTGGGACCCCTTACCAGATGTGGTTGATAGAAGAGATAAAGATCCAACGGAGAGCAGCGCCCATCGTTACAGGATCATTTAGTAGTCGCGAAAGCGTTACGGAGATTATAGATAAACTCCAGTGGAAGACTCTGCAAGAGAGACGCTCAGTAGCTGGGTACGGGCTTTTGTTGAAGCCTTCACCGAGTCAAGTAATATATTGCTGCCCCTTACGTATATCTCGCGAAGAGACCATAAGGATGGCTCTAAGCTCACACCGAGGCATACCGACAATCTTTCTTACCACGAAAAATACGAGATCCGAATAGAAGGGAGAAGCGACAGAGGTACTCAAGGTACCCTCCGCCACACACTGTCGGGTGGCTTGCAGAGTATGGATGTAGATGTAGATGAACACAAACAATAATTACCTAATGGGTGAAAAAATAGTGCATATCGTGAAAACGTATTTCAAGTCCGCACCCGGCTATCCCAATTTAGGTTTTCCGGCGTTCCTTCGTTAACAACTATCAGCTCTATTCTCGAAATATCGCCAGAGACCGATCGTAACATTAGCGTCTAATGAGCTGAAAACTGAATGGGAGCAACACAGTTATAATAACTATCGATGTTTCGACTGCTACAGAACTGTAAAGTTCTGTAAAGTGTCAATGCCAGCACAATGCAGCGAAGTGCCAGAAAGTTTTGTTTCACAGTGTGAGTGCACCTTCCTAAGTAGTTTCGAGATGCCAGTATAGCACAGTGGCGAGAAAATGAGTGTTTCCAGCACACTGTCGTTCTTTACATATTGTTGCAAAATGGGCTTCCTCAGTGTATACTTAGTCTGTACTCTCGCTGTTGATCATGTGTTTTTATAAATCACTCCTAATATCGTTCGGTGTTACAGCCTCTCGGGCTTCTCGCGTGCCTGGAGTTCACCAGAATTCGAATCAGCACTTAACTCGTTAATGTGAAAGACCAGTTAGCACTGCCAAAGATATCGTCGCTTCGTTTGTAAGCCGTAAACGGGACCCGGTTTTACGGAGTAAAACGCGCTGTAAAGATAGATGTATAATATTTATCGTTTGTTTTCGGCCCCTTTCATTGCTAATTTAATGGGCGCTTAAGTGGCAGATACGAGGAAGAAGGAAATCGTAATTTTTGTTGATGGCCAATAACTTTTTATATGGTTTTATTAATGATCTGCAAAATAGAAAAGAACGTCGTGTGCAAAATAAAATGTGACGAGGAAACTAAGACGACTGTTCGTTCTCGTAGCTTCATTTACCGCTCTTTACTGCACATGAGCAACAATACTTACGATTACAATTACAATAACGCATTTTAAAGGCAATAGTCTTAAGCTATCAGTACAAGAATTCCTGCACAGCATACAATGCAGACCGGCCGAAGTGTCGCAGATTCCAAGACGCTGTAATGGCTTTCCGCTAGATTGGGAGCTAACATCCTACGATGGCATTCCAAATTAAGGCCCCTGTCGTTCCAATAAATCGATGAAGTTTATCACCGAGAGAAAATCTCGGTCTGTTTTTCCTACCGTCCTAGCCAGTTTATACAGTTCTTCGTCTCTATTATTAACGTGGTCGACCCTAATTTGAATCCAATCTCCGATCCCTCCCAGTACCACAGAGCGAGGTGGGGTTGGAAGTGGTGCCGCCTTCGAATCCCAGCATGGTTAACCACGGTCATTGACCGTACCACCTGTTACTGTAGCCAGCTTCTGTGTCTCTTCACGAGACCACTGATGTATTGCCCATGGACAGTATTGTGGTTTGCTCAGAATCGTGTATACGGCCTTCGTCCCGACTGTGTAAAACCGCTGGTTTATCCTTCTGTCTAAGGTGAACTAAGCTTGGTATGCTCCAAGCGGCGCTGCAGAACGCAGCGTAGCGTCTTGCCCGATACTCATACTGAATACTGTAGGTGCCAGGCGCACTAAGTTCCACTGGAGCTCTCGACTCATCTCGGGGATTCCGTGGCGTCCTCAGAAGGGCCACCCGCCGTTGCTGCCGCAAGCGTCACTTCCTTGCCGATGGGCGGCGTGCAGGACAGATTACGCGACATACTGCTCCTCACATTTTATGTCACAAAACTGTAGGGTAAGACAGATTGTAAGACATCCAACAACTAATTGAGGAAGTTGGGTGTAAGATGATAAGATTGGCACAGGAGAGGAAGTCGTTGCGGGCCGCATAAAACCAATTAGAAGACTGACGACTAAAACCGGTCAATTGAGGCGTTGCGAGAGATATTAGCTCTCATCTTCAGGATAGGCGTACAAGTATTAATAGTAATTAATAATACTAAAACGTCGGACTAAATAGTATCATTCTAACTTAAAACAGGTTCTGTAATTGCTTGATTTTTTTCTGTGTCGTTTTGAAACATCTTGCGTATAAATGACGTGTTGCAGGCTCTCGGTAGCGTTCTGCTAGGAAATTACATGGCCATATTATTACCAAGGCAGGATGATCTGATATCGTTTGATTTCACCAGCGTCGATCAAACTGGTTTAAAACGAAAGCGTAAATATTCTGCGGTTTACTTCCGGAGCAGATGGGAATCTCAGAGAAGTCTTGTTGTTGGAAACGAGACCTGCTTTCGTGGAAAAATCCGAAGGAAGCGAGATTCATCGTCGAGAAAGGTCGCTTACAAACATCTCCTACGAACGATTATTGAATACTGTTCGTTACCTAGTGAGCATGGGGTGTCCAGGTTACAGTGATAATTCGATGGGAGGTTTAACACCCCCCTTCCAGGAAGTTCCAAGTTACACGTGGTCCGGATAGATGAGTCCTGCAACTGCTCAAAGTGGATCATAAACGAATTCGTACTACAATATTCGAAAACTGTTTGAGTCGAAAAAAATGGCTCTGAGCACTATGGGACTTAACATCTGTGGTCATCAGTCCCGTAGAACTTAGAACTACTTAAACCTAACTAACCTAAGCACAACACACAACACCCAGCCATCACGAGACAGAGAAAATCCCTGACCCCGCCGGAAATCGAACCCGGGAACCCGGGCGCGGGAAGAGAGAACGCTACCGCACGACCACGAGATGCGGGCACTGTTTGAGTCGTTTTCGCAGAAATGAGTGATTTTCTACATCAGTATGTAACAGTGTATTCTCCCCTACAAACTAGAATTAAAACATCAGTCGGGACAGTGTACAGAAGCCGGTTCTTCAGCTCCAAAAAGGTGAAGACGTCTTTATCAGGAGGAGTAGGTGGTCGCATCGTTGTTCTGACCCAGGGAAAGAATTCACCTAATAAGCTTTCTTAAAAAGGTACATAAAGAGACTGGTAATATTACTTTAACCTTCCAACAGATATGGCTCTAAAATTTCGATATACGTTCATCACGACAATGCACCTGGCTAGAAAAGTGTCTCGCCATGGGAAAATCTAGGTATCTGCGCTCAGAAAACTGCCCCGTTAACAAGATTTGGCCCCTTCAGACTTCCGTCTCTTCCAAAATCTTGAAGTCTTCGTGCTGGTTAGGTGTTTCGTCCAATCATGAAGCGACTGCAACTGTTGACGAGAATTTTGTGGCGCATCCTGAGGAGCTCAACAGAGATGGAATAATGTCACTGGGACCCCGCTAGATGACGTTTAATGACGTTTAATGATGTTAATAGAGGTTACACGTGGTTGGTGAAAAAGTACTGGCATCACGTAATGGTTCACTACCAGACGTTACTAACAAAAGTACAGACCCTCAATATAATCGCTCCACATCTCTGTCACCTTTCCCCACAGAGACTGAAGGTGTCGTACCCTGTAGCACGTGCTCTACAGCACAAACTATGTCTTCTCTTGTGTTTTGCCATGTGGGAGCGCCTTCATTTTGGTGAACGGGCTCACATCAGGTGGGGGTCCCAATATGCTGCCCCCCCCCCCCCCCCCCCCCCCCGACCCTCCTTTCCTTTCGCGTATTCATGAGCTTCTGCAAGGGATTCGCCGTGTGGCATCCTTCACCGTAATGAAGGATGATTGGATGTGCTGCCCGAAGAGAACACTGTTGTGCCCCCTGACTTCGAGGCGCTTCAGCTGTGATCTACGCACATTGTTTGTGTTTCCTGAACATACTGTTACGGCGCTTCTACTGGCATTCCGCAATTTCAGATTGCACGCGCAGCAAATGGCTCAAACACTGCCGTCGCGACGCACTCCACTACTTCGACTGACCTTCTGCTATATTTATTTATTTATTTATTTATTTAACCTGATCAGATTCGGGGCGTGAGGCCCCCTCTTACATCGGACCAGTGTTGCACACATGCAGCATTTCAGACATCAAAGTTACATCATGACAATAGTTTCAATGAGAAAATTAGATTACTCTAGTGACAATATGAATAAAGAGTAGTGACTAAGACTTAATAAAGTAAATGCAGGCAGTATTTTACAACAGGTGCTTCACGTACAAAGTACGTTAAAGGCAATAATAATGTAGTTGTTGTTGTGGTGGTGGTCTTCAGTCCTGAGACTGGTTTGATGCAGCTCTCCATGCTACTCTATCCTGTGCAAGCTTCATCATCTCCCAGTACCTAACGCAACCTACATCCTTCTGAATCTGCTTAGTGTATTCATCTCTTGGTCTCCCTCTACGATTTTTACCCTCCACGCTGCCCTCCAATACTAAATTGGTGAGCCCTTGATGCCTCAGAACATGTCCTACCAACCGATCCCTTCTTCTGGTCAAGTTGTGCCACAAACTTCTCCCCAATCCTCAATACCTCTTCATGAGTTATGTGATCTACCCATCTAGTCTTCAGCATTCTTCTGTAGCACCACACACACACACACACACACACACACACACACACACACACACACACGCCGGCTGCGGTGGTCTCGCGGTTCTAGGCGCGCAGTCCGGAACCGTGCGACTGCTACGGTCGCAGGTCCGAATCCTGCCTCGGGCATGGATGTGTGTGATGTCCTTAGGTTAGTTAGGTTTAAGTAGTTCTAAGTTCTAGGGGACTAATGACCACAGCAGTTGAGTCCCATAGTGCTCAGAGCCATTTGAACCATTTTTTTGTAGCACCACATTTCGAAAGCTTCTATTCTCTTCTTGTCTAAGCTATTTATCGTCCATGTTTCACTTCCATACATGGCTACACTCCATACAAATACTTTCAAAAATGTGCTTCCTGACACTTAAATCTATACTCGATGTTAACAAATTTCTCTTCTTCAGAAACGCTTTCCTTGCCATTGCCAGTCTACTTTTTATATCCTCTCTACTTCGACCATCATCAGTTATTTTGCTCCCCAAATAGCAAAACTCCTTTCCTACTTTAAGTGTCTCATTTCCTAATATAATTCCCTCAGCATCACCCGACTTAATTCGACTACATTCCATTATCCTAGTTTTGCTTTTGTTGATGTTCATCTTATATCCTCTTTTCAAGACACTATCCATTCCGTTCAACTGCTCTTCCAAGTCCTTTGCTGTCTCTGACAGAATTACAATGTCATCCTCGAACCTCAACGTTTTTATTTCTTGTCCATGGATTTTAATACCTACCCCGAATTTTTCTTTTGTTTCCTTCACTGCTTGCTCAATATACAGATTGAATAGCATCGGGGACAAACTACAACCCTGTCTTACTCCCTTCCCAACCACTGCTTCCCTTTCATACCCCTCGACCCTTATAACTGCCATCTGGTTTCTGTACAAATTGTAAATAGCCTTTCGCTCCCTGTATTTTACCCCTGCCACATTCAGAATTTGAAAGAGAGTATTCCAATGAACATTGTCAAAAGCTTTCTCTAAGTCTACAAATGCTAGAAACGTAGGTTTGCCCTTCCCTAATCTAGCTTCTAAGATAAGCCGTAGGGTCAGTATTGCATCACGTGTTCCAACATTTCTACGGAATCCAAACTGATCTTCCCCGAGGTCGGCTTCTACTGGTTTGCCATTCGTCTGTAAAGAATTCGTGTTAGTATTTTGCAGCTGTGACTTATTAAACTGATAATAATAACAGTAAAAAAATCAAATAATAATTATAAACATGAGAAAAATTGGCAATAGCAATGAAGATATGTGCAGATGTACATTAATATCGCGGTGTGTAAAGTAGATATTTACTAGTATAGCGAGTTTTGTGGAAGGGAGATTTAAGAAAGGGGAAAGAGGGAAGTAATGAGGTGAAGTGCATTTATGTACAGAGGAAGGCATTACTGTTGGTTAAGCAGATACGTCATTAACTGTTTTTTGAAGCCAGACATGTTTTTAAGTTCTCTAACAAAACGAGGAAGGTTATTCCAGAGTCGGGTTCCCGCAACTGTAAAGGACTTGGAGAAAGTGACTGAGCGATGCAGTGGAACAGAAAGGATTTTATTATGATGGGAACGTGTATTTCTGTCATGTTAAGGACTAGGAGAGATATGACGGACAGTGTACATTTATAAGGCAGTGGATGAGACAGAGTGAATGGAAATCTCTGCGTTTGTCTGCCGCAGCCAGGACAATTTTGCATATGCTGGTCAAATGTGATCAAAAAGTCGAACGTCACAGATATATCGGACGCAGGCGTTCATGACGAGTTCGAGACGTCGCGAATTTTCCTGAGAGAGGCCTTGTAGGATAATATCGCTGTAGTCAATGGTTGGGAGTGTAAGCGTTTGTACTAACTTCTTTTTCAGATCGAAAAGGAAGAGTTTTTTATATTTCTGTAAGACATGAAGGGATGCTGATGCTTTTTTGCACACTGCAGTTAGGTGCTCTGTCCAATTTAGATTTTCATCTATTATTACTCCCAAACTCTTTGCTGAGGGAGAGAAGTTAATATTTGTTCCATATAGGATAAGAGATGGTACGGATTTTCCAATGTTTTGGGCTAATGAGCTTAGAGTGACCAACCAGTACCGCTTGGATTTTAGACGGGTTTAGTTTTAGTCCTATGTCCTGTGCCCATTTTGATAGTGCATCGAGGTGAGTATTTAAATTTTCAATAGCTTTCTTAAGATTGCTTGGTTTCGCACTTGGATACAACTGAAGGTCATCAGTATACGTATGATATTTGCAATAGGTCAGTGGGCATATCGTGTGAGGCACGTCCTTCATGTAATGTGGTGTTGCCACTACTTTTTATCCAACTCACGTATTTAAAAGTAAAAGGTATTTGAAAAAAACTTTCTCATTATCACTATCAGGGCGAAAACTTTTCAGACTATCCCCGCTCGTATTGATGTTCTGTCGCAAGTCTCCTCGTCAGTGCGTAACATGATCGGTCGATCACCGCAGTCCATTGGAGGAGACGAGGTAAGTTCTTCGCAGATTGTTGCACACGCGCTGGACGGAGCGGTAACAGGTACAGGCTGCCGTGCGGGCAGTCAACACTCGTCTGCCCTCGGGAGAAAATGGAGCAGAGGGGCGGAGTGAAAGAAAAAAGGAGAGCGCGCTTGCACGGCGCGGCACGGCACGGCAGCTGCGTGCGAGGACGTAAGCGAACCGCACCGCAGAGCGCAAGCCCGCATTCAGGCGTTGGCCCCGGTCCATCTGCTCCGTAAACCGTACCCTCTGAGTTTCGTCCACAGGGTTTTTGAAACCTGCTCATCTCGATAGGACACAAAAGATACCATCTCCCCCCACACCTGATTAAACTTTACCATAACAGCATCCTAGCCTCAATAGTGGTTTACGGCTCGGGAGTCTGGGCGCACAGGCTCACGAGGGTTGTGGCCGCCATGACAGTGAGAAGGGTCCAGAGAAGTATGATACTGAGGGGCCTACAGAACATCTCCAGGGGGGGGGGGGGGGGGGGGGGTGGCGCTTGGCGCTATTAGTCATAATGGGGCTCTGCCCTCTGAACATCAAAATAAGGGAACAAGTGGCTTGGTACTGGGCAAAAAAAGAGGGAATTATGAGAAAATTGTAGATATCATGGGTGTGAGGGTGGAGGACAAAACGGAAATAAGGAAAAGAGGGGAGGATCTATGGCAGGGGTCTTGGGAGGTAGAAGAAACTGGACGTAGAGCTTTCCAGTTCATACCAGATGTGAGGGAGCGCTTGGACATGAAATATTTTAAGCCAACACGAGAACTGATCCATTTTCTCACTGGCCATGGACTCTACCCGAATTATTTGTGTCTATTTGGGAAGAGGGCTACACCCGCGTCTGACTGTGGCGTGTCACAGGGTACTCCCGACCATGTCGTTTACGAGTGCCCACTCTTCAATGATGATGATGATGCGACTACATTTAGAGACAGACTTCCAAACCACGACACACACAACTGCTTAGACTTGAGGACACCTTCCAACTGCTAAATACATTGGCCAAAGAGGTATCACTGAAAGTTTTAACAGAATACTTGAGGGACATGAACTGAATAACTGAGACAACCTACTGGACTGCGTCCAGGGCCCCATTCCCATACCGCCTGAGCGTGGACTGGCCGACTTCCGTCACAGTTGGAATCCGCCACGTGCAGGATTTGAGGGAGTGGCGGGTCAGTGCTGCCGATAAGGACATGCACCGGAAATGACGTGGGATAAGTTAGTTTGTAGGACTTAGTTTAGGAAAACTATGCTAGGGAACTGCAGCGAATCAACACCGTGGACTGCCCAGTGCGTGGGGCACGCTCTTCGGGTTTAGCTCGATGAGCAAGGCTATCAAAAGTAGGTTTATATCTCACTGGCACACATGTGACGCTGCAGGCCATGGGAATTAGTTATAAGAAACAGATATAAGTGCTAGGTACTAGATATTAAATACCCGTTGTATGTAATACTACCTGCAGCTCACTTGAAAATTCTAATTAGCTGCAACATAATTACCGGTTGTATAATTATTATGACCCACTAATCAGATAAGGAAGTTGGTTAATATCGTATAATTATGGTTTGTAATAAATATTTTTTTTTAAACCTTCAATGTCACGTTTTTCAGCTTAGTGTCGACCACAACGGAAGCTTCAGATAGTACTCCGATTCTTTCCTGCAGACCTCTCAGTGGGGATTGTTGAGCACTGCTCGTCACTCTGCTACAGTTTAGATGTCCGCCCAATCAGCTGAACGGTCAGTGCGCTGGAATGTCACGCACGGGGGCCCGGGTTCGGTTCCCGGCTGGGGAGGGAGATTTTTTCTCCCATCAGGGACTAGGTGTCGTGCTGTCCTCATCATCATTTCATCCCGCAAGTCGCCCAGTGTGGCGTCGCACTCAGTAAGACCTGCACTCGGCGGCCGAACTTCCCGACTGTGAACTCCCGGCCACTGGCGCCTATACGATCACTTCCATTTTACAGTTTGGATGAACGGGTCGCCCAGTTATTCTTTGAATTATCTCTACCTCTTCATCAAACTAACTTAGATATTATACAGAAGGCCCAGAACAGCAGCGACGTAATTATCAGCCTTTATTTCATGTCAGATCTGTTTCCGCTCTCATTACCATTTTCGAGTAACCTGCGGGTACAATGTTGGTTTGATTACATTTTGGCACTCATATCTACATGAACTTGACGTTCGTAATACATCGACATTGTCATGTAACTGTCGGTGCACCGTTGTTTGTAAAACTACGCAATTGCAATATTTATTACTGCTGAATATGTTTTAACAGTAATTTGACAGTTCTCTTACTATGATGATACACGTTGGCATATGCGAACAGACAGCGCTGATGTTATTTCGCATGTGTTGGATTTGGACGTACACTATCTCTGTTTGTTATGTGTTATTTGTTTTTAATTTTCTCCCTTTTCCTACTCTACCATTTCAATAAAGATTTTTAGTTAGAATTTGTGTTTAAAATCCCTCTAACCGCCAGGGTAGCCGAGAGCGCTAGCGCGCCGCTTCCTGGACTCGGGTAGGCTCGCCGGCCCCGGATCGAATCCGCCCGGCGGATTAACGACGAGGGCCGATGTGCTGGCCAGCCTGGATGTGGTTTTTAGGCGGTTTTCCACATCTCGCTAGGCGAATACCGGGCTGGTCCCCATGTTCCGCCCCCGGGGGGGTGGGGGGGGGGGGGTACGAGGTGGCGGCAGGAAGGGCTTCCGGCCACCCCTTAAACATTAACATGCCAAATCCGACTAACGATGGCTGACCCTGCATAATTGCAGGACAAGGCTGAAGCGATAGATACATAGAATTCGTTTGATATTTCTTTTGGATAGTTCCTCGTGAGCGTATAAATTTCTCATTCGCCAGGAATGTTCGTGGTTGGACCTTCGGGTATTCTATGCAGTTATTCTATGCAGTATGTGTGATGCATTTTTAATTTTATAGATTGCGTGGTCTTGATTTTTCAGATAGAGAAAGCAACTCAATTGGTTATTGTCGCTTTTCTGACGCGCTCTTTGAATCTAATGTTAAAATTTGTCCTGTTTGGTCGATGTAGAAGTTACTGTAGCTGTTACTCCTGATTTTATTTGTACCTTGGTTACCATATTCTGAGGATTTAGTGTTACCCGAACGTAGTTTCATTTGGAGGCTGTTCATGGTGCGTAAGCTGTATATTTGTGGCTTTGAACAATTCGATTGTCTTGTTGAACATTCGACCCAGGTAAATTGTCGAAATACTTTGGTTTAAGTTGACTTGGTCTTTCTCTCGCCAGGCGTATTTCGTTTTGTATCCTGCTATGCTTTCGTGACATGTGTACAGTTCCGTGATTATGTCGGGGTTGAAATTATTTTTGTGAGCTGTATAACGAAGTGTGCCTAGTCCTTTTTGTATTGCTTGTTTTTTCCAGTGGTATGTTACTAACTATGTTTATCACTGAGTGGACATACGTTTTAGTGCCAAATGACGAACAGTAACCGCGAGTCAGTCAGGCCATAAATTTGTAAGTCGCCTCCTTCATGGATGAATTATATTTCTTTAGGATTCTTCCAGAGAATCTCAAATCACATCTACCTTCCCCACAATCAGATTTACGTGGATATTTTCTATTAAACTCGTGACCCACTCCACTTTCGCGCGGATGACACTGTCTAAGGCCGAACGACTGGTCTGGCGTAGCGCTAAGAAATTACGCTTTCGTACGCAGTCGTTTCTCGTAAATCAGTCTGCCTGTTAGAGGAAATCGTATTGACTGAGGACGGTGTACTGAACAACATAACACCACTATTTACTTCATTTTCAGACTATTAATTACAGCTTTAGGAGTATTATGTTTTAAGGTTGCTTAGTACCTCTAAGCAAATGTTGCAAGAGCAAGGCATTAATGCTTATTTCCCCCTGGGCAGCAGGTCATGCGATGAAGTTCAGATGGCTCTGAGCACTATGGGACTTAACATCTGAAGTCATCAGTTCCATAGAACTTAGAACTACTTAAACCTAACTAACCTGAGGACATCACACACATGCATGCCAGACGCAGGATTCGAACCTGCGACCGTAGCGGTCGCGCGGTTCCGGACTGTAGCGCCTAGAAGCGCTCGGCCATCACGGCCGGCTGGGGTGAAGTGTGGAGGCGTGAAAGCAAAGCGTGTAGTTTATACCGACAGGCGTAGTCCGAATACTGATGCGGTTACAACCGTGCACAAAGCGTCAGGTAACAAACTACATTTTCATGGGAATACTGTTAGATGCAGAGGAAAAACAAGTGACACATCAAATCGAGTATATATTAAGGTATCAGTGACTGCAACCTGTGCACAATCCCTGTACAAAAGTGATTTAAAACCAGTGTTATTTTTCTTGAGGTCCGTAGCCCTAAAACTGTTTTATGAAAACTCTTCACTCTACCCTGTGCAAGCCTGTTCATCTCTGCATAGTTGCTGTGCCCTAAGCCACCGGATGCTGCTCACGACATTCAGTCATCGTCTCCCAGTACAATTTCACCCTCCACCTTCCCCTTTACGCACAATCCATTAATAAGCTGACGGTACCTCGATGCCTCAGAGTATGTGCTACTATCGTACCCCTTCTCTTAAGCCAAATCGCTCCATAAATTTGTGCTGTCCGCGTTTCGATTCAGTACCTCTTCACGAGTTGTTCGCTATGTATGGCTCGAAGCGTTATGTATCCAGAGGGACAGGGTATTAGAATGGTCGCGGTGTCATTCGGTACCGCGGACGCCCGAATAACGACCCCGCACAGCGACCCACCTGGCGTCCCGTCCTCACAGAGTTCAAACAGGACGACGCGACCTGCAGCAGACTTAGCTGGGAGAGAGAGAGAAAGATAGAGAAAGATTTCTACTGGACGTTGGGGTCATATAATCAGCCTTCCTCGTCCCATGTTTATCTGCTCCCGGAACAACCTCTTCAGTTCCCCAGTCATTCATCTGGTAAGAACACGCCGTTTCTATGTCTACGACCAGTAACTTATTTCCTCATCTTTAACAGTAGATGACACACATTTTGGGTCATTAATACATTTGTTTTGCATGACCCAAAATTTGTATCACCTACTGTTATATATATGGAACCCGCTGTTGACAGCTTCTTTATGATTCTTCCGATGTCGAGAAAACGCTGAGTGATAATGTCAGCTGTGTCCTTCCCATTTTAAGCAACGTAGCGAAACCACGAAACACGTAAATTGGGATGACTGTACAGAGAATGAAGCCTCGCGTCCACTTGTCCCTTTCCATATACGAGTCCAGTGTCTTGCTACTGTCGCATGTTTAATCGTCATCGCTACTTCACCCTTAAGCTCGCTTATTGATATAAAAACGCCTTTACAGTGTAGTAAAAGGTCCACTTGAAGTGAATCTTTTTTTTTCTTTTTTTTTTTTTTTTGTACGATACCTTTCAAAACACGGATCGACACACACTCCAAAGTCGTATTGCTTGCGATAAAAACGCGATTCGCTTTTTATTATTTTATTAGCGATTCAATGCAAAGCAATAAAAAACAAAACTACAAAAGTATAACATGGTCCTTCACACCATCGTTAGGTTGGCGCCGACGACGACGGCGACGTTGATAGAACATTTACGCGGCCGGATGATACACAAATGCCGGGATTCGTTCGTTAAAAATGACGCGACCTATTTCTTTCCACGTCCCAGTCCAAATGTCGCTAGCGCTTCGTCTCTAAATCCGTCGGCACACGGACCGTGCATCCGAACGTTGAGCGCGCCGAGTTTCTGACGTCATAGCATGGAGTAGCACTTCCGTGATTCTTTCCGAACGTGCAGAGCAATATCTAACATTTCAGGTATGCTGAGCGTGCGTCTGAGCGTTGACCAATGGGATGGCCCAACGCCACCTACGCCACACGCGCGCCGTCTCCCTTCAGTACAGAGTTGTGAGGCGCCATATTGGCATTCATATCAAGCCTATACGTATATATGCCGTTTCTGAGCACCAGCAAATTGAGAATCACTGTAAAACCCGTTGTTTACTATCGGATTCATTGCAATAAAATAATGAGAAACATCATATTCGCCGACCTCTGTGGCTGAGCGGTTCTAGGCGCTTCAGTCTGGGACCGCGCGACCGCTACGGTCGCAGGTTCGAATCCTGCCTCGGGCACGGATGTGTGTGATGTCCTTAGGCTAGTTAGGTTTAAGTAGTTCTAAGTTCTAGGGGACTGATGACCTCAGATGTTAAGTCCCATAGCGCTCAGAACCATTTGAACCAACATCATATTCGTGGCACAAGAATTATTGTAACTTACGTATTGTGAAAGTATGCCGTTTGAAGGCAGTGTCACACTGAAGATCCACCCAGAACGCATTGTTCTTGGTACAACTAGTAACACATCTACCATTAAGCTTTTTAGGAAGTGGTAAGATACTATGATTGAACGTGAATAGTGTTTGGACTGTTTAGCGGAGTGAGTAGCGTCACTGATCCGTGCTAAGTAGGTTGTTATGGCTGTGGTTCGCGACTCGACAGTATCAAATTTTTTCCCAACATTTGCGTTTTTATTACGTTCTCATACTTTATTATTAGTTTAATATTAGTATATGCTGTAATATTTGATGTTACGTAAATACAAGTTCACCTGTTTTTGAGGGGTGATTTTGTTCGATTGGCTTAATCTATAGGACAGCTTGCGCTGCTTGTATAGAGTTACTTTGCTCGTTTTTCTTTTACGCTTTGTAATTCACATGTTGCAAAGATTCTGCTACTGGGTAGGAAGAGTGATCAAGTAAGGCTGACCTTGGGGTTTTACTAAATTGTGGGAATGGTGAAATACTGTTCATCTTATGTGGATAAGTATTGCAAATTTGTATCACACCGTTTGTAATGGAACTTGTATAAATCTTTGTCATTAATTGTCTAACATTCTGCGTGGTGTCTGTTTGTTCTAAGTCATGTCTCCCCACCACATTCGCGCAACGACGCTTTGAGCATGTTTTTTAGGGAATTGACTAGTTTGAACGTGGGACCTGCTGCTGGTAAGGAGACGCCAGACCACACATGACTTGTAGAGTTCAGAAGAGTTCAGTGAGACTAGCGATGATATAACCAAATACTTAATGATTTCAGCGTCAGCTCCACTGCACTCCCTGTAAAAGAATCTTAATACTAACTAAATTTAGTGGAAGGGGCTCAACGCTTTCCTATTTTTAGTTAGCTGGTAAAATAACGTCGAAAAAGCAGTCAAGTTTACCATTGGAATTTTTATTCTACTCACAACTGTTTATAAACTGCACTATTGATAAAAGGAAATACACTCCTGGAAATTGAAATAAGAACACCATGAATTCATTGTCCCAGGAAGGGGAAACTTTATTGACACATTCCTGGGGTCAGATACATCACATGATCACACTGACAGAACCACAGGCACATAGACACAGGCAACAGAGCATGCACAATCTCGGCACTAGTACAGTGTATATCCACCTTTCACAGCAATGCAGGCTGCTATTCTCCCATGGAGACGATCGTAGAGATGCTGGATGTAGTCCTGTGGAACGGCTTGCCATGCCATTTCCACCTGGCGCCTCAGTTGGACCAGCGTTCGTGCTGGACGTGCAGACCGCGTGAGACGACGCTTCATCCAGTCCCAAACATGCTCAATGGGGGACAGATCCGGAGATGTTGCTGGCCAGGGTAGTTGACTTACACCTTCTAGAGCACGTTGGGTGGCACGGGATGCATGCGGACGTGCATTGTCCTGTTGGAACAGCAAGTTCCCTTGCCGGTCTAGAAATGGTAGAACGATGGGTTCGATGACGGTTTGGATGTACCGTGCACTATTCCGTGTCCCCTCGACGATCACCAGAGGTGTACGGCCAGTGTAGGAGATCGCTCCCCACACCATGATGCCGGGTGTTGGCCCTGTGTGCCTCGGTCGTATGCAGTCTTGATTGTGGCGCTCACCTGCACGGCGTCAAACACGCATACGACCATCATTGGCACCAAGGCAGAAGCGACTCTCATCGCTGAAGACGACACGTCTCCATTCGTCCCTCCATTCACACCTGTCGCGAAACCACTGGAGGCGGGCTGCACGATGTTGGGGCGTGAGCGGAAGACGGCCTAACGGTGTGCGGGACCGTAGCCCAGCTTCATGGAGACGGTTGCGAATGGTCCTCGCCGATACCCCAGGAGCAACAGTGTCCCTAATTTGCTGGGAAGTGGCGGTGCGGTCCCCTACGGCACTGCGTAGGATCCTACGGTCTTGGCGTGCATCCGTGCGTCGCTGCGGTCCGGTCCCAGGTCGACGGGCACGTGCACCTTCCGCCGACCACTGTCGACAACATCGATGTACTGTGGAGACCTCACGCCCCACGTGTTGAGCAATTTGGCGGTACGTCCACCCGGCCTCCCGCATGCCCACTATACGCCCTCGCTCAAAGTCCGTCAACTGCACATACGGTTCACGTCCACGCTGTCGCGGCATGCTACCAGTGTTAAATACTGCGCGATGGAGCTCCGTATGCCATGGCAAACTGGCTGACACTGACGGCGGCGGTGCACAAATGCTGCGCAGCTAGCGCCATTCGAAGGCCAACACCGCGGTTCCTTGTGTGTCCGCTGTGCCGTGCGTGTGATCATTGCTTGTACAGCCCTCTCGCAGTGTCCGGAGCAAGTATGGTGGGTCTGACACACCGGTGTCAATGTGTTCTTTTTTCCATTTCCAGGAGTGTATTTTAATACAGGATGATAAAAACCAACTGCGTTCAACAAAAATGTGAACGAATATTCCCTTAATGGGTTTCAAAGTTCTACAATGGATCGAAGAACGACCTATGCCATATCACATCTACGAGGGTCAGTCAAAAAGTAATGCCTCCTATTTTTTTTCTACATTTAATTGTCAGGAAATTTAAATGCAATTACATAGGTTGAAAACCACAACATTGAGGATCATTTTGTCATTTTTCAATGTAATCTCCGCCCATCTCTACAGTTTTGGTCCATCTTTGAACAAGGGCATGTATCCCAGTACGGTAAAAATCACAGCTCTGCTTCCTAAGCCATTGACGCTCGGATGTTTTGACGGCCTCCTCATCTTGAAAATGAATCCCACGATGAGCTTCTTTTAGTGGCCCGAACAGATGGAAGTCTGATGGTGCCAGGTCAGGGCTGTATGGGGGATGAGGCAAAACTTCCCATCCAATTTTGACAATCTCGTCAGAGGTGTGACGACTGGTGTGCGGTCTTGCATTGTCATGCAAAAGAAGAACATCTGCCATTGATTTTGTTGGGCGAACTCGCTGAAGACGTGCTTTAAGTTTTTTGAGGGTTGTGACGTATTGAACAGAATTTATTGTGCATCCCTGCTCCAAAAAATCAACCAGAATCACACCCTCTGTATCCCAGAAAACTGTTGCCATAACTTTCCCTGCCGATCGCACAGTTTTGAATTTTTTCTTCCTCGGCGAGCTTGTGTGACGCCACTCCATTGACTGCCTCTTTGATTCGGGTTCAAAAAAATGCACCCATGTTTCGTCCCTGGTCACAATTTTTTTCAGAAACTCATCTCCCTCCAAACGGAAGCGCTGCAAGTGTTGGGAGGCTATTGTTTTCCTTGCCTCTTTATTCTGATCGGTTAACATTCTTAGAACCCACCATGCACAAACTTTTGAGTACCCCAATTGTTTAATAATCGTGATCACACTGCCTTTACTAAGAGAAATAATGCGACACACTTCATCTGCAGTCACCCGACGGTCACCACGAATGATGTCATCAACTTGCTGAATGTTGTGTGGAGTCACTGCACTCACCGGCCTGCCGCTCCGCTTTTCATCAGTCAACGGTGTTTGCCCTTCAGCTTCCTTACAACGACGAACCCATCGTCTAACAGTGCTGACATCCACTGTCACAACACCATACACCTTCTTCAGTCTTTCATGAATGCGTATGGGCGTTTCACCTTCTGCATTCAAGAATTCAATCACACAACGCTGTCTCAAACGAACATCGATGTCGGCCATCTTACAAACTTCTGCTGTGCTGCCACCTGTTGACACAGAAAGTTACTAGTGCAGTGGATTGCAGAAGAAGGTTTGAGGAATGGCGCCAAATTCAAATTTTTCACTTAACTTAATTTTTTTAAGTAGAAAAAAAATGGGAGGCATTACTTTTTGACCGACCCTCGTATAATTAGGTTTAAATTAAGTTTCACAAAAGAGAAAACTATCAAAATTATCTACTGTGACCCCCAATTATCTTTAATTACCTATCTAACTTGTCGTAAATTACTGTGGCTGATGTTGGTTCTCAGTAATTACATAACAGAAAAATCATCGCGTTTCACATTTTAACTTATGTAGCAAATGTGAATACCATGAGCTTCAATTGACGATCGACACTAGTATTATGCAAAAAGGTGTAACAGATGAGACTTCTGCAGTTCTGAGTGAAGCCTTATGCGCTCAAAAATGCGGCATCGCGTGCGTTCATTACCTTGTCGGTGATCATCAGGGGGCGGCGGCCGGCGCAGCAGCCATCCAGCTCGCCCTCTCGGAAAACAACTCTCTCCTAACTTCTCCTTACTACAATTTACCGAAGTTGGTTTAAAAACAACTATCTGGCTGTGTTTTCATCTGACCAATCAGGGTCTCAATGTTAACCTTAAGTTCCACCAACAAAAATTCTGTCTGTCCAATGAGAAACGTTATACTTTTCGTGGTGGGACAGTGTTTTTAACGTTTCCGACGTAACAGAGACGCGAAAAGTCTCACGCTAAAACTTGCAGCTGGTGTCGCCCTTTCAGTGATATTGTAAGATCTATACTGTTCTTCTGGAGGGCTCTATCTTTTAACATGGGCTGGGGGTTGGTCCTGGCGGTTGGCTGGCCACGTGGGTGTCCGTCCCTTATCGTAGGGCGTTCTAGCTTAACACGGTTCTGCTCTCGGCTTCTGTCCTCGTTTCTCCCCTCGGAACTGCGTCTGTTTCACGGTTGGAAGGTATGACAAGCAATTTGGCATTCTTGTGTTAGTCTGTGGTATTCCATTTGCTCACGTACCGTATGCACACGTCGCATCATTTCTGAGTGTTCACCAGCACGTTGATCTTAGCACGCTCAACGTTGACGTTGGACAGCACGCTCCGTATGACCAAATCGTATACAGGGCGTTAATGGATGATCTCTCTTCCGGTCCTTCCTACCGCCCTCGCACTCCGCTCTGGCGCGACTGCAAGTGCACTCTCGGCCACCTGGCGAGACACCTGTCGCGCTGAACCCGGCTCTCGGCTGGGAGTACCAGCAGAGTGCCGCCGATGGCAAACACGGCGCGCGCCGGAGGCAGCGAGCGTTAATGGAGGAGGCGCGGACACCTGCTCTGGGCCCGGCCGGCCGGTCACGGTCAGCGGACGCCGCCAGCGCCCGGCGGCGACAGTCAACGACCGCACGCACCGACGGCGCAGCCTACCACGCGCCGCGGGCCGCCGGCCGCTCCCGATACGCTCGGCCGCCGCCCCCGCACGTGTCCACCCCCACCTCCCTCCCTCCCTCCCACCCCCTGGCGTGCTATTAGGGCTCCCCGAGCCTCCGGCGTCGCTGCAGCTGCCGGCAGCCACCTGTCGCGGGGCGGCGCTCTGCAGCCATCGTGCCCAGGGCGGAAACTGTCGAGTAGCGAAATGCAGGAACAAATGCAGCGGATAGGCACTTGGTGCAGGGAGCGCAACTGACCCTTAACACAGACAAATGTAATGTATTGCGAATACATAGAAAGAAGGTCCCTTTATTGTATGATTATATGATAGCGGAACAAACACTGGTAGCAGTTACTTCTGTGAAATATCTGGGAGTATACGTGTGGTACGATTCGAAGTGGAATGATCATATAAAATTAATTGTTGGTAAGGCGGGTACCAGGTTGAGATTCATTGGGAGAGTCCTTAGAAAATGTAGTCCATCAACAAAGGACGTGGCTTACAAAACTCTCGTTCGACCTATACTTGAGTATTGCTCATCAGTGTGGGATCCGTACCAGGTAGGGTTGACGGAGGAGATAGAGAAGATCCACAGAAGAGCGGCGCGTTTCGTCACAGGGTTATCTGGTAAGCGTGATAGCGTTACGGAGATGTTTAGCAAACTCAAGTGGCAGACTCTGCAAGAGAGACGCTCTGCATCGCGGTGTAGCTTGCTGTCCAGGTTTCGAGAAAGTGCGTTTCTGGATGAGGTACCGAATATATTGCTTCCTCCTACTTATACGTCCCGAGGAGATCACGAATGTAAAATTACAGAGATTAGAGGGCGCACGGAGGCTTTCCGGCAGTCGTTCTTCCCGCGAACCATACGCGACTGGAACAGAAAAGGGAGGTAATGACAGTGGCACGTAAAGTGCCCTTCGCCACACACCGTTGGGTGGCTTGCGGAGTATAAATGTAGATGTAGAGTGCGAGATCGCAACAGGCCGGTGAAATTTACGTCCCACGCATTGTCTACCGCCCGATCACAATATTACCTGCTAATGGCAACACGGGGCGGGCTGGAGGTATCCAGTGGTGAGCACAACATGAGACTACAGACCGTAGTTCACCGTCACTAGAATTATATGAATACCTTCAGCTGCTGACGAGCGTTCATATAAAACTTCCTGGCAAATTAAAACTGTGTGCCGGACCGAGACTCGAACTCGGGACCTCTGCCTTTCACGGGCAAGTGCTCTACCAACTGAGCTACCCAAGCACGACTCACGCACCGTCCTCACAGCTTTACTTCTGCCAGTACCTCGTCTCCTACCTTTCAAACTTTACAGAAGCTCTCCTGCGAACCTTGCAGAACAAGCACTCCTGAAAGAAAGGATATTGCGGAGACATGGCTTAGCCACAGCGTGGGGGATACTTCCAGAATGAGATTTTCACTCTGCAGCGGAGTGTGCTTGGGTAGCTCAGATGGAAAGCACTTCCCCGCGAAAGGCAAAGGTCCCGAGTTCGAGTCTCCGTCCGGCACATAGTTTTAATCTGCCAGGAAGTTTTATATGAGCGCACACTCCGCTGCAGAGTGAAAATCTCATCCGGCGTTGATATATATCAACGGGGACAGTTGAAAATGTGTGCCCCGACCGCGACTCTAATCCGGGATCTCCACCTGCAGACGCTCCATCCATCTGAGCCACCGAGGGCACAGAAGACACTGCGACTGCAGGGACTATCTCCAGCACGCCTCCCGCCAGACCCACATTCTCACCTTGTATGCCGACACACTAATTTCGTAATGTCCCACTCCAACACACTCATTAATCGTGGAACGAATGTCCGAAAGCACAGATACCATACCCATATAAGTATATAGTTCTGGCAATACCGGCCATGACCACCTCCTCCTGTGCGGATGCACGCATATTCCCCGAACTCTTACGGGGATGTCCCACGCATTGTCCACCGTCCGACCACAATACTAGTTGCTAATGACAACAGGGGGCGGGAGGCGGGACGAGAGATATCCAGTCGTGAGAACAGCATGTGGCCACGGAGAGTAGTTGTTTGATTGGTTGGTTTGAGGAAGGAAACCAGACAGCGCGGTCATCGGTCTCATCGGATTAGGGAAGGAAGTCGGCCGTGCCCTTTCAGAGGAACCATCCCAGCATTTGCCTTGAGTGATTTAGGGAAATCACGGAAAACCTAAATCAGGACGGCCGAACACGGGATTGAACCGTCGTCCTCCCGAATGCGAGTCCAGTGTGCTAACCACTGCGCCACCTCGCTCGGTCGGAGAGTAGTTGAAATGTTTAGTCGACGAGCAACGCAAAACAGTGCTGCAAAAGCAAAACGAGGATAATGGATTGTAGTCGAATTAAATCGGGTGATGCTGAGGGTCTTAGATTAGGAAATGAGACGCTTAAATTAGTAAAGGAGTTTTGCTATTTGGGGAGCAAAGTAACTGATGATGGTCGAAGTAGAGAGGATATAAAATGCAGAGTGGCAATAACGGGGAAAGCGTTTCTGAAGAAGATAATTTTGTTAACATCGAGTATAGATGTGTCAGGACGGCATTTCTGGAAGTATTTATATGGAAAGTAGCCATAGATGGAAGTGAAACATGGACGATAAATAGTTTGGACAAGAAGAGAATAGAAGCTTTCGAAATGTGGTGATACAAAAGAATGCTGAAGATTAGATGCGTAGATCAGATAACGAATGAGGAGGTATTGAACAGAATTGCGGACAAGATAAATTTGTGGGACAATTTCACTAGAAGAATGGATCGGTTGATAGGACATGTTCTGAGGCATCAATGGATCACCAATTTAGTATTGGAGGGCTGCGTGGAGGGTAAAAATCGTAGAGGGAGACCAAGAGATGAATACACTAAGCAGATTCAGAAGGATGTAAGTTGCAGTAGGTACTGGGAGATGAAAGAGCTTGCACAGAATAGAGTAACATTGCGACGGGTCAGGCTCTTATCGCGCAGTTTCCTTTCCCTGAAAGAAAATCCACCTACCTCGTTTCTTAGGTAGTTGCTGCACTCGCCTCTCCTGATAGCAGCTACTGGAAAAATTGCAGAAAAGCAGTGTTGAAGAAACTGCAATTTAATAGCCGCTCACCGGAGGCCGCGATACATGTTTGCTGAAATACAATCTATGAGCAATCTTCCTAAATAAATTGAGTTATTGGAATGGTAGTAATTGTTTACTCAAACGAGAACGCGAAGTTGGTAATTCTATTTAAGCTCTTTATTGTCTTTAAGCCTGATCATCAGCCCGCTAATCTACGTTTGAAGAAAGTTCAGTTCACAATTCTATCCACACTCAAACCCCGCCAGAATTAGCTTTCAAAGTTACGGAATTTACTTAACTGCAACACAGACGATTTTCTAACATACACGTTTGCAGTCGATGTTCAATAATAGTTCGTTTTTTAACGTTAATGCTCGCCATAAGCACTTAGTAAAAGTTTACGAAGTACCGCCACGCTTTTAATTATTAAAGTTACTCGCGTCTTTCGCGGAACAAAAGTCACAACTCGCTCAAACTCACACTACGCGTTACTGGACTCTTCCAGTCTCAAATCGCACAGTACCGAACCGATGAAGCCGTTTTATGACTTCATTTTACACATTATTCGCGAGGACACATCAAGCATGTCTCTTCTCGATCACAGTTCCTTCGCGACTCCTCATCCACTCGCGACTCACTCTCCTAGTCTGCTAACCGTCCTCGCATCTCATTGGCTCACACATCACACAGCCAATCAGAATTAACTCTTTGGGTGCGCCTCGCGCCAAAATCTAGCACGCACCAGTCATGACTTCTGAATCATTTACGTCATGATTTCTTGTTACACAAAATTTACTGTATAATTTAACAAACCGAAAGGAAAACTAGACTTTACTTTATTTCCAGAAATTATTTAAATACTCGCGAACGTTCTGGCTGCTTGTACAATACCATACACTCTTGGACATCCGACATTCACTAAGATGGGGAACCACTGGCGACTCTGTTCCCACGGTTACATCGTCTGAACACTTGCGAGTTCCAACCTAGATTTTATACACTTGCAAAGAATGGCGAATGTCCCTCTTTCATTCACTCAGGCACACTCATTCACTCTCACCTACTCATATAAAATAACTGTTCACAAAAATTCAAAACATTTATGGTTTTAACAAAGTTATAGGTGAATTTCTAAAAGTAAAATTCTCAAAATAAATACAAAAGCACGGAAGGTGATTTTGTTTCATAGTTGGATGGTCACTGAAGGTGATCTATACATAATGGTATTTATTTAGACTCGAAAATTGTAGAAATTTGCGTTTTCTGTAAGATTTTTCTAATTTCCAAAATATGCAGGTTTCAAAGCTCAAATTTGGATGACTTATTTTTATTCATAACAGAAACTAGTATATTAACTTTTAATTTCCTCAGGTTCCTCAGTTAGAAGTTATTAAAGATGAAAGTTCCACGTTATACACGCGGCTAGTTAGCGCACAGGTCTTACATTCTCACGGTACAGACATGCCATATGGTCGTGACGTCAGACGAACGGACACCGGTAATCTGCCCGCTACAGCACATATGCTAATCTGATGGCTACTTTACAGTCTGTCTACATTTCACAGTAAATATTTGATAGAAAACTGTGCGCTCGCACTAGTTGCGACGCCACAACATGGAGAGCTGCATCAAACCAGTCTCAAGACTGAAGACAACAACAACAACAACAACAACAACAACAACAACAACATATGCAACAACGGTTGCCGAAATTGCCCTTGCGAAATTCCGGTTTCTTTCCAACGAAGACTGAGAAAGAAGTGACACATCAAATATTATCGTTTCTGCCAGATGAGTCAGTGGAATGTGTGGTGCCGCATACGCACGACTTTGGGAAAATGTACATGAGGAGTACAACGAACACGACATGTGCTTAACAAGCGAAAGGGATATCGAAGTAGATGTCGAGCCATGTAGTTCCTGCGTCGGCCTCAGAGGGTCTAACCAACGACCCGCTGTGGACTGGGACGCTGGGACGCTGTCGCCCCATCTCTTGCTGCGTGTAGCCCAGCAGTGTGACACGCGCCGCCGTCCAGGAGAGCTGTCACACTTCAATGAATCTCGTTAGAAAACAACACCTATTTATACTCGGCTGCGCGCCTCTGTTCTGCTAACGCATCGCTCCGACTCACGTAGGCCCCCACCCCGGTTGCGCCAGTAAGCCCCTTCTGCTTATAGCTTTCGCTATACGAACCGCTGCGTTTACTCTTTTCCGCAGTTCGACAGCCCTGTGGCCTCCATTCCACTTAACAACCGCTGGTCAGCGTAACTTACGGCAATCCGACCCACACCTGGCTGTAACTTGTGCCCGGAATATCGCACTTAACTAACTTTCCCTGTCCTACATCTACATATATACTCCGCAAGCCACCCAGCGGTGTGTGGCCGAGGGCACTTTACGTGCCACTGTTATTACCTCCCTTTCCTGTTCCAGTCGCGTATGTTTCGCGGGAAGAACGACTGGCGGGAAGCCTCCGTGCGCACTCGAATCTCTCTAATTTTACACTCCTGATCTCCTCGGGAGGTATAAGTAGGGGGAAGCAATATATTCCATACCTCATCCAGAAACGCACCCTCTCGAAACCTGGACAGCAAGCTATACCGCGATGCAGAGGGCCTCTCTTGCAGAGTTTGCCACTTGAGTCTGCTAAACATCTCCGTAACGCTATCACGCTTACTAGATAACCCTTTGACGAAACGAGCCGCTCTTCTCTGGATCTTCTCTATCTCCTCCCGACCTGGTACGGATCCCAGACTGATGAGCAATAGTCAAGTGTAGGCCGAATGAGTGTTTTGTAAGCCACCCCCTTTGTTGATGGACTACATTTTCTAAGGACTCTCCCAATGGACCTCAACCTGGCACCCGCCTTACCAACAATTAATTTTATATGATCATTCCATTTCAAACCGTACCACACGCATGCTCCCAGATATTTTACAGAAGTAACTGCTACCTAGTTTTTGTTCCGCAATCAGATAATCATACAATAAAGGATCCTTCTTTCTATGTATTCGCGATTGTCTATGTTGAGGGGCAGTTGCCACTCCCTGCACAGACGGTGGTGCCCCTACAATATGGTGCATTTTATGAAACAGCTCCATGTACTCGCAGAGCAGGTGTGAGATCCCGCGGAAAGCTGCTCCAGATCTGAAAGGAAGCCGCTGTCGCCGGGTAGTTATCCAGCCAGCGGCAGAGCGCGCCCGTTCGTGCGGAAAGCGCAGAGGCGCGCGCGGTAGCGGCCCGATAACCCGCCGCCGGAGTCGAAGTGGCGACCGCAGCGCCGCGGCGTTCTCACGTTTTTCCGCGCCGGCCGCAGAGCCGGCGGAGCGTGGCGCCCGGCTCTGGACCCGGATTGTCCACCGCGTCGGCGCGGCGCTCGCCTTTCGGAAGGCGCCGTGAACCGTGAACGCCGAATTCCGACGTCGCGCCGAAGAAAGCGGAGACGTGACGCCGCGAAGGGGTCGAGCTTCGCTGCTCCACCTGCAGCCGCTTCCGGCGTCGCCTTCCGCAGCGCTGAGAGCCTCTCGACATTTCCAGAAAAGCACCTGCACGGTATAACCACCTAGTCTCTCGCGACACATTTATTGTACTAAATGTTCTCAGTGCAATGCTCGCGTAGATATCTCTCAGAATTTTCCACAATATCCACCATTTTTTGTCAGTAAAAGATCGTCTAAGAAGCAGCACAGTCATACAGACGTAAAATACGTATCAGTGCCAGTGGTCTCTGTTACCCATCATCACAACTCGTTGTGCTCATTGCTGAGCGTCGTGACCCCATGAACCAAGCGTCTCCATCAAAATGGTTTGCCGGCCGGACGTTAAGTCGCATAGTGCTCAGAGCCACTTGAACCAGTTTTGAAAATGGTTCAAATGGCTCTGAGCACTATGGGACTCAACTTCTGAGGTCATCAGTCCCCTAGAACATAGAACTACTTAAACCTAACTAACCGAAGGACATCACACACATCCATGCTCGAGGCAATATTCGAACCTCCGACCGTAGCGGTCGCGCGGTTCCAGACTGTAGTGCCTAGAACCGCTCAGCCACTCCGGCTAGCCGTCTCCATCCCGGACAGTTACCAGCTTCTCTTAGTGCCTGCTGAAGAGGTAGACCAGAGATCATCTTGATTTGATCTATCCATCTGCTGGCTGCTCTTCCTCTTGGTCTTGTGCCCTCGATCTTTCCTCTCAAGATTATTTTCTCTAGATTTTCTCCATCTGTGTTACTACGTGCCTACAAAAACCTGGTCCCAGTTTCACAGCTGCCTACAATTCGGCTTCTATGGGCAATCAAAAGCTTCAGTAAAGTAATTAAAGTATTGAAGTTACGAACTGTGTATACAAATTGATTCAGCTCCCCCTACAACTTGGTTTTATGTAACCTGCTACACCTCCAAATACCACTAGTGAGATTTTACTTTTCTTTCACTTACTACCTGCAAACTATTAGTCCTGCAGAAAATATGAACATACCTTTCTATAGAAAGTTAAATGTGATTAAATTTCGTAAGGAGATAACCTTCGCTAGAGGCTCTAGTTTTCGAATTATTCAAGAAAAATACTTCTGAACGTCACTTTTGTATGTTTTTCTTGAATAATTCGAAAACTAGAACCTCTAGCGAATACAAATCCCAATACAAAATTTACCTACATTAAATTTCCTAGAGAAAGGTCTTGTTCATTTTTTTTGCAGTACTAACAGTTTGCACCTAGCGAGTGAGGGAATATAAAATCTTTCGTGTGGGATTTGAAGGTGTTGCGGGTTGCATGAACACCAGTGACAGGGGCCACGGGATCACCCTGTATTCCTTGAGATAGTGTGCAACTTGCCAGACTACATTCTTCCAGTATTTCAGAATGAGAGCACTTAGCGACTTACAACAGACATAACAGATAATTTCAAAACTTTTCGAAACTTCTTCTCGCGGACACTCCCCACAGAAGGGGGAAAGGAAAAATGTTTATCGCTTGCAACATTTTCGCTGTCCATGCAGTAGAACTTCAGCATCATACGTGTCGTCCCTAACTCATTACTACTTAATCCATCCGCAACATATTCTGAACACATAATCCACATACACAACTGAATCTGACTGCAAAATTATATCACTGTACGACACATAGATCAGGAAATACGACGTCATAAATATCGAGCTGCGGGAAGAACTAGCTTTACTCAAAATGGAGCGGGTATTACCCACACTATACTCATCAAGTGGTTGATGATGAGAGCACTTAAGACTTCCAACACCGATTGTTTAAAGTATCGTCCTCGCAAGTACAAAACAGCTTCAAATGTCCGATTACTTTACAAATGACTTAATGCGTTAAGGTCTCCGTCTTTACTTTTGCGTCATTCTTTTGGTGAATAATCTGAAACTAACAATACCAACGTAATTACGGCTTCGTGTCTTCAACCTCAAAGGCCTAAAATGCTTAACGTCAAATATTTAACACATTAACTCAACTGTAAAGCAATCAGAGACATTCGAAGCTGTTTTTTTATACACGGGAGCTCGATTTTTTCGTCCCTATCTAAACTGTACGTTGAACTTCAGCTCCTTAAGCGTGGCAGTTCAAAATGGTTCAAATGGCTCTGAGCAGTATGGGACTTAACTTCTTTGGTCATCAGTCCCCTACAATTTAGAACTACTTAAATCTAACTAACCTAAGGACATCACACACATCGACGCCCAAGGTAGGATTCGAACGAGCGACAGGAGCGGTCGCGCGGTTCCAGACTGTAGTGCCTAGAACCGCTCGGCCACTCCCATCGGCAAGCGTGGCAGTCAAAGATCGTCATAGCCTATTTCGTACCTTGGCAAACTACCAAATGGCGGCCACGAAGTGACACAAGAATGAGCGCCAAAATACCTACTGATTCTGCTCACAAATGAGCCTGTTACATTACATGTTACAGATTTGTCTAGAAGAACAAGATAAACTGTTCCAGGGTCAGAGCGTACATCATTTCAAAATTTCGTAAAATCCAGAAACGGAAAGGCTGATAAAAGAATTGATTCTGTTTCGTTTCACTTATCCGTCACGCGTACATTCTGCTGCCGAGCAAATCAACGCCATGATGTACAGTGATAATCAGTAAATGAGGTACTGTATTAGCCAAAATTACAAGTACGTCTAATTCGCAAAATCTCGTGTTGTAAGTAATGCAGAGCCCTCTTGAATAATGTTTGCTCTGACATGTTACCAGTGATAAATATTATAATAACAAAATACATCAACATATGTGAGATTGTGCAAGGGAACATCTTAATATAAACTAAATACACTTGGTGTACTCAGTACCCGAAGTGATGAATTGCCCAGTAGCATTGCTGTTACCACTCAATGTCTCAGCGACAACATATCTCCTTCAACAGGACGTTACATATAGACTTCTCAGGAAAAATCAGCATTTTAGGGTGCTATATGGTCTGCTTTGACAGCACGGATGCAAGTACAAGGTGACAAATAATGGAAAAAGTTTTATCATTGATGCCAATGCGGTAGAGGACACTCCTAAATCATTTACATGTGTGACTCCGTTACTTCTTTGACAGTTGCTATACTGACAAAGGTAGACACTGTCAAAGCATGGGATTTTTATTGAGAATAGACAAGCTCATCGAGAACATTTAATAGACTTGGCGTGCCTTTCTTTTATAGATGCAGAGAAATGAGTCGACGGTGTCTCATCTTCAATTTGAGGTTCTCTCCCATTATCAGTAGGTTTGCAACTAAAATGTAACTGAAATTTTCTGGCAGACTGAAACTTTGTGCCGGACCGAGACTAGAACCCGGAAAGAAAGTTTTCCTATCGAGGGTGAAGCTCTTATCGACTAAGCTATCCAACCACGGGTCGCTTCAGCGCAACATCAATCTCTCTCCTACGATCCATATTTCATAGTCGTTCTCGGCATATCTTGTTGTACTATACTCCAGACAAGAGTAATCAGAAAACACTTAGTAGCTTTCAATTTTACGACATATTGCCTGTTACCTTCTGTTAGGAAACTTCGGCTGACGCCTGTTCAACGATTTTCCCGAAATTTCATCAGCACGAGTGATTAGCTTTGTAGAAGATTTACCCTCTGCCTTACCTACCACCAACTAGGGTGGGCTCTTGACACTTGTGCTCGCGAAATTGCAGGAAAATCGTTGAGCAGACGTCTTCTCTTTTGGAATCTTCGGTTGACAACAGGCGATGCGTCAACAAGTGGCCGAGAAAGACTCAACAAATTTGTATTTAAATTTATGTAAGATATCAAAATATTTAGCTCTTATATAATGAAAGAGAAACTTTGTGCCGGACCGGAACACGAAACCGGAATTTCCGCTTTACACAAGCGGCCGCCTATACGAGCACTTCCCGTCCATACCAAATTCCCAGACGGTGCACACTTCTTCCGTAACGCCCTTCCTCCTACCCCCTCCCGAGGGATATAGTGCCAAATTCTATCCAATTGGGGCGTTAGGTCGTCAAAATCTCGAGATGGTTGGTTGGAAGCCCTTGGCCATAGTGCTCCAAACGTTCTCAACTGGGCAGGAATACGGTGGCTTTACTGGCTGAGGTACAGTGTGGAAAGCACGAAAACAAGCATCAGAAATTCTCGCCGTGTGCAGCGGAAATTATCTTAATTACTTTTGAATACATCGTGGGAGCAGATAGTGATCAATGTTATTACTAATAGTAACTATTAAAATCAGTCTTGAACACAAATTTATTAATTGTGGTAACCGGTTTCGACCACTTTAGAAGAAAATGAAATCTATTCACTTTACAAAAGTAAACCGTTATCTGTTTTAAATGAGCAGCTTGAATTCAAAGACAAACATTTCTTTGAGCTTTTTGACGATTTGCTTTAAATGCTCACTCTGCTGTCTCATTTGTTAAAAATTATTCAAACCTTTATGAAACGTTTTATACTTTGTAACCTTTATTATTTTGTCAAATATTATTTTATGACTGACACTCAGTTTTTACAATGTTTACTTCTGTCTCCCTTTAACACTTCATAGTGCAAATTCTAATGCTTTTAATATTCTGACACTACAGCTTGTAACACTGTATTTTAAATGCCCTCTACTTTCTGACTAATGGTATATACACGATTTATCTTTCTATATTTGTTTCATAAACATTTTTTATATATTTATGTACAAGTGATCTTATTCTATGATAACATAGTCTGTCTCATAAGTTTTAGCTACTCTTCAGCTTTTCCTTTTCCTTTACATTTTACTAAGAAACAAAAGTTTATATATATATATATATATATATATATATAGACCAATAATGCATGTCACCTCCTTCAGTGTTTGTCACAGGTACCTGTTAATTCGGTACCTTACAGTGTTATTCAAAACAGTTCAAAATGGCTCTGAGCACTATGGGACTTAACTTCTGAGGTCATCAGTCCCCTAGAGCTTAGAACTACTTAAACCTAACTAACCTAAGAACGGCACACACATATCCATGCCCGAGGCAGGATTCTAAACTGCGACCATAGCGGTCGCGCGGTTCCAGACTGTAGCGTCTAGAACCGCTCGGCAACCATTGCCGGCTGTATTGTCACATGTAAAGTTTGCAAATATATATAGGCAGTATTTTTATGCACAAGTACTGTGCCCTCTCGATTCCTTTCTTGCTCAGTTTTCATTTGCAAGAACTAATTATCATCTCTCGAAAAATCTATATAAATGGATCTTTCTTGTTACACCTTGAAATTGTATCTGTGCAGCACTTACTCCAACACGTCAGTCAATGGAAAGCGCCCTGGTAGAGCGCCTATCGTTTCCATAACAACATGCTGTTCATGGTACGTCGTCTGACGTGACAGTCGATATTACAACGACCTCGTTGGAGACCAGCCTGCTGCCACATCTTTGTAGTGGCGTCTATACTTGCCATGGCAATTAGTAGCTTCTAAATGGTTCTCCAACAGGCCCAAAGAGGGCAACCCATGAACTGTCGTAACGACTTCTATTTATCTCATATGTTTAATATTTTAACATATTTTATCTGACAATAGTCCCATTTATTTTTATTTTTCATTCTTGTCTTTGTTCTTTCATTGCGAAATTTTACGTTGTTATTTGACTTTTAACTCTTCGGTTAGTGATGACATCATCCTGTCAAAAGTGTGCAGAGCCTCCAGTACATAAGCAAGACTTGTACTGCTCTATCTAGTACACGCCACCCGTCCCCCACAGATCCTCTATGACCTGATTCCTTTCCCCCATCTGCTCCTATTCCTCGAACACATACGCATACTCTACACCTCCCGCCGCCTTGATCCCCCTGTTTGCTCCTCTCCTCTCCAACCCCTGCCCCCTGCCATTCCTTCACTGTTATGTCCCCCCTACCCTCCATCACTACAGCCTTCATCTTCTTTCCCAAGGTGGCTTCCGTCAACTCCCCCTCCAGGATGATGCCCTCTCTCCCTCCATTTATCCCTCCTATCAACTCTGATCCTCATCTTTTCCCCCTGTCCTTTCCTCTGTCCTTTCCCTGGGCTCCCTCTTTCCCCCCTTCAATCCTGTTTCCTCCCCACCTAACCTCTCTCTGCCTCCCTTCTCCCCCCCCCCAGTCCTTTTGCATTCCCCTCCTCTGCCTTTCCCCACTCCCTGTCTCGTCTGCCTAGCCCCCCCCCCCCCCCTCTCTTATGGGTCCTCGTCCTCCATCAGCTTCTCCCCCCCTCCCTCCCACTTTGTTTTTTTCCTCTCCTTCCCCCCTTTTCTTTCCCATCATCTGTCCAGGTTCCTCCTGTCTGCCCTCAGCTGTGGTACGTCATATTTGTGCCAAGTTTTTAGTGCAGTGTTCAAGAGAATGTTCAGTCTTGTGCGTCTTTCCAAAGTGTTGCGAACAGAAATCATGCTGTCGCTGGGTAGGAATTTTATATCTCTTGTGAACAGAAACCAGACTGTCGCTGTGTTTTTTAACTGTCTATTATTTTACCTATCTGCTACCTGTGTATTTTATTAGCATCATCAACTCTTTGTTTTATGTTTTAAGTTCCACAATTTTCCGCCATTTTACCATTTAAGTCACTGATTTTACCGCCATCTTTTATTATTTATTATCTCCATCTTTTTAAAACAAAATTCTGTAGGCTGAGGAGCGGCATACTAAGCTGTTGCCAGCCCGCCTCCCCTCCCCCCCCCCCCTCAGGGGGAATCGAAACTCAATAAAGAAAAAAAAGCTCTATATAGCAGTGATTTACCACCAGGAAGAGGCTCCTGCTCAGATAGCATTTTGGTAATTCATCGTTTTACAACTTTGTCGTCTTATATAATTTTCTTTAATGTATGTAGCCCTCTGATCAGACTTTGTAATTGACTTGTAGGTCTGAAGATGACCACGGGCGTGGTCGAAAGCGGTTTCCAGAATAAATAAATTTGTGATTAAGACTGATTTTAATAGTTACTACTGGAAATTATCTTGCTGAAATGTAAGCCCAGGATGGCTTGCCATAAAAGGCAACAAAACGGTGCGTAGACTATCCTCTACGTATCACTATACTGTGCGGGTGCCACGGATGAAACCAGAGGGGTCCTGCTATGAAGAGAAACTTCACGCCAGACCGTCATCACTCCTGGTTGTCGGGCTGTACGCTGGGCGACAGCCAGGCTGGTACCCCACCGCTGTACAAGGCGCCCTGGACAAGAGTTCAGCCTGAAATCTCATTGACTGGAGTATAATTGTCTTCAGTGATGAGTGCCGACTCTTGACGAGCCTCGATGACCAATGACGACGTCTGGAGACCCTGGGCCAGCAGTCGATATCAACCCGAATGTCGCCTGCCGTACGGCGCAACAGCCACGGGTGGCTGTCTGGGTTATTATTTCCATTTCATAGTTGGACCCGCTTTGGTTGTCATCCGCGGCTCTCCTACGGCACAGAGGTATGTCAAATATATTCTACGCCCCGTTTTGTTGCTCCTCGTGGCAAGCCAATCTGCGCTTACATTTCTGCAGGATTATGCCCACCCGCGCTCGCCAAACCAATGGCCAGCAAGGTCGCTGCGTCTACCCCCCATTCCGAACGTTTGGAGCCCGGAATTTTGACGACCTGACGCACCAGTTGGGCAGAATTTGGCACGATGTCCCTCAGGAGGACATCCAGCAACTCTATCAATCAATGCCAAGCCGAATAACTGCTTGCCAGAGGTGCAATTTAATTTGCTTAGTTTGTCAAGCTCTTTCTCTTGAATAAATCATCGAATTTTTATGAAACTTTAATCATTTATCTGTCCGTACATGCACATTCACCGATTTCCATCTCCTTCGGATAATTGCTTGGTGCTGCGTCGTTTTTGCCTTACACTATACCTGATATCCGAACAGTACATTTCTGGAGAGGCATTCCTTAACAATAGATTATCTACGAATTCCCCTCCCAAAACGTAGAAGCCTGTTGTACGAATTGTGAACACCCTGCTTTATTATTATTATTATTATTATTATTATTATTATTATTATTATTATATAAAATCTAGATTTGGCACAACAGCTGTACGTCACTTTCTTAAAACTACCAGTTTCGGTCAAACAACAGACCAGTCTCAAGTATTAAACACGACATTAATTACACCCCAAGCGCCCAGTTACACTAATTTGTATCCACACTCATGCTCATAAATGAAGGATAATTGCAGAATGTGGTGCCACACATCATGACACTACACAAAACTGGCGCCAATAGCATAGGCACACAGGGAACACTCAAGACACACATCTGTAAGTCCACGGTATTGGTGATAAGTTGAGAAAACCGTCCCGAAACACATGTGCTACAAAACGCCACTGTTTCCTGCGCATGCACCCCGACATCAATATGGGACTGATCACCATGCACACGTACACAGGACGCGCAACGGGTTGGCATACTCTGGATCAGGTGGTCGAGCATATGCTGGGATATAGCCTCCCAATGTTGCACCAGTGCCTTTCGGAGCTCCTGAAGTGTCCTAGGGGTTTGAAGACGCGCAGTGATACGTCGACTGAGGGCATCCAAGACGTGCTCGGTGGTGTTTAGGTCTGGAGAACAGGTAGGCCACTCCATTCGCCTGATACCTTCTGTTACAAGGTACTCATCCACGACGGGAGCACAGTGGGGCCGTGCGTTATCATCCATCAGGAGGAAGGTGAGTGTCACTGGACCCCTGAAAAGGTGGACATTCTGGTGCAAAACGATGTCCCGATACACCTGACCTGTTACAGTTCCTCTGTCAAAGAAATGCAGGGGTGTACGTGCAAAAATCATAATCCCACCACGCACCATCAAACCATGACCTCCATAAAGGTCCCTTTCAAGAACATTGAAGGATTGGTATCTGTTTCCTGGTTCACTCCCGATGAAAGCACGAAGAGAATCGCTGTCCAGACTATACCTGGACTCGTCTGTGAACATAACGTGGGACCACTGTTCCAATGACCATGTACTGTGTTCCTGAAACCAGGCTTCACGTGTCCTCCTGCGACCAGGGGTCAATGGAATGCACCTTGCAGGTCTCCAGGCGAATAAACCATGTCTGTTCAGTCGTTTGTAGACTGTGTGACTGGAGGCGACTGTTTCAGTGGCTGCGGTAAGGTCCCGAACAAGGCTACCTGCAGTACACCGTGTACGTCTGCGGGCACTGGCAGTGAGATATCGGTCTTCTTGTGGTGTTGCACACTGTGAACGTACCGTACTGTAGCGCCTGGACACGTTCCCTGTCTGCTGTAATCGTTGCCATAATCTTCACATCACACTTTGTGCCGCACGGAGGGCCCGTGCTACGGCCTGCTGTGTTTGACCAGCCTCCAGTCGCCCTAGTATTCTGCCCTCATAACGTGATCAATATGCGTTCTTTGAGCGATTTTCAACAGAAAGCCACCATTGGCACGTATGAAAACGTCTGCAGACTTACTCGCTGCACCGTACTCTGACAAACACCAACACACCTCTCCATATGTGGACTGTACCAGCGCCACCGTGCGACGACTGCAGGTCAAATGCACCTCATGGTCATACCCCGAGGTGATTTAAACGCGCAAACCGCTCACCACAGCGTTGTTTCAAATTTGTTCAAATGGCTCTGAGCACACTATGGGACTTAATAGCTGAGGTCATCAGTCCCCTAGAACGTAGAACTACTTAAACCTAACTAACCTAAGGACATCACACACATGCATGCCCGAGGCAGGATTTGAACCTGCGACAGGGCGTCGTTTCTTCATGTATCAGAATTGTCTATAATTTATGACCATGAGTGTAGGTGAACGTTACAAGTTTAATGTATCAAAATTATAGAAGACAGGGAAGTGTCTGGTTTATACGTCAGGCGATTAGTTAGCAGCTGCACTGCGGAAAACTAGTGGGAAACGAGACGTGATGTTGTTTTCATTCGGCCGGTTGTGTGTGCTGGGTACGAGCCCGTTGCACCGCCACGAATGACGGCTAATCAGCAGATAGCATCGGGACTGCGGAGACTGTGGCAGAGGAAGCAGCGGCGTCTGCGCGCGGACGCACGCGAGCAGCGCCGGCATACATTAGCCTCTCATTAGCGCAGGCGGCGGCGGCGGCGATTAGTCGCCAGTATGCGACGGCCCCGCGGCCGCAATTAAGAACCTGCGCAGGCGCCGGCGCCGCTACCTGCGGCCACCCGCGCAGATACAACACGCCCTGCCGCCGCCCCCGCTGCTGCTACTATTATTCTGCTGCTGTGCCACTGCGGCACCGCGATCACAGAAGCAGCGTCTGCTCTCGCTGCGCAGGGCGATTCAGCTACCCCCAGTCCATGGGATTTATGCAACCTGCAACGCCTTCAAAAACCACGCGCGAGAATTTCGTGTACTCTCGCTGGCCACACGCAAACTACACTACTGGCCATTGAAACTGCTACACCCAGAAGAAATGCAGATGATAAACGGGTATTCATTGGACAAACATTTTATACTAGAACTGACTTGTGATTACATTTTCACACAATTTGGGTGCATAGATCCTGAGAAATCAGTACCCAGAACAACCCCCTCTGGCCGTAATAACAGCCTTGATACGCCTGCGCATTGAGTCAAACAGAGTTTGGATGGCGTGTACAGGTACAGCTGCCCATGCAGCTTCAACACGATACCACAGTTCATCAAGATTAGTGACTGGCGTATTGTGACGAGCCAGTTGCTCGGCCACCATTGACCAGACGTTTTCAATTCGTGACAGATCTGGAGAATGTGCTGGCCAGGGCAGCAGTCGAACATTTTCTGTATCCAGAAACGCCCGTACAGGACCTGCAACATGCAGTCGTGCGTTATCCTGCTGAAATGTAGGGTTTCGCTGGGATCGAATCAAGGGTAGAGCCACGGGTTGTAACACATCTGAAATGTAACGTCCACTGTTCAAAGTGCCGTCAGTGCGAACAAGAGGTGACAGAGACTTGTAACCAATGGCACTCCATGCCATCACGCCGAGTGATACGCCAGTATGGCGATGACGAGTACACGCTTCCAATGTGCGTTCACCGCGATGTCGCCAAACACGAATGCGACCATCATGATACTGTAAACAGAACCTGGATTCATCCGAAAAAATGACGTTTTGACATTCGTGCAACCAGGTTCGTCGTTGAGTACACCATCGCAGGAGCTCCTGTCTGTGATGCAGCGTCAAGGTTAACCACAGCCACGGTCTTCGAGCTGATAGTCCATGCTGCTGCAAACGTCGTCGAACTGTTCGTGCAGATGATTCTCGTCTTGCAAACGTCCCCATCTGTTGACTCAGGGATCGAGACGTGGCTGCACGATCCGTTACAGCTTTGCGGATAAGATGCCTGTCATCTCGACTGCTAGTGATACGAGGCCCTGGGATCCAGCACGGCGTTCCATATTACCCTCCTGAACCCACCGATTCCGCATTCTGCCAACAGTCATTGGATCTCGACCAACGCGAGCAGAAATGTCGCGATACGATAAACCGAAATCGCGATAGGCTACAATCCGACGTTTATCAAAGTCGGAAACGTGATGGTACGCATTTCTCCTCCTTACACGAGGCATGACAACAACGTTTCACCAGGCAACGCCGGTCAACTGCTGTTTGTGTATGAGAAATCGATTGGAAACTTTCCCTATGTCACCACGTTGTAGGTGTCGCCAGCGGCGCCAACCTTGTGTGAATGCTCTGAAAAGCTAAATCATTTGCACATCACAGCATCTTCTTCCTGTTGGTTAAATTTCGCGTCTGTAGCACGTCACCTTCGTGGTCTAGCTATTTTAGTGGACAATAGTGTATTAGCAAAAATTAACAAGACTTGTAGGAAATTTAATGTTGCTAAATTTGCATTGATTGATTGTTTCTCCGGTTCTTGGTAGAATATTTTGTACAGTATGAATGACAATATACATGACACTGATGTAATATTCTAGAACATTTACTATTTATTTTACAAATCAGTTTTTGGCTATTTTACTATAATCAGGTACAAAGATAAGTACGTGGTGCAGAGAAATTTTTGTTGGGTCAAAGATTTTAAACTAATGCATCTACAGAGTATCTCTGTTTCCAGAGATGAGAAATTTGAATGTTAGGCTTAAGAGCAAAACATGAGGGATTATTTCAGTCTACATGCAATGTAAAATTTTTTGACTAGGATACATTGTGTTAAATTTATTTTCTTCTGGAAACAGCTGTTGCAATTTTTATGTAATTCATTATTTAATGGTCACATTTTTTAACTTATTCAAGTAATCCAACATTTAATTTATACTGAATTAATCCTCCTTGTTTTATTCCTAAGCCTAACATTTACATTTTTCATCTCTGAAAACGAAGATATTCTGTAAATGCACTAGATTAAAGCCTTTGGTTCAACAAAATTTCACTGCAGCACATACTTATCTTTGTACCTGATGATGGTATAACTGTCGAAAACCGATAAACATTGTAAAATACTACACCACCGTTGTTTGTGTTTTCATTCATAATGATGTTAAATTTTGTACTGGGTTATATTTTCTGGAGTTTTCGGATTATTCAAGAGAAACGCGTTTGACGGCCACCCTTGTACGTTTTTGTTGAAGAATTCGAAAACTCCAGATTGAGATTTTCGCTCTACAGCTGAGTCAGAGCTGATATAAAACTTCCTGGCAGATTAAAACTTTGTGTCCGTGCCGAAGCTCGGACTCGGTACCTTTGCCTTTAGTGGGCAAGTCCTCTACCATCCGAGCTAACCAAGGACGACTCACAACCCATCCTCACAGCTTCAATTCTGCCAGTACCTCGTCTCCTACCTTCCAAACTTCACAGAATCTCTTCTGCGAACCTTGCAGAAATAGCAAAAAATGTTTCTAACGACTCTGAGCTCTATGGGACTTAACATCTGAGGTCAACAGTCCCTTTGAACTTTGTAGCAGGCCGAGACTTCAATACGGGAGGACAAACAAAGCTGTGTGAACGGGTCCTGAGTCGTGTTTTGGTAGCTCAGTTGGTAGAGCCCGCGAATGGCAAAAGTCCCGACTTCGAGTCTCGGTCCAGCACACAGTTTTACTCTGCCCAAAAGTTTCACAAAAATTTATATTCGTTGCAGAAAAGCTTTCTTGATATTGCTTGTCCGCATTTTACATCCTCCCAACTTTTGCAATTGTCTGTTATTTTGATGCCCAAATAACAAAACTCATCTACTGCTTTAAACGTCTCATGTGCTGGTGTAATTCCCTCATCATCATCTGATTTTACTCACTTGGACTAATACAAGCAACTATTAAAACTTATTTCTGCTAAAACACAGGAAGCGGTAGTGGGTCGCACAAAACGTAATTTGGCACAGGTCGTGTTAGCTGATCACTGCCGGCCGGAGTGGCCGTGCGGTTCTAGGCGCTACAGTATGGAACCGAGCGACCGCTACGGTCGCAGGTTCAAACCCTGCCTCGGGTTTGGATGTGTGTGATGTCCTTAGGTTAGTTAGGTTTAAGTAGTTGTAAGTTCTAGGCAACTGATGACCTCAGAAGTTAAGTCGCATAGTGCTCAGAGCCAGCTGATCACTGATAATACCATCCGTCAAGGTCTTTACTGACAGATACCTGGATCTTGAGTCAAAATTTAAAATCACTAGATTGTGCACACAAACACGCTTTTTGGGTGTTTACCTCCTTCAAATTAAGCATTAGCTAAACCAGTTTTCATAGACTTTACACAGAACTCAATGGAATCTGCAAATTACATTTGGTACAAGTTGATTATGCCGTTTATTCAGCTCCGTCATTTAGTAGGATAACGGCAGGTTTTGCTGTAGAATAAAGTACTAAATGTTCGCGACCATATACCACCCATAGTGAACCCTAACTGTGGCCCATGAAACATGTTCGGTCGACGTGATGTCTAACGATTTCTTTCTCGGTTTTTACAAAGAACAAATTCAGTTTTTCTCTTTTGGGATTCCCCAATGGACCGTCGAATATCGGTATTCTGACAGTCATGTTTAATTACATTTGTCAATGTGACATGTAACACTGTCGAAATTTTGTTTTGGTAACCATTTAGATTTGTGAAATGGGCAGGCAAAGTGAAATAGTTAAATTTTATTTTCGGAAGCTCAGAATTAAATAGGTGACAACTGGTCATTTGTTACGCAGCATTAATGGTTGAGTATTATAATAACCAGTTTAGTTTATCCACAGTAAAGCAGTTAAGACACAACAGCTGTGTGGTTGTTCAGATAGGTCCTGTTCCATAAATTCATCGTTCTAACCGTATCGGTGCCCCAGAGTACGCTAGTTTTCGAATTATTGTAACTAGCAGACAGGCGTATTTGTTAACTGCTTAACAACTCTACCTTGTCGGGGAGACGTTATCTTGTTCTCACATTTGTATACAGTTCGCCGCGAACTGGATCTTTTGCATAAAAATTACGTTATTATGTATACGGAGTCTGACGCAAGATATTCTCGGGCGAGCTGATTAATGCCGATCGTAAGCCCGCAATCTGTCGGACAGTGGCTGATCCCGTTAAGAGATTACCGAATTCTGACTGACCACGTAATTACGAGCACCGTTTAGCTTCAGCACGTGACATTCCTCGTCAGCTGCCACCCCGCCCCCCCCCTCCACCATTTCCTCCCTCCCTCCCCTCCCCTCCCCCTTCGAAGCCCAGAGGTACCGAATCATCATTCGGAATGAACGCGGCAGGTATTAACTGGCAGCCGAGGATTAGGCCGGTAATAACATGCGATCGGCTCGAACAGGCGGTTGGCGCCGCCGATGATTAGCCAGTCGGAGGCTGTTATCTTCACAACCCGTGTGTGTGTGTGTGTGTGTGTGTGTGTGTGTGTGTGTGTGTGTGTGTGTGTGTGTGTGTGTTTTAACAGCAGGCGACGCCGACAAGACGACCGAGCATCGGCAGTTAGCGGCGCTTTGGGACTTGGTATTCCGGCTACCGTACGCTAGAATATAGTGTTTAGGCTGTCCTTTTTAATTTCGTCACATAATCGACAGTTTCTCAAGATTATCGGACGTAGAAGATATGCAGTGGTCGACGGAAGCGCGGACTCAACAACTGTGTGTGTAAGTGCGCATTTAAATGGTAAGTAACACGATCAAACATTACGAGTGATTTCAGGTGTGCCGCAGGGGAGTGTCGTGGGACCGTTGGTATTCACAGTATATATAAATGACGTTATGGATAACATCGGAAGTTCACTGAGGTTTTTTGCGGATGATGCTGTAGTATATCGAGAGGTTGTAACAATGGAAAAATGTACTGAAATGCAGGAGGATCTGCAACGGATTGACGCATAGTGCAGGGAATGGCAATTGAATCTCAATGTAGACAAGTGTAATGTGTTGCGATTACGTAGAAAGAAAGATCCTTTATCATTTAGCTCCAATATAGCAGGTCAGCAAATGGAAGCAGTTAATTCAATAAATTATCTGGAAGTAGGCATTAGGAGTGAATCAAAATGGAATGACCACATAAAAATAATCGTCGATAAAGCAGATGCCAGACTGAGATTCATAGGAATAATCCTTAGGAAATTCAGTCCGAAAACAAAGAAAGTGGGTTCCAGTACACTTGCTCCCCCACTGCGTGAATACTGCTCACCGGTGTGGGATCCGTACCAGATAGGGTTGATAGAAGAGATAGAGAAGATCCAACGAAGTGCAACGCGCTTTTGTAATAGAAGGGAGAACCGATAGAGGTACTGAAGGAACCCTCCGCCACATAGCGTCAGTTGGATTGCGGAATATGGATGTAGATGTAGACCCACCAGGGAAGAGAAAACCTGCTCCGTGAAAATCGGCATGAACTCTGGAAACGTCGTTTATGATAATCTCATACCGCGCTCTACTCGCGTGGTTTTCTCGGGATTGTGGGTAGAGAAATTGAATCTGTAAAAGAAATTGGATGCAAGGCATTAATGCGGCCAGCAACAGGGAAGTATTCCAGTGTTTTCAGTCCTTTGCAAGCAGGTATGACAACACACTGAACGAATTCGGAGACGCGCTGCTACGATCTTAACAGATCTACATCTACATTTATACTGCGCAAGCCACCCAACGGTGTGTGGCGGAGGGCACTTTACGTGCCACTGTCATTACCTCCCTTGCCTGTTCCAGTCGCGTATGGATCGCGGGAAGAACGACTGCCGGAAAGCCTCCGTGCGCTCGAATCTCTCTAATTTTACATTCGTGATCTCCTCGGGAGGTATAAGTAGGGGGAAGCAATATATTCCATACCTCATCCAGAAACGCAACCTCTCGAAACCTGGACAGCAAGCTACACCGCGATGCACAGCGCCTCTCTTGAAGAGTCTGCCACTTGAGTTTGCTAAACATCTCCGTAACGCTATCACGCTTACCAAATAACCCTTTGAAGAAACGCGCCGCTCTTCTTTGGATCTTCTTTATCTCCTCTGTCAACGGAGGTTCGGATCCCACACTGATGAACAATACTCAAGTATAGGTCGAACGAGTGTTTTGTAAACCACCTCCTTTGTTGATGGACTACATTTTCTAAGTACCCTCCCAATGAATCTCAACCTGGCACCCGCCTTACCAACAATTAATTTTATATGATCATTCCACTTCATATCGTTCCGTACGCATACTCCTAGATATTTCACAGAAGTAACTGCTACTACTTTAACGTCTGTAGACGTCTCTCCATTGAGAACAACATGCTGTGTTCTGTTTGCTAAAAACTCATCAATCCAGCCACACAGCTAGTCCGATATTCCGTAGGCTCTTACTTTATCAGGCAACAGTGCGGAACTGTATCGAACGCCTTCCGGAAGTCAAGGAAAATGGCATCTACCTGGGAGCCTGTATCTAATATTTTCTGGGTCTCATGAACAAATAAAGCGAGTTGGGTCTCACACGATCGCTGTTTCCGGAATCCATGTTCATCCTACAGAGTAGATTCTGGATTTCCAAAAGCGACATGATACTCGAGGAAAAAACATGTTCTAAAATTCAATAACAGATCACTGTCAGAGATATAGGTCTATAGTTTTGCGCATCTGCTCGACGACCCTTCTTGATGACTGGGACTACCTGTGCTCTTTTCCAATCATTTGGAACCTTCCGGTCCTCTAGAGACATGCGGTACACGGCTGTTAGAAGGGGGGCAAGTTCTTTCGCATGCTCTGTGTAGAATCGAATTGGTATTGCGTTAGGTCCAGTGGACTTTTCTCTGTTGAATGATTCCAGTTTCTTGGACACTTATTTCGATGTCAGACATTTTTTCGTTCTTGCGAGGATTTGGAGAAGGAACTGCAGTGCGGTCTTCCTCTGTGAAAGAACTTTGGAAAAAAGCGTTTAGTATTTCAGCTTTACGTGTTTATGGAAAAAGTTCAAGGCAATCGTAAAATTCGTTCATTAACTTGAAAACAAAGTTCTGAAACAATTATCTGTTTATGTAGTACGGGTACACGCACAGTCGATTAATACCAATTATACCATATTTCCCGACACTCGGTCTTGGATTTCACAACAAAACAAGAGGGCCAAATGTAACCACAGCCAAACCTTGAGCAACACTTAACGATCCGCTACTCATGTACTGAATAAATTGCATGGTTTTGTTATTGTAAATTTTCAATAATTATTGCACATTTTTGAAAATTTTCCTGCAGAAATTTTTGAAAATTACCAAATCATTTTTTTTTTTGCGTTGTAACTTATATAACGCATGGAAAAGAACTGCATTCGCCGCAGAGCATCACGGGAACATTCTGAAGTAGTCCATGCGTCTCTCGCTTGGGAGCATGCTCCAAGCACGAGAAATCACGGTATTCCATATTGCCCGACTCTCCGATAACACATGAAGTTCGTTTATATGTAGATACAGGAACCACTTTTATTCGGTGTCTCTAGACTTTCGACAGTCTTTTGATAATCGAGACGTCGACCCTATCTAAAGGAAATACATCTCTCTGGGCGGTCTAACCAGGTTTGCGACTGGATCGAAAACTGACAATTAGGTAGCAGGACATTACCGCGAATGGAAATTTGTCTATAGAAACTGAAGTAATACTTGGCGTGCTTCAGCGAAATTTAATAGGACCGTTAGACTGTCTACGTTAATACAATATTGGCTTGGCACACGTTGCTGACTACAATCTCAGGCTTTTCGTAGATGATGCAATTATCCGTGAGAAAATGTGGCTCTGAGCGTGCCCCAAGGTCTCTTATCCTGCAGATAAACAACCCTAGGCGAGATAAATCGTGTGTGTGTGTGTGTGTGTGTGTGTGTGTGTGTGTGTGTGTGTGTGTGTGTGTGTTTGAGGTTTACGGGCGCTAAACAGCGTGGTCATCAGCGCCCAAACGCATAGAAACAGGAACACATGCGGTGAAGGGACGAAGACGGACAGCGAACAAGGAGAACGGCTAAAAGACACAGGCCTGACGCAGTTCCCAATCCTCACATAGTGTCCAAGCCTTCTTAGAATACAGGCTCTTTAAATTTATCCGACAGCGTTTCACGAGAAGTACGTCGTCCATATTTCAACGATTTACATTCCAGTTCCCAAAAAATTTCTGTTACTGTTTCGTATTGGTTATTAAGATCCAAGCAGCGCGGCTTTGAGGAGGAGGAGGAGGATCTTAGTGTGTAACGTCCCGTCGACAACGAGGTCATTAGAGACGGAGCGCAAGCTCGGGTGAGGGAAGGATGGGGAAGGAAATCGGCCGTGCCCTTTCAAAGGAACCATCCCGGCATTTGCCTGAAGCGATTTAGGGGAGTCACGGAAAACCTAAATCAGGATGGCCGGAGACGGGATTGAACCGTCGTCCTCCCGAATGCGAGTCCAGTGTGCTAACCACTGCGCCACCTCGCTCGGTCAGCGCGGCTTTGATTTCGTTTGATTGTTGTCATGCCTGCATCATAAGCACTGAAAACGTCGAAGCAATTACAACTGGTCACATTAGTGTCTTGTATAGAATTTGCTTTACACAACCACCGCACTTTCTCACTATCCTTGCAAGACGTCTAAGTCTTCCATTCGCTTTCCCTAATCTGGTTTTACGTGAGCGTGCCATTTCATATCAAATTGATCGCCATTGATGTCGAAGTCGGATACCGTTAGTTCTTTCTCTTCGTAATACTCATTGCTTCACGTTTGTTCACATTTTAAGAGGGCTCCCATTCATGGGGTCGAGTGAAAGTCTTTCCGCAATTTCTTACGAACGCCCGAAGACGATACTTTCCCGTGGACTATAAGATTGTCAGCGATCCGTGTGATAGTGCTGCTGATCCTATCTGATAAACGGTTAACGTCTATTGAGAAAATTATATGTACACTGGAGGTTACTTTCCTTCCTGAAGAAATTCGCTATCCATTATAACATAATGTGTTCCATTGGTCAAATATTGCGCCGCAGATATTAGCGGAGCGATAAGTGAGGAACTCCTTTCGGAAATATAGCAACTTAGAGCCACCTGTTCAGCTGCATCTATTGTTTGCAAGATGTCGAGCAGGGATAAAAACCCCCGTGCATTTTTTCATTAATACTTGCTGATTGGCTGAGAGAAGCATGTTTTGCTCAAAGGACGTCACTGTACAACATTGAGGATGTAACATCTGATAGCACCGTGACCACTCTTAAAATAAGGGGGAAATACTGAGATTCCCTACGTCACACATAATGGGTATTTTGGCACACAGGTTTCGGAATTTTTCTATACGTCATCTTCAGATCTGTATCTAACTACTGGATCTGAGGATGACCTATAAAGAAAGAAGTAACCCAGACGGTGGCTGTCTTACATCAGGATGGTTTTTGGGAATCTTTTTTAATTCGTCGCATCTGTTGTGGACGATGAATAGAAACTGTGATTTAATTTGGCGGTTTATGTTGGTATAATAAGCAACCAATCACTTTTTGAATTTAATACGATTTCTTCAAAGTATTTTTGCACGTTCATCATCAGATGCAGGTAGTACAGGAACATTATATTGCGGATCATATCCAGCTAGACCCTGGGTTTATGATGGCGGTGGCGAATATTTACATTGCCCTGCCTCGCGGTATCCATGACAAATTCGTTCCGATAGTATACACCCTGCAAGGTCACACACACACACACACACACACACACACACACACACACACACACACACACACACAGGTACACTTGAGTTCACACCTAAAACAAAGACTATGAAGAAGTTAAACATCGTACTTTGACACTTCGCGATATTTGACACGATATGCAGTAGATTACAGAATAAAATATTTACAAACATAGATAATGGACACAAGTGAACACTGCAAGCAGCAGGCGTTCCCATACGTTGGCAACAGACTCGTAACACAGATCAAAAAAGTTACAGATGAAGAGAGTGAGATATTTACTTACTAATTAAAGAGTAAACGTGTTAGTGGTGTCGTAAATATCTCAATTGTTTTGTATGTAACATTTTGATCCAGTTAAAAAATTATTGTTGTTGTTAAGAAACTTCCTGGCAGATTAAAACTGTGTGCCCGACCGAGACTCGAACTCGGGACCTTTGCCTTTCGCGGGCAAGTGCTCTACCAACTGAGCTACCGAAGCACGACTCACGCCCGGTACTCACAGCTTTACTTCTGCCAGTACCTCGTCTCCTACCTTCCAAACTTTACAGAAGCTCTCCTGCGAAACATGCAGAACTAGCACTTCTGAAAGAAAGGATATTGCGGAGACATGGCTTAGCCACAGCCTGGGGGATGTTTCCAGAATGAGATTTTCACTCTGCAGCGGAGTGTGCGCTGATATGAAACTTCCTGGCAGATTAAAACTATGTGCCAGACCGAGACTCGAACTCGGGACCTTTGCCTTTCGCGGGCAAGTGCTCTACCAACTGAGCTACCGAAGCACGACTCACGCCCAGTACTCACAGCTTTACTTCTGCCAGTACCTCGTCTCCTACCTTCCAAACTTTACAGAAGCTCTCCTGCGAAACATGCAGAACTAGCACTTCTGAAAGAAAGGATATTGCGGAGACATGGCTTAGCGACAGCCTGGGGGATGTTTCCAGAATGAGATTTTCACTCTGCAGCGGAGTGTGCGCTGATATGAAACTTCCTGGCAGATTAAAACTGTGTGCCCGACCGAGACTCTCCGCTGCAGAGTGAAAATCTCATTCTGTATTGTTGTTGTTGTTGTTGTTGTCTTCAGTCCAGAGACGGGTTTGATGAAGCCCTCCATGCTACTCTATCCTGTGCAAGCTTCTTCATCTCCCAGTACCTAGTGCAACCTACATCCTTCTGAATCTGCTTAGTGTATTCATCTCTTAGTTTCCCTCTACGATTTTTACCCTCCACGCTGCCGTCCAGTACTAAATTTGTGATCCCTTTATGCCTCAGAATATGTCCTACCAAGCGATCCCTTCTCCTAGTCAAGTTGTGCCACAAATTTTTCTTCTCTCCAAGTTCTGTTCAATACTTCCTCATTACTTAAGTGATCTACCCTTCTAATCTTCAGCATTCTTCTGTAGCACCACATTTCAAAAGCTTCTATTCTCTTCTTGTCCAAACTATTTATCGTCCACGTTTCACTTCCATACATGGCTACACTCCATACAAATACTTTCTGAAACGATTTCCTGACACTTTAATCTATTCTCGATGTTAATAAATTTCTCTTCTTCAGAAACGCTTTCCTTGCCATTGCCAGCATGAATTATTCATCTGGATCAGTTACCTACACTTTTAAAAATTTTATTCTGTAATTTGAGACGACACGTTTCAAAGGTCGCGATTTGGTAAAGAGTGATGTTTAACATCTTCATAGGCTTTCTATTTACATTCAGTGCTCGTTTACTGTGAAACAAAGAGCATTTACTGTGTGTGTGTGTGTGTGTGTGTGTGTGTGTGTGTGTGTGTGTGTGTGTGTGTGTGAGAGAGAGAGAGAGAGAGAGAGAGAGAGAGAGAGAGAGAGAGAGAGAGAGACCTGGGAAAATGTACATTATCGGAATGAATTTGTCATGGATACCACAAGGCACTGCAGCGTAAGTACTCTAAAACATAACGACCTTTTCGTTTCATAAGCGTTTCATTCGTAAAATTTCTGTAATATCTATCGTTAGCTACACATGGTCTACAGTACAGGATGTACCAAGACGAAGGGTCAGTTTTCAGGAACGATTAATCTAAGCAAAAAAGTCCTGTAAACATGGCCTCTAAAAAGCAGACCTTGAGAGGTATGAGTACTTCTTTGCCTTCGGTACAGTGTAACAATTCTCATCTACTCACAAGTGTTCACAGATCTTAAGGTATCCATTTTTGAACCCATGTTTACTGGGCATTTTCTTGTTTCGATCCATACTACCACATCAGAATATGGAAAGCAAAGAGCTCTCAGCAGAAGATATTTGTTTTACAGTATCGAAGGTGAAGTGCTCATAGCTTTAACGTGCGAATTTTAGGGCCCATGCTTGCTAGACTTGTTTCCTTGGAATATCGTTCTTCACTTATCCCTGAATACTGACACTCCTGGGACACCGTGTATAATGATCGTGTACCCCCTCCATCTGATCACAAGCTTGCAGTGGCTCGAAAACTACTGAATGGTATGATACATTAAAGTCGTGGGATAGCGATACGCACTTACAGGTGGCTGTATATCACGTGCACCAGATATGAACAGACAGTACACTGGCAGAGCTATCATTTGTAGTCAGGTGATTCGTGTGAAAAGGTTTCCAACTAGATTACGGCCGCACGACGGGAATTAGCAGACTCTGAAAGCGGATGGTAGCTGGAGCTAAACGCATAGGACGTCCCATTTCGAAAATCGTTAGGTAAGTTAATATTCCGAGATCCACAGTGTCAAGAACATGTCGAGAATTCCAAATTTTGGGCATTACCTCTCACCATGGACAACGGAGTGGCTGGCGGCCTTCACTTAACAACCGAGAGCTACGGCGTTTGCGTATAGGTGTCAGTGCTAACAGACAAGCAACACTGCGAGAGAGAACAGCAGAAATGAATGTGAGACCTACGACGAATTTATTTGTTTTAAGTGTGAAATCTTATGGGACTTAACTGCTAAGGTCATCTGTCCCTAAGCTTACACACTACTTAACCTAAATTGTCCTCAGGACAAACACACACACACACACACACACACACACACACACACACACACACACACACACACGCCCAACGGAAGACTCGAACCTCCGCCGGGACCAGCCGCACAATCCATGACTGCACCGCCCAAGACCGCTCGACTAATCTCGCACGGCTTTAAGTCAGAGCGACGAAATTTAGTGTTAATGGATTATGGCAGAAGGACCGAAGCGAGTGGCTTTGGTAACAGCATAACATCGCCTGCAACGCCTCTCTTCGGCTCGTGACCATAGCGGTTGAGCCTAGACCCCAGGAAACGAGTGGTCTGAGCGGATGAGTCCCAATTTCAGTTGGTTGGAGCTGATGGTAGGGTTCTAGTATGAGGCAGACCCCACGAAGCCACGCACTCAGGTTGTCACAAAGGCACTACAAGCTTGTGGTGGCTCCGTAATGGCGCGGGCTGTGTTTACGTGGAATGGACTGGATCGTCTCTTCCAACTGACTGGAAATGGTTACGTTGGGCTGCTTGGAGACCATTTGCAGTCATCCGTGGACTTCGTGTTCCCAAACAGCGATGGAATTTCTATCGATGGCATTGCACAGTATCACTGGGCCACAATTGTTCGCGATTGATTTGAAGAACATTCTGGACAGTTCCATCGAATGATTTGGGAGCCAGATCGCCCGACAAGAATCTCATCGGACATTTATGGGACGTATCCCAGAAATTAGTTTGTGCACAAAATACTGCACCGACAACATTTTCTCATGACTTATGTCGCCTCGTTGTAAATTGTATACTTATGGCCATTACAATTGCTACACCACGAATATGACGTGCTACAGGCGCGAAATTTAACCGACAGGAAGAAGATGCTGTGGTATGCAAATGATTTAGCTTTTCAGAGCATTCACACAAGGTTGGCGCCGCTGGCGACACCTACAACGTACTGACATGAGGAAAGTTTCCAACCGATTTCTCATACACAAACAGCAGTTGACCGGTGTTGCCTGCTGAAACGTCGTTGTGATGCCTCGTGTGAGGAGGAGAAATGCGTACCATCACGTTTACGACTTTGATAAAGGTCGGATTGTAGCCTATCGCGATTACGGTTTATCGTATCGGGACATTGCTGCTCGCGTTGGTTGAGATCCAATGACTGTTAGCCGAATATGGACTCTCTGGGTTCAGGAGGGCAATATGGAACGCCGTGCTGGATCCCAACGGCCTCGTAGCACTAGCAGTCGAGATGACAGGCATCTTATCCACATGGCTGTAACGGATCGTGCAGCCACGTCTAGATCTCTGAGTCAACAGATGAGGACGTTTGCAATACGAGAACCATCTTCACGAACAGTTCGACGACATTTGCAGCAGCATGGACTATCAGCTCTGAGACCATGGCTGCGGTTACCCTTGACGCTGCATCACAGAGAGGAGCGCCTGCGATGGTGTATTCAACGACGAACCTGGGTGCACGAATGGCAAAACGTCATTTTTTCGGATGAATCCAGCTTCTGTTTACAGCATGATGATGGTCGCATCCGTGTCTGGCGTCATCGCGGTGAACGCACATGGGAAGCGAGTATTCGTCATCGCCATACTGTCGTATCACCCGGCGTGATGGTATGGGGTGGCATTGGTTACACGTCTAGGTCACCTCTTGTTCGCATTGACGGCACTCTGAATAGTGGACGTTATATTTCTGCTGTGTTACCACCCGTGGCTCTACTCTTCATTCGATCCCTGCGAAAACCTACATTTCAGCAGGATAATGCACGACCGCATGTTGCAGGTCCTGTATGGGCCTTTCTGGATACAGAAAATGTTCGACTGCTGCCCTGGCCAGCACATTCTCCAGATCCCTCACCAATTCAAAATGTCTGGTCAATGGTGGCCGAGCAACTGGCTCGTCACAATACTCAGTCACTACTGTTGATGAAATGTGGTATCGTGTTGAAGCCGCATGGGCAGCTGTACCTGTACACGCCATCCAAGCTCTGTTTGACTCAATGCTCAGGCGTATCAAGGCCGTTATTACGGCCAGAGGTGGTTGTTCTGGGTACTGATTTTTCAGGACCTATGCACCCAAGTTGCGTGAAAATGTAATCACATGTCAGTTCTAGTATAATATATTTGTCCAGTGACTACCCGTTTATCATCACCATTTCTTCTTGGTGTAGCAATTTTAATGGCCAGTAGTGTATTAGTTTCGTAAAGCGACTGTTGCATACTATAACAAAATAAACCGCCAGTTCCTGGTTACTGACTGCGGCGATGGAAGCGTGCAGACATATCGCAAGATGCCAGTTCGCCGATTGGAAAGTGGTAGCAGCAGCATCAGTAGCTGGAAGAGCTGCGCAACGGGCGTCGGCGGCGGAAGCCGTCTGGGGGCAGCAGCGGCGTTCGCCGAGGAATCCGGCCGCTGGCCCGGCCACACCCAGGGTCGCTGCGTCATTACGCCGCTCCGCCATTACCGGCGCGGCGCTCCACATCGCCGCCGCCGCCGCCGCCGCTGCTGCCACCGCCGCTCATTACGACTGCAGAGGCCGGGCGGACAGTCGCCGGGGTCGACGGCCGCACCGCGGCGCCGCGGCGCTACTCGCCAGGCGCTCGACGCCGCCTCCGCTAACGGGGCGCTAATCAGCCGCGGCGAATGCCGCCGGCAGGCGCGAAGAGTTAACGCGCAAACGCGGCCGGCGCTCGCCGTAATGAGCTCGCACGCCCAGCACCTGTTGCGCAGGTCACTCGGCCTGAGGCCGCCCCGCGGTGATCTTCACGATTTTCCACAACGAAGAAGTCCTCCTCCCGTGCCAAATACTACAGCGTGGTCACAAGCAGTCTGAACAGCTTGTGAAGGTGTTGGGTTGGGTTCTTTCGGGGAGAAGATCAGACAGCGAGGTCATCGGTCTGATCCGATTTGGGAAGGACGGGGAAGGAAGTCGGCCGTGCCCTTTCAAAGGAACCACCCCGGCATCTCCCTAACGCGATTTACGGGAAATCGCGGAAAACCAAAATCAGGATGGCCGGACGCGGAATTGAATTGTCGTCCTCTCGAATGCGAGTCCAGTGTTGTGAGGCTGTTGCAGGTAGGTTGTGCTCAGAATGGTTGTTAAGATAGTTGCGCCGTTCCCGAGTTAATTAGCACTGGAGCTACGCAATCAAGCCGTTCCGCTCGCAAATTCTAGCGGCCTGCCAAAGATAGTGTCGCGTAACACATTTGTCGTTCGGCTTTAGGAAATCTAACGAGAGAGCGATACAAAAATTAGACATGGGATGGTAGGAAAGAGCGAACCCAAGCCAAAGGTTGAGCAATCTCGTGCGATATCATTTACGCCATGAGAACAACTGACACTAATTATACAACTGACACTAATTATATGTGGCAGACTGCTTGAATTTAGCCGGCCTTGTTGGCCCAGCGGTTCTAGGCGCTTCAGTCTGGAACCGCGCTACCGCTACGGTCGCAGGTACGAATCCTGCCACGGGCATGGATGTGTGTGATGTCCTCAGGTTGGTTAGGTTTAAGTAGTTCTAAGTTCTAGGCGACTGATGATCTCAGATGTTAAGTCCCCTGGTGCTCAGAGCCATTAGAACCATTAAAAATCACATTCATTCGAACCTGCTCACTGCAGTCAACCCTTGAACTGCCTCTACAATTTGTGCGCTACACACTTCTCTTCATTATGAAACTTACGTTTCACCGAGGCATCAGGATATGTTCCATCAACCGACCACTTCTTTTAGTAAATTAGTGCCACAAATTTCTTTTCACCTCAGATCCATTCAGTACTTCCACATTCGTTATTCCATCTACCCATCTAATATTCGACTTTCTTTTGTAGGGCGCCAAATTTCGGAAGCTTCTGTTCTCTCTTTAGTGTCGTCGTCGATTCGGATGAGAGTCGGATGGAGATGAAGGCACCAGCGTAGGCCGTCGAGAATTGTATGGTTTCACGGCCGCATCGCAGGCGACACGGATACTGTTGGCAACAACCTCTGGCGGCGTAGGCAACGAGACAAGTGAGAGATCATACCTCAGCCACTGATGCTGATATTATCGAAAAGTTTCCGGTCGCCGACGTAACTATATACACGCAGTGACACGCTTGTTTTCGATTATTTCTCTCCGGTTGCTATTCAGGTTCGCCCGTACGCTGTTGGCTTCTTGGCTGCACGTTTTAATTCCTCTCGGGTTGTCATTTCGATTTTTGCATGGTTTGTCGTCGCCCAGTCGGTTTTTTTCGACCGCTTCCCGCTTGTCAAAGAAATCACCTAGTGGCGCACTCTCAGGTGGATAGTGCGTTACAAAACTTTTTGTATGAACTGCTTATCATCCACATCTCACTTCCATACAAGAATACATTCAGAAAAGACTTCCTAACACTTGAATGTTTCTCCTGCTGTAACCATCACACATTTAAATCCTATCTATTTCGGCCATCGCCATTAATGTTATAACCTCTCTTTCAAATCACTATACATTCCGTTCAACTGCCTGCCAAGCCTTTTGCTGTCTCTGACACAACTACAGTGTCATCGGCAAACCGCAAAGTTTTTATTTCTTTTCCCTCAACTTTTACTCTGTTTCCAAATTACTTCTTGGTCATTCTATAGAATGAATAACATTGGGAAACCTTACAACCTTGTCTCACTCCCTTACCAGCAACTGCTTGCTGTCTCTGCCCATCGACTCTGGTAAATGTAGTGTGGTTTCTGTACAAGTTACAGTTGACTTTTGGCTCCCGATATTTTATTCCTGCTACTCTGGGAAATTCAAAGAGAGTACTTCAGTCAACGTTGTCAAAATAAAAGAAAAATAAGGAGTCGTCGTTAACATCCTGCTGGTGAAAGGAATCTTCTTAGCCATAATTTGGCCGTCAGGGAATAAGGTGTTAGTTTTCAAGCCGTAAAATGTTGCAGTTATCAAAATTTTCCGCGTTATTAAGCTGTATTTGTACGGACTTTACGGCAACGTTTCGTTCTCGTCTGTGGAGCAACACGTTAGTGAAAGAACTGGATTCGTGGCTACTGCGGGCAGTTAAACACCACAAGTGAGAAAGAGGACAGTTTTACTGAAACATGCTTGTAGACGAAACCCTACCGTTGGCGATGATTTAACTGATTAAAATGAAGCTTGTATCATAACGAAAAAAAGAAATTTCACTAACTGTTAGGAAAACACCAGTCTTAATTTAAAAAAAAAAAACAATTACTGCAGTAGCTACCGATACCGCGTACATATAAATAAGGAATTTTATTAATTCGTAAGTATCAGTATATTGAAGAGGTGAAATGATTTAATATGTGAAGCGAATTGTATGCTTGGAACTTTCTGGCGTCTAGCTTGCGCAAGGGCCTTTCAGCGCTTATCAATGACAGCTGCACTGGAAAAAAGAGCCTCCCCGAAATATGGGTTTTGGAGGTCTCTGAGAATGAGGAAATAAGATACAGTTTGTCTCTCAAAGTACAGATGCAGAGGTAAATGACAACACCACATCCCATCGTTACTAGCAGCAACGTTAAATATTTGAAAATACAACGGAAACAATTCAATTCTTGTAAAACCAAGATGATACGTAACTAGAATCTGTAACGTGTCGTTGCGCATGTTGTAAACCTACATATTGGCTTGATTATGTTCACTCACTCACTCACTGGTCATACGGGACTCGAGAGTCCATTACCGCAGCAACGTATTTTCGCCATCTGTCCCTGTCTTGGGCTATTTCCTCCCATTCACCTTCAATACCTAGGCTCCTCAAATCAGCCCTCACATTGTCCTCCCATCTACGCCTCGGTCTCCCCACAGGACGTTTTCCCTCTAGGTGCCCTACCACCCGCCCATCGCAGCCTACGTCATTTAATAATACTGATTATGTCAGGGCTTGAATAGAGCTTCGTTACGCAGTTTTCGCTACTCTCCGCTAATGTCATCCCTTTTTGCTCCGAAAATTTCCCTCAGAATATTGTTTTCAAATACTCGAAACGGCTTTTCATTTTGCACAGTGAGAGACCAAGTCTCACACCCATACAGCATAACTTGTAGAATAGTAGTTTTGTATATTCTAATCTTTAAATTCCTAGGCATTATCCGTGATGAAAGTAATCTCTTCAGAGAGAAGTAGCACGCATCCCCCCCCCCCCCCCCCCCAATAATCTCTTCTTCAGTTCGGATTCAATCTGTTCTCAAAGTGATGCCCACGCCTACATGCTTAAATGTGTTCACTTTTTCAAACTGCATGTCTCCAACTCTTAACATTTCCTTATCTACTTGTGTTGACATTCTAGTAGTAACCAGGTATTTAGTTTTGTCTTCACTTATCCCTAGACCTACATCTTCACTAGCCTTGATTAACGTAATCGCATTTGCTGTTACAATGCTTGATTATGTGAAAAGAATGTAAATATTAATTCATCAGTTTTAATGGAATTATAAACAGTTGTTGTCGACGTTTTCATCCCAGCTTAATACAAAAACAAATGTAGAACACTCGACTAAAGGAATTATGTTCGTTACAATATTTATTGACTACCAGACCGACCCATGTAGCGATAGCGCATGTCCTGCCTGTGAAAATGTGCCGTTTGGCTGTTCGAGAGACACGCAGAGGCGGTGGGCTGTCGCCCTTGGGGCCAGAGGTCGCGTTATGTCCGTGGGCGAACCTGCCGACGTAGAAATCTCGTTTGTCTGCGACGGACAGGTGTCTCCTCAGCAGCCGACCTTGGGCGAGTTCGGCTGTTGGGACAAGTCGTTTACGACTGCAGCGCCTAATGATCCGTATTTTTACCCTTACTTACCCGAGCTGACAGTTCTCGGTGAAAGCGCTCCTACGGATCGTTGAAATCACTGGCCCCGCAAGTGTTTCCTGCCGCTGGAAGTTGCCATCCGCGTGCGCCGTTTGAAAAGTTCGGAAGCTGCCGTTCGCTTTCTTATTCCATCGTCGAACTCTTCACTGATTTCACGCTTCCGCCTGCAGCTGAAGCTGGAGTCCATCGCTTCTCTTTGCTTTCTTTGCGTCTAATCGAGCACAGGGACGAGGCAAATTGCTTCATTGGATGGAGTAACCAAATTGCAGCTTCCTCGCGCAATTACAGGTTACGGTCCTCTCCTGTTGCACGCTCGCGGAAGGACGTCTTGTATAGTCGGTAGCGTTTCTGTCTGAATAGTTTACCGAGGTTAAAGGCCTCTTTCTTACCGTCCAAATAACTACCCTGCGTAGCATGCAGGAGCGCTCTGTCTGCCTGACGTCCAGAGCGACAGCTTTTTCTCCTGTCTCGACTCGCATTTACATTCTAGTTCTCATACGTCACCTGGCCGTCGTGCCCTTCAACACACACTGGCAGTAAATCTTTCCTAGAAGCACAGCTGTTTAAGCGCGATAATACAATTTCTGCAGTTCACAGAGGAGAAGAAAATCGCTGAAAATATGTTCTACTTTATGTTCACATTGAAGATTCTTCTTACCACTGTTTCCGCCGTGACAAGAATGGGGGAAAGTGATTGAGATTCACCTTGAGCGAAGTGACGCAGTAAGGCGCTATACATGTGGGCTTCAAATCTCAGTCAAACCATAAAAATTTAGTTTTCCCGTGGTTTAATTTCAAGCGAATGCCTGAATGTTTCCTTAACTATCCGTCTCCAGCTTACTGCGTGTCTAGACACTCTATGATCTTCGGATGTTCTTCTCTAGTCTTTCTTATTTTGGCATTAGTTTAGGCTAAATAAACGAAATCGAAAAGTAAATCGAGGTACTCTGATCGAGGTTTGCTACGAACTGTTTCTGAATATGAATCGAGTGTTGTCGAATAATTGTGGCGAAGCTTGAACTTCTCCCTCCAATAAAAATTACAATGAGAAAACACAGATTTAAGTCGTCGTTTTGGTTCAAAATGGCTCTGAGCACTATGGGACTTAACATCTGAGGTCATCAGTCCCTAGAACTTAGAACTATTTAAACCTAACCAACCTAAGGATCTCACACACACAATGCCCGAGGTAGGATTCGAACCTGCGGCCGTAGCGGTCACGCAGTTCCAGACTGAAGCGTCTAGAACCGCTCGGCCACACCGGCCGGCAAGCCGTCGTTTTCAGTGTGATATTGTGATTAAATAATAAGAGAATTCCAGGAGAATAAGTGCAATATTTTCTTCAGAATAAAGTTCTGAAATATAAACACAACGGATAAAGACACCTCTCACAACAGTGTCGAAGGTGGGGAAACATAACATTCTCGAAGCTGTAGAAATGGGCTGTGTCTAATCTGGAGAAAAATCCTAGGTAGTTCTAAGTTTTCTGGTTTACAAGGTAGCTCTGTACATGAACACACATTATTTTTAATCATCGTGGTGTTCATGGTAAACCAGGATTGGCAAGTTAATGTGTGTGGCAAAATACAACTGCAATGTATTGCAACGAAAACACAGTACAGTGCAATGAAATCACAGCAGTGACCAAGTTCTCCGATAACTTTGGGATAAACTGTCACGCTGATGTCGTTACAGGTCCTACAGGGAACATGATATCATAGCCGACAAACAACACTCCTTGTGTTGAGTCCAGACCTCCACTAGAAGTAACTGTTCTAAAACTGTTTTTTCGAGAGCCTACGTACAAAACTAGTCTTTTGGCCTTCGTCACGAAATGGTTGACATTGGAATCCTTACACGCGAACATTTTAGGTTAGGCTACATTTTAGGTTAGGCTTCATCGTGAGTATTATGAATGTCATTTCAAAACTCAAAATACTGTAACTAGCCAGAGTTATTACATTATGCTCACCACTACGAGTTTCGGAAGTGTATAAAACGTATATGTGCCGTAAAAACTTCCCCTCTCTCACATCCGAGGTGAATGAAATACTAGAAATTAACAGGCCATAGTAAGGGTTGATGGTAGCTATCAGCACTGTGTTCCACTGACGAACTGAGTGGGAAGAGGAGGAAAATGATTGTCTTATACAAAGCAGTTTCTTTCACAGACATTTAAGCGGCTTACGGATCGTAGATGTGCGTGTGTTCCGGTTACGTAGATTGGTGTCATACGCACTTAACTAACGTAGTCTTAAAGTTATAATGATAGGCTCGAATAATATAGAAAACTACGTAAGTAATTTTTTGTCCCAAGGAAAGTAAGTTTGCTTAGAACTGTATTTTTTAATTTATTTTGATGTTTATCTCGTGACGGTATAATCGGTTTCAGGGCAATATTGTCTCATCTTCAGGTAGAATATTGTGCTGAAATTTTACCTGAGATATACATTTTAAAAAATGCAGATGAAAGTTCTCTGTAAATTCCGTACGTAGCCGAGCCGAGCACGCCTCCAGCGAGACCCACATTTTCATCTTATATGTCCGCACACTACATTCGTAGTGTCCCTACCCAACACACACATTACTCGTGGAAGACATTCTTACCAAGTCCCGAAAGAGTTCGGGTAATATGGGTGCATCCGCACAGGAGAGGAAGGCCATGACCGGTATTGCCACAACTATATACGTATATGGATATGGTGTCTGTTCTTTCGGATTTGTCCGAAAGAATACACACCATTGATGACCTGCAGCCGTCTAGAAAGAAACTAGAATCATACAGTGTGTTACAAAAAGGTACGGCCAAACTTTCAGGAAACATTCCTCACGCACAAAGAAAGAAAATATGTTATGTGGACATGTGTCCGAAAACGCTTACTTTCCATGTTAGAGCTCATTTTATTACTTCTCTTCAAATTACATTAATCATGGAACGGAAACATACAGCAACAGAACGTACCAGCGTGACTTCAAACACTTTGTTACAGGAAATGTTCAAAATGTCCTCCGTTAGCGAGGATACATGCATCCACCCTCCGTCGCAGGGAATCCATGATGCGCTGATACAGCCCTGGAGAATGGTGTATTGTATCACAGCCGTCCACAATACGAGCACGAAGAGTCTCTACACTTGGTACCGGGGTTGCGTAGACAAGAGCTTTCAAATGCCCCCATAAATGAAAGTCAAGAGGGTTGAGGTCAGGAAAGCTTGGAGGCCATGGAATTGGTCCGCCTCTACCAATCCATCGGTCACCGAATCTGTTGTTGAGAAGCGTACGAACACCTCGACTGAAATGTGCAGGAGCTCCATCGCGCACGAACCACATGTTGTGTCGTACTTGTGAAGGCACATGTTCTAGCAGCACAGGTAGAGTATCCCGAATGAAATCATCATAACGTGCTCCACTGAGCGTAGGTGGAAGAAACTAAAATGAGCTCTAACATGGAAATTAAGCTTTTCCGGACACATGTCCACATAGCATCTTTTCTTTATTTGTGTGTGAGGAATGTTTCCTGAAAGTTTGGCCGTACCTTTTTGTAACACCCTGTATATTAACACCTTCAGCTGCTGACAGGCTTTGATATATATCAACGGGGAGAGTTGAAAATGTTTACCCCGACCGGGACTCGAAACCGGGATCTCATGCTTTCATGGCGGACACACTATCCATGTGAGCCACCGGGGGCAAAGAGGATAGCGCGACTGCAGGAACTTATCGCCGGCACGCTCCCCGTGGATCGACATTCTCAACTTACAGTCCACACACTACATTCGTAATGCCGCTGCCATTATACCCGTTACTCGCGGCAGACAATCCACCGAATCCCGTAAGAGTTCAGGCAATTCGTGTGCATTTGCACTGAAGATCATCAGCTGGTTAGCCTTTAACGTAATGAAGATGGCATCTGTTCTTTCGGACATCTTCGTAAATAAAGAATCAGTCACGTTGCTTTAGGAGGTGATAGCTAATGGTTTGTGAAATCTTATGGGACTCAACTGCTAAGGTAATCAGTCCCTAAGCTTACACACTACTTAACCTAAATGATCCTGAGGACAAACACAGACACTCACGCCCGAGGGAGGACTCGAACCTCCGCCGGGACCAGCCGCACAGTCCGTGACTGCAGCGCCTTAGACCGCTCAGCTAATCCCGCGCGCCGATAACTAAAACCTTATGAGTACCTGTCCTATGTTTCCCGCAGTTCCGCTAGGCTGTTCAAAATGATGGTGACTGATCAACCGGCAGATCGTTTTCCATTTCAGACATGTGCTCGACTTCGATAGTCGTGAGTTGGCGAGGCGAGAACGACTGGAGGTCCACCTAGACCAGTAGCCGGCTACTGGGGGAGGAATAGTGCCGCGACTCGCGACTCGCAGAGAGTGTGAGTATCTGGCGGGGATGCTCTATCGGACTGTGCGATCTCGAGAGCGGGCATTAACTGCGCGCCTGCGCAGCCCACCTGCCTGGGCCGGGGCTCGTTAAGGCGCGGTTTCATCAGCTGGCCGGCGCTCCCGTAATCGGCGTCGGATCTCCGACGGCCGCTGCCGGGTGATGCGCGGAGAAAGTGGCGCGGCTGCGGCTGCGGCTGCGTGAGTGATGGCGGCCGGCCGGCCTACGCGCCCTCTCGCCGTGCCTCAACTCTGCCCGTGGGTGCAGCACTCCGCAGCCGACCGCACAGCCTCTGACCCGCGCAGCCGAGCTTCGCCTCCGACTCGGTAACGCCGGAATCTCCGGCTGAAATTGCGCGTTAGCCTCTGCCTGCAACACCGACAGCCCTGCAGCCACAGTCCAACGCAACAGTCGCGACACTCAGTGCTGTAAAAGTTGTTACCGTTCGACAGATGGATCGACACTAGCGCTCCAAGCGGCGAGTAAGGTGAACGTCAGACGCGTCGTAAGCATGATTAGATTAGATTAGATTAGTACTTGTTCCATAGATCATCAATACGACACCTCGTAATGATGTGGAACATTAGACAAAATATTACATGACACTCAATATTTTTTTAAATTTTTTGGAGGTTGGGAAATTACTCACTTACTATGTCCAAAAATTCATCTAATGCCCGCATCTCGTGGTCGTACGGTAGCGTTCTCGCTTCCCGCGCCCGGGTTGCCGGGTTCGATTCCCGGCCGGGTCAGGGATTTTCTCTGCCTCGTGATGGCTGCGTATTGTGTGTTGTCCTTAGGTTAGTTAGGTTTAAGTAGTTCTAAGTTCTAGGCGACTGATGACCATAGATGTTAAGTCCCATAGTGCTCAGAACCATTTGAGCCATTCATCTAATGAGTAGAAGGAGTTGCCATTAAGAAATTCTTTTAATTTCCTTTTAAATATTCCATGGCTATGTGGCTGTGTGTCAGACTTTTGATGCTATTGGGTAAGTGATCAATGACTTTTGTGGCAGCATAATGTACCCCCTTCTGAGCCAAAGTTAGATTTAATCTTTAGTAGTGAAGATCATCCTTTCTCCTAGTGTCGTACGCTGCTATTACTTTGGAATTTGTTCGGATTGTTAATAACAAATTTCATAAGTGAATATACAGGGTGAGTCACCTAACGTTACCGCTGGATATATTTCGTAAACCACATCAAATACTGACGAACCGATTCCATAGACCGAACGTGAGGAGAGGGGCTAGTGTAATTGTTTAATACAAACCATACAAAAATGCACGGAAGTATGTTTTTTAACACAAACCTAGGTTTTTTTTAAAAATGGAACCCCGTTAGTTATGTTAGCACATCTGAACATATAAATAAATACGTAATCAGTGCTGTTTGTTGCATTGTAAAATGTTGATTACATCCGGAGATATTGTAACCTAAAGTTGACGCTTGAGTAACACTCCTCCGCTGTTCGATCGTGTGTATCGGAGAGCACCGAATTACGTAGGGATCCAAAGGGAACGGTGATGGACCTTAGGTACAGAAGAGACTGGAACAGTACATTACGTCCACATGCTAACATCTTTTTACTGGTCTTTTTCACTGACGCACATGTACATTACCATGAGGGGTTACACACGTGGTTTCCGTTTCCAATTACGGAGTGGAATAGTGTGTTCCGACATGTCAGGCCAATAGATGTTCAAGGTGGTGGCCATAATTTGCTGCACACAATTGAAATCTCTGGCGTAATGAATGTCGTACACGCCGCAGTACATCTGCTGTAATGTCGGCGCAGGCTGCCACAATACGTTGTTTCATATCCTCTGGGATTGTAGGCACATCACGGTACACATTCTCCTTTAACGCACCCCACAGAAAGAAGTCCAGAGGTGTAAGATAAGGAGAACGGGCTGGCCAATTTATTCGTCCTCTACGTCCTATGAAACGCCCGTGGCCCTTGTTTGTTACAACACGCAACTGAACGTCGGAGGTTTCAAGCGTCAACTTTAGGTTACAATATCTCCTGATGTAATTAACATTTTACAATGCAACAAACGGCACTGATTACGTATTTGTTTATATGTTCAGATGTGCTAACAAAACTAACGGGGTTCCATTTCAAAAAACGTAGGTTTGTGTTAAAAAACATACTTCCGTGCATTCGTTTATGGTTTGTATTAACCAGTTACACTAGCCCCTCTTCTCACATTCGGTCTGTGGAATCGATTCGTCAGTATTTGATGTGATTTACGAAATATATGCAGCGGTAAAGTTAGGTGACTCACCCTGTATATTGTGAGGCTACAGTGAAGATCTCTAGCTTTTTAAATAAGTGTCTGCAGGATGATCTTGGATGAGCTCCAGCAATTATTCTGATTACACGCTTTTGTGCAATGAACACTCTTTTACTCAATGACGAGTTACCCCAGAATATGATGCCATACGAAAACAGAGAATGAAAATAGTCGTGGTAAGCTAATTTACTCAGACGTATATCGCCAAACTTTGCAATGACCCTAATAGCATAAGTAGGTGAACTCAAACGTTTCAGCAGATCCTCAGGTTTTTTTTTTTTTTTTTTGCAGTTCAACCCCCTCATCAATGCATACACCTAGAAATTTTGAATATTCTACCTTAGCTACCGATTTCTGGTCGAAGTCTATATTTATTAATGGGGTCATTCCATTTACTGTGTGGAACTGTATATACTGTGTTTTATCAAAGTTTAATGAGAGCCCATTTGCAGAGAACCACTTAATGATTTTCTGAAGAACATCGTTTACAATTTCACCAGTTAATTCTTGTCTGTCGGGTGTGATAGCTATACTTGTATCATCGGCAAAAAGTACCAGCTTTACATCTTCGTGAATATAGAATGGCAAATCATTAATATATATTAAGAACAGCAGAGGACCCAAGACAGAACCTTGTTTGCAACCATTTCCTACGTAATTTACGAAAGATTTGAGTTATTTTCTTGCCTCCAAGGGTTGTGTAGTATCAGAAGGCATATATGTTTCTAAAAATGATTCTAAAATAAGCGCAAGTATGGACAAAAACCGTGAATCGAGTGGCAAGCTACAACACATTCGTGAAGAAACACTTGTGACTTTGGATAGAATTGCAGCTTACCTCGTGGATACCAAAAGAATATAAACACACAGATTCACACGTAAGAAGTACAGACATGTACCTCAGCATGCAAAAGCGATCGACAGCTCATTTATCGTTCTGTGGGCCAACTGTGTTTGTCATTGTCGCCTGTTGCCACAAGTACGACGTTCATCTTTATATTATTCTACTTGGGACAAGCAACTGCCAAATAGTAGGTGAAATATGTTGAAAACATTATAATGAGCTGATTACATTACATTTCACGCAAAACCAAATATTTGAGTAATTTTCAAACAATCTGTCAGTGAACAAGGTGGTAGCATAATAATGTCATCACATGAAGGAAACAAGGAAAATTGACTTCACAACAGAAGTGAATGAAAAACATACCAAACATTACGGTTTTGTAAGACACGAATAACTGCACTTATCTAACGACTTCATCGTCAAATCAGGTCTGCGTTGACGATTCACACGAATCTGGCACCGACACATGGAGAGCTGAACTGGCTGCTTCTGTGTCATAGGATTGTTTTACAGCTTTGTATGGATTGTCGAATCTTTGTGACAGTTTCCTCTTCGTCGTCAGTTGAGGTGGGTTATTTGGGATGTCAAACGGTGTGGGTACTGCACCATACGAGTTTATTATTGTCTGCGTTCATGAACTGTTTTTGTTCGAAGTGCAGCGAACAAAGCCTAATTTTATTATACAGGTAAACTGGGTCTTTTTTCATAAGGTCTTCTCGTCTGCTATTAACTAGCCATTTTCTGCTCCTAAAACGAAACATTAATCATTAATACACATGTAGTTTGCAAGTGAATCCTGACAATACAGTTTAATAACATGATGGTATATACCTCTCAGGATCCTTAGGAAACCTAAAAACAGTCAGCTGTGGTGTCTGCTTCCTGTTGTTGCTACAACTTACTGCGCTACAAACGCTCCCGCTTGTAAATTCCATCGTAGAAATCAAAATAAACAACCACTACTCGCTTTCACGGTCGCGCCGAACTCACAGTTTAAGTTACTGGCCGCTTGGGGCGCTGCTGGCGCCGTAGGCAACAAAATCGAGGCGAAGTGTCGCGACTGTTATGTTAGACTGTGCCTGTAGCAGAAGCTTCACCTACGATGAAGGTGTAACACTCCTTACATAGGGGCGTCAATGTCTTGAAAATGTTGGTTACTACACAAATTAATACAGTGACGTAAAATCGCAGCACCGGAAAATAATTAATGCAGAGTAATGAAGTTTCGGGAACACGTTTGTATAGGTGATTTACATTGCAAGACCACAACTTAATGTAAGCCGAATATAAGCCATTGTAAATGTGAATAGCCGGTGTAACGCCAGAACGCCGAAGGCAAGCATGCAAACGTGTATGCAGTGCGGTGAACTGGTGCCGGATGTTGGTGGAATGCGCGCTACAGGGCGTCTGACTCGGAGCTGTCCTTGATGTACAGTACGTGCTCGACTAGAGACGCATCTGGTGATCTAGCGGGCCAAGGCAACGACACACCGTAGAGCATGTTGCGTTACAACAGCGGTATCCTGTTGGAAAATGCCCCCTGCCGTGCTATTCATGTACTGATGCACAAATTTGAAGTCAGGGTGCGTGGGATAACCACGAGAGTGGTCCTGTTGCCATACAAAATCGCACCCCAGACCATAACTTCAGGTGTAGGTTCAGTGTGTCTAGGACGCAAAAAGGATGGTTGCAGGTCCTGAAGTTGCCGCCTCCTAACCAACAAGCTGCTACCACTGGCACCGATCCAGAACCAGCTTGTATCAGAAAACACAACAGACTTCCACCCTGCACCCCAGTGAGATCTCTCATGACACTACTGAAGTCGCAAATGGCAGTGCTTTGGAGTCAGGCCAGCCGCTGTGGCCGAACGGTTCTAGGCGCATCCGGCCGGAACCGCGCTGCTCCTGCTACGGTCGTAGGTTCGAATTCTGCCTCGGGCATGGATGTGTGTGATGTCCTTGGGTTAGTTAGGTTTAAGTAGTTCTAAGTCTAGGGGACTGATGACCTCAGATGTTAAGTCCCATAGTGCTTTGAGCCATTTGAACCATTTGGAGTCAGTGGAATTCACACTACAGCGCCTCTGGCTCGGACTGCCCCAGAAGTAACCGATTTCTAATAGTTCGTTGGGCCTCTATGGTGCCAACTGCTTCGAATTTCTGCTGCAGACGCAGTACGATGCGCCAGAGCCATACGCTGAACACGATGGTCTTTCCTCTCGTTAGGTAGTGCCACGTGGTCGTAGCGGTCTTCTTGCGATCGTATATTCTCGCGACTACTGCTGCCAGCAATCGTGTTCAGTGGCTACAGTCGTTCCAAGTCTTTCTCCAAAATCGCAGAGCGAATATCCAGCTTCTGGTAGCCCTATTACACGACCTCGTTCGAACTCAGTGTGATGTTGACAACGGCGTCTTTGTCGCCTTAAAGACATTCTTGACTAACCTCAGCTCACCACGACCAATCTCAAAGGTAACTTAACAATCACGACCGTTACAGCGCGTGTTTAACGCAAATCTGATTCTTACGCGACTGGTGCGAAGTCTGAATAGACCTTATCTTTCAGGTGCGGAAACAAACCTACCAACTTTCGTTTGTGCCGCACAACTCCTTCTTGGTGTTGCGATTCTTTTTCTGTCAGTGTACCTCCAGTACACATGTTTTAGAGTAGACCTATTGCAGAGTAATGATAAATACAGGAATGTCAGACCATTCTGAAGTCAGAAGTGGTCATAGAAGGCAATGTCACCAACCTGACCTCATATATTTAGGAGGAAGGTGCATACTTGCAAAATACCAGCCATAGCAATCAAACCCGCGCGAAATTGGGCTTTAACTCTGATAGTACACAGTTTAGACATGTGCGCGTACCGGTTGTCACCCGCTCCTTCCCACAACAGACGCCTAACGCCCGAGCTCCAAGTACCGTACCGCGGAGTGATGACGGAGCTCTCCTAGTCGCGTGATGCTGAATGTCAGGAAACGGGACTCGGAAGACGCACTCGTTTGCCCAATGCATTCTGAAATTCGTGTCGAGATCCGATGTTATTCTGCGCGAAAAATCGTAAGTAATGCGAGTACGTAATACGTCAAACTAATGTCCACAGCTCGTGGTCTAGTGGCTAGCGTTGCTGTCTCTGGATCACGGGGTCCCAGGTTCTATTCCCGGCCGGGTTGCGGATTTTCTCCACCCGGGTACTGGGTGTTTGTGTTGTCCTCATCAGTTGATGATTACTCATAAAAGCGACGAGAGTGGACTGAGTAAAAATGGGGAATTTGTATGGGCGCTGATGACCGCAGTTGAGCGCCCCACAAATCAATCATCGTCGTCAACCTCATTCACAAAAATGTTAGGTAATATTTTGACTATATTCTCATATTGATATTCTGCAGTTATATGCACACCTCACCTCCACCTATGGCGGAATACATCAATGTGCTGTTCGTGTGAACTACTTTATGTTCGTATTTAACTGGACATCCCTGATATCTGCTTTACAAAAACACTGTGCGCTGTAGTCTGTAGTCTCTGCTTGTTTAAAATAAATACTTGATACACGAAGAACTGTTTTACTGAAACAATATTTTTTTTAAAAAAATACGACAATCCAGTATTTCTCACGGCTGGTTGGTTAGTGTTGGAAAAGTGTTAATTGGATTTCATACTAACTCGTTCGCTTTTGCTCATTAACTCCTCAGAGAAAAGGAAAACACAGCCATAATAGGGAAGACCATTATTCAGGCAGTCCGGCTACCGGCTGTTAGGTCAATACTTTGAATTATCTCTGCTGTTGGTATCCACATGAGTACATTCAGGAGACTTCCAGCGAAAGGCCATCTGGTCACTGATAACAGGCGCTAGAAAACCGTTAAGGCTGGGCCGAACATGTAAAGGGTGGAGTGTGGAGCAAAGCAATTTCCTCGTGTGAGTGCGGGTGCAGAGTCCAAGGCCGCGAGGTAAAATTTGTTCGCGGAAGATCTGGGGAACAGATAGAATCTGATAACATTTAACAAGCCTTTGAACATCTGCCCGACAAATTCATTTCGAGATACATGTAACTGATGGTTCCACATCCTCGGTTCTAGTCGAGGAATAAAGAAGCCGGGGCAGCCAGTTACGCTATCGCTTCGTATAGAGATGTTTCAAATGGCGAAAGAATCTTCATGTGCTAGAGCCTAGCCATATATTAAAAAGCGCAGATATTTCCTTGCGGTAGCATGATAAACTTGCCTTGCCGCTGCTCATGCAATTTCATGATACAAATCTAGCGATTTACGTAGATGACATAAGAGAAATGCTATAAAAGAAATAAATGATGCAGTGGTCAAGTAACCTCCGTTGCGATCGTCCTGATAAAAGTGTCGTTCGAGGAAATAAATAGTATAGATGAATTGAAGAGAGACCTGTACGTTGACTAAGAAAAGGAGGAAGTCATAGAACAAATAGCACGAGAAATTTCTGTTGATACAAATAACATCTCTTAGGTAAACTAAGGTACAAATGTGTACACACACTGAAGAGCCAGAGAAACTGGTACACTTGCCTGATACCGTGTAGGGAACCCGCGAGCATTCAGAAGTGCATAACACGGCGTGGCATGGACTCGACTAATGTCTGAAGTAGTGCTGGAGGGAACTGACACCAGGAATCCTACAGGGCTGTCCATAAATCCGTAAGAGTACGAGGGGATGGAGAATTCTTCTGAACAGCACGTTTCAAGGCATCCCAGATGTGATCAATGGTGTTCATGTCTGGGAAGTTTGGTGACCAGCAGATATGTTTCAACTCTGAAAAGTGTTCTTGGAGCCATTCTGTATTAATTCTGGACATATGTGGTATCGCATTGTACTGCTGGAATTGTCCAATTCCGTCGATATGCACAATTGACATGAATGGATGCAGGTGGTCAGACAGGATGCTGACGTACGTGTCGCTTTTCGGAGTCTTATCTGGACGTATCGGGGGTTCCACAAAACTCCAACTGCACACGCCCCACACTATTACAGAGCCTCCAGCAGCTTGAACAGTCCCCTGCTGACATGCAGGGTCCATGGATTCATGAGGTTGTCTCCATCCGCTCGATACAATTTGAGACGAAACTCGTCCGACTAGACAACATGTTTCCAGTCATAACCAGTCCAATGTCGGTGTTGACGGGCCCAGGCGAGGCGCAAAGCTTCGTGAAGTGCAGTCATCAAGGGTACATGAGTGGGCCTTCGGCTCCGAAAGCCCATATCGATGATGTTTCGTTTAATGGTTCGCACGCTGACACTTGTTGATGGTCCGGCAGTGAAATCTGCAGCAGTTTGCGGAAGGGTTGGACTTCCGTGACGTTGAATGATTCTCTTCAGTCGTCGTTGGTGCCATTCTTGCAGGATCTTTTTCCAGCGGCCGTGTTGGAGATTTGATGTTTCACCGAATTTCTGATATTCACAGTACACTCATGAAATGGTCGTATGGGATAATCCCCACTTCATCGGTACATCGAAGATGCTGTGTCCCGTCGCTCATGCGCCGACTGTAATACCACATTCAAACTTACTTAAGTCTTGATAACTTGCCATTGTAGGAGCAGTAACCGATCTAACAACCGCGCCAGACACTTGTCTTATATAGACGTTGCCGACCGCAGCGCTGTATTCTGCATATTTAGATATCTCTGTATTTGAATATGAATGCCTATACCAGATTCTTTGGCGCTTCAGTGTATAAATCGTCCTTTGCCGATGATTTATTAATAACAAGCCGTAAGCCTAAAGAAGTTCATGACGTCAGTATATTGCACACAGGGAGGAAAGGCTTCAGACTTATATTCTTGAAGAGTTAGAAATTTTCAAACACCTTTCTTGTAATGACGGCTTCATCCTTAATGAACCATTGCAGTTACATAACAAAATTCTTTAACAGTATAAAGCCATTACTTAGAAATGTCTAAATTTTCCTTTGAGTAGATTCTAAAATATAGTTCTCCTCTCTCTTTTCCGTTTATTACGTTGTAATCGTTTCGTACAAAAATGTACGTAGTATTTGCTGCCGCATTGTCGTATAATTTTTATTTTATTTCGCATAATCTGGCTGTTGATACGTGAATTCGAAAACTTACAAGCTATTTAAAATACTTTTCATAAATTAAGCAGCTGATGTCTTCTACTGGTATTCGAAGGCGCGACTTGTTTCGTCTCTCGTTGTGGCAACTTCGGCATGTGAATCTCTTAGTCCGATGACACTTACAATGACTGCTAACCTCTTTCAGTCTTAAGCATTGTGTACTGTGCTACGCCATGTAGGTATAGTTTTGCAGGCAGTTACCAGCTTCGTGTCAGTTTCAATGGTTTTAATGTCATATGGTTTTAATGTTTACTTCCTTTTAGGAAATTGTGGATTTTCTGATGAAGACACCCTTAGAGGGTGTCGAAAACTGGTAAAAGTAAAATTTTGTTACAACCGGCGGCTGTTTCATACCTATTATATTCATGTACGGTTGCTGTCCCACTCTTTAGTAAATGTATTAACTAGAAGTCAATATTTTTCTTGTTTAACAGATATTTTATATTAATTTGTATGTCCCAAACTGTCATGTTTAAGCAAAGATCTCGTATATACACGTCGAAGGCGTGGAAAAGAAATGAAGGTGAACAAAACCAGTTTTACGAAGCATCAGCCACTCACTTCTTTACCAGGAACTGCTGAATCTCGCGTGACCATTATCTAAGGTGAGTGTACTTGCCGTTAGGTGATGCGTACCAGTAAATCACCGTTCACCCGACGAATGCTACAATTTTCAGATATACATCATACCTGAGACGTGGGGAAAGCTAACTACTCTACGGTCCGACCATTATACTTGAAAGCAACAGCAATATATTTTTAAACCGCAGTATTTAATCGTGGACCCTTGTTGGCTGTTCGGTATGGTTCTCAAACAGGTAACCGAAACACTTCTTTCGTGAATTGTTTCATTAGATCATTAACTCGAAAAGGGTAATTTATTTGCTATCCACCGCCGGGAGCGAGTTAACCTTCTGCTGTAATGGGAAGATGTTGCAGACTGTATGTTGGATGCCCAACCATTTATATTCGGCAAGCAGCATTACTTCAACAGAGAATTTGAACAGGCTCTAATCCAGGAGACGCTCCATACACTGTTTGTCTTTACCGCAATCTGAATAAAAATGTAACTTTTGTGTTCGATTGGGACACGGGCGACGTAAAAAGTACAAGTATACGCCAGTCACCATACAGAACCACTTCCCAATAATCAATCTCACGAGCGTCGTTTATGGTATTATACAGGGTGTTTCAAAAAGGAAGTTACAACTTAGAAAATTCATATAAATTAATTCATAGTGCCTACAGAGTTGATTGTAGTGACAATTTGCAGGGAAATACATCACGTTTATTCTCGCGTAGTTCGCTAGTGCCGAATCGCACCGTGAGGAGCGCTAGTGGCAGTTGCGTTAAAGATGGCTGCCTTCACTGAACCCGAGCGAGGTAGCTGTGTGTTTTGGTTTGAAGAATCGAAGTAGGCGACAACAGTTCAGTGTAATTTCCGTACCAAATACGCTAAAGATCCTCATAATAGGCCTACAATTTATGATCGGCATAAATGTTTTGTAGAAACAGGGTGCTCGGTAAGATATCGGAAATAATGAGGTCGTCCAAGCACATCTGACTACGCCGTCGTTGAGTGAGTGAGACAACGTTTTGTCAACAGCCCGACGAAATCGACCCGAGGTGCATCTCGCGAACTACAAATCCCACATACTTTTGTTTGGCGTGTGTTAAGGAACCGTTTGCGTTTTATACGGTACAGATTGTCGATCGTACAAGCAATAAGAGACACTGATAAAATTGCTCGAAAGAACTTCTGTGCGGATATGTTAAATCGATTACATGAGTACATTTCTTCGAAGAATCATCTTTACTGACAATTCGACTTTTCACTTAACTGAGAAGGTTAACACACATAACTGTACGATTCGGGGCAGTGAAAATCCACATCCAACATTGCAACATGTTCGCGATAGCCCTAAATTGAACGTTTTTAGTGCATTGAACAAAGTGTACGGCCCCTTTTTTCCGCGAGAGAGAACGATCAACGGGATAGTGTGCCCAGATATGTTGCAACAATGTTTGATAACACAGATTGATGAGGATGATCGAGAACTAAATGTTTACTTCATGCAAGATGGTGCACCATCACACTACCTGGCTGACGTCCGGGATTTTCTCTGTGGCAGCTTTCCAAGTCAGTGGATTGATGTGCCAATTGCATGGCCCCACGTTCCCCAGACCTGAAACCGCTCGATTTCTTTTTTCTTTTTTTTTTTTTAATTAGGGATTCTACAAGGATATCGTGTTTGTACCTCCTGTGCCAGATTCTCCACCTGAACTTAGAGCCAGAATTTACGCCGCCCCTGGGCAAGTTACACCTGCAATGCTACAGCGACTCTGGGAAGAAATTGACTTCCGGTGGGATGTGTGCAGGATAACTAACTAAAGCCACGTACAACATCTTCAGTTTAAGGTAAAAAGAACCTGATTTGTTTCCTTACAAAATAACACTAAACTCAGTTCTGTATCTTCTTTCAATAAATCTATATGAGTCTTTAAAGTTGTAAAGTCCTTTTTGAAACACCCAATACAAGGTACTTATTCAGAGACTGATGTGGCCTCATAAAAGGGCTTCTTTACCTTGTGTCGAAACAGTAATAGCTACTTTTCGATGTGGGCATTAGTTTTCCTCTAGTTCATATTGAGTGAGGCTCGGAATTTGCAAATTACATTAGAGTGCAAAATGTAGAAACGAAAGTAGCTTTCGCATAATATATCACTGCCCAGTAATGAAACTTGGACCACACATAGAAAGATCTGCCATGGTACGGTAAATAAAGTAACTGAAATAAATGCATACTAAAACGAACAGAAATGACATTTTTATTCAAAGAGAATAATTGTTGGGAGACACCGCGATTTATGATGGTCTCCTGGGCATTACAAGCGCGGGATATGATTCTTAATAGGGTGTGTGATCACCAAGGACGGCACTGTGTGCTCCGCAACGTGCTCCCATGCTGGCCACAAGGTAGGTAGGGTGTTCTTGTAGTTGGATGGTCGTTGGTAGATGTGGACCTCCTGAACTATATCTGCCCAAAGCATCCCGCAAGTACTCGTTGGGATTTAAGTTGGGAGAGTGGGAAGAGCAGTCCATTCGCCGAATATCCTCTCGTTCCAAGAGCTCTTCCATCTGCACTGTTTGGTGCGGTCGCGCGTTGTCATCCACAAAAATGAAGTTAGGGCTGAGTGCACCCCTGAAAAGTCGCACTTGGGGAAGGAGTACAATGTTACAGTAACTTTGATAGGTGAGAGTGCAGTGGTCAAAGATTTGTACCTATCTATTCGAACATCTTCGGGTACTCTGCAGTTCAACAAAGCACAGATTAAGCTGAAACCCATTCAAACATGCGCATAATATATTATATGTAATGGTCAAATCATATTTCACTAAAAATCTTCATAAATAATTTTCACGAAGTGGCACAAATGTCCCGGTGTCATGATTCAAAATTCTTCATTGCTCAATAAAACGTAGAAAAACACACGTCGGTGTGTACAGCTTCGCTCCGTGCGGGGTCGACTCTAATTTTATCAATCTCCTCTTTTCGCGAGATATGCATCGAAAGAAGCTTAACAGTAAACACACCGCGATGCACAACGCCTCTCTTGTAGCGTCTGCCGCTCGATTTGGATGAGCATGTCCGTGACGGTGCCTCGCTCACCAACAAACCAGCGACGAAATGTGCTGCTCTTCTTAGGATATTCTTTTGTTTCCCGTATCAATCCTATCTTGCGAGTAGGCCTCTCACTGATGAGTAATATTCCAGTGACGGCAAAGAGACTGTCCTGTAAGCTACCTCCTTTGTGGGTGGGGTCCTGAGGACTCCCCCATGAATCTCAGCCTGGCATCTGTCATTCCTGCACTGAGTTTCATGTGGTCTTTCCACTTCGAATCGCACCGTACGTATACTCCTTCATACGAGGCTGTGAGTATAAAATAACAGGACTACTGTTGTAAAACATTTTATTTCCAAAAAGTACATATTTAGTTATTTCACCCTCAATACACTCCTCTCCTCTCTCCCTACAACGCTCTACGAGATTTTCCAGTGATGGAAACAGTGCTGGAAATCTTCCTTCGAGCACTCTTTGACGATGCGTGCCGCATTTTCTTTCACTGTTTCATCGGACTGAAATCTCGTTATTTTTAATGCAGATTTGACCTTGCAGAATAAATTAAAGTCACATTGTGCTAGGTCAGGTGAATAAGGCGAGTGGTCTGACACTGGGATGGCCATACATCACTGGTGCATTGTACTGATGCAGAAACCACGACATGTTCTCCCACAATCGTTTTTTCTTATTTTCTGAAGTGTTTGATTAAGTTTTTCCTAGTCTCGTGTGAAACTTCACGCCAATTCTTTGCTCTATTATTTCATTTATCATTTTTCTGGCAAAACAAAATAACAGCTCTTACGCAAAACGAATGCCACGGCCATACTGATTCGTTTACAGACACTGTAGATGCTGCATTCGATTGAGAAGGCTTCACGTTTCACAGCTATTGGTCGTTCATGTTTGGCGCATGCGTACTTACTCCGTGACGGCATCAGTCCCGTTTTTTTTTTTTTTTTTTTTTAATAGCCATAACTCGTATTTGTGGGCGTTGACTGCTTCCAGTAATTGGTCTGAAATTGTGTAGTCCAGCGACGACGGGTCTTTCCACGTGTTCATGCGCAATGCTGTTTATAGTTATGGACAGCTGCCTGTCCCTGCAACAGAATGACGACCTCATTGCCACACAGCATCGATTTCGAAAACATCGACCATGTGAAACTCAACTCAAATTTTTCTCACATGACATACTGAAAGTTTTGGATCAATGTAGCCAGGTAGTTGCAGTGTTTCTTGATTTCCGAAAAGTACTTGACTCAGTACCGAACCTACATTTCTTGTCAACAGTACGATCATACGGGTTATCAAGTGAAATTTGTGACTGGGATGAGGACTTTTCGGTAGGGAACGCACAGCACCTTATCTTGGATGGAGTCATCATTAGATGTGTAAGTAACGTCGGGTGTGGCCCAGAGAATTGTTTAGGGGTCCTTGCTGTTGATTTAGTATGTTAATAACCCTGCAGACAACATTAATAGTAAAATGAGGCTTTTTGCAGATGTCTGTAATGAAGTATTATCTAAGAGAAGCTGCATAAATATTCAGTGAGGTCTTGATAAGATTTAAACGTGGTCCAGAGATTGGCAACCCGCTCCAAATGCTCAGAAATGTAAAATTTTGCAATTCACAAAAAGAAAAATCTTAGTGTCCTATGACTGTGAGATCAATGAGCCAATTCATACAAATACTTGCGTGTAACACTTTGTAGGCATATGAAATGCAGTGATCACATTAGTTCTAGACGCTTCAGTCCGGAACCACGCGGCTGCTACGGTGGCAGGTTCGAATCCTGCCTCGGGCATGGATGTGTGTGTCATGTCCTTAGGTTAGTTAGCTTTAAGTAGTTCCAAGTTCTAAGGGACTGATGACCTCAGATGTTAAGTCCGATAGTGCTTCGAGTCATTTGAAACATTTTTCACAAAAGTTGGGTCGTGGATAAAACAGGCGGTAGATTTCGGTTTATTGAGAAGAGTACTGGGGAAATGCAATCAGTCTACAAAAGAGTTTGCTTAAAAATCACTCGCGCGACCCATCCCACGATATTGGTTATGTGTGTGTGACACATACCAGGTAAGACAAACAGGGGACATCGAACGAATACAGAGAAGGGCAGCACGAATTGGCACAGGTTTGTTTGATCGTGGGAGAGTGGCACATTGATACTGAAGGAACTGAACTGGACGACTCTTGAAGATAGACGCAAACTATCCCGAGAAACTGTATTAACAAAGTCTCAAGAACCGGCTTTAATGATTACTGTAGGGATATACCACAACCTCCTGCGTATTGCTGACACAGGGACCGTGAGGATAAGATTAGAATATGCACGCACACGGGCACGCAATCGTTCTACCCACGCTCCATATGTGAATAGAACAGGAAGAAACACTTATAACCGGTTCAATGGGACGTACTCTCTGCCATGCACCTCAGAGTACTGATGTAGATGTAGAGCCGTCCGCAGGTGTTTCCCTATATCGCTACAATTTTCTAGTGTAGCGACTTCGCTGTATACTACAGCTTCGTCCGCGGAAAGCCTTATGGAACTTCCGATGATATTAACTAGGTCATTTATATGTATTGTGAGAGCAGTGGTCCATTAACACTACTTCGGGATTCGGCCGCAGTTACGCAAAAACGTCTGAAGAGTTTCCTCCGCTGTCTGTTCCAACAGTATTGTTACTAGATGTGCCTAGGTGATTCCCAGTTGTGTGTTACGCGTCTGACAGCAGTTTGCCATCAGCCGGCGAGTCGGATCTGATTCAGAGGCGGCGCCGCTGTCGGTCTGGACTGCGGCGACGCCCTGTGGCGGCGCGTGCGACTTGCGGGCCCCCGTGTGGCGCCTGACTGATGCCGCAACAAGTGCTTAACTCGCCGGCCGGCGGCTATCTGCGCCGCGATCCATACACTTCAGCAAATCCAATTGCTGCATTTATATTCAGCAGCCGGGTGTTCTTACCCCTTCCCTCACCTAGCACGGGTGTCTTTGTGTGTGTGTGTGTGTGTGTGTGTGTGTGTGTGTGTGTGTGTAAGCGCGCGCCGGCCCTCACGCGTTAGAGAGCGCTAACGGATTTGATGCTCCCCCTCGTCTTAGGCGGTGTTTAGAGACGTATTTTACAATCGTACCTGCGGTGGGAGAGGCTCGCCCGCTTACAAGCTAACGCGCAGTCGACAGTGTTTACACTGGTGGGCTACACATGTTTATGCGCATGCGCGGCTCGTTTGTCACGTCGGCGCTCAGTTCCATTAAGTCCGTTGCGCGCGGATGCAGACACGCAGCGTGCTACTCTATAACGATTCTGTGAGGCTTCCAAACACCGCGACGAGTATTCGAAGCCTTCCCTGAGTTACTTGGTAGTCTTGAGAGAACCACTGTGCGTATAGTTTTGCACATACTCTCTCTTATGTAACCGTACTCACGACGATGGACAGCAGTACTACGATTATGCAGGGTGTCCCGAAACTAGTCGTTGAAATTAACTGAGATAGGCAACATCAAAAAATATATATTCTTGGAACAAATAAGCCCTCGGTCACAAATATTAGGCCAAAATTGACCTGGTTTCGACGCTACTATGAGCGTCGTCTTCAGAAGTAGACTAACTGTTCTAAAACATATTAGGTATATAATACATTAATGAAATTAAAGTTTGTACTGACTGTAAAAGATGCAGTACTTACAAGTCACATATTAAAAAAGATCTGAGCCGGAAAGGCGACGTCATGAACAGTTGTGAGATGGCGAGCCGCTGAGGGCTGCTCGTACATTCAGTTGTGGTACATATGGTTCCTGACGGCAATTTCTGATGCTAGGGACGCTTTTCACAGAAGGTAGCTCAGCAAGCTAATTAAAACATTGTCATTCACAGGAACTGCTCGAGTGCGTGACCAGTGGGCAGTATACACGCAGTACATCGTCGGAACATTGATTGTCGTTACGTTCGAAGGTTCCTGGCAGTTTCGCAATTGTAAGACGGCAGTTCTAGCGGCGAGGTCTTCTGTTTCCATAACGGTGTCGAACATCAGCTGCTTCATAAGCCTCTGGCACAGGGTCACCTCGACCTATCCATCGATTCCTGAAGGTGGCTCTCAGCTGATTCCTCACGGCAGTGCTAGAAAGGGCTGGCACCCCGTCATGTTGGAAGTACATCCTTTGCCTAACATTCAGAGGTATGTCCCCCAGCAGTTCTGCCAACACGTGTTCTGTATACAGAGCAGTTTTGAATGTCAGTACACATTCCCAGTCAGTAACGCTGACAGAATCGTTCAAATGGCTCTGAGCACTATGGGACTCAACATCTGAGGTCATCAGTCCCCTAGAACTTAGAACTACTTAAACCTAACTAACCCTAGGACATCACACACATCCATGCCCGAGGCAGGATTCGAACCTGCGACCGTAGCAGTCACGCGCTTCCGGACTGAAGTGCCTAGAACCGCCCGGCCACCGCGGCCGGCTGACAGAATGTTCCCTAACGATGACTTTGGAGACAACATCTTCCTTATTGAAATATATTTGTTTTGACGTTCTCTACCTCCTCCATTAATTTGAACGAATAGTTTCGGACACCCTGTATACGTCGATATAATACCACGCAAATGTAATTCATTTTACGTCTCTTCTGGTAGGTTGTTCTGCAAGCATCTGCGATCTGATTCTACGAGTACAGACATACACTGCAAGCTAGCATACGGTACGTGGCGGAGGGTACCTTGCACCACTGCCAGTCATTCCCCTATATCCAGTTCCACTCGCAAGTGGAGTGAGGGGAGACTACAGTTTTATGCTTCTGCACGAATCTTGATTCCTCTTATGTTACCTTTGCGCTTCGCAATAAGATCGTTCTGCGGTCTGTCACAATGGCGCTTCTCAAAACGTTCTCAATAGTTCCTCCAGGGATTTGCATTTGAATTCTAGGAGCATTTCCGTAACACTAGCGTGTTGATCGGACCTATCGGTAGCAAATCGAGGAGCACACCTCTAAATTGCGTCGATGCCCCCCTACCTGGTGGGCATCCCAAACACTCGAACTGTGCTCGAGAAGGGGTCGCTGTAGTGTTCTGTACGCGGTCTCCTTCACAGACGAGCTACACTTTCCTAGAATTCTCACAGTAAACCGGAGTCGCGTATTCACCTTCCGTATAACCGACCCTGTGTCCTCCATTTCATGTCGGTTTGCAACGACACGTCTCGATGTTAAATCGACACGACTGCGCCATGCAGTACCCACCAATACCCTGTTCTAACATTATGGGATTGTTTGTTTCCTTCCCATCTTCATCAACTTAGATTTCTCCACATTCACAGCAAGCTGTCACTCATCACACGAAACAGAAATCCTGTAGAAGTCATACTATATCCTTCTACAATCTGTAAAAGATAACAATTCCCCGTACACTACAGCATCCTCAGCAAACAGTCTCAGATTGGTCCTTACCCTATACGTTAGATCGATTATGCGCGCCGGCCGGTGTGGCCGTGCGGTTCTAGGCGCTTGAGTCTGGAACCGCGTGACCGCTACGGTCGCAGGTTCGAATCCTGCCTCGGGCATGGATGTGTGATGTCCTTATGTTAGTTAGATTTAAGTAGTTCTAAGTTCTAGGGGACTGATGACCTGAGATGTTAAGTCCCATAGTGCTCAGAGCCATTTCATTATGCGCACAGAGAACCAGGGTGGACCCATCACACTTCTCTGGGGCACTCCAGATGACATCATCGTCACCTATACAGGGTGTATCATAATTAATGGCGTAAAAGCATATAGTTGAAAGTAAACACTAGAAGCAAAAAAAGTCTCCATAAACATGCATACCTTAAGAGCTACCAGCAATTTTTTATCTTCCTTACTGTGAAAAAAATCTCCTCTAATGCAAGCTCTTTGCTTTCCACATTTTGGGAAGTATTAATATGGACCAAAATAAGAAAAATGAAGTCCATTAAAATGTGCTCTAGAATGCATACCTTAAAAGCTATGAGCAATTGTTCATTGGAAGAGTTGTGTTTCCAAGTAGCGAAGATGAGCACGTGCATAAAGAATACAGAGGAAATTCAAAATAAGTCACTTCGTACGATAAGCTCCGTCAGCTCACAAACCAAACGGTGTGAGGGAAGCTACCACTCCTTTATTTCCTTCAGTACTTCTTCGATGTATATTACAACCAGCTGAAAATGATTCCCGCACCAGAGCTTACGTCCGTGCTGAAACAGGACCAAAAGGACCATCATCTTAATGTACATGTGAGTCTCTTTGGAGAGCGCAGTTATCCGCGGTTCTTCGCTCGCCAGTTGGTACAAGGCAGCAGACCCACCAAACGCGGTCCCTCATTCGGACGCCAGCCACGTCGGCCGCCTCTAAGTCGGATGTGGGGGCAGCCGGGCGGCCCGGCGCTGGGACGGAAGAGACCAGCGCCCGCAGGAAGCGGAAACGCGTGCCGCGACTGCCGCCGCTGGCCTGGAATTTCCGTCATCGTGACGCACTATCTGGAAGCCCCCACGGCTCAGTACCAGCCGCTCTTATCCCTTTTTGTCTCCGCCGCCTTCGCACCGCCAGATAACTACGTACCACGGGTGTTTCTTGTTGTGTTGGCAGAAGAGCCAACACCGTGCTACTAGAGGCGGCCGAAATGCACGCAGGCTGGCGTGAGTAGGGAAGAACCATACTGACGTGAGGTCTGGAACATGACAAGGAATTACATTACAGAAAGGGGACGTAATTAGTGTGATACTTAACTTTAATCCATTACGGTACATGATTTACAATATTATCTGTTCAGAAGACATGTAGTAACTGAATATGGCGCCTTGCTAGGACGTAGCTGAAGGCTATGCTAAACTGTCGTCTCTGCAATTAAGAGCACGTGTATACAGTGAACCATCGCTAGCAAAGTCGGCTGTCCAATTGGGCCGAGTGCTAGGAAGTCGCTCTAGACCTGCCGTGTGGCGGCGCTCGGTCTGAAATCACTGATAGTGGCGACACGCGGGTCCGACGTATACTAACGGATCGCGGCCGATTTAAAGGCTACCACCTAGCAAGTACGGTGTCTGGCGGTGACACCATATTTCTAGCGGGTTAAATCAGCAGAAATTGCAGCAGAAGTCCGATAAGAGAAGTGCGAGGGTAAGTCAGTTATTATCCGCCAAGTAGTTATATGGTTCAAATGGCTCTGAGCACTATGGGACTTAACATCTGAGGTCATCAGTGCCCTAGAACTTAGAACTACTTAAACCTAATTAACCTAAGGACACCACACACATCCATGTCCGACGCACGATTTGAACCTGCGACCGTAGCGGTCTCGCGGTTCCAGACTGTAGCGCCTAGCACCGCTCTGCCACTCCGGCCGACAAAGTAGTTATAAAATGTTATCGTACTCAAATAGGAAACTTACAATAACATCATTTTCGACATAATCTCCTCGCTTTTCAATGCACTTGGTCCATCACTGTACAAGCTTCCTGATGCCCTCATAAAAGAAGGTTCTCGGTTGCGCTGCGGGCGAGGAATGCACCGCTTCTCTCACTGCTTTGTCCGAGGCAAATCGACGGCCCCTTAATGCCTGTTTGAGTGAACCAAACAAGTGATAGAAGAGTCGAGTTCGAGACTATATGGAGAATGATTCAGTACTTCAAATTTGAGATTCTGGAGCGTTTCAGCAGTGTGGGCAGCAGTATGCGGAAGGGCTTTGTCGTGTAACAACACAACACTTTCTCGGCGTTTGCTTCGAATTACAGTCCTTACTCTAGCAGGAAGCATCTCACCGTAACGTACACTGTTTATTGTTGTGCCCCTTTCCCCATAATTTTACATAAAAAATGTTCAAATGTGTGTGAAATCTTATAGGACTTAACTGCTAAGGTCATCGGTCCCTAAGCTTACACACTACTGAACCTAAATTATCCTAAGGACAAACACACACACACACCCATGCCCGAGGGAGGACCCGAACCTCCGCCGGGACCAGCCGCACAGTCCATGACTGCAGCGCCCCTGACCTCTCGGCTTATCCCGCGCGGCGTATAATATTCCAGTGTTGGACCTTGTGCGTCCAAAAAACCGTAAGCATCAGTTTTCCTGCGCACGGTTGGGTCTTGAGCTTTTTCTTGCACGGCGAATTTCGATGTATCCATTCCATACTCTGCCGTTTACTCTCCGGCCCGTAATGATGGATCCATGTTTCGTCACCAGTAATGACCCTGTCTAAAAAGTTCTCCCCATCGTTACCATAGCGATCCAAATGTTTTTTGCATATGACCGAGCGCGTTTGTTTATGCAACTGTCTGAGTTGTTTTGGAACCCATCTTGCACAAACTTTATGAAAGCCACGTCTGTTGTGGACGATTTCGTAGGCAGAATCGTGATTAATTTGCAGACGATGTGGTACTTCGTCAATAGTTAATCGTCTGTCTCAGAGAATCATTTCACGTGAGCGTTCTTCATTTGTGGCGTTAAACGGTCATCCGGCACCTTCATCGTGCGTAGCTCTTGTGCGACAATTTCGGAATTTTTCAATCCGTTCGTAGACACTCCGTTGTGGCAAAACGCTGTTCCCGTACTGCACCGAAAGTCTTCGATGAATTTAGGCCCCCTGATACGCCTTCCGACAACAGCGGAGCAGCAGCCATGATCAACAGCACGGCAGCGATAACGAAACTAACCTAGGAGCTTGAAAACAACAAAGATATAACAACAAATAAACAAAGCATGCGCCATCAACGTAGAACAGTAGTACTACCAAAATAAACAAAAATATAACTAATTTTCGGATAATAATTGATTTATCCTGGTATTTACACATTTGGGAAGCGACGTAGATGTTTCATTAATCTGCCACAACCAATCCACTTACAGGACATGACGTATAAGAAAATCGTAGTACCGCACGCGGTGTTAGGGCCCTGAAGCATCTCCGTGGTGCTGACCACCTTCGGCATGTTCATCCTTACCTGTCTTCAGGAAATGTAAACTTCAGTTACAAAGTGCCCTCTGTACTGAGCTGGTAACATATCATTTCCGGACCAAGCTCTTTTCTTGTGACTATTTTCTATGACATGGTCGGTTTCTGGAAGAAGCCGTCTATATTCATCCTGGAGCTGATGCGTCGGTCTTTCCCTAATCTTTCTAAATGGGTACTGAAGGACACCTACAAGGCTGGCTCAAGGCGAGTGATTTTCCTGTGACGGCAGATGTTTCGAAGCAGCTGATGGGAAATCAGGTTTCAAAAACCTGCCAGCAGGCAATAGGCAGTTCTTGCAGTGGCGTGATGGGCGCGAGCAGGAAATGGAAATTGGCTACATGCAGCTACTTAGTCTGATTGGCTGGAAGACCAGAATGTCAAATAGTTTTGTGGAGCAATCTGGAGCTCGCAAAATTCAGGGGTCAGTCTATGCTGTAGAGGCGGAGTGCCCACTGCTCGGGTCTTCGTAGTGTACTTCGTAATTCGGGAGAGTTATCCTCACGTGATCAACGGAGTTATTGCTGTACAGACGTTTGTGAGCTATTCCGGTTTTCTATGCGAGTGTTGCCGTTTGGCTAGCGCGCAGACACCCATTACATACAGACATAATGCTGCTGATGATTGGTTCGTGGGGCGCTGAACTGCGCGGTCATCAGCGCCCGTGCAAAGTCCCAATTTTTTCACAGTCCAGTCTAACCACTATCACGAATGATGATGACGAAATGACGACAACACAAACACCCAGTTCCCTTGGCAGAGAAAATCCCCAGCCCGGTCGGGAATCGAACCCGGGGCCCCGTGATCCAGAGGCCGCAAAGCTAGCCAGGAGACAACAACCTGCGCGCGCACACACACATGGAGACCTGGTATTAGATTGTGAAGCCAAGCAGTTAGTTGGACAGCGGTGTTTCAATGAATGAGATGGATTTCTTAATTGTTATTTCATCCCATTCCCTCCATATGGACAACGTGTGCGTTGCCAGTGGCACAATATTCCGCTGTTCACCCAAAAGTATTTTAAAAACAAAACAAAGATGAGGAAAAACAGCATTATGACTGTTTTGCTTTCTGTAAATTAAAAATCACAGACGACAGCCATCATCATCATCATCACCATCATCTTCTTCACTTCAAGCATTAGGCCTTTTTTCGTCTTGGCTGGTAAGATATCCATTGCTTCCTCCGTTTTCCTTGACTACTTCTCCCAACTGGCTTAAATCTTATCTGGAGTGGGAATCTTTCCCCACCGATTCTTTCGTGTTGGTCATTCCAGTTTTTCCTATTTTCTGGTATTTCGAAATCTGTCGGCTCTTGCGCATCCCTTTACTGTTCTTAGAAACCCCATCTTTGTTGCCTGCGTACGACTTTCTGGACGTTTACTTATAACCCACGATTCTCTTCCGTAAGCAAGCATTGGAATTGCAATTTCATTCTTTTTTTCCGTGTTTTATTTTTTAGTCATCTGTTTATTGTTCCACAAATATTCCCAAACTTTGTTACTTGCTTCTGTAAGTCTAAGTGAGACTCAAATAGTCGTCACAACTTAAATAGTTACTGTTTGACCTGTTCTATTGTTGATCACAATTTTTGTCGGTACAGGATATTTCCCTGTGCAAACCACTGATTATGTCTTATTATTTTTTTTTTTATCAAACCTTCACGAACCTTATTCAATAAATGTAATCCATATTTTGGTCACCATTATAAGTCAGCAATGTGGTGTAGTCTGCATGTAAAAGGCAATTCAATCGGGAATTACTGTTAATCTTTAGTTCCTACGTTAAAAATCTTCTCTTATTTCCAAACTGCGTCATCTAAATAAATGTTAAAAGTGGTGTGGCGGAATAAAACCCGATCTGTGGTCAGAATTCAAACTACATATTACTACTTGCTGTCAGCAACAGTTTGGAAATTGAGATACGGAACTACAATCACGATCACTGTAATCTGCCATCTTCGTAAACTAGTTTTTGCGTGTCTTTGGACAACCTCTTACGTGCACTCTCCTTTGGCGGTATGAATTCCTAGGTCATTGCATTACAGTTTATTCAGTTTCGAGAAAATTACTAGTTTCCTTGGTTTAATTTTCTTTCTGCTTGTTATAGTTTAATACCCCACCAGCTGCAGTAACGTTTATCGACAAAAAACTTTACCAGTTTCGAAAGAGGGGAAGAACGAATCGGCTTGATCGTGGTTTTGAAACAGGTCATATGGTAACACTCTCCTAAAATGTCAGATTTTGGAACCCAAATCCTCTTAAAACTTAATAGTCTGCAGCCACTCCGCCCCTCTCTCGACTCTTCTGATTCCTACATAGAGACCAGGGAAGTACTGACGGCGCGAGATGGCCCCTGCCAACGTCGCAGTCACGGGGGCGGGGTGGGGGGTGTAAGGGGGAGGAAGGCGCGCAAAAGATGGCCGAAGGCCGAAAACAGAAGGAACGGAAAAAGACTTTAAGAATGAGATGCTTATCCAGACAATGAAATAGCTTTGCGGATATTTATGACAATTCCAGTGACTGCAACATCCAGTGAACGCAGTTTTAGCAAATTTAAGAAGATAAAAACTGCTTGAAATCAAGTTTGGGTGAAACCACAAATTAAGCTATCCGTTGATGTAATACGCCACAGATGATACTTGACCCCAGCGACGTAACTAATGAGTTTGCCTCGTTCAAAGGAAAGAAATGCAAAGTAAAAGTGCAATAAAACACAATTCCTGGGACGGTATATATTTCAGCTGTTAATTATATTCTTATTGTTTTATTAGATCTAAATTACTTTAAGAAGTACAGCGAGAAGCCACTTTGTATTTCTATTTATGTCAATATGCATTGCGGCCTTTCACCAACTTCAATTGGCCTGATACATATTTGAATCTTCAGTAAGCAGCACATCGTTAAAATATCGACAGAAATTTATATGCAGCAGCCAGCCTGTACAAAACTAACCATTTTGCTTAACTTGTGCACTTAACAAGTTGTTGATTGAATGATTTGGGAGGGGGGAGGGCGGCGGCAAACAGAAAGGTTTCGGTCCTATTGGATTATGAAAATACGGAGAAGGAAGTCGGCAGTGTTCTTTCAAACGGATCCTACCGGCATCTGCGTGAAGCGATTTAGGGAAATCACGAAAAACCTAAATCAGGATGGTCGGAGGCGGGTTTGAACCGTCATCCTCGCGAATGCAGTCCAATGGTGCTAACCATTGCGCTACCTCGCTCGGTTCCGCTAGTTGACTATTTACTGTATATTACTTGTTATATGTACTTACGTTCTACTCTGCTTGTTATTATTCCGATTTTCTTGCTTACAGATGTGGCACCAACGCTTTTTCACTTTTATCTTGCACAGAAAGAGCGCCGTATCTGCCATGTTCCTGACTGACAACTTTGTTTACATCGGAAAATTATATCTATGGTCAGAGTTAAATTTGACTTACAGGCACAGAAAATACTGTTTCTAATTTTATTGTCTGTATGAATAAAAAGAAAATATTAATTGTTTAGCGTGAACGTGCTGAGTGTTCTGTGTGGTTATTAAATATGTGCAGTAGTGACTGTAATATGACTATATTGAATGTTACAGAAATAATGTAGGACACTTTATACAAACGAATTAATGTTACATATTTTACGCACAGTTGGAGTGACATTTAGGCTACAAGCAATAAAGGCAACACAACAGACATAATGTAGAACCACTATAATCTTTGGATGGGCTCACAATGGATAGTGTTTTTCTTTTTTTTCTTTTTTCACGAGTGTAGTTAGTGTGTGGTTGTATGAGCTAATTATGGAAACTTCTTAAAAAATGTTGTTGTGTAGTTATGTCCGGTCATTTAGGATGTTATTTGGGGATGCCCATTTGTGAGGATAAATTTCAGTTTCTACAAGTAATCATTCTTTTTCCTTTGTTGGTCAGGTGGGATATTTGTAAGATGTGACTTACATCTGTCACTTGTTCAGCTTCAGCTGCGTGCGGGAGGAAAATGGATTTGCTTAAGTTTTCTAAAAGCAAGAGCATCACGGAACCGTACGCAGAAGATCCCTTCTAGGGGACGAAAGTGAAACTTTATAGTACTTAATGATTTAAACATGACTGCGTTGTCAGCGACCGTTACAAGGTAAAATTTAAAAAAAAAAAATGCAGCCCTCGGTCGCGAAAATGAAGTCTCTTTCGCCTATGTTTCGGCCACTTCTAAGAGTGCCTTTATCAGAATTTAAAGCTGGCATGTCACGCATAAAATAAATATGAAGCGATAACGCTTTAGTCACAAACTATTAAAATAGAAAACATAGAGGCAGGCAACTAAGGGCAGCACAACATGTTGAGCTGTGGTAGCACCAGACTGAGGCAGCCGCGTTAACAATTACGGGCAGGTGAACTTTATACCAAAAGTGCCATCTAGTAGCCGCAAATACAAACCGGCTAGTTAACATTCCAAATATACACGGGTAAAATGTGTGAAATACGAAGTAAGAGGCAATATTTTGTCTGACAGCAGCAGACACGATAAAAATTTGTGTGCATAGGAGCTTAGAAGTACAGTTTAAAGGCTGATCGCTCGACTAGAGTGACCAGGATGTTCTCCTGACATTAATTCTATCGAACATGCCTGGGATGGATTGAAAAAAGCTGTTTATGGGTGACGTGGTTCACCAACCACTCTGGGGGATCTACGCCGAATCGCCGTTGAGGAATGGGACAATCTGGACTAACAGTGCCCCGTTGAACTTGTGGATAGTATGCCAAGACGAATACAGGCATACATCAATGCAAGATGACGTGCTACTGGGTGTTAGAGGTACTGATGTGTACAGCAATCTGGACCACCACCTCTGAATGTCTCGCTGTATGGTGGTACAACAAGCAATGTGTGGTTTTCATGAGCAATAAAAAGGGCGGAAATGATGTTTATGTTGATCTCTATTCCAATTTTCAGTACGGGTTCCGGAACTTTCGGAATCGAGGTGATGCAAAACTTTTTTTGATGTGTGTAGTTTGTGCTGCACCTATGTCAATTCTTTGAACTAAAAACTCTCTTCTTAACATGTCTGAAACCACCGACTTTTAATTTTTTTCATTGACAAAGCACTTACCATCGAAGCCAATTTTCTCCTCCGTGCCAGCCACTGTGGCTGTGCAGTTCTAGGCGCTTCAGACCGGAACCGCTCAGCTGCTACGGTCGCAGGTTCGAGTCCTGCTTCGGGCATGGATGTGTGTGATGTCCTTAGGTTTAAGTAGTTCTAAGTCTAGGGGACTGATGACCAAATCGTTCTCGAGTCCGTTCTTGTGTCTTTGAATGTCAGCAGTAGGAGACGTGCTTTCAAATTCACGTTTGAAAAAGTTATAAATGTGGTAAATAATCCTTCTCATCTGCTTGTGAAGCACTTCTCATGTATTGCCGTCACCTGAGTCTTTCTAATCGCACTTAAACATTTACAGATACACATTCACAGGTGTACTGCTACAAGAAAAAAAGAAAACGAAAAAAAAAAAACTGACACTGAATGAATAATTCGATTGTCACGAAATACGACAACAGTGCAACATGTAGGAACGAGATTCTCGCTGTGCTACTGTGACTTGGTGATGGCCACTCGGGGAGAGAATGAATATTATTGGTTGTCAGTGGCTAGTGGAGGGGGATGCACAGAATGGCTGAAAATTGGGCCGCCTTGCCACCTGATGCGGACTTTAACAAAAGCAGAGGTGACAATAGAACTTTCTGAATGGTCACCTTCCAAGTCTGAGTATGGCGGGACTCCACGTAGTATTTACAAAAAATGTGAGCGCAGGCTTTGGTTTAGAACGGCACTTCCCCTCCAGCGCTTGGCATTTCCCCTAGGGCGCCTGCTCGCAACCCCCACCACTACCCCATTCCCCACACGTGCCATGCCAACTGCTTATCTACCGGTTACTGCACGCGCTCTACTCCCCTGTATTAAACACCCGCTGTGTCTGTTGCTGTTACACCTGCATCCCACCCGCTCTCCATCATACCACACTCCATACCTTTGCCGAAGGTGGCTTCCGTCAACTCCTCCACCCTAATGATGCCCTCGTCCCCTCCATCTACCCCTCCTACCAGCTTTGATCCTCCTGTTCCTCCTCCTGTGTTTTTTCCTCCTCCTGTGTTTTTTCCTCCTCCTGTGTTTTTTTCCTCCTCCTGTGTTTTTTCCTCCTCCTGTGTTTTTTTCCTCCTCCAGTGTTTTTTCCTCCTCCAGTGTTTTTTCCTCCTCCAGTGTTTTTTCCTCCTCCAGTGTTTTTTCCTCCTCCTGCTCCAGTGTTTTTTCCTCCTCCTGCTCCAGTGTTTTTTTTCCTCCTGCTCCAGTGTTTTTTTTCCTCCTCCTCCTCCTCCAGTGTTTTTTTTCCTCCTCCTCCTCCTCCTCCTCCTACTCCTCCAGTGTTTTTTTCCTCTCCCTCCTCCCTCCCCTCCCCCTCTTCCCTCCCCCTCCCTGGGCTTACACACACCCATTACCCTCTCCCCTCCCCCTCCCTTTTCTCTCCCACTGGCATCTCCCTCCCTCCCTCCTCCCCTCACCTCTTCCCTCGGGCAGGCCCTCGGTTTTTTCGGTTGCACAGTATGTTTTTAGTGTGCTGCAGATCGTCGCCACTATAATAGTGTTTGTCTTTCTGTCATTTACTCAGTGTCCCTCTTTCAGTGCTCTTCCGTTCATGTGTGAAACCCTGTGTCTCCATTGTGTACAGTGCTGAACGTTTTTATACAAATAGCGCATTCATGAACGCGTTCATTTATTTTAATACGCATGTCTTCTGTTTTTATCCTCCGTGTATGTTTGTTTATACAAGATGTTACAAAAAGGTACGGCCGAACTTTCAGGAAAGATTGCTCACACGCAAATAAAGAAAAGATGTTATGTGGACATGTATCCGGAAACGCTTAATTTCCATGTTAGAGCTCATTTTAGTTTCGTCAGTATGTACTGTACTTCCTCGATTCACCGCCAGTTGGGCCAAATGAAGGAAGGTAATGTTGACTTCCGTGCTTGTGTTAATATGCGACTCATTGCTCTACAGTACATCAGTACGTAGCATCAACAGGTTAGTGTTAATCACGAACGTGGTTTTGCAGTCAGTGCAATGTTTACAAATGCGGAGTTGGCAGATGCCCATTTGGTGTATGGATTAGCACGGGGCAATAGCCGTGGCGCGGTACGTTTGTATCGAGACAAATTTCCAGAAGAAGGTGTCCCGACAGGAAGACGTTCGAAGCAATTGATCGGCGTCTTAGGGAGCACGGAACATTCCAGCCTATGACTCGCGACTGGGGAAGACCTAGAACGACGAGGACACCTGTAATGGAAGAGACAATTCTTCGTGCAGTTGACGATAAGCCTAATGTCAGCGTCAGAGAAGTTGCTGCTGTACAAGGTAACGTTGAACACGTCACTGTATGGAGAGTGCTACGGGAGAACCAGTTGTTTCCGTACCAAGTACAGCGTGTTCAGGCACTGTCAGCAGCTGATTCGCCTCCACGGGTACACTTCTGCGAATGGTTCATCCAACAATGTATCAATCCTCATTTCAGTGCAGGTGTTCTCTTTACGGATGAGGCTTCATTCCAACGTGATCAAATTGTAAATTTTCACAATCAACATGTGTGGGCTGACGAGAGTCCGCATGCAATTGTGCAATCGCGTCATCAACACAGATTTTCTGTGAACGTTTGGGCAGGCATTGTTGGTGATGTCTCGATTGGGGCGCCATGTTCTTCCACCTACGCTCAATAGAGCACGTTATCACGATTTCATACGGGATACTCTACCTGTGCTGCTAGAACATGTGCCTTTACAAGTACGACACATGTGGTTCATGCACGATGCAGCTCCTGCACATTTCAGTCGAAGTGTTCGTACGCTTCTCAACAAGAGATTCGATGACCGATGGATTGGTAGAGGCGGACCAGTTCCTGACCTCAACCCTCTTGACTTTCATTTATGGCGGGATTTGAAAGCTCTTGTCTACGCAACACCGGTACCAAATGTAGAGACTCTTCGTGCTCGTATTGTGGACGGCTGTGATACAATACGCCATTCTCCAGGGCTGCATCAGCACATCAGGGATTGCATGCATTGGATGCATGTATCCTCGCTAAAGGAGGACATTTTGAACATTTCCTCTAACGAAGTGTTTGAAGTCACGCTGGTACGTTCTGTTGCTGCGTGTTTGCATTTCATGATTAATGTGATTTGAGTGGAAGTAATCAAATGAGCTCTAACACGGAAAGGAAGCGTTTCCGGACACATGTCCACATAACATGTTTTCTTTCTTTGTGTGTGAGGAATGTTTCCTGAAAGTTTGGCCGTACCTTTTTGTAACACCCTGTATGTCTTCCTGTTTTATGTATGTTTTTTTTTCTGTGGTCGAAGAGCGGCACGGATAGAGGTGCTGAAATGACAATAAAGAGAAGATGTCCTTGTTGCAGAACTTCCGCGACCAGCGCATCGACGGGTGCGCGCTGCCGCTGCTGACGGAGGAGCACATGACGGGCGCGCTGGCCATGCGGCTCGGCCCGGCGCTCAAGCTGCGCGCCGCGCTCGCCAGGCGCCTCGGCCAGTGCGCCGCCTGCGCGCATTGCCTCCACTGCCACGCACCTCAGCCGGCGCAGGCGCAGGCGCAGGCGAGCGCAGCCGCAGCCGCCTCCGCCGGCCACTCGCCTGCCTCCAGGCCGGCCAGCACCGGCGTCTAGGAGCCAGGCTGCCCGCGCCGACTAACGAGCGTCAGCGGGGAACTTCCGACCAAACAGTTTCTGCGATCGGACAGTGCTTGTCCGCCCAAACACACGGACTCCGAGACCTAGCTGGGCGCCACTGTGAAGACTCGTGGTGTGTTAGTGCAGCAGAAAAATTCCCATCCACGTTTCAAAAAGATTACTCCGATATCACAAGACTGTGAAGAATCGAAACCGGGGGTTAACTTTAACTTGCACGTAGACAGGGCCGTTCGAGAACATATTATCACACAAGCGGTGTCCACTCTGTTTGACGCCCCCAAGTGGCTGCCAGTAACTCCGATACCTTCAGCATAAAAATCTTATAGTTACGGCACCTCTGCCGCCCCCCCCCCTCCCCCCTCAGCTTGGAACCCCCAACTGCACCTTTTGTCACTTGGCCCTTAAACTGGCCCTTCCCATACAAAGTTTTTATTTTCAGGACCACCATACAATTTTACAAGAGAATATCTTTTACATGCATGCTTGGGCTTACTTTGTAGCAATTATGTTCAGGATCAAAGCTCTCATTTACATTTCACAAATGTCAAATGTGCCCTCCACCAAAATGCACGACATCCGTCCAGACGACTGACAAACTCGTCCTGTACTTCTGAGAACATGTTCGGAGTTAATGCAGTCAGAGCTGTCGTGTGGTGCCACAGTTCACCCAAAGTTGTTGGGAGTGGAGGTGTGTTGATTGGGTCTTTCACAAACCTGCACTAAAAATATCACATACCCTGAGATCAGGCAACCTTGGAAACCAATGGTGCAATGTGAGATCTGTACACTCCTTATTGCCAATCCATCATTGAAGCAGTACTCTCAAATAAAATTATACCGCATAGTTTTTAAACTGAATTGCACATATTGAAATGGAGAATGGAAAATGCCTTTTGTTGATGTGATATCTCCATCTCCTATCGATGCACGAAAACCGTTCGGTGCTGAATGATGTTCTAAATGAAATAATTAACAGTCCAAACTCTAGAGCAACAACTACAAGAGAAGCCGGCAATTTCAAACATTGCCTCCTAGACACTGATCTTGGTTTTCTTATCTCTGTTTTTCAAACGAGGTTTTTAAAGACTCAACAGTTTTTCAACACACTTCAACAAAAAAAGAAAAAAAAAACCACAGTTCATGGACAGTGCTGTTTCGGAATGCGTAGCTTACATCAAAAACTTAAGAAATGGAGATAAATTCATCAACTTTTTCAGTCCCATGAAATGCTCAACTAATTTGCGAGCTGAACCTTCCACGAATAGAAATGAAGCTACAGATCAATACATTGGCAATCAATTGCTGTCAAAATACTACCAGGTGTACTTAAGCGTAATGGATAATATTTTCACGGCAGTGAAAACCAGGTTTTCACATTGTGGTAAACTGCTCTTTCTTAAATTAGGCGATACTATTCAGTTTGCCAATTATGTTCAGCATTTCCTAGTAGATAGTGTCAATTCGTTATTACTATTGAATGGTGCATCCTTCAGTCACTCACAGTCATGTATAGAACTGTGGTGTTTTTTCTCATGACCATGAAGAAACATTTGACTCCATCAGTGTACGTGACCATTCTGAAAAGAATGACTGAGAATTAAATGGGTCAAATTCTTCCAGAACTTTTCAAACTGTTTTGTCTAATTGCTACCATTCTTACAACATGTACTTCAGTTGAAAGTTTTTCTTGTCTTAAGAAAAAAAAGTTGAGAAACAGTGCAGCTTGAGGGTAATCCAGGCTTCAGGCTTTCTTTCACCAGTCTTCCAAACACACAGCAGTTCTCAACAGTGCTGTTGGTAAACACAGAAGATGGAACTGTAATGCCAGAATAATATCAGCCATTCATATTGGGTAACGAGTGAGGTAGCTAGCTACACCAGGGACACCCGTATCGTCAACCACATAAACTGACAACTTATGCACCAGGGAAAATATTTCATTCCAGTGTTTCTATCTTTATTCGTGTACATGAAATAGTCTTGTGAAATCACAATAATCTTTTTGAAATAACTTGTATTTTGCAAATATATTGCATGTAACATATTTCCTGTGCAAAAGTGATTCTCTGATGGCACCACCGTAATGCAAAATGAACTGACTGGAATAGTATTGTAGTAAGACTCCAGAATTTTGCCAATTACTGTCAAGGTCGGAATCACTGCTCCAGAGGAATCAGTTCTTGAAACTAACGGGAAGCATAACTGCTGGCCTCATTTGTGTAATAACTATTTTTTCAATACTGTACAACTATATGGACAAACCTTACAAGGTGCACCAAGTGCCCCATTAATGGAGGCACGGGCTGCACTTTTAACAAAGCACTGAACCTTTGCTCACAGACAGAAAAATTAAAGACACTGAACTGCAATACAAATAGTAATGTTGACAGTGAACAGACTCTGAACAGTGTTGAGAGATTTGTTGATGTTTTGCTCTTGAAGCAGCTGTTCCTGATGATACTTAAATAGAAATGTATTTTAATTAAATGTACTTTTAAGAAAACATGTAAGGTAAAGTTGAGATAGAAAAAGTAATACAGTTTTCCCCCTCTGATCTCTTTCCTCATTTGCAAAAAACTTGCAGTAGTTTATTATGGTCCGACACTGTGTATACTTGTAAAATTTGCTCATTAAACTGTCTATAACATGCCCTACTATTCAATTTCATCGCAGGTAACTCAATCCAAGCTTCACAATCCTTAGGAATTTTGTTTTTATCGTGTCCGTCCATCTATGAATCCTGTGTGATGCTCCACTAGTAACTAAAAGTGTTTTAATTAAAGAGGGAGTGAGAGCAGAAGCAAATTATTTTCCATTTAAATCAATAAGAACAGGCAGTGTTACGTCAACCACTGCTCAAATTGCTAGCATTTACTTCTCACTTACATTCTGACTGCAGCAGTTCTGGTGGAAGCATCTTTACTGATTTGAAAAGTTTTTTTTTTTACTTCTCAATTAATCACAAAAGGTATGTAGACTGCAACAAACAGCACATCCTCCTCCTCCTCCTCGCCCAATCTTACATGTTACATGTGGTTTAAATTAATCAGCTAAAATAGCCCAAATGTGTCAACTCTCGCAAAGGAAGATGTAATGTAACTAAAATTTACACTTTTAATTATTGTTTAAAGTGACTTTAAAGATTCTTGTAACAACAGATATTCATCAGGATAATTTGTTGACGTCTGAGAGGCATCTTTCAGTACTGTGGAAGCTGTCTTAGAAAGTAGAACAAAAAAATATGAATGATGATGAGACTCCCTAGCACGAGACATCTTCATTGGCTGGATACAAGTCAGTTAGCATTAAGTGAAGACTGGCAGCAGTAGTCTCATCACCAAGAGCATGAAACTGTACCTGCTCCATCAAAAACCTCACTGTTTGCTATCATGTTTAAACAAAAAGTCAGTAAAATCCTTAAAGGGTAATTGAAGTTAATGTGATCATATAGAAATAATTTTGATTTCCAAGGATCTAGCTCAACCATTTAACATTTTGGTTTCTGTGTGATCACTCAAGAGAAAATGACTGTTACTCAATTGATGACCAATTGTTACCTGTTAATAACACTGTCATCAACAAAATGAAGTATTTTGCAGTATAAGTAGGAAATCATTTTTCCCTTTTCATATTCATCACCTATACTGTACCTCCATTTTTGGAACATGCTGAAAAGAGTGGCATTCAGTTTTACTATGAGCAAATTTACAGTCATGTTGTGTACATACATTTTTATTTAAGCTATATTTTGTTGTGCATGTACAAATGTTAAATTATTGTACCAGTTTTTAACATCTTAATGGCATAAAAACAGAAGCAATGAATTGACTTTTTACTTCTGAGCCATGTTCATCAATGTGTCAGTGAAATTTGCACAAATATGTGGTGTGATGTAAAATCCTGCATCAAAAGCTATCCTCCAAGGATGAATGTACATCAAGTGTCTTCCTTGTTTCATATTGCATTTATCAGATATAGTATTTTATCTGATGGTAGAAAAGAGTAAAATGGTGTAATGTATTTTTGTTAGTCACAAAAAATAAAGCATCAGTTTGTTTCTTAAATTTTATAGCTGTGTCAACTATATTCAGACCCAAATCCCATGAAAGTACAACATTTTATATTTAGTTATTGTATCATACTTGGTTAGTAACCATCACTTTATTTGAAAAAAAAGAGTAATGAAATAACAAAATAACTGAGGCATTAAACACAGATTTTTATCTGGGATATAAATAATCATGAAATATGTCATGCCTCAGTAATAATTAACCAAGCAGCCAGTTCTTTCTTATCAAAATATATATATTGAACAGCTTTACAGCCAGAAAACACACACATATAACATCAAAAATCCCCCGTACTATATTGAAAGAAAGTGCGTATCTCATGACAAATTGCACCGATGCTGTGAAACTGAAAAGAAAAGAAGATTCATCTTTTTATACCTTTCAGTTACCACAGACCACATGGGATGAAGTCCTCACTTACTGTTAAAAAAATGTTTAAGCAGTGTAAATTAATTCTTTAGGACGCATAGCCACTCGCAGTTAAATTCTCACATACCTGCTGCACTATTAATGTGCAGCTTTTGTATGAAAGTCATCGCAAGATTGAAATTCAACAAGTTTTACTTGTTAGACTTCCCTCTTCTTTGCTATCAGCTTCCATAAAGTAAGGAAAAACCACAAAACAAAGCAAATGTTACATAAAGTAAGAATTTTTCACAAACAATCTTTCATTCTGTATTAGGATCTGTGCTGTTTTGAAACTGAAAGACCAAATGTCAATCTCGGAAGCTTGGCTTTTTATAGGCACAACCTGGCATCGTGGTTTCAGTCATCACTACCCACATGGGGTGGACAAAACTATGGAAGTACCAAAAGCAACACATTACCATGCCCAGTACACTGTAGGAAACCCATTGGCACTCAAAACAGTTTCAAGCCATCTACGAATGGATAAATATGGCTCAATGGGAATCTTACACCATTCTTCCAGGAAAATGACACTTACATGTAGCAACGATGGAGGCAGATAGCAATCACACACTCTTATACAATAGCTGCTCAACAGTATTAAGATTTGATGACTATGGTGGCCAGGGGACATGTGACTGTACATTCTTGTGCCCATGGAACCAGTTCTGGATGTTTGAAGAGGGGGCCCTGTCATCGCAGAACACAACATCACCACTTGTGTAAAATACTGTACCATAGGATGGAACTGATTAGCCAAAATGGTCACACAATTCTCGGCTGTAATGCGACTTTGCAGAGTATGCATGGAGCCTGTGGAATACCACAATAGAGTTGCCAAAATCATCACCAAACCCTGTTGTTCTTTGAATGTAAAAATCAGGCAGAAGTTGGAAAAAAGTGTCAAACACAACTTATCTGACCAAATTGCATTCTTCCATTGCTTCATAGCACAGGTTTTGTGACCTCGGCATCACTTTTTCTGTTATGAACATTTGCATCCCTGTTAAGTGGTTCTGGTATTCCAGCTCGCTGTGCAGTTCCCAGCTTAGGGCTCCATTCATGATATTTCGGTGCTGCTATGGTTCGCAAGTGCTACATTCAGTTCTGTATCTATCATTTCCTTATTTTTCCTCACACTGCCTTCAGTGACCACTCGTCATGATCATTCTACACACACTTCCATCTGCAATCTGATTTAGCCGATGAAGTTTTTCTGTTTTCCCTATATGTGGTACAAATCTTTGTACGGTGGTTCAAAAGGCACCATATCAGTTAGGCTATCAGGGTTATGGAAGCACTTACCATATGAGCACCAACAATTTACCCATGTTTGAATGACCGAGAGAGGTGGCGCAGTGGTTAGCACACTGGACTCGCATTCGGGAGGACGACGGTTCAATCCCGTCTCCAGCCATCCTGATTTAGGTTTTCCGTGATTTCCCGAAATTGTTTCAGGCAAATGCCGGGATGGTTCCTATGAAAGGGCACGGCCGATTTCCTTCCCAATCCTTCCCTAACCTGAGCTTGCGCTCCGTCTGTAATGACCTCGTTGTCGACTGGACGTTAAACACTAACCACCACCACCATGTTTGAATGCATATAGCACCCACCTAATGCACTCCCAACTACACAGAACACTTGCAATGTATTGACATCATTGTACAGATTCTGCTTGTGGTCAAATACAACAATCCAACATGCAGGCTTGGCTAGAATTTGCATTTATGTTCATGGTATATTCATAGTTTTGACCAATTCTTCTGATTCCAAGTCCTGGTCTGGCACAGGTTTTTAAACTATCAGCTAGTGTCAAAACAGCACACACTGTTCCAAACTGAAGCATTAATTCTGTAAGCAATCTTTAGGTTTGTCTACACCATTTCCCTGCAATATTCTTTCTCCCAGGGGTGCTTGTGCAGTGAGGTGTGCAGGACAGTTCTGTGAAGTTTAAATAGTATGAGATCTGTTGAGGATGTTGATCAGTAAACGGCACACAATTCACATATGAGAGTGGGATGGTACACAAAACAGTGGGATAACCAATTTTATTGAATGGTTCTTAATCTGCAAAGAAGTTTTGTAACAGCATACACATTGCTGCTCACTGTTTTAACCTGATTCTCTCTAAAGAAATACTTATTTACTAAAATCAGCTTTATTATTTACATCATATAACATACTTATCTTTTGAAAGTTAGTATTTCTACTCTCGCTACGCATCAGATTGCACTCACAGCAGAAATACCAATTCTAGCACTGCTCATGCTTTAAAAACAACCAAACTTACATGATTTAGTCAGAAACACTCATTGGAAGATACATATAGACTCACATGTTAAATCAGTCAAAATAAAGGTCACCTGAATCGCTTTAAATTGCAGCATAGGGTCTCATGTCCATAATGAAAGCACTGCACTAATTATTTTCAGGATGATTCCAAGATCTGATCAATTCATCGCTGTTGCCAACTGGCTCCTGGCAATTTCTGTGGATAATCTTCGCAACAACTAAATAGAAATACAGCTCAAAATCAATATGGAAAGACTGGCACATGAACACCACATGCAAATGTCTGCAGAAATTGAATTTTTTGGCTTCACTTAAAAATTGCCAAATCCAGCAGCACTTTTATCCAACAACACCTCAAGCTGGCTAAGGATTCAAAGCCTCTTCATACTCAAACAGTCCATGCTCCATAAAATACATCACTTGTTGAGATAAAGTGGAAAATGCCTTAGCAGAATTCCAAACACACTTTTGAATGTTTGGTAGACTTTCCATACTGGTAATCAACTTGGGTGATCACAACGTTCACTTCCTCCCCACTTTAAAAATACACTACGAAAATGCTATCTACGTTCCCAGAGGGGACACAACTAGTGCACCCCACAATGGCTCCAAGCCAACTCCCCAGTTTCATGAGATCAATATCACTCCACAAAATGATTTAACATTTAGGCCTTCCAGTCAGCAAGAATCAAAAGTAGAATGTAGCAATAAAAATAATCAATTTTTGACAATATAATTGGATAGACAAAAAATCTACTCACCAAGCAGCCCCAGGACAATACACACATAAAAAAAAAATGTTTTACTTATGCAAGCGTTTGAAGCCAGTGGCTCCTTCTTCCAGCTGAAGGGTTGAAGGGGAAGAAAGAGGGGTGAAGGGAAAGGAACTGGATAGGTTTAGGGAAAGGGGTAGAGTTCAAAGAAGTCACCAAGAACCCCAAGTCAGGGGAGACTTAATGGATGAGACGAGAAGGAAAGACATCCTGTTTGGTAAGTCTCCCCTGACTTTGGGTTCTGGGTGACTTTACTGAACTCTACCCCTTTTCCTAAACCTATTCAGTTCCTTTCCCTTCACCCCTCTTCCTTTCTCTTACACCATTCTGCCAGAAGAATGAGCCAGTGACTCTGAAAGTTTGCAAACTTTAACACCTTTATACGCATGTTCACCTGTTGTGGCTAGGTGAGTAGATTTTTTATCTACCCAATTTCATTACATTCTCAAAAATTGATTGTATTTGTTAAAAACAATAATGCATTTATCAACAAAAACCCTTATTGACTGTGATGTTCTATAAGGATCAATACATGATTCAACACATATAATCTCAGTGACGAGGGTCATGCCAAACAGAAAACTGATTTTTAATTTGACAGAATAGTACTTCGGTCATTACCTGTGACTTTGTTACTATCCAGATTGAAAGCTCTTTCAACATAAAACTCACAACGCTAATCTAATTTATTTAACTTCATGCAATCCTTATATAGACATTGCCTCCACTATTCTAACTATTCTACCCTCTTAAATGCACCAATGGGCGATTTTCATACAACATTTAAACTATACAAGTAGCATTAAATCCAAATACACCAAAATGAGCATCGTGATGTGTCAATGAAAGTGATACAAATAATTTCTTATTATACCAGGTATACCAGTAAACGTTAAAAGTTCCTCCTTAGCTTGATTTTAACAAGCTGATCCACTGACACCTTAGTGGTCACTGTAACAGATCTTATTAAATACCGGGTGATCAAAAAGTCAGTATAAATTTGAAAACTGAATAAATCACAGAATAATGTAGATAGAGAGGTACAAATTGACACACATGCTTGGAATGACATGGGGTTGTATTAGAACCAAGAAAATACAAAAGTTCAAAAAATATCCGACAGATGGCGCTTCATCTGATCAGAATAGCAATAATCAGCATAACAAAGTACAACAAAGCAAAGATGATGTTCTTTACAGGAAATGCTCAATATGCCCACCATCATTCCTCAACAATAGCTGTAGTCAAGAAATAATGTTGTGGCATTGGCATCGGATGTTGTCTTTCAGCATCTCTAGAGATATCGGTCGATCACAATACACTGGCAATGTCAGGTAACCCCAAAGCTAATAATCACACAGACTGAGGTTTGGTGACCTGGGAGGCCAAGCATGACAAAAGTGGAGGCTGAGCACACAATCATCACCAAATGACGTGCGAAAGAAACTTTCATGTGTCTAGCAATATGGGGTGGTTCTAATAAAACCCTATGTCATTCCAAGCATGTGTGTCAATTTTTACCTCTCTATCTACATTATTCCGTGGTTTATTAAGTTTTCAAATTTATACTGACTTTTTGATCGCCCGGTAGATACTAATCTAGCACATCACGAGTCTGTGTGAAATACCCAGAAGACACAGTCAGATGGCAACATAACTTCGTACATGTACACACCATTGGCAGGTTTGTAAATGACGACAACATAAGGGATATGGACAGCATCAGATGTTGAGTGACTACTGTAAACAACATAGAGAAGCCACGTACTCCTGTGAGAGAGCATTGGAAAGGAATCACACTGTGGGTCTCCATTTGACCAACTGGTCAAATTGTGCATTATCCTCATATGTGGGGCATTCAGATGTGAGACTGGCCTGATGTTGGACTACATGGGAACTTGAGGCCAGGCACACTCACTGTCAAGATTCCAGTCAACCATGTCTGACCACCACAAGGGAGGACCACTGTATTGTGCACAAGGCACATCATAACCCACTTACATCTTTCTCTTCTATCTAGGAAAATCAAATGGACTGCCTGTAACATCCTGTGTCATCTCAACCACAGAACAGGCACAAGCAGCAGACAGACTAGAGAATTTCTGTTCCAACCACAAGCTATCATTAACACCACTGCATTTGGAGTAGTGCCGTGTTAGGAAGCATGGACTGCTGATGAATAGTGTCACATTGTATTTAGTAACAAATAACTGTTCTACACTATGTCGGATGACCATCATCGGCAAGTACACAATGACCTAGGGTGAGGTGACTTACTTCCAAAGTTTTGGACAAGCACAGCAGAGTGTGAAGTCATCAGGTATGTCTTCAGGTCTCAGCTGGTACTGACAGAGAGAAGTGTGGCAGCACAATGGTAAGTCACCTACAGCATCATGTGCTTCCTCTCATGCGACAGTATTATAGTGCCATTTTTCCAACAGGACAATGTTTGTCCACACGTGGCACACATCTATATAAACACACTGCTGATGTTGATGTATTCTCATGACCAGCAGAATTCCAGATCTGTTCCCAACAAAATGTGCAGGACGAAATCACATGTCAATTCGCCCAATTGCCAGCATCCAGAACATTGACAAACAGTTACAGCAGTTGCATGCCACCTTGCCTCGGGAGAGGATATAGTGACTCTGACACCACTCTCAGCTGAATCAGTGAATGTGTCCAGGCCAGAGCAGGTCCAACATAATATTGATAAGGTAGCTCATACTGGCAAGTTCCTCATAAATTTGTGTCTATTGCAATCACTCAAATAACATCACATATCCTCTCAACCCATGAAATTATATTATATTTCATTTCATCCTGCCATTCCGTGTGCTTCACTTTTTGTCAGCCTGTGAATTTTACAAGATGAATAGCAACTAAATTTTTCATCTAATTGATTAGCTCTTCATATCAGAAACTCCTGTCTGAAATTTCCTTTCCAATGGTGTACATGGCTTTATTGCAGCTCATTTAGTACTGGTAGTGATTATTCATACAAATGACAGCCGAGACATTGCAAGGTCACTGGTTACTTTCGGATGAGCAAAACATTTGTACGTTCACTGAGGTCCTATCCATAGCAATATGTAATGACTGGGCAAGCACACAACCTACAATAATTCTGCCTTGACTTCATCTACAAGTCAGTTACATATTGCTGCATTTTGGCCCAAATAATTAAGCATTTATGTGGCTTACCATTATCGTGAGATTTTTGAGAATTAAGCAATTTTTCAAGTACATGAAATCAGAGTTATTAACAAATAAAATGAGGTACACTATCCCGAAGGACAATGAGGTAGCTTAACAATTTGGTTTAAATTCAACTTGTAAATTTACTTACAAGCAAAGAATCAAACAAAGAAAACATTTACAAAAGGTGGCCACACATATCTAAATAGGCTTGTGGAAGATACTTAAATGAATCAATCTGCAGAGGACACAAAAGCAAGCACGATATCTGTGAATTTTAAAATTTTCCCGGCAAATTGACTGTTCGAACAAATTTCGGGCTTGCAGCCGGTCGTCGCTCAATACTTCGCACGATATTTCAACTGGGCACCTGCCAGTCATCTTCAGGTAAGCCATCGCAGACTGGCGAAAACGTCCTCCGTTCCGCAATATATAGCCTACTGTAACTATTCTGCACACGCGTCCAAAACTTGATAGTTGGACCACACTGCCCGCCGGCAGCGCCCTCGCTGGTGGAATAGCGGAACTCAGTCGCCCTCTGCGTTGCTGTTTGCCATGGCCGTCGACGTACTCTGTCGTGTTCGATTTGAGCAAATCGTGGAGATGATGGGATTCCATGCACTGTCCAGCTGGTAGCCTCTGTCACGGTTTAACAGATTTTCCGCCAGTCATATTTCTACGGATTCTTTAATAATGGAGTCCCAGAAAGACGTTGCTGTGGACAAAATCATTGTTTTCTCATACTCCATTGAATGTCCAGTAGAAATACAATGTTCAGCAATAGCGGACTTGCTTGGCTGCAAAAGGCGGGTGTAACGTTGATGTTCAGTGCAGCATTCTTTCATGGTGTGTGTGGTTTGACCTATGTAAGCCATACCACATTGGCACAGTATCTTGTAAATTCTGGCCTTTCGTAGTAACTGATCATCCTTAACTGATCCCACAAGGTCCGCAATCTTCAATGGTGGGTGGAAAACCACTTTCACCTGAAATTTTCGGAGGATTCTTGCTATTTTAAACGAAGTGTTGCCAACGAAAGGAAGAAAAGCTAAAGATTGTTATAGCATGTTCTCCTCTTTATTCACTGCCTGATTCTTAGTTTTAACTGTTAGTGCCCTGTTAATCTGACGGGTGGAATACCCATTTTCACTGAATACTGTCTTTAGATGGGCGAGTTCTTGAGGTAAGCTATCTAGATCTGAGACAGTATGAGCTCTACGAACAAGTGTTTTAAGCAAACTCATGGTTTGCAATGGGTGGTGGCAACTCGATGCTTGCAGGTACAAATCAGTATGAGTGGGTTTCCGGTAAACTGAATGCCCTAGAGAACCATCATTCTTCCTTCGAACCAGGACATCCAAGAAAGGCAAACAACCATCTTTCTTTATTTCCATGGTGAACCAGATGTTGCTATGAATGGAGTTGAGGTGATGTAGAAACTCCATTAATTTATCTTCTCCATGAGGCCACACTATGAAAGTGTCATCCACATACCGCAAAAAAAACTGTTGGCTTCAGAGCAGCTGATTCAAGCAATCACTCTTCAAAAATCCTCCATAAAAATGTTGGCCACCAAAGGAGACAGGGGCTACCCATGGCGACACCGTCAGTCTGTTCAAAATATTCTTGATTAAACATAAAATATGTTGAGGAAAGAGTGGTGCCTGAACAAAGCAGTGATATCAACAGGAAACATGTTACCACTCAGTGTCAAAGAATCTGCAAGATGAACTTTTGTAAAAAGTGAGACCACATCAAAACTTACTAGAAGGTCTACACTGCTAAGACGAAGAGCCCCCAGTCTATTGATAAAATCAGCTGAGTTTCGTATGTGATGTGAGCACTTGCTGGACATTGTATTTCTACTGGACATTCAATGGAGTACGAGAAAACAATGATTTTGTCCATGGCAACATCTTTCTGGGACTCCATTATTAAAGAATCCGTAGAAATACGACTGGCGCAAAATCTGTTAAACCGTGACAGAGGCTACCAGCTGGACAGTGCATGGAATCCCATCATCTCCACGATTTGCTCAAATCGAACACAACAAAGTGTGTCGACGGCCATGGCAAACAGCAACACAGAGGGCGACTGAGTTCCGCTATACCACCAGCGAGGGCGCTGCCAGTGGACAGTGTGGTTCAACTATCAAGTTTTCGACGCATGCGCAGAGTAGTTACAGGACTCCATATATTGTGGAATGGAGGACGTTTTCGCCAGTCTGCGATGGCTCACCTGAAGATGACTGGCAGGTGCCCAGTTGAAATATCGTGCGAAGTATTGAACGACGACCGGCTGCAAGCCCGAAATTTGTTCAAACAAGCACGACATTAGTTAAAAGGTTCTTAACACTAATGAATCTCAGAGTTATTAGCACATGTAACTTAGTTTCAACACTTTGCAATGTTTTCACAGTTCCACTAAAACTCATTAAAAACGAAATTAACTCTGACACTGATATTGGTCCTACTACTCACTTTTTAATACTTTCATGTTGCAATGCAGTCAACTATTCAACCTTAATCACTACAAGTCTGTGAAACCACTGTCCTGAACCACTTTATCAAAAGCAGCTCATCGACTGCCCAATCTTAGTGAAAAAGATTCTTCTCTTCCAATGAGAATGAGTGAAAGACCATCTTCACTTCACCAATGACAGTGGCAAAAGACCACAAGTCTCCTCTGCTACACTTGATCGCCTTCAGCAGTCAAATCTGTTACTTTCCCTGTGCAACCTTCCCATACACTGTTTTGTATATCTTATGAAACTTCAATGAATACATTCTTAAATCTGCATATATTTACATCTTATTGCACAACTAAATGTCTATGCTTTATCCTTTTAATTTTTTTTCTTTCTTTCTTTTTTTTTCAGAAAATAAATCACAGAAGCTAGTCATCAAATACATGTCTGTATTCTGTGAGTCATTGCAGCAGTATGAGATTCAAGCCACATTTCTTAATTTTTTTTTATAAACAGAACATATCATATTAAAAATTACAAGTATGTTGTTCTTTCTTAAGCAATTTGTTTCATGCATACTGCACAACAGGTTTGCTCATACTGGCAAGTTTCTCGTAAATGTTAATAGCATTTCTGCTGATAGTTATTACTTGTTATAAATAAATAAACATTTAAACTTTAGTGACTTCAAAATAAGATGTATATATAACTGTGGTAATAATTGTATTGCTGATTCCAAAAATTTTCTTATATTTTCTGTAGCTCAACTGTAGGCAGTTTTGGTAAACACAAAATACTTTTAATGTAACACATTCAATTGTCAGGCCATCTTGGTGTTCATCTCCTTTGTCGACAGATGTGTTAGCCTTGGCCTTTCCACAGTGCCGTGCCTTGCTCTGTATGCAGACAAACCGTTCCCCTGCAGCTTCACTCATGCTGTGCCTTTGTCTTAACTTTTCTGATTCACCTAGGCTGGCCATACACAACAACAAACTTGCTCTCTATTGCTTGCCTCTGCACAGTGCTCAACAAATCAGCCAAGCTACTCATTTTGTCACAACATACACAATATTGATGACTAGTTTACAACTAGTTACATGGTTCAAATGGCTCTAAGCACTATGGGACTTAACATCTGAGGTCATCAGCCCCCTAGACTTAAAGCTACTTAAACCTAACTAACCTAAGAACATAAACACATCCGTGCCCGAGGCAGGATTCAAACCTGCGATCGTAGCAGCAGCACGGTTCCAGACTGAAGCGCCTAGAACCGCTCAGCCGCAGCGACCGGCAGTTACATACACCATGCTGTGTTTGACATGGCATATCATGTCACATGCTAAGTAATATCAAATGGAACATTCATGTACATGTTCTTACAGCTAACTTGTAAACTATGTATCTGCTATAAGCTATGTGTATTGGACACAGTACTGTAAGTACATCATGCATATTTCCAGTCTGGCACCATGTACAGAAAAAATTTTCTGGCATAATGCACCTTGAAGCCAAACTGTGTTCAAAATAAAAATAAACAAAACACTAGCATTATCTGCAACACAGAGGGTCAAAAGCCATGTCAGTCTTTAATTGTTTCATTAAAAATCCTAAAACTACTGCGCTTATAAATATACAAAGATGATAACATGGAACCTCCCACATTTGTCCATGAAACAGCTCTGAACATAGCTCTTTATCATTCAAGAAGTAAAAATCTTTGGGCACCTGGCACATGGTGATGAAGTTCATCCTGGTTCCAGGAAAATAAGAGCAGCCACAGATTTTATGAAGTGAAAAGTTTTCACAGAATGTGCTTGTACTACCAATGATTCATAAAGGACTTCTGTACCAATGCACATCCCTTATAAGAACTACTGCAGGAATACACCAGGTTTTCCTGGAATGAGGCACACGGAAGATATTTCCTTGTCCTTAAAGAGGTACTAACATCTTAGCATATTCTCCTGCCCTACAATTTGCAATGAGAATACCAAGATAGAACTTCACAGTCATCTTAGCCATTTTGGGATACAGACAGTTATAGTACAAATTCAGAAAGGTGGTGTAAAAGTGATAACTTATGCTTTGAGAGTACTATCCAAGTGTGAGGCGAACTGCTCCACAATTGAGAAAGAGTGCCTTGCAGTTGTTTTGAACATCAACAAGTTCCAGCCACATTTGTTTGGCAAACCAATCACCACTGCCTAGGCCCGCTGACTAGCCTAGTGCATCCATCTGCCCAGCTGGTGAGATGGGCACTGAGGCTTCAGGAGTACGATGTCAAGATGGTATACAAAATCGGATACAAACACAGGGGTGTTGATTGCAGTTCAAGGAATCCTTCTGTGTAACACAGCAGTGTGGACAAAATATTAGTCATGGCTGCATTAAATGATAGTGCTGCTGAACAGAGGGAAGATCCAGTGTATCTGAAAACTATGGAAGTCTTGAAGAATGAGGACCTGACCAAAGGAGGGTTCCAGTTAAAAAAACAGAACAATGTATAGAGAAACTACAATCCAATGGAGCAGAAATGTTTGCTCGTCATCCCAATTCATAAGTAGCCAATAATCCTGAAGTATTTCTACAACACTCCAGTATCTGATCACATTGCATTTGTGAAGACTAGACTAATGGTTGTCAAACATATGTAGCTTATGAGGCACCACACCTTTTCTAAATGTTACCATGAGCTACCAAAAGAAAATAGGACAGAAATAAGAACTTAAAAAAATTACAGTTGTTTGTTACCTATAAACTATTTTTCTAGTAAATATGACATGAATTTTCATTAAATTTTGTTTTTGATACTATTTGATAATGAATTTGTAGCTTCTAAAAATGCAATTTTGATTAATTCACCGTCTTTATTTGGTTTGTTATTATGAACAATAATTTTTGAAAATCTGGACGAAATCTTAGCTGCTCCTTTATTCTTTTTTAGTGGTTTTAAAAACGCTGTTTGTTGATCATTAGGTTTGGATTTTAGCTGCCTTGCCTCTTCTTTCCTTAGAGCACAATCTAGTGGGAAATCCTTTACGATACCCGAATGAAAAATTCTGAAGTAACTTTCAACATTCCCTTTCTTCCCAACTGATATGTTTGCATAGCACAGTAAACACATACATTATTCTTTTACCTGTGTAAGGAAGTAATCAGTTTCCGAAAGATAGTGATACGTTTTTTGCTTGAAATCATCATCATTAGAACAAACCTAGCTTAATATCAACACTATTCATGTTAGCAAATACCTGACATACACACAAAAAATATAACATGCGCAACCTCACACACATATACAAACAACTACAAGGATGATAATGTAGTTTTCATGACTAACAATGGCATCTGCGCAAGAGGAAAGAAAGTAATTGTTTCCATGTGCACAGTCTGAGCTCAGTGGAGCAATCCATTTGGCAAACATGAACATTACCATGAGCTGCTAGCAGCTCACAATTGACATTTTGGCAATCTCTGATGTAGATCAATCAGATATAGGTCTCTACAGATCTGTTACACTATGTGAGCCCTGTAGGAAATGCAAACAATGGAAACACATTCCGCAATTACCTCCAGGCCATCTGGCATCAATCCCACTTGCAACAGCACCATCCACCAAACTAGAATAAATTTCTTGTGGAGACCATAAAAAAAAAAAGGGAATCGATGGACTCATTATGCTATCGCTAAAGATGTTATGACTGCTGAAGCTCTAGATATTGCAAATTTCCTCATAAAAGATGTCATTCTGAAACATGGAGCACCCAGTGTGATAATCCCTGATTGTGGAAAAGTTTTGCAGTCAGGAGTAATACCAGAGACAATTCCACATTGCAGTATCACACACAGGCTGACTGTCTAGCAACCACAGTCGAGTGACCTCTGATGATGCTTTAATAAGATGTTGGCAGACATGCTCTCAATCCATATTTATGTCTAACAAGGAGAGTGGGATAGAATACGAGACATAATATTTGCATGCAACACAATGAAGCAAGTCATTAAATGTTTCACTCTGTTCTTCTTGCTTCACTGCCGCAAGACTGAAATGACAATAGACACACTATTCCCATTTCAACCAAGCAATACTCAGCTTGACTATTTGAAACACCTCATCACCAGGACCAGGGAAACAAGGCAGCTGGCTCACACCCTGGACCCTGGGCACCCTCGGGAAAGACCAGGAGCACTGTAAAAGCAAACAGCACTCAGTGAGATACAGCCTAGGAGACTAAGTAGGGAATTTTATGCCTGTGCAGAAAGTGGGGCTATCCCTGAGCCATGTTGTATCTTTTGTCACTTTTCAGATGTTGCACAAGAAGACAAAAGTGTGGACACATTGTCCATGTCTTCCATATAAAGCCCTCCTACAGTCCCGACGTGCAAATCAATAATGAAGCTCAGACAGGAAGGGCTATCTCTGAATCTCATCATAGTGACGAGGCTGTAACAACATGACCAGAACACGAGGAGCGTTCGCATCACTGTACAGAGGATCATTGACGAGTCCTAAATCGAGGGAGGAGAGAGAGCAATGCCACGAACTGCAGTGTAGTGTTGCTCGCTGGTGTGCTGGTCAACAGTTCCAACCCGACCACCAGCAACTGTTTGTTACTTAGTATCTACCATTTCTGGAAGGTTCTTGAAATATCTTGTGTGTGTAAAGTCTGTATATTCCACAATATTTTATGTGTGTGTAACTAGCAACATTCTACAATATTCGATGTTTCACAAATTGCAGCACACTCTTTTCAGGAGTTAATATAGTTTTGTTCTGGCTGTACGTTGGCATCTGCAATAAATGTGCTTTCAGTTCTACATGTTGTAATTCATTGACAACCCTGCTTTCAGATTTGGACTTAAGTTTGATTACAATGTTACAATATAAGTCACAAACATGAGAACTTAAATGGAAAGATGAAAACCGATGAATGTGGCACAGTGATGAATATATACATTCCATAGTATTTTTAAACTCCACAATCTACATCCTGATCACAGGCATTTTATGGGTAATATCCATAAACATAACAGCTACCTCCGAATGATACTGCTGCAGATCACTCAGTTGGTGCGAAGCTATTACAACTCAAACATATTGCTCAATTTCTGCAAATATATGTCACTGGTGAGAATGAAAGAGAAGCAAATTTAAGAAAATACAACTTAACATATATGAAAGCACATTTAGCCTAATGAGTATAAAAAATTTTACTCAACATTAGTCCCTACATAGAGAGCTTGAGGAGTATCACTCCCGCAGTGACTGGGTTGTACCACTTAACGAAGACCAAAAGACAGTCGATTAGGGGGGAAAAATAGTGTAGTTGTAAATTTTTGCACAGTGCTATGAGGGAGTGTCCTGAAAACGTACCAAAAATCCTGACCAGTGGGGTTCAAACATTGGGGTGGTGGTGGGTTTAAACATCACTTTTTATGTTTTTCTCAAATCACTCTAAAGCCATGAGCACTAGTGAAGTAGTCTGATTGATCTACTTTAAATTTCCTACAAGATAGGTCCTATTCATTTTTTCTCTAGGACGAATAGTTGCTGCATTCAGATGATGGAAAAATTGCAGAATGTTAGAAATATTTTTCTAACAGTATAAAATTAGAGTTTATCTTTAAATGAAGTTGGTTAAAACCAAATATCAAAAGTATGTTCTGGGGGAGTAACATTGTGGAGAGAGGATATGTATGGGGTAAGCGCAAGGGTAGGTACATCCCCAGATGGTATTCATACACTTCCCTTCTTCACAGCTCTGCAAACTGAAGGTCGAAAAGGTGATTCTCTACTTTATCTAGCTCCATACATCACAAGAAACAACTACAAGCTATTTCACAATGTTAGCGGACCCTCCACACCACGCCTGATGAATGACAGGCAACACAGTGTGCAGATATGCCGTGGGTGTGTTATTTTGTGCAAAATGCATTAACACAACATAAAATGCAGATACGAATTACTAATAAAAGTAACACAGGTAACACATGTGGACGGAATCTACATGTGTCTCTGCACACTGTTCTATACTGCCAGATGAGAAATTGATCCTTAGTTATCCTGTACGACAGCTTCTGGGAAAGGCAGATTTCCCCAGCATGAGTACTGCTCACTTTTCAGTTTACAGACACGCTATACCGTCCCAGAAATTCCTTTCCAGATCTTTTACACATGTAGACAAAATATCTTCACATTTATAAAGTGATGTTATTTTCAGTTCACTTAGTACTTATTTGCAATTGTTAGAGAAATACTAAGTAAAATACATTCCTGTGAGTTCAATGTGTAAGTGTGATGTCAGTGACCTGTGTTGGTGGTGAAGGAGGACAACTGATTCCCTGCGAGAGGACCGCATGGAAGATTTCCACACTTTCATAGTCTCCTTAATGACACACAGTTTGTTGTGTGTACTATTATGCAATTCCTTCTCCCAAAGCCAGAAAACCCAGCGACGTAAGAGAGAATGCAAGTCAGTTTTGGAGATTCCCATCTCCAGAAGCAGTTTCCGCTTAGCCTGTTTGGCCAGCCTGTCGTGAAGTTCATTGCCTGGTATTCGAACGTGTCCTGGGGTCCACACAAACACCACTGAATGATGGGACCATTCCAGGGCATAGATGGACTCCTGAATGGACACTACCAAAGAATGGTGAGGGTAGCACTGGTTGATAGCTTGTAGGCTGCTCAAGGAGTCAGCACACAGGAGAAATGACTCGTCAGAGCATGAGCAGATGTACTCGAGAGAACGAGATATGGCTGCGAGCTCTGCAGTGGAAACACTGCAGCCATCTGGCAAGGAGTGCTGTTCAATATGTCCTCCATGAACATACACAAAGCCTATGTGACCATCAGACAACAAGCCGTCGGTGTAAACCACTTCGTGGCCTCGGTACATGTCGAGAATTGAGAGGAACTGATAGCAGAGAGCCCCAGGGTTAACAGAGTCCTAAGGTCTAGAAGAATCTGCGGCCTAGGTGTGCACCGTGGAGGTGTACATGAATGGACCTCGAGGACAGGTGGTAATGGAAAGGACTCCAGTTCAGACAGAAGGGACCGGTCGCAAACTGCAATCGTAAGCCCTGACCTGGACCACCGATGTGGGAGATGAACCATCGTGGTTCGGAAAAAAGAGAATGTAATTTGGATGTGCAGGAGAACTTGGAATGTGTGCAACGTAACCGGCGAGCAGTTGTGCATGCCTAACCTTCAATGGTGGGACTCCAGTGTCCACCAGGACACTGGCCATCGAACTCATTCTAAAAGCTCCCATCACTTGGCGAAGGCCACAGTGGTGTACTGTGTTGAGTAAATGCAATGCTGAGGGCGTTGCCAAACCATAAACCACACTCCCATAGTCAAGGCAGGATTGAACAAGGGCTCAGTAGAACTGCAGCAGCATAGAGTGATCTACACCCCAGTTGGCGTTGCTGAGCCAGCAGAGGGCTGGAACTGGCTTATAGCAACACAGTCAATGTTGCTAAATACTGGACACAACTAGTGTAAATGTGTTTATTATGTAAAAACTGATTTCTTACTCCTGTGCGTACTATGTAAAAATTGATTTCTTCCCCCTGTGTTTATTATGTAAGTATTGATTTTTTATTCTTTTTCCCTGTGTGTTCATTTTATTACGTTTATATGTCTCTGAATTACTCAAGTATACAAATATGTATATTTTTAAATCAGCACAGTCTGTGTCCTGGTACTTCTGAAACAAATAAATAAATAGCAGAGGGCATTGAGTTGCTGCTAGAACTTCTGCTTAAGCTGATGAAGGTGAGGTAGCCAAGTCAACCGGGCATTGAAAACCAGTCCTAAGAATCGATAAATCTCCACTACAGTGAGTGGATCGTCATTAAGGTAAAATTCTGGTTCTGGATGAATGGTGCGATACCGACAGAAATACACGACTTTGTGGCTGAAAACAGGAAACCGTGGGCTAGTGGAGCCAATGACTGCGCCCTGTGAATGGCTCCCTGCGGGCGCCACTCAGCAACACCACTATTGGAGGAGCAGTACAAAATGTAGAAGTCATCCACATACACAGAATGTGTAACCGACAGCCCTACGGCTGTTGCTAGACTGTTAATAGCCAATAGAGAGACACTTAATACAGAGCCCTGTGGAATGCCATTCTCCTGAATATGGGGGAACTATGGGAGGCACCCCCATAGCGGATAAAAGTCGAGAGCAGGCGACAGAGACCCCACTCATAGAATGCGGCAAGAATATGTCGTTGTCAGGTCGTGTTGTATGCTTCACATAAGTCAAACAAGATGGCGACCAGATGTTGGCATCAGGGAAAGGCTGTTTGGATGGCAGACTGGAGGGACACAAGATTATCAGTGGTAGAGCGACCCTGGTGGAAGGCGCCCTGACATGGAGCCAGTAGGCCAGGGGACTCAGGACCCAACCCAACTGCTGACACACCATACATTCCAGCAGCTTACAAAGAAAGTTAGTGAGGCTGATGGGCCAGTAGCCATCAACATCAAGCAGGGTTTGACCGGGTTTGAGCACTGGAATGATGGTGCTCTCCCACCATTGCGATGGAAAGATGCCATCGCACCAGATCCAGTTGAAGATGACAAGGAGATGTCACTTGTAGTCAGACAAGAGTCATTTAATCATCTGACCATGGATCCAATCCAGCCCAGGACCTGTGTCGGGGCAGTGTGCAAGGGCGCTAAGGAGCTCCCACTCTGTAAATGGGGTATTATAGGGTTCACTTTGGTGTGTAGTGAATGAGTCGACTTTCCTTTCCATCTTCCGTTTGAGGGTGCAAAAGGCTGGGGGGTAGTTCTCCAACACAGAGGCTCGAGCATAATGCTCAGCAAAGTGCCATACAATCAAGTTTCCGTTGGTAGATAACACGCCATTGATGTTAATGCCTGGGACTCCTGTTGGGTCCGGTATTCAAAAAGATGTCTGATCTTCGTCCAAACTTGGGAACGTGACCTATAGCACCCAATGGTCATTTTATAAGCTGGCAAACGTGGGCACGGAGCCACTTAAAGGCTATTAGGTGCTATAGGGACGGGTGCCACTTATGATGCCGTAGAGCTCACCGACACTCTTTAATTGCCTCAGCGACTTCCGGTGACCACCAAGGGACTTTCTTTCACCGTGGGCACCCTAAAGAATGCTCTCTCGCACTTTCCGCTGCAGAAACAATCGTTGTAGTGACCTGTTCAACGACATCATCCATGGCACCATGCGGGGGAGATACAGTGGCGACAGCAGAGGTGAGGGCTTCCCAGTGTGCCTTGTTTAAAGCCCACCTGGGTAGGCATCCGTGGGCATGATACCGGGGGAGTGACAGGAAGATGAGGAAGTGGTCACTAGCACACAGGTCGTCATCGCTCTCCAGTGAATAGATGGGAGAAGGCCAGGACTGCAAACTGACAGATCAATGGCCAAATATGTGCAATGTGCCACACTGAAATGTGTGGGGGCACCTGTATTTAAGAAGCAGAGGTCGAGTTGTGAAAGTAAATTTTTAACCTCCCTACCTCGGCCAGTAAGCATGGTGCACCCCACAAGGGGTTACACGCATTAAACTCTTCCAAAATTAGAAAAGGTTTAGGGAGTTGATCAATCAGTGCACTCAACATTTTCAAGGGTACTGCACCATCTGGAGGAAGATATGCAATGCAGACAGTTATTCCCTGCATCCTCCTTATCCTGATGGCCACAGCTTCAAGACAGGTTTGAAGGCCCACAGGTTCACTGCATACTGAGTCCAGGACATACACACAAACTCCACCTGATAATTATAGCTGCTACGGTTCCTATAATATCACTTATGGCAGCAAAGGGCAGGGGTCCGCATTGCCGGGAACAAGGTTTCCTGGAGGGCAATGCAAAAAGCAGGTGTAAAGCTTAATAGTTGCCATAGCTCAGCCAGGTGGTGGAAAAAACTGCGGCAATTCCACTGGAGGATTACGAGATTGTGAGACTGGGCAGTTTACGCCTCAGGATCATCTGCTGCCACCAGAAGAGTACCTGTGCGATTGACATCCACTGTGTCTGAGGGTCCAGTAAGATCTAGGTCCTCAGCGAACGCCAGAATCTCCACCTCATACTGAGACACAGAGCTTGTAGGCAGTGGTGGTGTGGGTGCCACCGCAGTGCCTTGGTTCTTGGAGGTCTTTTTCTTTTTGGGTTTCTCTCACTGCTCCTTAGGTTTGTCTGGCTGGGAGAGCTTCACTGATTCAGTCTCAGGGACTGAGGAGGACCGTGAAGCCCTACGACCAGCTACCTGTGGTTGCTTTAGCCACTGACGGGTGTCAGCTTTGCCACTGGTAGGAACCTGGGAAGGGAGTGACCCAAGGGATCCCTTCCTGGTGAGAGTATCTGAAGAAGACTTACACTTCTCCAGCTGAGAAGTGGGGACTGACATCCCCAATGGTTGGGGGTGTGTTGCTCCTGAAGTAGGCTGTGCAGGAGCAACAGGGAGGGAAGTGCCTCCCACCATCAAGGGGGCAGGTAGAGACTGACAGCTCTGAGAGCCAACTGTAAGTGGTGGTATGAAACAACTGTTGTCATAGTGGCAGTGTAGGTTGACGCCATATGCAGAGCATGTAGCCTCTCATATTTTCTCTTAGCCTCTGTGTAGGTCAGTCGGCCCAGGGTCTTGTATTCCATTATTTTTCTTTCTTTCCGGAGAATCCTGCAGTCTGGCGAGCAAGGTGAATGGTGCTCTCCGCAGTTGACACAGATACGAGACGGGGCACAGGGAGTATTATAATGTATGGGACATCCACAATCACGACAGGTGACGTTGAAAGTACAGTGGGAAGACATATGGCTGAACTTCCAGCACTTAAAGCACCACATTGGGGTAGGGATATAGGGCTTTATGTCACAGTGGTAGACCATCACCTTGACCTTCTCGGTTAATGTGTCACCCTTGAAGGCCAAGATGAAGGCATCGGTGACAACCTGATTATCCATCGGACCCAGTGTTCGTGCCAGACGAAATGGACACCTCGGCACTTCAAATTAGCGTGCGGCTCATCGTCAGACTGCAAAATAAGGGTCCTTGTGAAATATGATACCCTGGACCATATTTAAGAGCTTATGGGGCATTATGGAAACAGAAACATCCCCCAGCTTGTCACAGGCAAGTAGTGCCCATGACTGGGCAGAGGATGCTGTTTTGATCAAGACTGACCCTGACCACATTTTGGACAAGCACTCCATCTCCCCAAACTTGTCCTCTAAACGCTCCACAAGCTGGAATTCTGTACAAATGCATTACCTGTGTTAGTGTTATCAATAATTCATATCTGCGTTCCAGGTGGTATTAAAGCACTTTGTGCCAAATAAGCTCTCCCTGATCATGTATGTGCATTATGTCACCAGTGACTCATAAGTCACACCGTGGAGAGTAAGTACAACTCTGTGAAACATCTTGTAGTCTCTTCTTGTGACTTAGTGGGGAAGACTGGGGACCTGTCTTCACTCCTGCTTCTACACCACACATCCCCCTGTTACAACGTTGGAACACAATTTACCCCTTAATACCCTGCACTTAAATTTGGTACACACATTTAATATTTGTTTCTAATCCACTTCACTGGAAGATAAAAATCAGTTTTATAACGTTAGAGCAATATTTTTAATAATCTGTGAAGTTTCCATCCCTGAACATGAAAACTATTAGTCATAGAGAAAAAATGAATAGGACTATTTGTAGGACGTTTAATGTAGTTTAATATTGTACTGAGAAACATTTTCACTAGAAGCCACAGTTTTCAAGTTATTTGTTAAAAACACAAAACGTGACTTTTAAACCCAAGGCTCACGCCCCAACAGCCCGGAGGTTTGGTATGCAGTTCATGACGTCCCATCCTAGCACTGTGCAAAAATGTGAGACTACGTGACATTCCCCCATTTTTGTTCATTGACTAAACTAGAAGTGGAGACTGTACAAACAAGTCACAGGAGTGACAACATGCATAGGGCACTCTTCAAATTCCAGGTGAAGTATGAATATTCAGTGAGTCATCTCAAAAATATTAACAAAATAAAATACAGAAGAAACGAAAGGCAACTGAAGACAAAGGTCAATTTGACTACAAGGTAGGTAAAGCTAGCAGGAAAGTATTTCTGACTGTTCTGTTCATAATGGGAGGAGTAAAAAAATGATATCTTCACAGCCTTTGTAGATACAGGGAAAAGATTTGACAATGTAAAGTGGAACAAGATGTACAACATTCTGAGCCAAATGAGAATACTTTACAGTAATCTACAGTATACACATACAACAAGTAATGAAAATGTACGATCAAGACATAAAGGTTCATGTTTAAATGGTGTGAATGAGTTTTGTTTGAGATTTATGTAAAAGAAAAAAATAAACAAGGAAGAAAAAGGGGACCAGGTAAGTCTGTGATATTGACAGGCAATGTATGCATGTTGGATCAAAGAAAACTAAGGACGTTTGAATGGAATAGACAGGCAACAGAATTCAGTGACATAAGAGAAAGCGAGTGATTATTTCCTACTGTTCATTCTCTTCCTATTGTCCTTGGATATTATTTTTCTTGGTTGAGTGTTTCATTCAGTGAGGGTGTGAGCCACATGTACCAACATTTTGAACACCCCATTCCCCTGTGCTGTGTGGTGGCACCTGCCTGCACCTGTGCGTCATCTTCTGGAAGATCCTGCAGCCCCACGTGCTATGGCTCTTTTTTCCTCTAGGATGTCCAGAAAGGGCAGCACTCTATCCATTTCAACTTCCATGGTAAAACTGATATTCTGTTGTATGGAACTGAGATATATGAGGAAGTCATTTGCTTCTTTTGCAGGCGGCCATATGATGAAGGTGTTGTCTACATATCCAAAGAAACAGTTAGGTTTCCACTGGGTTGATTCCAGGGTTCCTACTCAAAATGCTCCATATACATGTTAGTGAAGAAGAAAATATATCAACATCACAACATGCCTGAAGAGGTTGGCCATCTCTATGTCAAATTTCTGGCCAGTAAGTTCTAAGGATTTACATGTAAGTATTCCAATAAAAAAGAGAGAACTTCAAAGTGGACAAGGATGTCAGTATCCTAAAGCTTAAAGTTGTTATGATATCCAACAAAATCCATGATGCTTTGAATGTGATGTGAACACCTTCTAATGTTAGGGGTTAGTAAATTCATTGGGTACTTAACGAGTGAGTACATAGGGTCACTTATGTTACAAACAATAGGACACAAATCCAAGCTATCTTTGTGAACAGTCCCTAAACCAGTGCTATATGTCTAGCTTTGTAACAACTTTGACTGGGAAATCAGATTCTCTGAGAAGCACCAGTCTTCCTTTCCAGCCTCTTGGTACGAGCAGTCTCAGTCTTCCAGTACACACTTTCTTCTAGTTGGCCCCACATTTTCAGTGTGTTCTTGGTGAGATAGGGCAACAGCTGCAATGTCAGCTGGTGAGATCACAATATCTGGCTCTTCTCTTAGTTCATGAATGGCTGCCCTCTCCTTGCTAGAGACGTTTGGTGTCAAAGGTCATGTTTGCACAAGGGCATGATGGGTTCACAACACACTTCTTCAGCTGCTTCAGGAGGAAGTCATACAGCTGTTCAAATAAAATGATGATATTCATGACAGGTGTGGATTTAGGAGTGGGCACAAAATTGAGTCCTTACTTAAGACATGAAACTGCATCCTCATCCAACTATGTCCTCATTTAGCTGTACACCGTAAGATTGATGATAGTCTTGCAGGGAGCATCAGACTGTTATCACTTGTGCCATCTCCTGGCATATTTCTCCCTATGAATATACCTGAAAACATTGACGAAAAACAATTACAGTTTTTCATGTGAAGTGCATCAAGTGAAGATGGATAAAGACAATAATGTGTGATTTATTATCTGTGTAGACAAATAATTGAAGAAGGCAATATATACTCTGTTAATTTTAATTTGTCTGATAAAAGAGAAGACATCTTACCTTTCCGAGTAGTACCACTGACCTAGCGCAACACACACTTCTTATGTTCCATGTTAATAGGTATGTAATAAGTGTAATAACAGTTAAGTTATCTAAATCGTTTTTAGAATACCAAATGTTATTTATTACCATTGAAACTGCCTTATTTATAGAAGAACTGTATCCTTTCCTACAGTTATTATAAGTTTTATTAGTTACAATCTAACCCTATTGTTGCCCACCATTACAGTCAGTACAACTATTTTGTCTCCTATAGCCCCGATATTATCGAGATGACTCATTGAGTTTATGCATTTATGGAGGTCTTAAAGTATCTCAGTCATCATTTTTATTTTCTGAAGGAAATTTTGCTGTACTGGGCCACTAATGTTGAGTACATTATTCTTCACGTAGGCACCATTACAGACAAAGCTACAGTTAAACATGCTTCTCGCAATTAAAATTAACAAAACCAGTAAAATTAATGAACCATTAACAAATAAATAAACATACATAAGCACCCTAAACTTTCAACCCACGAGACCAAAAGATGTCATGTTCATATATCGTTTTGCTTTGGTGTGCAATAATATATCTGCATGATAATCTAAGTTCAATAAAAGTAAATAATTATAATAGAAAGAAAGTTCCACATGGGAAAAATATATTAAAAACAAAGATTCCAAGACTTACCAAGCGGGAAAGCACCGGCAGACAGGCACAATGAACAAAACACACAAACACACACACACAGAATTACTAGCTTTCGCAACCGATGGTTGCTTCTTCAGGAAAGAGGGTAGGAGAGGGAAAGACGGAAGGATCTGGGTTTTAAGGGAGAGGGTAAGGATTCATTCCAATCCCGGGAGCGGAAAGACTTCCCTTAGGGGGAAAAAGGACAGGTGTACACTCGCGCACACATAACACACACATATCCATCCGCACAGACACAGACACAAGCAGACATATTTAAAGGCAAAGAGTAAGGGCAGAGATGTCAGTCGAGGCGGAAGTACAGAGGCAAAGAAGTTGTTGAAAGACAGGTGAGGTATGAGCGGCGGCAACTTGAAATTAGCGAAGGTTGAGGCCTGGCGGATATCGAGAAGAGAGGATATACTGAAGGACGAGTTCCCATCTCCGGAGTTCGGACAGGTTGGTGTTGGTGGGAAGTATTCAGATAACTCGGACGGTGTAACACTGTGCCAAGATGTGCTGGCCGTGCACCAAGGCATGTTTAGCCACAGAGTGATCCTCATTACCAACAAACACTGTCTGCCTGTGTCCATTCATGCGAATGGACAGTTTGTTGCTGGTCATTCCCACGTAGAAAGCTTCACAGTGTAGGCAGGTCAGTTGGTAAATCACGTGGGTGCTTTCACACGTGGCTCTGCCTTTGACCGTGTACACCTTCCGGGTTACAGGACTGGAGTAGGTGGTGGTGGGAGGGTGCATAGGACAAGTTTTACACAGGGGGCGGTTACAAGGGTAGGAGCCAGAGGGTAGGGAAGGTGGTTTGGGGATTTCATAGTGATGAGCAAAGAGGTTACAAAGGTTAGGTGGATGGCGCAAAGACACTCTTGGTGGAGCGGGGAGGATTTCATGAAGGATGGATCTCATCTCAGGGCAGGATTTGAGGAAGTTGTATCCCTGCTGGAGAGCCACATTCAGAGTCTGATCCAGTCCCGGAAAGTATCCTGTCACAAGTGGGGCACTTTTGTGGGAGGTTCCGGGCTTGAGGGGATGAGGAAGTGGGTCTGGTTGTTTGCTTCTGTACCAGGTCAGGACGGTAGTTGCCGGATGCGAAAGCTGTTTTCAGGTTGTTCGTGTAATGCTTCAGGGATTCCGGACTGGAACAAATTCATTTGCCACGAAGACTTAGGCTGTAGGGAATGGACCGTTTGATGTGGAATGGATGGCAGCTGTCATAATGGAGGTACTGTTGCTTGTTGTTGGGTTTGATGTGGACAGACGTGTGAAGTTGGCCATTGGACAGATGGAGGTCAACGTCAAGGATAGTGGCATGGGATTTGGAGTAGGACTAGGTGAATCTGATGGAACCAAAGGAGTTGAGGTTGGAGAGGAAATTCTGGAGTTCTTCTTCACTGTGAGTCCAGTTCATGAAGATGTCATCAATAAATCTGTACCAAATTTTGGGTTGGCAGACCTGGGTAACCATGAAGGCTTCCTCTAAGCGACCCATGAATAGGTTGGCATATGAGGGGGCCATCCTGGTACCCATGGCTGTTACCTTTAATTGTTGGTATGTCTGGCCTTCAAAAGTGAAGAAGTTGTGGGTCAGGATGAAGCTGGCTAAGGTGATGAGGAAAGAGGTTTTAGGTAGGGTGGCAGGTGATCGGCGTGAAAGGAAGTGCTCCATTGCAGCGAGGCCCTGGACATACAGAATATTTGTGTATAAGGAAGTGGCATCAATGGTTACAAGGATGGTTTCCAGGGGTAACAGATTGGGTAAGGATTCCAGGCATTCGAGAAAGTGGTTGGTGTTTTTGACGAAGGATGGGAGACTGCATGTAATGGGTTGAAGGTGTTGATCTAAGTAGGCAGAGATACGTTCTGTGGGGGCTTGGTAACCAGCTACAATGGGGCGGCCGGGATGATTGGGTTTGTGAATTTTAGGAAGAAGGTAGAAGGTAGGGGTGCGGGGTATCGGTGGGGTCAGAAGGTTGATGGAGTCAGGTGAAAGGTTTTGTAGGGGGCCTAAGGTTCTGAGGATTCCTTGAAGCTATGCCTGGACATCAGGAATGGGATTACCTTGGCAAACTTTGTATGTGGTGGAGTCTGAAAGCTGACACAGTCCCTCAGCCACATACTCCCGACGATCAAGTACCACGGTCGTGGAACCCTTGTCCGCTGGAAGAATAATGATGGATCGGCCAGCCTTCGGATCACGGATAGCTTGGGCTTCAGCAGTGGTGATGTTGGGAGTAGGATTAAGGTTTTTAAAGAAGGATTGAGAGGCAAGGCCGGAAGTCAGAAATTCCTGGAAGGTTTGGAGAGGGTGATTTTGAGGAAGAGGTGGGGGGTCCCGCTGTGACGGAGGACGGAACTGTTACAGGCAGGGTTCAATTTGGATAGTGTCTTGGGGAGTTGGATCATTATGAGTAGAATTAGGATCATTTTTCTTCATGGCAAAGTGATATTTCCAGCAGAGAGTACGAGTGTAGGACAGTAAATCTTTGACGAGGGCTGTATGGTTGAATCTGGGAGTGGGGCTGAAGGTGAGGCCTTTGGATAGGACAGAGGTTTCGGATCGGGAGAGAGGTTTGGAGGAAAGGTTAACTACTGAATTAGGATGTTGTGGTTCCAGATTGTGTTGATTGGAATTTTGAGGTTTTGGAGGGAGGTTTTGGAGTGGAAGTGGGAGATTGAGTAGATGGGAGAGACTGTGTTTGTGTGCAATGAGAGGAGGTTGAGGTTTGCTGGAAAGGTGAGTGAGTTGCCTTTCCAGATGTGGGAAACCAGGAGATTGGATAGTTTTTTGAGGTGGAGGGTGGCATGCTGTTCTAATTTGTGGTTGGCCTGTAGGAGGATGCTCTGAACAGCTGGTGTGGATGTGGGAGAGGAAAGATTGAGGACTTTTATTAAGGACAAGGAAGTTTGGTACAGATTTATTGATGATATCTTCATAATCTGGACTCACAGTGAAGAAGAACTCCAGAATTTCCTCTCCAACCTCAACTCCTTTGGTTCCATCAGATTCACCTGGTCCTACTCCAAATCCCATGCCACTTTCCTTGACATTGACCTCCATCTATCCAATGGCCAGCTTCACACGTCCGTCCACATCAAACCCACCAATAACAACAGTACCTCCATTATGACAGCTGACACCCATTCCACATCAAACAGTCCATTCCCTACAGCCTAGGTCTTCGTGGGAAAAAGAATCTGCTCCAGTCCGGAATCCCTGAAGCATTACACCAACAACCTGAAAACAGCTTTCGCATCCGGCAACTACCCTCCTGACCTGGTACAGAAGCAAATAACCAGAGCCACTTCCTCATCCCCGCAAACTCAGAACCTCCCACAGAAGAACCACAAAAGTGCCCCACTTGTCACAGGATACTTTCCGGGACTGGATCAGACTCTGAATGTGGCTCTCCAGCAGGGATACAACTTCCTCAAATCCTGCCCTGAGATGAGATCCATCCTTCATGAAATCCTTCTCACTCCACCAAGAGTGTCTTTCTGCTATCCACCTAACCTTCGTAACCTCTTAGCTCATCCCTATGAAATCCCCAAACCACCTTCCCTACCCTCTGGTTCCTACCCTTGTAACCGCCCCCTGTGTAAAACCTGTCCTATGCACCATCCCACCACAACCTACTCCAGTCCTGTAACCCGGAAGGTGTACATGATCAAAGGCAGAGCCAGGTGTGAAAGCACCCACGTGATTTACCAACTGACCTGCCTACACTGTCAAGCTTTCTATTTGGGAATGACCAGCAACAAACTGTCCATTCGCATGAATGGACACAGGCAGACAGTGTTTGTTGGTAATGAGGATCACCCTGTGGCTAAACATGCCTTGGTGCACGGCCAGCACATCTTGGCACAGTGTTACACCGTCCGAGTTATCTGGATACTTCCCACCAACACCAACCTGTCAGAACTCCGGAGATGGGAACTTGCCCTTCAGTATATCCTCTCTTCTCGTTATCCGCCAGGTCTCAACCTCCGCTAATTTCAAGTTGCCGCAGCTCATACCTCACCTGTCTTTCAACAACATCTTTGCCTCTGTACTTCCGCCTTGACTGACATCTCTGCCCAAACTCTTTGCCTTTACAAATGTCTGCTTGTGTCTGTGTATGTGTATGTGTGAATGGATACATGTGTGTGTGCGCGAGTGTATACCTGTCCTTCCCCCCCCCCCCCCCCCCCCCCCCTAAGGTAAGTCTTTCCGCTCCCGGGATTGGAATGACTCCTTACCCTCTCCTTAAAACCCACATCCTTTCGTCTTTCTCTCTCCTTCCCTCTTTCCTGAAGAAGCAACTGCTGGTTGCGAAAGCTTGAATTTTGTGTGTATGTTTGTGTTTGTTGTGTGTCTATCGACCCGCCAGTGCTTTTGTTTGGTAAGTCACATCATCTTTGTTTTTAGATATATTTTTCCCACATGGAATGTTTCGCTCTATTATATTCATATCATATATATTATTATAAAGACAAAATTTTTTTCAACATTGTTGTCAAAATTCTCGAAATGATCTAGACCAATTTCACTCAAATTTTCACAAGATACTTCAATAAGCATTTGGACAGACATAGGCTATATATTTTTAAAATATAAACATATGTTATATACAAAAGGGAAATGTTTCCAAAAATCTAAAACATTTCTTGAGCAACTGACTTAACAATTTTAATTGTTACTCTAACAAACATTTCAATGGACATAGGCTATATTTTTTTTTGAGCAATAATATACACGTTTTCCATTGAAACTGACTGAGAGAAAGAAAATGCTGTGTATGCTGTGAAACTGCGCAGTTTTGTTTTCTTTTTCGCTGGTAGTTTTAACTACGATCACAGGGCATTTAAACATTAGACAAATTGTTTCTCACGTATATATTCTTTTTGTATACATATGTTGTTGTTGTCTTCAGTCCTGAGACTGGTTTGATGCAGCTCTCCATGCTACTCTATCCTGTGCAAGCTTCTTCACCCTCCAGTAACTACTGCAACCTACATCCTTCTGAATCTGCTTAGTGTATTCATCTCTTGGTCTCCCTCTACGATTTTTACCCTCCAATGCTATATTTGTGATCCCTTAGAACAATGTCCTAACAACCAGTTCCTTCTTCTTGTCAAGTTGTGCCACAAACTCCTCTTCTCCCCAATTCTATTCAATACCTCCTCATTAGTTACGTCAGCATTCTTCTGTAGCACCACATTTCAAAAGCTTCTATTCTCTTCTTGTCCAAACTATTTATCGTCCACGATCCACGAACATCGAGGACAGGCTACAACCCTGTCTTACTCCCTTCCCAACCACTGCTTCCCTTTCACGCCCCTCGACTCTTATAACTACCATCTGGTTTCTGTACAAATTCTAAATAGCCTTTTGCTCCCTGTATTTTACCCCTGCCACCTTCAGAATTTCAAAAAGAGTATTCCAGTCAACATTGTCAAAAGGTTTCTCTAAGTCTACAAATGCTAGAAACATAGGTTTGCCTTTCTTCTTCTTTCGTTTCACCCTCTTTGGGGTACGCTGGATCAATCATTTCTCTGTGCGTTGTTCTTTTCTTAGGGCCCAGTATTTCTTCATTCTTTCTGATCTTCTTCTCCTCTCTTCTTCCGAGATGGAGGGTTTGGACTGTTGTGTGGATTTGTCTTGAAACCTTATGTTTTCATCTTTAGTAATTAATTTAGCAGTTCGATCAATGAGTGAATTTTCTGAAATCTTTAATTCCACTAGGTCTTCTCAGTTTCTTTACACTAGTTGGGCTTCGTTTTTTGGTTACGGAAGAAGTCAAAGATTTGTTTAGTTAATCTGTTGGAATTCATTCTGAGAAGATGACCATAAAAATTAATTCTCCTTTTTCGCATAGAATCTGAAAGTTTTTCAATTTTCTTGTAGAGAGTTTCATTTTTTATGTATAATCTTATTGTCTTGAAATTTTGGCCCAATGATTTTTCTTAAAATTTTTCTTTCCTTTAGCTCAAGTTTCTCCATTTGGCCTTTGAAATTCATGTTAAGTGTTTCTGCTGCAGACAGTGCTTCTGGCTTAATCATTGTCTTGTAATGTGTAATTTTGGACCCCCACGAAAGGGATTTTTTGTTGTATGTATTTTTTGTTATTTGGAATGCCAATTCAAGTTTATTTTTTCTGGATTCCATTGCTTTGCTTTCCCCAACATTCCAACTAATTCATTCTGAGATATTTGAATTCTTTGACTATTTCAATCTTCTGTTCTTGAACTTTGAGGTATTTACATGAGTGCTTGATGTTTGTCAATATCTTAGTTTTTTCAAAGGAGATGTGAAGACCAACTTTAGCTGCTTGTTTCTATAGTTCAAGGATTTGCTCCCGTTCTTCTTCTATTGTTTCAGCAAACAGGGCCATATCATCTGCAAAAGCAATGCAATTTACTTTAAGGTTCTTCTTTTTGCAACCCAGTCTTATACCACTCTTAATATTTGTGTTCCATTCTCTGACTACTTTCTCAAGCGCACAATTGAACAGCAACGGTGAGAGCCCATCACCCTGTCGCACTCCCGTTTTTATTTCAAAGGGTTCCGATAGTTCGCCCATAAATTTAACTTTCAAAAATGTATTTGTAGGGTCGCTTTTATAATATTCGTTGTTTTCTTATCCAAACCCATTTCCTCCAGGACTGATAATAGAAGTTCTCTATCAATCGAATCATATGCTTTTTTGAAATCAGTGAAGGAGATTACGTATGTCTTTGCCCTCGATTTTTGGTATGTCATAATGTTTTTGAGGTTTAGTATTTGTTCCGAACATGATATACCCTTTCTAAAACCTCCCTGGTATTCCCTGATTTGCGAATCCAATTGCGGCTCTGCCCGGTTCAAAAGGACTTTAGAAAGAATCTTGTAAGTTATATCCAGCAGTGATATTCCTCTGTAATTGTTGGGGTCTGTCTTCAAACCTTTCTTATGGATAGGGTGGATGAGAGCAGTTCTCATTCTGCGGGGATCTCTTCTTTCCAGATTTGATCAAAAACACACTTTAGGGATGTAACTGCATTTTTGTCAGCCTTTCCTTAATCTATTTCCTAAGATAAGTCGTAGGGTCAGTATTGCCTCACGAGTTCCAACATTTCTGTGGATGTTCCACGAGGTCGGCTTCTACTAGTCTTTCCATTCGTCTGTAAAGAATTCGCGTTAGTATTTTGCAGCTGTGGCTTATTAAACTGATAGTTCGGCAATTTTCACATCTGTCAACACCTGCTTTCTTTGGGATTGGAATTATTATATTTTTCTTGAAGTCTGAGGGTATTTTGCCTGTCTCATACATCTTGCTTACCAGATGGTAGAGTTTTGTCAGGACTGACTCTCCCAAGGCTGTCAGTGGTTCCAATGGCATGTTGTCTACTCCAGGGGCCTTGTTTTGACTCAGGTCTTTCAGTGCTCTGACAAACTCTACACGCAGTATCGTATCTCCCATTTCATCTTCATCTACATCCTCTTCCAATTCCATAATATTGTCCTCAAGTACATCGCCCTTGTATAGACCCTCTATATACTCCTTCCACCTTTCTGCTTTCCCTTCTTTGCTTAGAACTGGGTTTCCACCCGAGGTCTTGATATTCATACATTTGGCTCTCTTTTCTCCAAAGGTCTCTCTAATTTTCCTTTAGGCAGTATCCGTCTTACCCCTAGTGAGATAAGCCTCTACATCCTTACATTTGTCCTCTAGCCATCCCTGCTTAGCCATTTTGCATTTCCTGTCGATCTCATTTTTGAGACGTTCGTATTCCTTTTTGCCTTCTTCATTTACTGTATTTTTATATTTTCTCCTTTCATCAATTAAATTCAAAATTTCTTCTGTTACCCAAGGATTTCTACTAGCCCTTGTCTTTTTACCTACTTGATCCTCTGCCGCCTTCACTACTTCATCCCTCAAAGCTACCCATTCTTCTTCTACTGCATTTCTTTCCCCCATTCCTGTCAATTGTTCCCTTATGCACTCCCTGAAACTCAGTACAACCTCTAGTTCATTCAGTTTATCCAGGTCCCATCTCCTTAAATTCCCACCTTTTTTGCAGTTTCTTCAGTTTTAATCTACAGTTCATAACCAATAGATTGTGGTCAGAGTCCACATCTGCCCCTGGAAATGTATTACAATTTGAAACCTGGTTCCCAAATCTCTGTCTTACCATTATATAATCTATCTGATACCTTTTAGTATCTTCAGGATTCTTCCATGTATACAACCTTCTTTTATGATTCTTGAGCCAAGTGTTAGCTATGATTAATTATGCTCTGTGCAAAATTCTACCAGACGGCTTCCGCTTTCATTTCTTAGCCCCAATCCATATTCGCCTACTGTGTCCTTCTCTCCCTTTTCCTACTGTCAAATTCCAGTCACCCATGACTATTGAATTTTCGTCTCCCTTCACTACCTGAATAATTTCTTTTATTTAATCATATATTTCATCAATTTCTTCATCATCTGCAGAGCCAGTTGGCATATAAACTTGTACTACTGTAGTAGGCATGGGCTTCGTGTCTATCTTGGCCACAATAATGCATTCACTATGCTTTTTGTAGTAGCTTACCCGCACTCCTATTTTTTTTATTCATTATTAAACCTACTAATGCATTACCCCTATTTGATTTTGTATTTATAACCCTGTATTTACCTGACCAAAAGTCTTGTTCCTCCTGCCACCAAACTTCACTAATTCCCACTACATCTAACTTTAATCTATCCATTTCCCTTTTTATATTTTCTAACCTACCTGCCCGATTAAGGGATCTGACATTCCACACTCAGATCCGTAGAACGCAAGTTTTCTTTCTCCTGATATATGTATACTTTTTTCTTTTTTTTGTCATCAGTCTACTGACTGGTTTGATGCGCCCGCCACGAATTCCTTTCTTGTGCTAACCTCTTCATCTCAGAGTAGCACTTGCAACCTACGTCCTCAATTATTTGCTTCACATATTCCAATTTCTGTCTTCCTCTACAGTTTTTGCCCTCTACAGCTCCCTCTAGTACCATGGAAGTCATTCCCTCATGTCTTAGCAGATGTCCTATCATCCTGTCCCTTCTCCTTACAGTGTTTTCAACATATTCCTTTCCTCTCCGATTCTGCGTAGAACCTCCTCATTCCTTACCTTATCAGTCCACCTAATTTTCAACATTCGTCTATAGCACCACTTCTCAAATGCTTAGATTCTCTTCTGTTCCTGTTTTCCCACAGTCCATGTTTCACTACCATACAATGCTGTACTCCAGACGTACATCCTCAGAAATTTCTTCCTCAAATTAAGGCCGGTATTTGATATTAGGAGACTTCTCTTGGCCAGATGTGCCTTTTTTGACATAGCGAGTCTGCTTTTGATGTCCTCCTTAATCCATCCGTCATTGGTTATTTTACTGCCTAGGTAGCAGAATTCCGTAACTTCATTGACTTCGTGACCATCAATCCTGATGTTAAGTTTCTCGCTGTTTTCATTTCTACTACTTCTCATTACCTTCGTCTTTCTCCGATTTACTCTCAAACCATACTGTGTACTCATTAAACTGTTCATTCCGTTCAGCAGATCATTTAATTCTTCTCCACTTTCACTCAGGATAGCAATGTCATCAGCAAATCGTATCATTGATATCCTTTCACCTTGTATTTTAATTCCACTCCTGAACCTTTCTTTTATTTCCATCATTGCTTCCTCAATGTACAGATTGAAGAGTAGGGGTGAAAGGCTACAGCCTTGTCTTACTCCCTTCTTAATACGAGCACTTCGTTCTTGATCGTCCACTCTTATTATTCCCTCTTGGTTGTTGTACATATTGTATATGACCCGTCTCTCCCTATAGCTTACCCCTACTTTTTTCAGAATCTTGAACAGCTTGCACCATTTTATATTGTCAAACGCTTTTTCCAGGTTGACAAATCCTATGAACGTGTCTTGATTTTTCTTTAGCCTTGCTTCCATTATTAGCCGTAACGTCAGAATTGCCTCTCCCGTGCCTTTACTTTTCCTAAAGCCAAACTGGTCGTCACCTAGTGCATTCTCAATTTTCTTTTCCATTCTTCTGTATATTATTCTTGTAAGCAGCTTCAATGCATGAACTGTTAAGCTGATTGTGCGATAATTTTCGCACTTGTCAGCTCTTGCCGTCTTCGGAATTGTGTGGATGATGCTTTTCCGAAAGTGAGATGGTATGTCGCCAGACTCATATATTCTACACACCAACGTGAACAGTCATTTTGTTGCCACTTCCCCTAATGATTTTAGAAATTCTGATGGAATGTTACCTATCCCTTCTGCCTTATTTGATTGCAAGTCCTCCACAGCTCTTTTAAATTCCGATTCTAACACTGGATCCCCTATCTCTTCTAAATCGACTCCTGTTTCTTCTTCTATCACATCAGACAAATCTTCACCCTCATAGAGGCTTTCAATGTATTCTTTCCACCTATCTGCTCTCTCCTCTGCATTTAACAGTGGAATTCCCGTTGCACTCTTAATGTTACCAACATTGCTTTTAATGTCGCCAAAGGTTGTTTTGACTTTCCTGTATGCTGAGTCTGTCCTTCCAACAATCATATCTTTTTCGATGTCTTCACATTTTTCCTGCAGCCATTTCGTCTAATTATATGTGTACATATAATTTAAAAAAATTATTGTCCACACAAAAAATTGTTATTTTCTTTTCTTCCTCAGGGGTGGTTTCAAAAGAACACAGGAAATATCGACATTTGGTTAATCGCCTTATGGTTAGAACCTACTACACAATCTCAATATCTGCAACTCTAGCATCCTCACCCCTACGTCTGCAGATTAAAATTATGCTAAATACTGTCACTGAAACTCCTATCCTAACAGAACCAGCAGTTGGAGAGGTCTCTCTCATACCTTGCATACCAATGATCTCAAAACATTTACTGATTCATTTTGAATGACTTTAATTCTAAATGAAGGTTTTCTCTGCAATAACAAGATCAAAAGCTTAACGTGAGAGAGAGGGGGAAAGAGGTAACAGTCAGAAGGGAGAGTTAGGGAGACGGAAATGAACAGAGAGAGGAGAGGAGGTTGTAACACTGCTTGCCAGGCACTATTACAAAATTCCGACAACCATGGGAGTAGCAAAGTGCTACTTACAGTATCTTTTCAAACACTGATTATTTTTGTTGTCTTCAGTTATTTTAAAATGTCTCTGTTCCTTATATATTTGTCCTCCTCCTCTGCAAATAAAAATAAGTTTTTCCATTTACACTGAGTAGTCACCTTACTCCCCTCTAACTCAGACTATCACAAAAGGGTGAAAAGCTGCTCCCCTGTCAAACACACTCTTCCAACTGGATGAGGATCAGGAAGAATGTACTGTAGCACAGACATTCCTACTATGTGCCTTGAACAACTTAGGAAAATGGAAATAAACACCAAACGAAATGGTAAATAAAATGTATCACTGAAACATGTTCTGATTAAAAATTTGTTACCAACTACTTGATAGGGCATTCTATAGGTAGAATTATTCTCAACCACACTTCAAGAGAAAGAAGCTAAATACTTGGAGTTACAAACTGTTATCTGTTCCTCAGTTCTCTATTTTTATTTGCCATTTCAATGTCAGTGATCTCGTCTGTAAGATACAATATTTCTGGTTACTCACCATTTTTTTTCTTTACTTACTCAGCATTAATTTCTTGAAGCAGCAGAAATTTAACACATTCAATAGAAACTGAAATCTTTATTTCAGTTACTGTTGCTAAATTCTGTTAAACAAAATAATTCATTCATACAGAACACCTAAAAATACAAAAACGGATGGAAAATTAGCAATTTAATGTCACGTAAATGACAATGTCATTACACACAAGCTCATTCTGAGAATAGGCAGAGATGAGAAAGAACATTAGCTGTGTTCTTTTTAAAAAGAGTCATTCTGGCTTTCACCATAAGCAATTCAGGACAAGAACAAGAAACCTAACTCTGCATGCCTGGACAGGGATTTGAACACTGCATTAACCAGCATGTCATTTTGCTCAGGGCAAATAATACGGTATACAACTTGTCACAGGGACAAACTACTTCAATTATAAGGACAAAGCCTAAATACCTCATTAAACAGCCACAGATAAAGAGGTTTAAATATCTTCCAGTTTTTTTTTTATTGTAATAAGCAATGAAACAGAATAGTGATGAAATTTTATCGTTGGTTACAATGTGTAATAAAACAAAATATAGAGCAAAGAAGGTAGATTCAATATTGTTGCTTTGTTGATCTTCTACAAACTGTAATGTCACAAAAAACAGGCATAGCATTCAATATTCAAAATATTAAGAGCAGCACTCTGATAATAAGCAATAAAACAGCAAAAATTTGGACCGCTGTCACTTTACTCCCATCTAACATTGTTTCTTAAATATAATGGTAGAGTGCTCTATTTACTAGTCGTATGTCAACATACTGTACACACATGATGTTGTTTGTTGGTATCACTTGCTCGTTAAAACAATTCGGTCCCTTTCTTCAGAAACCATGTTGACCTTAAAATTTTCAGACTAATACAGATATTTTACATTGATGGACAGATTTTACAGCAGAGCAAATAAGAATGTCTAGCATAATGACTATTACAGAAGTCTTACAGACAAAGTACAAATATAAATTATTTACCTATTGTATAAAGTTTTACTGCATCCATAAAATTGGATATAGACTAAAATATACTTTACAAAAATGCCAGTTGCATTTTCTGCCATATTTAGAATAAATATAACTTAAGTTCACCAGACAAAGGTTAGTCATCATGTGTCTCAAACTTAACAATTCTGTCAAGGAACTGCTCATAGCATGGTATTACGGGGAGTGTAGGGTAAACCAGTGGCAAATGTGGTGAGTGTTTACAGTGTGTATGAAGCAGTCCACTGAATTATTTCTGTCATTAGTCAGATGTAACAAAGAGGTGCAAGACACAATGTGATGGAGAGAGCCTTTAGGTGTACCAAAAGTCATGCTGTGAAAGATGTGGTGGATTACACTGACTGTGTCTCAGCAGATAGCACTGTCTGGATTCACCAAGTCAGAATTGTGAGCAAATGCTGATCAACACAGACTGAGACTGAAAGCACGACTCTCAGCTCATGGCTAATGACAACTTCATTCCTGCAGGTCTCAAAATGAATACTGCAAGGAATTCAGTCACTTGTAAATTTATAACACAGATGCATGCAAGAAACACACACTTGTGCTCACAAAACTGCCTGCATACAGTAGGTTGAAAGATTTTGATGCAGTAGAGCACAGGAAACATGTTCTTCAGTCAAACTGACCCCCTTTCAACCTTTGTAAATCATATGTAGCCTCATGTTCATTGGGTAGCACAGAAAGTCTTTGGGGACAATGGCCAGCAAAAGAATTGTGCAGGCTAGAGATGGATCTCTGTTCTGTTTTAATTTTAAGGAATCAGATCCTTCACTTCAGTTGACAGGTACTGTAAAGAGGAACAGCGACAACATGCATGACAACCATGTTTTGTCATTCGCCTGTCTGAAATTGCAGCTTAAGCAGCACCGTCTTCAAAGGTTGAACTGTAAAATTAATGTCCAGAGCCAATTATGCATCTGGGAATGATTGAAAAGTCTCCTAATAGAGACCGCATTAAAGATATCTATGGGTATTTGGAACAGTGCTTAAAATATTAGGGATGAAAGCTTTTTAATCTGATTGCCATGTGGTGTTTAATGGGATAGTGATTGGACAATGGTGTTTCCTACATCCACAGCCTTGTCCAATCAACATCACAGCAAACTGCACTTGTTACAAAGGATCAGGAACATGGCATATCCTAACATGATGAAAAAGACTAATATGTTTGACCAGTGAAGTTATCTTATCTGCTAGATTTTGATATCAAGACTAGAGTTGTTTCAAAATGACAATTCAGGTGCAATACTCTCTAAAACAGTAAAAAGCAGTGAAAATAGGTAGTATTGTGTTAAATTTTCTCTGTTTAAATTTCAGTAATAGTAGAATTTAAATACTGAATTAACTGAGCTCTTTAATGAAGCAAGAATTATTTCAAAAATAGGGAATACATTTGTCAGGGAAAGAAAGAGGACTAATGACATACTTAAAACATCACAGCTCCTATGTGAAATACTCTTTCTAAACCAACAAATAGTAACAGAAACACTTCTGTAATGAAACACACACAAAAGGATCTGATTAAAATCAAGGTATGACAAAAAGCAAAGACTGAAAACTTTTTTAGACTACACTACAGCACAGTCCATTCAGACATTTCAAATACTGTTTTGGGGGCTCACATTGTAAAAATATTTTCAAGCAATGTCTTTCCAGAATATGGGCACATTTAACATTTTACACAACACAATTAGATTTCAGTCAATTTCTTAATGACTCATCCATCCAAAAACTAATATTTTTTATTATATTCTTCTCACAATAATAAGGGGCTCATTTACATAAAAAGACACTAATGTAATACACTCAAAAAGAAAATATTCATCTTTGGTATTTATATAATATGTGTAGTTCACTTTGTGATTATCCAATTTCACATCAAAAACTTTCCACTTAAGAAACTATGGACAAAGCACAGTACACATATTGCTTAGGAATGTTCAGTACCAAACATCAGGATCTCAAGCATATGCATCACAAGCATCATTGTGAATAAAATATACCATCCATTCAGCAGCATCTCTCATAGGTATAACTTCTGTTGATGGCAGAGATGTTCTGCAAAGCACAACAACTGCAAGAAATAAAAACAATGAAAGTGGAAGTTTAATTATTTCAGTTACATCACACAAACAGGACAGTATAATGTCAGAGAAAACCAAACCTGTAGACACTATCGTGGCATTTCTTTATCTGCTAATAACTGTCTTCAGAAGTGGTACTGAATAATTTAGTCTGCATAACAGACAGGGATCTCATATCTAACATTGTCGCAAAGTAGTTAATTATATCTACATTCTGTACATGAATACTAATTTGGTTATAAACAGGGTGGATCACGTAAAACTTGCACAACAAATATTACAGAAATGAAGAGTGCTACTGGTGTGCAGTTTTCACAGAATGCTTTGGTAGTCAGGGACTCATATCGAAGCCCATCAACACATTGTAATAATACTCAGAAAGTGTATTTTATGAGCAAACTTACACTTTTTTAAGTTGAACAATGCCTATTGATATTAACAAAGTAAAAGTAGAGTAAATTAAAATGTCAGTTGCGTTTGTTGCAGGACTCTAGTGTGAGTTATTTACGAGATATTGTGTTGTGCCACGTCTCCACGGGCGATATGATTTACCAATGCACAAAAAGCTGACATGCTCATGGCATATGGAGAGTGTAGGAAGAATGCAGTTCATTCTTGTATGATGTATGAGGCAAGATACCCCAACAGGCATCAATCATCTTGTCAATTATTTATCAACCTCTTCAACCAGTCATGTGAAAGTGGTAGTGTAGCACCTAGACAAATGCAACAAAAGGAAACAAGTGACCACAGAAGAGGAGGAAATAAATGTCCTTTCTGCTGTGCACATTAGCTCATGCACAATCACACAAAGAAGTGGCATGAATCAGGCAAGTATCTTTCAAATTCTCCAGTGTCATAGGTTCCATCCCTGTCACACCTCTCTCCATCAACAACAGCATGGAAACAATTATGACAATTGTGTTAACTTGTGTACATGAGCTTTAAGACATGATGCTTATGTATCATGTATCTTGTTTAGTGATGAAGCCACATTTACCAATCATGGCCAGATAAACAGCCGATACACGCACTACTGGTCTGCTGACTATCCCTGTTGGCTTTGTCGCATGGAATGTCAGCATCCATGGAGTGTAAATGTGTGTTGTGGAACAGTGAACTATCAGCTCATAGGCTCATTTTTCATAGATGCAACACTGAACATGAACAAGCATCACAGCCTCCTAACAGGCCATCTTCCATGGACGCCAGAAAATGTTCCTCTTCAGACTAGGAGCAGCCTCTGGTACCAAAATTATAGCTGTCCATCCCACAGTGGACAAATATTCACGAATTGTTCCCAAATCATTTGAATCGATGCAGGGGACCTATATCTCGGCCGGCTCGTTCCCAGGATTTGATGCATGCAGACTTTTTTCTGTGGAGAAAGCCACAAGGCACTGTCTACAAGAACATACTGACTGCACTCGATGATATGAACAATGTATTACTGCAGCCTGCTCGAACATCTCTGCTGAAATGCTAGCACATGTGCAGTTGATGTTCCATACCAGACAGAAGTGTGTATTGCTGCTACTGGTGATCATTTTCAACACAACATGTGATGGTCAGTCGTCTTGTAACTGGTCAGAACCCACATGACCCGTGAATGCAGTTGTGTTGTTCTTTAGTGTGTGCTCCCACAGCTATTGTACAAGTGTCAGTGTGGGATCTTTTCAGAATACAATATCTCGGAAATGACTTGCACCAGAATCCTACAACAAACACCACTGACATTCTAATTTACCCTACTTTTAACAGTGAAAAATCCAGGATGGACTGTAACAATATTCCAAAAAGAATAGTTGCTACTCACCATATAGCAGGGATACTGAGTGGCAGATAGGGACAATGAAAAGGCTGTCGGAAAGCGAGCTTTCAGCCAACAAGGCCTTTGTCGAACATACACAAAACACACATACACGTAAACACAACTCACACACACTTGACCACATTCTCTGGCAGTTGCAGCCACAGTTTGTGTGTGTGTGTGTGTGTGTGTGTGTGTGTGTGTGTGTGTGAGAGAGAGAGAGAGAGAGAGAGAGAGAGAGAGAGAGAGAGAGAGAGAGAGAGAGAGAGCACGCGCATGTTGGATAAAGGCCTTTTTGGCTGACCGCTCACTTTCTGACAGTCTTTTTGTTGTGACTATCTGTGACTCAGCACCTCTGCTGTACTGTGAAAAGAATATCCTTTTCATAATATTGTTACATTCCATCCTGAGTCTGGATTTTCTATTGTTTGATTACTACCACAAGGTTTGTTTTGAATAAATGGTACAACCTTTTAGGCACCTTAATAGATTAAACACAGAATGCACCAAAATTATTCCATAAAATTTTATTCTTGTTACCACTACATCATAGAAGTCACACATAAAAATACTGCAAAGGTTAAGTGACAGCATTTCACACAGCATTTAAGAGCCCTGACAACAGCAATATTATATTAGTTTCTATGCTGGACTGGACTGGGATGACTTTAAGAACTGACTTCTGCACACCCCTTAAATAAATTTAGTGCACTGTTTCGCCCCTCAGCAGCATTTAAGCTTATGTAGATGATATGGCAGCAGTGGCATAGGAATTTATTCACATTGTTGCAGACATCACAGAAACTCATCTTTACTATCAAATTAATTATAGCATCAGCAAGGCTTCGATTTATAATATGCACAATACTTTCAAATATTTTCCTATCAACTTGTGATGTAAATCATACTCTGTTCTCACTTATAACATTTTAACAATGCTGATTTGAGCGGGTACTCGAATCCAGAACCTCACTTTTCCACTCTCGTATTGTCTCCACTCACTGCCTTTCATACCATTTGAGAATATATCTGTCAGAAGTAATAAATGCACAGCTCTATTTGCAAATTGTGAATAAGCTACCAATGAGAGTAGCAGTCCATAATGCAGGGCATTAATATGCCATTGAGGTCTTACTTGCACAAATCAGCCCACAACACATTAACACACTGACTGCCACATGCACATTGATGGATGTTTCGCTGCCAGGCCAGGCCATGGCATCAGGTGCGAGGCTCTCCTGATGGTGATGATGGGCACTTGACACTCCACATGTTAAGGTATGGTTGATAGCACAGGGAAAAATGTTTCTAAGGACAAGTCAACTTTTGCTGGCTTAAAATGATTATCATGATGAAATTTCCCAGAAGGTTAAAACAAAATGATGAAATTTCCAAAGAGATTAAAACTGTATGTTAATTCCTTGTCCTTCACTGGCTATGGTCGTACCAGATATATCAGACAACTCAGACAAAAGTCTGAATATGCTAATGTTCTTTTCTACTTTCTAAATTCCACAGAGGTTTTCATTAATCCATTGCTGAAGTAGTACTCAATGAAAAGAGAAATGGAGAGGAATAATTAACCATGGCACATATCTTCCTCTTCACAGTGAAACATACACTGTTATGAAACTTGCTGACAGATTAAAACTGTATAATTAACCCGGACTCCAAAGTTGGGCACTTGCCTTTCACACACAGCATTCTTTTCACAACAGCTATCCAGAAAAGAGGGCAGTTGTACTGGACAGAATGATGGAGTGAACTAGCTCTCGCACTATGCTCAGATACTTCAGTAACAGTCTGTAAAATCCAAAGGGTCTAGTCAGTCTGAGACATAGTTTGATAATCAAGCTGTTAACAAGCTGTAAAAATAATTCCTCACCTTCATTCTTACGGAGCATGTTTGGCAAGAGACTCAAACACTCTGACAGTACACAGACTGTGCAACATTTCCTGTGGCCATGCAATTCCCAATAAAAAGACAAATTACATTTTCCAATCTTCTATCTCTAACAAAACACTTTCTTGCCAGCTTTTGTACATCTACACCACGCACACAAATGCGTAAAATGGCAATACATAAAATCACACAACATAATAATACATCTCCTCTCCCCCCCCCCCCCCCCCTCTAACACCACCTTCACTATGTGTCCTCTTTAGAAGCTCCTTATATTACACACTGCACTACATTTCAGAGATAACTCAGTCTAAATCTTGTTCAGTGTCATGAATGAACAGAAAATTGGTTAAGAAAATGGTTTCCTGAAATTAATACTTACCATATTAGTGAGTACACAGTGGGGTTTGAAGAAACATCACTCACAGGACATGGCACCAGTCACTGGCAGCGGTCATTTTTAATGGCAGGACTGAGATCACTGAAGTAAAGATGCGCCATTGCATCATCAGCTGCCATCCGCAGTGCTGGATTGCACACCAAAAGACGCTGTAAGGCAGAAAAATGGGATACTCAGATGCTGAGGAGAAAGAATGAATAAGTTGTGGAGTTATGTTGACATTACAACAAAGTGTAGTAGGAAAATGCATGGACATTGGATTTACCATCAGATTAACTGAGCAAACCCCACAATATTGTATTGAAACAGTTATTCAACTTACACATTGTAAACTGTTGGCAAATCTGTGAGAAGACACAGGAGGAGAAAAAAAAGTTGTGTGCTACACTTAGTCTAAATCTATCAGAAGACACAAGAGGGGAAAAAAGTTGATTGCTATGCTAATTCAAGCTAAATGTGATGTCTTAACAACATCAATCCTACCTCCTACTAAGCAATTTTTCTTTAAATTTGGTTTAGTGGCCATAAATGCCATGGTACAAAGCTGTTAAGTTTGGTAAACAGATGATTGATGTCATATTTTTGTTATTATTAAAGTAGAACTGGCATTTATTGAGGGTGATCTTGCTCCCCTCTTGGATAGTAAGCTCAACTAATTGCTCTGTGTTTTGGAGATATGATTTTATCCATTCATAGTCCGGGCCCCTAATACCTACACGTTCAAGTTTCTGAAGCAAGATGTTGTGATTGATGACATCAAATGCTTTAGAGAGGTGTACAAATATGGCTGAGATATGTTCTTTATTGTCTATTGCATTTAAGGCTTCATTTAGGAATGCAAATATAGCTGTCTCAGTAGATTTAGATTTTCGGAATCCATGTTGAGTATTTGAGAAATAATAATTTTTTATATGAAACTGATTAGTCTTTTATAATAGATTTTTTCAACTATTTTGGAAAACCAGATAAGAGTGAGATTGGTCTGTAGTTTGATACTTCTTTTTTTATCCCTTTCTTGAACAGGGGTTTCACTCTCGCTATCTTCAATTTTTCTGGGAACACCCCTTCTGACAGAGAGCAGTTACAGATGTTGACAAGTGGCCTGGCTATGAGGGGAGCACATTTCTTCAAGATATAGTTAGGGATACTGTCAGTACCAACAGAGAATTTGGGCTTCAGTTCTTTGATTATATTAAGTATTTCCTTTTCATTGGTGGGGTATAGAAAAATAGATTTGTTATTTATAGTACATCTGGATTGATCTATAGGAGTACAGTGTAAATTTTGATTTATAAGATTTTCAGCTATCTGTGTAATGTAGGAATTAAATTTATTTGCAGTTTTGTGGGTTCAGTTATCACAGTTGAGTTCTCCATTAGGCAATTAATGTTATGGAAGTCTATCTGTTCTGCTGCAGTATCTTTCCTGGCAATATTCCACATGGCTTTCATCTTATTGGTGGAATTTTTTATGTATGTGTCATTTGCCATTATTTTTGCTTTTTTGCTTGTTTGACTACATTTTTGAATATCTTTTTTAGGTTTTGTAATAAGAGTCAAATTCTGGTGATGTGAGTTGTTTGGACAATCTCTACAGTAATCTTTTTTTGTTTGAACATACTAGGATCCCAGGAGTAATCCATTTACTTATTTTTTTCCCTTATGTACATTTTCCTCTGGGTTGAAGGGAAGCACAGTTGAAAATAGTAGAAAAAACTGTTAATAAAGTTGTTATATTTTCCATCTGTGTGTTCGCAGTTATAAATCTCTTCCCAGCTTTCTTTCCTCAAGTAATGGAGAAAATGATTTATATTTTCATTACTGTAGTTTCTACTGGTGATTGTTATGCACTGTTTAAGCTGTAGCTCAGTTTCTATACTCAGAGTTTTTGAGCTGTGTCAGCCCCAAAGCCTGTGTTTAGGGTTTCTATTGTATAGTTCACCTGAAGCTATTAATAGGGATGATTGTGATACAGACATTATCTTAGACTTGGACAATGCTTTTGACACTGTTGGCTATAAAATAGTATTGAGCAACCTAGAAGTGCTAGGTATAAGAGTAACACTGAATGAATGGTTTCAGTCTTACTTAAAAAACAGGGTGCAAAAGGCAGAGATTTTTCACAAGTCTGCTGATGATAAATTTTTAACAAAGCAATTGTCAGGCAAGAAATATATAAACACCGGTGGTCCTCAGGATATTGTATTGGGTCTAATCTTGTTCTTAATATATATCAATACTTTCCAGACAGCGTAAGACAGGAACAAAAAGTTCTCTTTGCCTATTACAGCAACATCATAGCCACAGATAAAACATCAGAACTTCTAAAAGGGCAAGCAAATGAAACCCTCAAGGATGTTCACAACTGGTCAGTATGCAATAAATTAAAGTTGAACATTAAGAAAACTAACAGCATGCACTTTAAGCATAGATGATAAATCCATAGATTGTCTAGAAAACACAAAGTTTTTAGGGCTGAACATTGATTGTCATCTAACATGGAGTGAACATACAAAGATACTGGCAAAAAGAATATCACCAGCATGCTATAGATCATAGGCTGTTAGCCTCAGTACGTAACAGTCAATGTTTTGTGGTGTCATACTAAGCATATGTACACTAAATTCTTAGGTATGGGATTCTTTTCTGCGGATTGAAGGCACAAAACATGTACAGAGTTTTTAGACTGTAGAAAAGGACCGTAAGGATAACTGGACATAGTAACTAGGCTCATTTTAAAGAGCTGTTTAAAAATAAAAAAAGGAATCTTTACTATACCATGTGACCAATATATGGCGCATACAATGGAAAATATTAATAAATACTCCACTAATAATTCTGTACATAATCATCAAACAAGAGTTAGTTTGGAGTTACATTTAGCCGGAAAAAAACAAATGAAAGCACTCAAAACAGTATTTTATATTACAGGATAAAACTGTGTAATAAAGTGCCAAAAGAAAAGAAAACTATAACTGAAACACATTTGTTTAAAAAAGCCAGCTAAAATGTACTTAAGAAATAATGCATATCACACAATTAAAGATTACTTCAAGGAACAAGAGTAGTGTATAGTAATAATGGTTTATTGATTTCACACAGATCATGCGTCAAGATGTATAATGCACAATAGTACAGTACATTGAGTTAGTTTTTCAGGTGGACAGTAGCAAAGGGGCACATCTGCATCTTCTCAGTCAAGGATTCATCTGTAGGTGTCTTAGTGTGAGCGAAAGTGAAGAGTACAACTATGTTTTACATAGCAAGTGACCAGAAACGTCCAGGAGTTATCACCACACGTATTCAGTGCATGGACAGTGAAGAAGAAATTAAGTTTTATATCACAAGTTACTTGAAACAATCTGTGGGAAATGAAGATACATTATTCACTAGAGAACTACTGAGTGAGACAGTGCAGCTGTTAGAAAACTGACATTGTAATCAGGAGGATGGAGCTGCTCTATCCAGTCATCCTGATTTTGGTTGTCCGTGGTTTTTCTGGAAAGCTAAGGCAAATACCAGAATGGTTCCTTAATCAAGACCACAGCCAACCACCTGTTCTATCCCCATAGAACACCTATCCTATTCTCTAAAAGTGTTTTATTTATGCTGTGTTATATTTTGGCCCATTTACTGGAATTTTATTAACTTGACATATCCTGTATCACTGCAAAATGATCCCTGGATGAATAAATAAATGTCTGGGATATAAATGGTCTGCAACTTTTTTCGTTGTATAAATGTCTGGGATATAAATGGTCTGCAACTTTTTTCGTTGTAGTTCCCCAGGATCAACTGTTAATGCCTTGTGTTTTCCCATACAACATGTGTGTCAGGAATGGCAAGGAGGCAGGGGGGAGGGGGGAGGGGGGGGGGGGAATTCCCAAAAGTACATTCATGCATTATATGATTTCATGTTACTATGTTTAGGGGCTCCAAATGTGGTATGTGAGGGTTTTATACTATACTGAATTCTCAAAGGTGGACATAATGTACAGATCTGCACTTCTTATGATCTGTATATTGGCACATTCCAAATCTATGGAATAAAGTTCATTTGAGTTGTATGTACATATCTTCATATTCCAATTTTCAAAAACATTTTTTCAACTTCCAATCCTCCTCATATTTTTTCACTGCTCATGTGAGCATTATGGACTAACCTTATGCTCTTCTCAAAAATTTCTTTTCTGCATTTCACATTTCCCTTAATATTATTTCATAAGCAACCAGCTTTTTCAATCAACCAAAAGTATGGGAAGAGCCACTGTACATGATGAAACACATTACACAGTAATAATATAGGCAAGGGAAAAAGGCACTAGTTACTAGAACTGAATTCTCTCTCTCTCTCTCTCTCTCTCTCTCTCTTTCTCTCTCCCTCCCTCCCGCACCCCTCCCCCCTCATTTGGCATTAAGGGAATTTTCTGAAGAAAGAAGAAAGGTTCCAGAAATTGTGAGGTCATAATTTTGTAAACTGAAAGGGTATAACATTACTTTCGAAAAAGATGAACTATTCTATGATTAGTTTAAATAAAATCTGGATTTTTCCATTGTTTTAAAAACTACTACACTATTTCCCGACTAGAGCAAAATTAATACTACATTATGTGAGTGATCACATGTTGAAGTGAAATCTGATAAACTGCTTACCTGTAAAAGGTCCCGACCTTTGGCATTTAACTTCGGCACTACTTGACTAAATGCCATGCTTGGATGATAAATTGGAAATGGTTTATAATCTGGTAGTTGTGTCAGACCACTCCATGTCTCTTCAGTTGGAGTACCTAACAACTTAAAGATTCGTTTCAACTGATCTTCGACATCTGAACCAGGAAAGAGTGGTCTCCCTGCATTCGCCAACTCTGGAAAACACATTGGTGTATCAACAAATAACATAAAAAAATCTGCTGAGCTGCAAAATGTGCACTGAATAAAATTAGTTCAGATAAAGTCAAAGTGTCTGTAGCAATGCACAGAAAAAAATATTTGATCACTCAGTTCCACCTTAGACCGTTACAAAGATGATTCCAGGAGCTAACACATTCAAAAATCCAACAAACATATTACTAAATGACATTGAAATGCTTGTTTATAAATGAGATTAACAGTAGGCCACTGAAATTCATGTGGACTTTTACAGAAATTATTTCCTATCATGCTAAGCAAACTACATAACATCCAGATATTTATGGGTTTCTCATGGTTTTCTTAAATTTAGTATCCTTCAAAAAAGACAAGAGTGATTTCTCTCATCATCCTTGCTTGATCCAAACTTCTGCTCTACCTCTAATAACCTCTTTGTTGACGGGGCATCACAGCCCAGACCCTTCATCCTTATCAAAGCAACAAATACAGCATTTCACAATATGATATGCTTGTGCACAAATCTTGTTACCTGAGATATTCCCAATATCACCATTCTCAAAACAAGAACAGTTTTTATTGATCATGTACACAATTGTCAAGATTACTTGTGTTCTACTAACGTAATTTGGTTAGAAACCACAATAAATAATAATAATAATAATAATAATAATAATTTGATGTTAAATTTAAGTGATGGTCATTTCTATAACAGACAAAATACACTAGCAGACAGCAAATATTTGGTCATGTTGATGGTTGCACATGACAATAAGCCTTGGGCCTGAAATTTCATGAAAGAGAGGAGGAAGAAGATTTCTTGAAAGAGAAGAAGAAGATGAAAAAGATGATGCAGTCAAATCTATTCCAGCTCAGTCTCCTATTTCAGATTTTCTAAGTTTTCTTCAGATGATATGTGAGTAGCAAAATTACATTCATGCTGCCACAGCATTAGCTGCTTCCCCATTATTGGTTCACACCTCAAAATTCTCCACATCTACTGAATCTGCTATTGACAGAACTTGAAAACCAATTACAAAACGAGGGAGGAATGAACAAAGATTAGGGTTTAGCATTCTATGGATAATAAAGTGATTAGAGGCAGAGCACAAACTCAAAACTGAACAAGAGCTGAGAAAGAAACTGAGTGTCTTTTTCAAAGGAAACATCCAAGTATTCACTGTAAATGATTCACCGGAGACTAAGTCTAGATGGTCAGACAAGATTTTGGAACACTACATCTTCTGTAAGCAAATCCAGTATGGCAAATGTTGAATCATCTTGTTCGGTAGAGGTAAAGTGGGTAGATTTACATTATCTTTGCTCTAACCATGAAGGTCAAATGTTAACAATAAAAAACATGCTGTCCAGTTACTTTTAGGCAATAAAGCTAACAGAAAAAATTACTGCACCACAGAATAATCTACAATGACTCAATCATAATGTTTAGAAAGAAATTATAGAAAGAATCCTGGGAAAAAAATTTATACAGCAGACAGTGTAGATCAAAAGTTTAAGTATTTCTTAAATAGATTCCTACATCATTTCTTGCAGTCTTGTTTTCCACAGAAAGAAATTTGTGTAAAACTGAACAAAAGCAAGCCAGGTAAATGTAGCAGGCAAATGTACTCTGTTCAAAACATAAAACATTCTAAGAATAGAGAAGACATTAACAAACAAAAATTGTGCTCCAAATGAAACTGAGACCCACACAGGAGCTACGGCAGAAACTATGATACTTTCAAATCCTTGGCCACTAAATTCAATAATTTCTTCCTCACAGTGACAGAAAATGTCACTGTGCTTCGACTAATAAATAACTGCTTACAAATGCATTAGATGTATATGTGCAGACACTGCATGTACTATCAGCTGACAGTAATTTCGAAAACACAATTCCTTAGGAGATAACAGGATTCATCAGGTCAGTAAAAAGTAGCAATTCTGTTGTCTATGATCGTTTTCTTGCAGAGTATTAAAATCTTGAGCCCACTTAGAGGGACTATTTTTATGCTATCTTTGTAATCATTACATATACTATAAATGCAAAAGTTCTGTATATGTTTGTTACTCCTTTATGCTGAAATGGCAGGACAGATCTGGAAGAAATTTGGAATGGATTTAGCTTATACCACAAATGAACACATATGCTACTTTTAAATGTGTTTAGTACAAGATATTTATTGATTTGAAGCATTCAACGTGAAATTTAGAACAATAATTACTCTTAGAAAGGCTATTTACTTTTTGTCTTTTGAACTGTACCGTATTTGGGGAAATACCTTTATTGTTTAATAGGTCATACGTAATACAATTCAATGTAATGAATACAATGCTTAAACAATCATCAAAGTGTTTGATCCATACTTTCATATAATCCTGTTGCTTTTAGCCACTGAGCATCAGGCTATCTTACAGCTTCTAGACACTTGAAGACTCATGACCATGGTGGCATTTAAATGCTGTATGACAGATGATGTGCCTTTACGTCTAGAATGTGGTAGACTTCTAGTTAGGCAGGATCTGATTAGGATATGCAAGCCTATCCACTGGTAATAGGCACACACATGAGGGCATATGACGTTGTTGCACAAACAAATATAAAATTTGTGCTGCACCAAACTAGAAATTGCTTATTTTCTTTATGTTTGTTCCTCATTTATGATGAAATGTCTGAATGGATTTGGATACATATAGTCTATTTGGATACATATAGTCTATACCCTGAATTAACACATATGTCATCTTTTATTCCAGAAAGAGTTACTGTACCCGTGGGATGGTCAACATGATTACTGCTCCCATGGGATGGGTAACATAACTAAAAGTCTTCCATGAATGGTAACCACCAAATGAATGCATTAAGTTTAGTGTACAGATAACAGCACCCAAAGAATGCATCGGTGGGAAACATCAATAAAAAATTACTGATCACATATTTGGTGGGGTTACAACCTGCCTGTCAATGGATACAGTTATGAAAACAGACACTACTACAGACCCTGTAAGAGTTCCTACATTCATTAGAGCTGTCGGGGACGCCATCGCACTAGTTGGAGCTTAAGGTGGGAGTGCATGTCACACTGATGCATAACCTGGATCCACCAAGACTGTGCAATGGCACCAAGTTACTATCATGGAGCTGAGAAGGTATATCATGCAGGCCACCATCATCATTGGCAGAGCCATAGGAAAGACAAAACTGATAGCATGAATTCCTATCACGCCAACAAACTTGTCTTTTCAGTTCAAATGCTTACAGTTCCCTTTGAAAGTAGCCTTCTTGATCATTATAAATATGAGTCAAGGACAAACATTAAAAGTGGCAGGTATTCACCTAGGCACATCACATTTTTCACATTGACAACTCTGCGCTGACTGCTCACATGTATCAAGAGACAGAAATCTATACGTATTCGCAGAGAACAAGAAATCTTGGAATGTTGTTCACACGGACATTTTATAGTATTTCTCTGGCTCTCCATAAACAATAATACAATTATGATGTTTTCCGCGCTAGCACCTCGGAAACAATCTTGAAATTATTTACTCTCTTTCCTGGTACATTTTGTAATTCACTACTCGAGCACGTAAAAATTTTTACCTTAAGTAAATGTGTGAGCTATGAGGAATGCATACTCCGCCAGCTCATCTCATTGTCTCAAAATTTGCCACTCCCCCTCCCCCCTACCCCTTATGACGCCACACTTTGCTGGACCGTAAGTGGATAACTGTTGCAATGTGCATACATGTGGATTGTGAGTTTCAGCATTAACATTTCTTTATAAAAAATTGTTTAACTGCAGATAACACCATTGGGTGCAATTAGTTCGTCAACAATTTAGGGCATATTTCCTGACACACTTAAATATGCTGCAGTAGCACCCATCTGTAAAACTGGAGATAAGCAAACCACTTCTAATTACAGACTCAGTTCACCTCTTTAGATATTTTCAAACATTTTTTGTAAAGTGGCAGAAAACTGACATATATTTCTGAGTAGAACTTTTTAAGTACTATAAGTTCAGGATTTGTCAAGGATTCTTCACAGAGACCATGATACAAGACCCAAAAAATGAATACCTAGCAGACCAGAACAAGAAAAGTTATCCTATTGGTATATTCTGTGATCTTGCCAATGTCTTCTATTGTGTGGACCAGTTACAAAACAATATTTTAAAATGTTGTGAAAGATGAAAAACAAATGCCAAACAAGCAAATTTTAAGATGTAAACTTCAATTAAAGACACCATTGTAAATCATGAAATAGAAATTTTGGAACTTCCTGAAATTCAGCTCAAAAAGGACGCCATTGTTATTCCTGCATGAATATCAGAGTGTTCCAATGAATTTTTCACAAATATAGTGACATCAGATGTCATATAGCAGACTACCAGAAAAAATAAACTCCTTTAAGTTTGAGCATCTCAAAATTCTGAAATGTTTCAATAATGGACACAGATGTTATTATTTTATGGTTAAAAAACAAAATTCTATCAGCTGGGACAGGATATCCTAAAAGATAATTAAAGTGTGCAAAATAATAAGTCCACACCAGTTGTATTAATAAATCAGTCTTTTGAACAAGGTTGTATCCCAGCTGCGTTGAAACTCTCTACCTCTTTTCTTCAGATTTTATCAAGAGAGTCTGAGAAAGTAGCTACTACTGAGTTACAAAATTTTATGGAAAACATATTTTTTAAAAAAATGCATATGGCTTCCATTAAGCAGAAAATACTGTAGACACCAAATAAAGTATTTCCAAGATTAGCAATTCACTGGACAAAGGTAATAAACTGGCAAGAAATTTCAGAGACATTCAATAGGCCTTCAACTCACTAAACCACACATTGAAAGCACACAAACTAGATGAGCATTAGACTGGGAGAGTGCAGAACAGTCGTCCATGTCATATCCAAGTGAAAGTAAAGAGCAATTGTCTGCTCAACTACAGAAAATTAGACTTCAAAATAGAGGACAGTGACAAGATGTCCCTTAGGGCTATTCCCTTCCGCTCTTTGTTGATGACTTCCCCACCGATGTTAATCATTTCTGTTAGCAGATGATACAGCTGTTTTAACAGAAAATCATTAAGTGGAAGATGTTCCTGATTACGTCATTAATACACTCAATGGCTCAGATCCAAGGATCCAACTGAATGTTTTGACTCTGGGCATCTCAAAAATGCATATGGCATAAATCAAAACCTGACACTTAACCTGTTAGGAAACTAAAATAACCCTTAAAAATAAGGGAATTAGGTCAGGTCAGGAAATTGGAAACAATTGTGAGAAGTTTTAACTTTGATTTCAAGTAATTAGTAGCTTGCCAACCCTCCCAGGAGACACTGCCTTATAGTAAGCACCTTCGGCGGTAGCAAAACTACTAGCATTCACCCAAGTCAGATTGGTCTAGACTGTGGAGTGCGAAGCCAGCTTCCCTAGTGGAGTAAACCTAATACAAATTCTGGTCCTTCAGGTTGGGGATTGAGTGTGGGGCTAATAGCCCCATACTGTTAAAAAAACATCAACGGATATAAATAAAGAACAGTTCTACAAAGACTTGGCAAAAGTATGCTGTGCAGTACCTAAACATGACCTGACACTAGCAGTAGGAGATTTTAATGCAAAAATAGGGAGGAATGAACATCCATATGGAGTTTCTGTAGAACAATCACTACACGAAGAATACAACAAGAATGGATACTTACTATGTCAATTCACAGCAAGAAATAACATGATTATTAAAAGTACCTGCTTCCCACACAAAATGGTCCATCTGGGTACTTGGAAGTCTGTAGTCAATGGAGCAGCCAATCAGATTGGCCATATTTTAGTGACTGACATGTCAGTTATGGATGTACAGAGCTGCAGGGGAGCAAACTGTGACTCAGACCACTCCATGATAAAATCAGTCTTGAGAGAGAAACTGTCACTAACAAATGCCAACAGAATAGGAAAAATGATGAAATGGATTACTGACAAACTGAAAATCCCTGATGAAGTTAAAAAAAGAAAAAAGAAACACTAAGCAGAAAGTTGAGTAATGAAGAGACCACAGTAGAAGTAGACGAAAGGTGGAGCAGGATTGAAAAACCCATTAAAGATGCTGCAGAAGAAATAATAGGAATAAGAAGGAACAGAAGAACCCAGGAATAGTTTGAGAAAGATTGCAAGTGATCAATAAAGGAAAAGAACAGGGCAAGGACAAAAGTGCTACAGAGAAAACCAGTAACACTGTGGAACAATACAGGGTGGACAAAAATTGTGTCATGAAATTTTAACCCTGGATAGCTGGTACCAATAGGAACCAAAATTACTCATGTTGTATAGGTTGACAATGCACAATTTTTAAACTATGGAAACTTGACACCACATGCTCTGATTGGCTGTAGAATTGCCCTGTTGCCAGATGCTCTGGACAACGCATCGCCGCAAATGCTTTGTCTGTTGGAGATTGTGATGTATGTGTGAACCAACAACCATAACCCTGCCTGTCAACTTACAACAGGACAATCCCACGGCCAATTGGAGCATTGAGAGCCAAGTCAGATTAAAGGAAGACACCAAAGCAATTCAAAAGCGGGCTGTTAGATTTGTTATCAGTAGGTTCGATAAACATGTAAGTATTATGGAGATGCTTTGGGTGCTCTGGGAACTCATTTGGGAATCTCTGGAAGGAAGGTGTGTTCTTTTTGAGGAACACTACTGAGAAAATTTAGAGAACTGATATTTGAAATTGTCTGCAGAAGGGCCCTATTGCCGCCAACATGCATTTCACATAAGGAGCACAAATGTAAAATAGAGAAATTACGGCTCATATAGAGGCATACAGACAGTCGCTTTTCCCCTCACTCTATGAATGGAACACAAAGATAAATGATTACCAATGGTGCAATGTACGCTTAGCAGTGCACTGTACAGTGTCTTGTAAAGTATGTAAGTATTTAGATGTGGATCAATGGCGGCAAGCAAGTGTCATCTGCAGCAACACAGGCCAAAGCAGCTATCAATTTCCTGTCTGACCCAGCAGAGACCCTAGTTGGGTCACTATCAAACCCAGAGATCACAACTGTAGACAAAGCACGATTTATTCAGCTGACATACTTAATACAAATTATTTAGTTCATTGAAACTACAAATGGACCTCCAGCACTCTTTTTGGACTTTTGAAGGTGCTCAGGTTTCCACGAAGAAATACAAGAACTGTGTTTCATAATGGCCTAATACCAATCCTCACGAGTCTCACAAGTTGCAACACGGTCACGAATAAAACAGTGACCCAAATATAGAATAAATTTCCTTTACAGCTGCTGACACGATGACTCTTGCATACGCTGTTATTTATATATATCTGGCGATGCTGGTGCTAATTTTGTGTTTAACATGTGACAATGCCACTATAGCTGCAGTACATTAGGACATGCTTTTAGAACAGATCTGAAGATAGTAATTATAGACTGAAACCAGTAGTCTGGTACGGGGCGTTAAACACTAACCACCACCACCACCACCAGTAGTCTGGTGACAAAAAAAAAAAAATTGTGGCCAGAGATATAGAGTAAAGGAAATCTAATCCTATGAGGATGACCATACTTAAGTGGAATTTTCAATGAATTCTGTTCAACATATTGCAGTACCTCACATGGATACTCCATTTCTGTATGAGCAATTAAATGACAGGCCACTGCAGCTTCAATATGTGGAGTAAGAGCTTGAAGACATCCAAGGCCTAATTTATCCAGTGGTATCCTCCAACCCAAAGAAGAAATTAGAATAAAATTATGCAAATCTTGTATCAGGGATCAGATTTAATTTCTTCTTTTTATTCCTTAATTCCAGACTCTCAGAAAAATACAATTTACACCCTTTAATTCAGATGTATATGAATGATTTTAGAACACCATCAGCTGCTTCTGGTTCCCTAAGTATTTTAACCTGCTGTTTCCCCATTGCCTTTAGCTGACAAACAGTCCTCCGATCCTAGTAGAATTGACCCTGTCAAAGTTTTGGGCCCAAATCTAGATAAGAATTTAAACTTAGATGTGCATATTGGATATTCATCAGGTAAATCATGTATCTTTGCATTTCCTATTTGAATACTATCCAGTGCCACTGACATGTACACACAGGAATTTGCATACCACAGTTATTTTGGATCTGTTATAAGGTATAGTATTGCTTTTTGGGGAAGCTTTGGTAATATAACAAATATACTGAAGCTCAATAAAAAAGTCATCACAAAATGTACATTGCTCACCTAAGTGAATCATGTCATCCATTTTTAAAAGCCTGCAACCTCTAAGATGATATAATCATATTTTTTATACAGTGAACCCAAATTATTCGTGGAAAAGCATTCAGATCATTTGTATAGTACAAAAAATAAGTTAGTTTCACAATTCCTGTCCACTGATTAAAATTATTTTCTAAGAATCCCCAACATATGGGAGTGAAACTCTTGAACAGACAAAGATAAGAATATTATTTATGTGATCAAAATATCCACGGGTGTCCTGCCGGTCTATAGTGTCCAACGGGCACAATATTTCAGCGATCAAACATGTCGCCATCACCAGGTGAACTGACAGACTGAGCTCCTGTGAACGTGCCGGCACGGAGATCCGTACGCTATGGCTGCTCAGGGGGAACTGGGTTCGGTCGCAGCGGCGGCCGATTTAAATACCCTCCGCCCGTGGCGCGCTCCCTCCGCCGTCCGCGCCCCGCGGCATCTGAGATGACGTCGGTGTGATGGCTCTGTCCGCCGTGGTTGTCACAACTATACGTTTGCTCGATTCACTCTTGATTAACCCAATCGCTGGTTCCCAAGCCTTGCTAAGATTATAGCCACAGTCACGGTTTATGAGGTCGTCATTGGTGCGAATTTCGATGGCTTCTCTAACAACGCTGTCCCAGTATCTCGACGTCTGTACCAGAATTCTCGTGCGGTCATACTCCAAATACCTGACGGGAATATTAAGTCCTTGTGTGGGTAAATGCCCTCATCACATCCGTAATTCCGTGGATTTTGTTAAAAGCCTTGATAGCTTCAGGTTGGATGAGTCAGATATCATGGTGAGTTTTGACGTCGTTTCCTTGTTTACGAGGGTACCCCTGCGAGAGTCGCTAGAATTGGTCAGAAGTTTGACGAGAATACCACTGAACTTTTTAGGCATGTCTTGACTTCCACGTATTTTCTTTTAATGGAGAATACTACGAACAAACAGAGGGAGTTGTCATGGGTAGCCCACTGTCACCGGTGGTAGCAAATTTGTACATGGAGAACTTCGAGGAGGAAGCCCTGTCGTCATCCGAATGGAAACCTACTTGCTTTTTCCGTTATGTGGACGACACGTTCATCATCTGGCCACATGGTATGGATACACTCCTTGACTTCCTTACACATCTAAACTCCATACACCCCAACATCAAATTCACTATGGAGACTGAAACGGAGGGTAAGTTACCTTTCCTTGACGTCTTGATCAAGAGAAGGGCTGACGGCACCCTAGGTCATGGGGTGTATCGGAAGACAACGCACATTGATCTGTATTTGCACGCAGACAGCTGCCACCACCCTTCACAGAGGAATGGGTTACTTAAAACTCTAGTACATAGGGCGCGCACCATCTCTGACGCAGAGAATCTACCTCAGGAATTGGAATATCTGAGAACCGTATTTCAAAAAAATGGGTACTCAGAGAGGCAGATTCAACGTGCTCTCCCCCAACCACTGCAGCACAACCTGTTGAGATGGATGAAGTCACGAGGGAGGAGGTAGGCACTGCATTTATTCCATACACAGGCGCACTCTCGGGGAAAATCGCCCGCATTCTGAAGAAACACCGGGTCGGAACTGTGTTTTGTCCTCCGAATAAAACTCGTGCACTAGTGTGGGGAGTGCCAAAGACGACCTCGGTTTGAGGAAGGCCGGCGTGTACCAGGTTCCGTGTCAATGTGGCAAGTCGTATATTGGTCAGACGATGCGTACCGTCGAGGATTGATGCCGTGAACACCAGAGGCACACTCGACTGATGTATCCGAGCAAGTCGGCGGTCGCTGAACATTGTTTGTCGGAAAATCACGCTATGGAGTATGACCACACGAGAATTCTGGTACAGACGTCGAGATACTGGGACAGCTTTGTTAGAGAGGCCATTGAAATTCACACCAACGACGACCTCATAAACCGTGACTGTGGCTATGATCTTAGCAAGGCTTGGGAACCAGCGATTGGGTTAATGAAGAGTAAATCGAGCAAACGTATAGTTGTGACGACCACGGCGGACAGAGCCATCACACCGACGTCATCCCAGATGCCGTCGCAATCTGTTCCACCGCGCGATCGTGGCGCGGGGCGCGGACGGCGGAGGAAGCGCGCCGCAGGCAGAGGGTATTTAAATCGGCCGCCGCCGCGACCGAACCCAGTTTCCCCTGAGCAGCCATAGCGTACGGATCTCCGTGCCGGCACGTTCACAGGAGCTCAGTCTGTCAGTTCACCTCATGATGGCGACATGTTTGATCACCGAAATATTGTGCCCGTTGGACACTATAGACTGGCAGTACACCCGTGGATATTTTGATTATCAAATACGCCGGGAGAAACTCAAGAATCACATTATTAATGTGAACCTCTACTGAAAAAGAAGCTATGTGATACTCTGGTACAGAAATGTTCTTACTCAGTGAATCACTTTATGAAGGATGGATCGATAATTTAAGCAGAATGTCACTGATACTTACGTCATTTAAGAATGATTATGCCTTTCAGTGTTCAGTCCGGAGCATAGTCCTCTTTATAAAATTCCTCCACGATCCCCTATTCCGTGCTAACATTGGTGCCTCTTCTGATGTTAAGCCTATTACTTCAAAATTATTCTTAACCAAATCCAGGTACCTTCTCCTTGGCCTACCCCGACTCCTCCTACCCTCTACTGCTGAACCCATGAGTCTCTTGGGTAACCTTGCTTCTCCCATGCGTGTGACATGACCCCACCATCTAAGCCTGTTCGCCCTGACTGCTACACCTATGGAGTTCATTCCCAGTTTTTCTTTGATTTCCTTATTGTGGACACCCTCCTGCCATTGTTCCCATCTACTAGTACCTACAATCACCCTAGCTTCTTTCATATACGTAACCTCAACCTTAATTATAAGGTACCCTGAATCCACCCAGCTTTCGCTCCCATACAACAAAGTTGGTCGAAAGATTGAACAGTGCACAGATAACTTAGTCTTGGTACTGACTTCCTTCTTGCAGAAGAGAGTAGATCATAGCTGAGCAATCACTGCATTACCTTTGCTACACCTCGCTTCCAGTTCTTTCACTATGTTGCCATCCTGTGAGAATATGCATCCTAAGTACTCGAAACTGTCCACCTGTTCTAACTTTGTTCCTCCTATTTGGCACTCAATCCGTTTATATCTCTTTCCCACTGACATTACTTTCGTTTTGGAGATGCTAATCTTCATACCATAGTCCTTACATTTCTGATCTATCTCTGAAATATTACTTTGAAAACTTTCAATCGAATCTGCCATCACAACTAAGTCATCGGCATATGCAAGACTGCTTATTTTGTGTTCACACATCTTAATCTCACCCAGCCAGTCTATTGTTTTCAACATATGATCCATAAATAATATGAACAACAGTGGCGACAGGTTGCAGCCTTGTCTTATCCCTGAAACTACTCTGAACCACGAACTCAATTTACCGTCAACTCTAACTGTTGCCTGACTATCCATGTACAGACCTTTAATTGCTGCTTGCAAAAGTTTGCCTCCTATTCCATAATCTCGTAGAACAGACAATAACTTGCTCCTAGGAACCCGGTCATATGCCTTTTCTAGATCTATAAAGCATAGATACAATTCCCTGTTCCACTCATAACACTTCTCCATTATTTGCCGTAAGCTAAAGATCTGGTCCTGACAACCTCTAAGAGGCCTAAACCCACACTGGTTTTCCTCCAATTGGTCCTCAACTAATACTCGCACTTTCCTTTCAACAACACCTGAGAAGATTTTACCCACAACGCTGATTAAAGAGAGACCTCTGTAGTTGTTACAATCTTTTCTGTTTCCATGTTTAAAGATTGGTGTGATTACTGCTTTTGTCCAGTCTGATGGAATGTGTCCCGATTCCCAGGCCATTTCAATTATCCTGTGTAGCCATTTAAGACCTGACATTCCACTGTGTTTGATGAGTTCCGACTTAATTTCATCCACCCCAGCTGCTTTATTGCACTGCAATCTATTGATCATTTTCTCCACTTCCTCAAATGTGATCCTGTTTCCATCCTCATTCCTATCCCATTCTACCTCGAAATCTGAAACATTACTGATCGTATTTTCACCTACATTGAGCAACTCTTCAAAATATTCCCTCCATCTGCCCAAGGCATCCACAGGATTCACCAGCAGTTTTCCTGACCTGTCCAAAATACTTGTCATTTCCTTCTTACCTCCCTTTCGAAGACTGCTAATTACACTCCAGAATGGTTTTCCAGCAGCTTGACCCAAAGTCTCCAACCTGTTTCCAAAGTCTTCCCAAGATTTCTTCTTGGATGCTGCAATTATCTGTTTGTCTTTGTTTCTTTCTTCAACATAACTTTCTCTGTCTACCTGAGTTCTAGTATGTAGCCATTTTTGATACGCCTTCTTTTTCCTTTTACAGGCTGCCTTGACTGTGTCATTCCACCAAGCTGTTTGCTTCATCCTACCTTTACACACTACTGTTCCAAGACATTCTTTAGCCACTTCTAGTACTGTGTCCCTGTACCTTGTCCATTCCTTTTCCAATGACTGTAACTGACTACATTCAACTAACTGGTACCTTTCTGAGATCGCTGTCATGTACTTGTGCCTGATTTCCTTAACCTGTAGTTTCTCCACTCTTATCCTCCTACATATGGACCTGACCTCCTGCGCTTTCGGCCTCACAATACCAATTTTGCTACAGATTAAATAATGATCAGTGTCATCAAAGAATCCCCTGAATACACGTGTGTCCCTCACAGCCTTCCTGAATTCCTGATCTGTTGTTATATAGTCAATGACAGATCTGGTTCCCCTGCCTTCCCAAGTATACTGGTGAATGTTCTTATGTTTAAAAAAGGAGTTTGTGATTACTAAGCCCATACTGGCACAGAAATCCAAGAGTTGTTTCCCGTTCCTGTTGGCCTCCATATCCTCTCCAAATTTACCCATAATCTTTTCATACCCTTCCGTTTGATTTCCAGTCCTGGCATTAAAATCACCCATGAGCATAACACTGTCCTTGTCCTTTATTCTAACAACTACATCACTGAGTGTCTCATAAAAACTATCCATCTTATCTTGATCTGTCCCTTCACAATGCAAATATACTGACATAATCCTAATTTTCTTGCTTGACACTGTCAAATCTATCCATACCTTATTGCAACTACGCTGGGTTCCATTTCTTTCCTGATGTAAAGCTCTACACCCCACTGTGCTATTCCTGCTTTGACTCCTGACAGATAGAACTTGTATTCTCCCACTTCCTCTTCGTTCTCACCCCTTACCCAAATGTCACTAACTGCTAAAACATCCAGCCACATCTTACTTGCAGCCTCTGCTAGCTCTACCTTCTTCCCAGAGTAGCCCCCATTGATATTAATAGCTCCCCATCTCATTACCATTTGTTTGCCGAGTTGTATCTTAGGAGTCCATGGTTTGTCAGTTTGAGGTGGTACTCCGTCACCTCCAAAGGTCCGAGGCATTTTGCTCTTACGTCTTATTATGGAAATACAATGGTTCATTCTCAGGATAAAATCTTAATTTTAGAATGCTGTTCTGCCTCACTTCATACAAATCAATTATATTATCAATTTTTGGTGTGTTTTCTGTGCCTTAATAAGATGATTAATAAGCATCTGTTATGAGATGCATAAACAGTTATTCACAATTCATACGATTATACGTGGTACATGAAAATCTTAAGGCATTAATTACATTCCTCTTGGATGGATGTAGCCTTACCTTCATTATGGAAAGCAGTGTGTCACAGTTACAGACTCTTGCACAGGAATAAGACTGGCCTCAGAATAAGAGACCATAACATAAGGAGTCCCCCAAGGATCAATACTGAGTCTGGTCTTATTTTTAAAAAATGATCTTCCAATGACTTTAAAGAGCAGATCAAAAATTTCATGATTGCTGATGACACAGGCATACTAACCATGGTTTAAACTCAGTTTCACCAGACAGTGCTAAGGTTATCCAAGCAGGCTATGTTTATCACGCTGACTTTGCCTTCTTTTATTAGTTAAGAGTGGGATCATGTACCTTGTGCAAAGATATTTAACAAGTTCCCCGCTCACACAAAGCATTAAATGGGAATTTCAAGTTATTCTGAGTAAAGTGCTTACCAGCAAAGATGCAGCCTGCAGACCACATGTCAATAGACGTAGTGTACAGTTTGGCACCAAACAGAACATCAGGAGGTCTATACCACAATGTCACAACTTCTGCTGAGTAGCATTTGACAGGGATACCAAAAGCTCGAGCAAGACCAAAATCTGCCAATTTTAATTCACCATTCTGGGGAAGGAATACAAGACAGTAAAACATTCTTGTACAGTTATTTCAAAACATTTGAATTACATCACACAACAATTAATAATATTTTACTAATGGCACAAATTATGGAACAAATTATTCCAAAGCCATAAGAATCTATCACCAATCAATTAATGTACAAAATAAAGTAATTGTACATTTCTTGATTGTCACATTACATAACATTCTAGCCTTGTGTGGCAGGATACAGACCACATTTACGTAATGCATGCCCTAAATTAATTGAACATCAGTGAGCAGCCAAAAAATCAGTAAGGCAAATGAAATTGAATGTTCCCTTCAGCATTTTGTCTCCTACATCCTGACTGACTGCAAAAATAAATCCAACATGATTTACATCCAGTGAAAGACAATAATCAGAAAGCCAGCCGGAACACAAGTGTAATGAATGCTGATGTAGTACAGGGTTTGAAATTTCTTAAAACTTTGGAGCTCTTTCTTTGTCTTTCATTACATAGGCTACAGGTTGTTCCAAGAATCTTTACCTATTTAAATATGCACGTCACTTAATCTAACAGAACGCGAAGAATGACTATGTAGTAATGCTTCTCAAGTAAAATTCCATAACTGATGCTACATGAATTATACAACATAATGAAATGTGTCACAATTTTGGTTACTTAACATTAAAGTGACAACAAGCCAAAAGCAGATTAGTTACCAGTCTTCTTGATTAGTTGTTAGATACTCCCAGTTTTCAATAATGACCCAGCATTTCTCCATATTACATTTCAGAGTATCCTTTTATCTTTTATGTTGTCAACTGCGCATACGGTGCCCAGCCATATATACAGCAGGCATGATTTACTTGGGAAGATGTTACTTTATCAAAACTGATATTCAATTATTGTCACCTCAATTCTTGTAGCATTGGCTTCTTCAAGGGCACTAGTTTGGATATGCCAGTCTTGTCATTTTATTCTCAGGTTTCTGCTCAGACAGCACTGATGTTATTTCTCCAAGCTAACTGCACACATCCTGTCACCCAAGTTTTACAGGTATAAGTTAAGGTTCATATTAACACAGACTGTTACACATTCAGAGTAGGTGCAATGCTGATGTTATGATTCCTGAAAACCCTTTGCTGTAAGTGAGCGAGGGTTGTGAGAGTATATACACGGCAATGGATTTCCGTATCAGTTTGTACTTTTCCACAAGTGAATGGAGATATAGGTAAAATGTTTTATGTCCTGCAGAAAATTGCCACTGATGTTACGAAATAATAAACTGATTAGACAGTATACAAATGTTGATACAGTATGTGTGTGTCTGTCTGCTGTTGAAATAAAATTCAGTGGTTTTATAAGCTTTGTTATGAGGAGTGGAAGGGCTTGCTTATCATATACCAAGCACGTGAAAATGTTACCGTCTTAGGTTACAGGAGCTGTATAATGATTGTTGAAAATATGGTTTTCCTTGCCCTTAATCTTTTAAGGTTTAAATAACCCTCCATCAGTCCTGTGCTCCATTTCTTACTCCAAGTGGTTATTCTGCTTTGAGAAGCTTAATGACTGCAGGCAATTATACATCTGTGTGTAACTCCTATAACTGTTCCAAATTGTTCTCCTTGTTCTCTACTAGAGTTAATAGAGAGAATAATGCCTTCCATGTTGGCATGCAGCAATTAAAAGTCTCTCAACACATTTTTTATATGGAGTGCATCTCCCTTAACTGAGTTAATGGCCTTGACCAGATCTATAAAAGGCCATGTGCAATGGCCAGTTTTATTCACTGGACTTCTCTTGCAACTGAGAGCAGAAAAATTTCAAAATACTGACTACAATCACCCCTATTTTCCTTTTTGAAGACGATGATAATTACTACATCTTTGAAGTTCTGATGCTCACACCTTAGTAGTGAGCAAATCTGTATGCACACATAAGGTAGTTGCACTTTTTTAAGAGATATCTGTTGTTGTTGTGGTCTTCGGTCCACAGACTGGTTTGATGCAGCTCTCCATGCTACTCTATCCTGTGCAAGCTGCTTCATCTCCCAGTACCTACTGCAACCTACACGTTTCTGAATCACCTTAGTGTATTCATCTCTTGGTCTCCCTCTACAATTTTTACCACCCTCCGCACTGCCCTGGTGATCCCTTGATGCCTCAGAACATGTCCTACCAACCGATCCCTTCTTCTAGTCAAGGCGTGCCACATATTTCTCGTCTCCCTAATTTTGTTCAGTACCTCCTCATTAGTTATGTGATCTACCCATCTAATCTTCAGCATTCTTCTGTAGCACCACATTTCGTAAGCTTATGTTCTCCTCTTGTCAAAACTACTTATCATCCATATTTCACTTCCATACATGGCTACACTCCATACAAATACTTTCAGAAACAACTTTGTGACACTTGAATCTATACTCGATGTTAACAAATTTCTCTTCTTCAGAAATGATTTCCTTGCCATTGCTAGTCTACATTTTATATCCTCTCTACTTCAACCATCATCAGTTATTTTGCTCCCCAAATAGCAAAACGCTTTTATTTCTTTAAGTGTATCATTTCCTAATCTAATTCCCCCAGCATCACCCGATTTAATTGAACTACGTTTCATTATCCTCATTTTACTTTTGCTGATCTTCATCTTATATCCTCCTTTCAAGACACTGTCCATTCCATTCAACTGCTCTTCCAGGTCCCTTGCTGTCTCTGACAAAATTACAATGTCATGGACAAACCTCAAAGTTTTTATTGCTTCTCCGTAGATTTTAATTCCTACTCCAAATTTTTGTTGTGTTTCCTTTACTGCTTGCTTAATACCAATTGAATAACATCAGGCTACAACCCTGTCTCACTACCTTCCCAACCACTGCTTCCCTTTCATGTCCCTCGACTCTTGTAACTGCCATCTGGTTTCTGTACAAATTGTATATAGCATTTCGCTCTCTGTATTTTACCCCTACCACCTTCAGAATTTGAAATAGAGTATTCCAGTCAACACTGTCAAAAGCTTTCTTTAAGTCTGCAAATGCTAAAATGTAGGTTTGCCTTTCCTTAATCTTTCTTCTAAGATAAGTCGTAGGGTCAGTAATGCCTCATGTGTTCCAACATTTCTATGAAATCCAAACTGATCTTCCCCAAGGTTGGCTTCTACCAGTTTTTCCATTTGTCTATAAACAATTTGTGTTAGTATTTTGCACCCGTGACTTATTAAACTGATAGTTTGGTAATTTTCAAACATGTCAACCCCTGCTTTCCTTGGGACTAGAATTATTATATTCTTCTTGAAGTCTGAGGGAATTTCGCCTGTCTCATACATCTTGCTGACCAGATGGTAGAGTTTTGTCAGGACTGGCTCTCCCAAGGCTGTCAGTAGTTCTATTGGAATGTTGTTTACTCCCGGGGCCTAGTTTCTTTCAGTGGTCTGTCAAATTTCTCACGTAGCATCATATCTCCCATTTCATCTCCAGCTAAATCCTCTCCAATTTCCATAATATTGTCCTCAAGTACATCGCCCCGGTATAGACCCTCTATATACTCATTCCACCTTTCTGCTTTCCCTTCTTTGCTTAGAACTGGGTTTCCATCTGAGCTCTTGATATTCATGCAAGTGGTTCTCTTTTCTCCAAAGGTCTCTTTAATTTTCCTGTAGGCAGTATCTATCTTACCCCTCTTGAGATAAGCCTCTACATCCTTACATTTGTCCTCTAGCCATCCATGCTTAGCCATTTTGCACTTCCTGTCGATCTCATTTTTGAGACGTTTGTATTCCTTTTTGCCTACTTCACTTATTGCATTTTTGTATTTTCTCCTTCCATCAAGGAAATTCACTATCTCTTCTGTTATCCAAGGATTTCAACTAGCCACCGTCTTTTTACCTACTTGATACTCTGCTGCCTTCACTATTTCATTCCTCAAAGCTACCCATTCTTCTTCTACTGTATTTCTTTCCCCCATTCCTGTCAATTGTTCCCTTATGCTCTCCCTGAAACTCTGTACAACATCTGGTTCTTTTATTTTATCCAGGTCCCATCTCCTTAAATTCCCACCTTTTTGCAGGTTCTTCAGTTTTAAACTACAGTTCATAACCAATAGATTGTGGTCAGAGTCTACATCTGCCTCTGGAAATGTCTTACAATTTCAAATCTGGTTCCTAAATCTCTGTCTTACCATTATATCATCTATCTGAAACCTTTTAGAATTGCCAGGGTCCTTCCATGTATACAACCTTCTTTCATATTTCTTGAACCAAGTGCTAGCTATGATTAAGTTATGGGCTGTGCAAAATTCTAGCAGACGGCTTCCTCTTTCATTCGTTACCCCCATTCTATGTTCAGCTACTACTTTTCCTTCGCTCCCTTTCCCTGCTACTGGATTCCAGTCCCCCATGACTATTAAGTTTTCATCTCCCTGTAACTATCTGAATAATTTCTTTTATCGCATCATACATTTCTTCAATCTCTTCATCATCTTCATAGCTATTTGACATATAAATTTGTACTCCCATGGTAGGCGTGGCCTTTGTGTCTATCTTGGCTACAATAATGTGTACACTAAGCTGTTTGTAGTAGCTTATCCATGCTCAATTTTTTTTATTCATTATTAAAGCTACTCTTGCATTATCCCTATTTAATTTAGTATTTATAACCTTGTATTCACCTTGCCAGAAGTCTTGTTCCTCCTGCCACTGAACTTCACTAATTCCCACTATATCTAACCTATCCATTTCCCTTTTTAAATTTTTTAACCTACCTGCCCGATTAAGGGATCTCACATTCCACACGCCGATCCGTAGAATGCCAGTTTTCTTTCTCCTGATAACGGCGTCCTCCTGAGTAGTTCCTGCCCAGAGATCCGAAAGGGGGAATATTTTACCCAAGAGGACACCATCATCATTTAACCATACTGTAACGCTGCATGCCCTCGGGAAAAATTATGGCTGTGGTTTCCCCTTGCCTTCAGCCGTTTGCAGTACCAGCTCAGCAAGGTCATTCTGGTTAGTGTTACAAGGCCAGATCAGTCATTCATCCAGACTGTTGCCCCTGCAACTGCTGAAAAGGCTGCTGCCCCTCTTCAGGAACCACACATTTGCCTAGCTTCTCAAAAGATATCCCTCCATTACTGTTGCACCTACAGTACTGCTATCTGTATTACTGAGACACACAAGCCTCCCCACCAATAGTGAGATCAATGGTTCACTGGGGGAGGCGGGTGAAGATATCTGTAAGAATTCCATTCTTGAAAATGTTTCTTCCACTCACCTTTTACAGAGCAGCTGTCTTTCAGAAAAGTACCACCATCCCTAGATCTTATGGGGTTGAGGCTTTGAGTACATGGACTGTACTCTGTCTTGGCAGCACTGAAAGAAGTTTGTATGGTTTAGTTTCAACCGAATGTTCCTTTTCTCAGGATTTAAGCATCCATCAGTGGTTCGACCGATTCAAAAATGGCAGCGGAGAGTGACCAGCGTTCTGGCAGGTTCCAAACAGCTCAGAGTGCAACTGTTGTAGAGAGGGTGCAAAATTTGGTGATGGCAGATCGTTGTTTGACAGTGCGGGAGATTGCCCAAGAAGGTGGAGTGAGTAAAGATTCTGCACATGCAATTTTTCGTGATGATTTGAACATGCACCAAGTGGCTGTGAAATTTGTGCCCAAGTTGTCACCGGATCAACAAGACCTCCGTTTTGACACTGCACAGGACCTTCTGGAAACCACCAATACTGAGCCTCTGTGCCTGAACACGATGATAACTGGAGATGAATCATGGGTGTATGGTTAGAGCCCAGAAACAAAAAGACAGTCGTCACAATGGAAGCATCCCGAGCCTCAAAGGCTGAAGAAAATGCGGCAGGTGCAAAGCAAAATCAAGGTGATGCTGACTATCCTCTTTGATGTCCGTGGGATTGTGCATAATGAAAACACATTGCAAGGACAAACAGTGACAAAGGTGTACTATCAAGATGATCTCCGGCAACTCCTTTGGCACAAAAGACCAGACACGTGGACGGCCACTAAAACTGTGAAAGCAGTGTTGTACCACTGCAACAAATCTAACCTAAAAAAACAGACTTACAAACATTCACAGCCACTGTAAGTACATGGCATCACACGTTATACTACATATCCCAGCACAGAAATATGAAGGATGATTTCTACATATAACTGAGCAATAGAGTTTATATTTACAAAACTAAATAGAAAGTTTTCCTTGTAGCACACTCCTTTTATTCTGTACATAAGTATCTAACAATAGTATTGCACATATTATTTGTAGTATATACTGTGTTAAATTATTTCTGTGTTTCTTTTTTATTCTTACTATCTTCTTTTTTTAATTTTAAAAATTTCTTCCAGTCCTCCAAATTATATAGGGTCTCATCTTACAATCAAATAGCTTTGCTCACACAGTTATGTGTAACCTGATGATTAATTGAACTGAACATAAGTTAAGCTCAACAATTAGAAGCATTCAAAACTACCTTTCTGAACAAAAGTTTGATGTAACATGATTGTGATTATGGTTACATGGAACAATCATAGTGTTAAAATTAATTTAAGGCAAAAGTTTTCAATGTTGATTCACCAATTTCCTGATCTGCCATAATAAAACAGACTTTGGAACAAACTTTATTAGTGAAACATTCCTAGTAATGTAGGATTGTGCCACGTGGGTGCCAATTGCTGCTGTACTTCAGATTTGTTTCTATGTGATGCCTTCAAAGGAGAAGCAATTGTGAGTGAGGATACAATTAGTCATGGCAACCAGGAAGGAGGTTACACACCTGGAGTCAGTCAGGTATTATAGTGACGGGCAGAGTGCCGTGTTGTACAGGAACAGGAACTCTTTTCTGTAGGGGGGTAAGCGTTGCCTCCTCTGCAGCCAGAGATAGTGGTGTGGGGGAGGGAGGGGGGAGGGGTGGGGTTTCTACTTCAGAAGAAGGTGCTTTGGCCAAAAGCTTAAATATATAGTAATCTTTTTGTTGAGCCTGTCTGTGACTCAATGACTCCTCTATATGGTTAGAAGCAATCTATCATTTTAATAATACTGTCATTATTCCATCTTGGATTTTCCATTATTTAGCTTATAGAATCAGTATACAAAATTGCTATCCTGAGTGAAAGTGAAGAAGAATTACATGACCTGCTAAATGAGATGAACAGTCTAACGAGTACAGATATGGATTGAGAGTAAATCAAAGAAAGACCAAAGTAATGAGAAGCAGCCGAAATGAGAACAGCGAGAATCTTAACATCTGGATCTATGGTCACGAAGTATATTAAGTTAAGGAATTCTGCTACCTAGGCAGCAAAATAACCAATGACAGACAGAGCAAGGAGAATGTCAAAGGCAGACTAGCACTGGCACAAAGGGCATTCCTGACCAAAAGAAGTCTACTAATATCAAATGCGGGCCTTAATTTGAGGAAGAAATTCCTGAGAATGTATGTTTGGAGCAACTGATTGTATGGTAGCTCAACGTGGACTGTCGGAAAACTGGAACAGAAGAGAATCTAAGCATTTGATATGTGGTGCTACAGACAAATGTCGAAAATTAGGTGGACTGATAAGGTAAGTAATGAGGTGGTTCTGTGCAGAAACGGAGAGGAAAGGAATACGTGGAAAAGGCTGACAAGGAGAAGGGACAGGATGACAGAACATCTGTTAAGACATCATGGAGTAACTTCCATGGTACTAGAGGGAGCTGTAGAGGGTAAAAACTGAACAGGAAGTCAGAGATTTGAATACATCCAGCAAATAATTGAGGATGTATCTTGCAAGTGCTACTCTGATCTGAGATGAAGAATTTGGCACAGGAGAGGAATTCATGACAGGCTGTATCAAACCATCATGTTAAAAATGAGTGGTAAGGAGAGTACAAAATAATTACAAGCATTTTAACCCAGTTGCTGCAAGAATTAATCAGGCATGTTAAGAACATCTATGAAAAACATCTTCAAGTGTAACCAAAGTTACTATTTATTATCTGGCTAACTCATTCCACATATGGCTTATATAAGGAGAGTGAATTAATATCTTATATTCATCTCAAGTTTTACTTAAAGAAAGCCTTCTGTAACCATTATCATCTACAATATTAAGTAAATACACTACCATGATGAAGTTGAGTCATTCACACAAAGCATGTGCTATTTCACAAGAGTTAGGTTTCTTGGGGGAAGAAATCAAACAGTGAGGTCATCAGTCTCATCATATTAGGGATGGATGGGGAAGGAAGTCAGCCATGCCCTTTCAAAGGAGTCATCCCAGCATTTGAATGCACCATGAGGAAATTGAAACAAGAGTCACAAAAATTTACTATAATGAAACTATTCCATAATATGAGGTTAGTGGAGCAGCAAGCAAAATATGACAGGGCACATCAAACTCATATAACATTGCAACATACATTATTTGCATTTTTTCACACAAGTATAAACTGTTTGATGTTGGAATTGAATTAAAACCTCATTTTCATGACGTGAATGCTTCACATTGATAAGTATTCAACAGTGCTTGCGACAAAAGCCATACAAACCTTGTTAATAAGTAAATTTTGTGGCTTGAGATCTCTGTGGAGAACGTTATGGCTGTGACAAAAGGCGAGGCCTCGCAGCAGTTGATACCTACATAAGAAAATTAAAATGTTGCTACATTTAGTCAAAAGCCAAATTCACTGGTACAATATAAACCATGATTTACTGGTATTATATAGCCTCACAAAATGTAGAGGTTATTTATCATCAGTTAGGTAAAGCCATAAGGCGCAAATCTCATAAATCTTTGTAAGTGAAGCAATTGCGTGTACTTACATGAAAGATTTCACTACATCTGGATCTATTTCCCCATTTAAGCTATCAAAATATTTCTTTAAATCTTGATCACAATGTTCAAAAACCAACGTTAGTTTTTTATCGCTGTGGAGCACATCATACAACCGTACAATATTCTTGTGTTTTAGTTCTTTTAAGAGGCATATCTCACGTAACGCCGATGACGGTACACCCTAATCAATGACAACAATATTAATATTCATAACTGCATAGCACTATACTGGCTTGATACAGTTCCGACGTTCTCTCAGCAGAAAACAATTCAAGAAAATACTTGCCTCATCATCATCGTCTAAACGCACTCTCTTTAAAGCGACAATTTCATGCGTTTCGCGATTTTTTGCTTTAAATACAGTTCCGTAAGTACCTGTAACAAAAGATTAAATCTCAAGAGTGTAAACAAAAACACTGTATGACGATGTCAATGCCGATAATCACGTTTTTCGACAAGGAAGATTTCCAGTTTAACAGAATCTCCCGAACACTATCTACTGGAAAAAATTATGCTCTTGCCTTCGCCAATTTTCTCTAATTTCTCATATTTTTGCATATTCAACACTGACAGCTATCAACACCTCACAGTGCTACCAACCTTTCCGTACATAAACAAAACTAACCTTGAATTTAACAACGCCATCTGCTCAGATATTACCAACCACTGAAACAAAATCAAGAGCTGAACTGCCAGTCAATCAAAATGTGTTTCGTTTCGATAAGTATAAAATTGTGCAGATAATATTTTTCCTGATCGCAGATCACATTACAGTTAGAAGGAACTACAGTAAAGTGTACAAGCAGATTTAAGAATTGATGGAATGTAATTTCTTCTGAAGCCAAGATCATAAATATAGCTTATTTTACGACGATCCTTTTCAACAGCAGCTTGGTATCATCACTTCATGTACGAGCTTAACGGAGTATAAACGACATTACTATTAGATTTCAAACCTTCGGAAACTTAAAGTGCAAAGATATCTACCACATTCCGGGAACGTGTTCTACTCGTAATACAGCGTAAGCACATTCATTTATCAATGACAAAATATGAAAATAAAACATAGACATAATGCCAAATGTGCTCTCTGAAGTGAAATGGCACAGCCGTAAAATGTAACGAGGTAAACATAAAGGTACGAGCTGAACAGATACGCAGCTCGGGATAGAGCGTGCACTTGGAGAAATTGTCAAGAAGTGGCCCTCGTATATCAACACATCGTTTAATTTACACACAACAAATTAACGCATAACATATTCTGCGAATCGTGAATTCACAAAAGGAATTTTTGTGTCACAAATTTACAGGCATCAGCATGGAATACTATCGACAGGAGCTGCAGTATCTGTTGTACGGTACTTTGAAACAAAACAATGTTATTAACGAGTTTCTGACATCTTAGCATAATGAGGTTACAATGAAATTCAGGCCATTAGCTGCTAACAGGCGTTGATAAATTATATCAACAGGGACAGTTGAAAATGTGTGCCCCGACCGGGACTCGAACCTGGGATCTCCTGTTTACATGGCAGATGCTCTATCCGATTTTTCCTTTTCTTTGGGGGGGGGGGGATGTTGATCTCATTTTGTTCTATATTATTCATTGAATTTGCTCGAAGCGGACGTTCAATGACATCCATTCAGGTTGTTCATTGGTCCGTTCACTCAGTTTTTTACTACAGAGAGCAGCTACCCCTCTGGCCGAACACGCCGAACTGCCGTACAGGATGACTAAGCCATCGAGGACACAGAAGATAGTGCGACTGCAGAGACTTATCTCCAGCATGCTCCCTGTGAGACCCACATTTCCAACTTGCTTTTTTTTATCTTTATTGTAATTTCATTCCCCTGCCCCACATGGGCAGGGGAGGACTGGCAGTGGCACAGTCCATTGCTCTTCAGCCATACGGCTTTATAAAATACAGAAAGGGGGATTCTTACACAAAAAGGGGGACATAAAAAAACACTGGAAATGGAGATGAGGAGAGTTAAAATACGCACTAATATGGGGACATGCACTGGGGGACAGTTAAAAGTCGACATAAAGTTAGAAGAACACAACTGGTAATTTGAAGTGCACTTAAAAAAACACTCAAGGCAAAAACAAAAGGCGACTACAGTATAAGAAGCACATGAACAATCATGCACTATATACAGGTGGTGCACACAACTAAAACCACATTACTAGATGACACTGAATAACGGCACAAAGCATAACACTGAAGCAGAACACTTGATATTGAATAAAAACCTAGGAGGATCTGCCGGGAAGGAGGGGAGCAGGGGAGAAGAGAAAAGGAGGCCAGAAGGAGGGGAGAGAAAGAGGATGAGGGGGGGCGCTGAAGGAGGGCTGAGGAGGGAAGGGACGGGAAAGGAAAACAGACGAGGAGGGGAGAGGGAAAAGGGGGCCCTGGCGAGGGGTAGGGGGGACAAGGCCAGGTTACAGTTGGAAGGAAGGGTAGATGTTATGGTGAAGTTCAACATCTGGGAGGGGTAGGTGCAGGGAATTGCCCTGATGAAGGAGATGGAAGCTGTGGAGGTGGAAAGAGGGAGGGATACAACGATAGAGGCACAGCAACAGGGGGGTGGGGGGGGGTGGAAAGGAATGAGGAAACCAGAGGGTGGGGGAGATCAAGCCTGCGGACAGTGTAAAGTCTGCAGAGATGTTGGAGGAAAAGGAGGAGGTGGGGGAAGGGGATGAGGTCATACAGGAGTTGTGTGGGGGAAGGAAGGCAGATACGGAAAGCAAGGCGGAGCATGTGGCGTTTGAGGATTAGAGGGTCTTGTAAAAGCTGGGGGGACGGGTGGAGGGGGGCCCGAGATCCAGGCAACACTGGCATAACAGAGGAATCCAACTTGCTATCCACGCACTACATTTGTAGTGCCCCTTTCCACTGTACTCATTACTCGCGGCAGTCAATCTACCGGTTCCTGTAACAGTTTGAGCATTGTGTGTGCATCCGCACTGAAGAAGATCATTGGCCAATAAGCCTTATCTACATGAAGATGGTATCTGTTCCTTCAGACATGTCCGAAATAACAGATACCATCTTCATATATCTTTGCATAATGTCCTAACTACATTGATTTATTGGTATACCAGCGCCACCTGAAGATAGTTGCGGTAAGTGTATGCTCTACTGTGGTCTGCTAGTCAGTTTAGTTGCTACCTTGACATTGTCGGTTTATGACGTAACATTTTACATCTATGCTGTTTCACTTGGATCTATGTGAATTTTAAATTTTCATTTTTTTAATTATTGATGAATCAATGTGCTTATGCTGCGTTATGAGTGGAATGTGTTCCCACTATGTGATTGATATCTAAGTGCTTTAAATTTCTCAAGGGAACTGCTGCCCATTTATGTAACCGACCTAACACTGTCAGCTCGTGTTCTACAATAAACGAATCGAGCTGGATGGCCCCATTCAACGAACATCCACACCCATTGCTCTCTTGCGTGAGACTAATCAAACCACAATTTAAAATTCACCAATTATTGCATCTGTTTTAGAGACCAAATGGACAACAACGGTGGTGGTGGAACTGCAATCATCGTACAGAAGCACACTGAACACACGAAGATCGAGCTCCCTACAGCTGAGAGAGTACAGGCCACGATCGTCAGGGTAAGTTCAACAGAACTCACAGGGCACTGATTCGCTCTACAACAAGCCTGTAAACATCAGCACACGCGATATCAGCACTTTGCTCAACGTAGCACCGCGAGTAATCGCCGCTGGAGATTTTCACAACAAAACACTCCGATTGGAATTCCCAAAGCCGAACTTCCAACGGCAAAAAACTATACGAACATGCATTAGCCCGAAACTACATCACACTGGCAGCAGTTGAACTGACGTATATTTCTTGCCAAAGGAATCAGAGTCCAGGCATGTTAGACATGCCCTCATCGAGGGAATAACTCGCAACCCTGAGGCTCTAAACGATCTGCCCTGCAACTACACACATGTTATACTTCACATGAAAGAAGTAATGCAGAACAATGAACCACGCAGAATGCTGAACTATAGGGGCGCGAATTGGGCTCTGCACGAATCACGCAACCAGAATAAATCGATGAAGCGGTTGAAGCTCTCATCACTGCAGTCCAGAGAGTAATAGTTGACGCAATTCCACTTAATTCACCACAACACCAGTCAGCGGTTCTGTGCCAGGAGATTGTGGACTTTGTCTCACTGAGAAGCCATCTCAAGAGATACTGGCGGAATACCAGGAGCCCGCTGTATAAACTGCACATTAACAAGCTCCATGGCGTCATACGGAACAAAATACAAACATTTAAAACCACACAATGGGCCCAAAAACTCGATGGGCTGGATACCACGCATCCTGGAGCGTGGCATCTATCCTGACACTTCACCAAGGAAAAACGCTACACAGCAATTTTACAGGGTTTGGACGGCCCAGCATACCCGACTGAGGAGAAAGCGGAGCTTATGGCCAGCATACCAGAAGCAACTTTCACATTTCACAAAGAATCTGGTACCTTCTGACACAGCGTTTGCACTTGAGACTGACCAAGCGGTTACACGTCTTGTAGCCCACGCAGCGTGCACTAAAACCAGACACACGAGTACATATGAAATCACCTGGACAACTGTGCATTCCTCGTCTAGGAAAGCCTCTGGTCACAATGGCATTCAGAACTGTGTCCTCCAGAAGTTCAAAGCTAAAGTTATCGAAAACTTTTCACACGTCACAAATGCAATTCTACAACACCAACACTTCCCTGTCTATTGGAAGGCAGCCACAGTCCTGAAATTCGGAAAGCCAGGGAAAGACCACCCCTCCCGCAAAATTACCTCTCCTTCAGCCTGTTGAGCACGTGCAGAAAGGTTACCGAGAAGGTAATACTAAAACGCTTCACTCGGTATTTTATAGACAATAACACCCTGTGACCAGAGCAGTTCAGCTTCAAGAATCACCCCTCCACAACACAAGGGTAGTAGAGTACATAACACATGGCCATAACATGAACATAGCAATTGGGGGGGTGGGGGGGGGGAGGGTGTTTCTGGAAATCAAAAAATAGGCTCATGTGTCTCGCAACTCATACCTCACAAACAGATGTTTCAACATGGAAGCTTTATCGAAGCAGCGGTATCCTAATGTAGTATCCTTAGCCCCATCTTGTTTAACCTCTACATCAATGATATCCCAACAACACACAACACGATGATAGCCATCTACATGGATGATTTCACCATCCTTGTACAAGGCTCGAACATTAACAACAGACAACAGACACCACTCAGAACTATTGAGCCTTGGCTGAAGCGATGGCATATTCAAATAAACGTTGACACGCATGAGTCACTTCTGTTTACTCGCAGACAAAAACTGCTGCACAAACACCAAGACTGTAGAGAGATCACACCACATACTTGCCCAAAAGCTGCTTCTTGAAAGTCAGGTATCTTGGCATCTGATTGGACTAGATCTTACTTGGGAGGGGGAAGGGGGGACCACAAAAAACACACGACCAACTGAGCTCAAATAAGTATACCCAATGCTCAACAGGAATACTAAACTAAGTAGGAGGGTGTCTAGGTCCATACACACAACACTGATTAGACCATTGACGGCATATGCTACTCATGTCTAGGAATACACAGCAGTTAAATACCTGAACTGCCTTCAGAAAATACAGAACAAAGTTCTACGCATCATAAGCAGTACTCCAAGGTGTACTCATAGAGCGGATCTTCAAAACAAATATGGCCTGGAATGTCTACCAGAGCTATTACAAAACCACACCACATGGATAAATAGAAAATCTTGTCACTCGATCAATCCTCGCATACAACATATGGGGAACTACAATCACAACCATATATGGAAAAATAAGCCCGAAAGACACTGTTCCTCAGGGACTAACAATCTATGGTATTTTTCCAATAAGGCAAACAATAATACGAGACCCAGCATATCGGCTACTGACTAGCACTGCTAGCTGAGCCTCAGCCAAAAGAACTGGCAATCGCAGGGAAGTCGAACACAATACGCAAATCAACTCCCAACACTATCTACATCTGTCACATCTTTCAAGGACCAGCAAATTGACTGACATTTGACGACACTGCCATGTTCCAGGAACAGCTGAAACAGCTGGCCTAGGAGACATTGTTGGTGCCCAGCAGCAATGGCGCCTCCCTCCTCGAGAGGTCTGATACACTATATGACAAACAAAGCTATGACACATTGTACTGACACATGATGCCCAACCACTGACACAACCTGTCTCTTGCATGATCTGTCGCAGATAGGCAGATAGCAAGAGACTGCTATCGCTCTTACTCCCTGACCAGACTGTCACGGAGGCTTTTTTTCCCTTGACACTTCCCCTGGCACTTTTTTCCCATCACAGACCACATCCAGTGAACTCCTCGATCAAACACCAACAAATGCAAAGGTGACAGTGGAACATTCGTGGTGGTCATCATGCCAGGAATACCAGTACAAGTGTGAATGGACTCCACACCCATTCTAAAAAAGAAGAAAGTTTCTAATTTGCACCCGCATCCCCTACCAACTAAAACTCCCCAGCCTACTCTTTCATCTTGGACACCTCCAAATACCCTTCATTACCCATAAACTCAGCACTACCCACCTCCTAGCTTCCTCCATGCTCACTGACCATTCTACTCTGTCGTGCCTCTACCACCACATTCCCTCAACATCACACATCTACATCCTATCTTGATGAAGCTTTAATTACCTTCCCTTATCAGACTACAAAATCCACAATGATATAAACCCTCCTACCAGATCTAGGAGATCCCTCTGCACTCCTCTTGTCAGGACTCCTTCACACTGCAGTCCTTTCCAACCACTTTCTAAGTCTTGGTTTGGAACTGCATTCCTCTCCACTATTCCCTCATACATCCTCCAAACATCCAACCTCCAAACTTCCATCCACACAAACGCCATCCTACGCAATACCTTTAAGAGCCACATTCCAATGATACCCTTATCCCAGGCAGTTTACATCCACTCATCTCTTCACTCATGTGTGTATTTATTTTAATCAGTCAGCATATCAGCTTTTCTATTTAATCTTATGCAAGTATCTGTTTTTTTCTATATATTTGTGTGTGAGACTCATTCTCCAGTCATCCATTTTATTTTTTAATTTATCACCACACCAACTTATCATATTTTGACTTATGCAACTGACGATCTGTCCTTTTATTGCATAAAACTTTCATTTTTCCAACTGCCATCTCCAGCTTTTGTACAAGGTGAAAGTGCTATTGGTGTGCAGCTTACACATACTAGGTTAGGAGTCAGGGGTTCGTATTGTTAGCCACTCAACATATTGTAATGATACTTAGAAAGTGTATTTTTTACGCAAACATACGCGTTTTTAAATGGAACAATGCCTATCGACATTAACAAACTAAAAGTAGGATAAATTAGAATGTTAGTGGTGTTTAATGTGGGATTATAGGGATTCTAGTGCTACTTGTTTACAATACATCGTTTTCTGAAAAGCTTCCACACTGAAACTTCTTTGTGTCATTCAATCTGCATGCCACGCTTTCACATAATTGATATGCCTAGCTGGGCAATGAATCCACCTTCTTCAGTGCAGATGCACAAATATGTCTGACTTCTTATGGAATCTCAGAGTAGCAAATATGGAGGAAATGGACAGGGACTGCAGATAGGTGGCACCTGATGGGCATTTGGATCAATCATGAGGTATGCCGAGGCAGTCCATGCATTTTCGATAATGTTGTGTCCCGGGTGGCGCAGTGGTTAATGCACCTTCCTACTAAGCAGGAGATCTCGGGTTCGAATCCCGATCTGGTACACATTTTCACTGGTCGCCTCTGATTCCGCATAATGTCCCAATGCAGCAGACAGCAGTGGTCCCCTGCCTTTTCTTTCATTTCTCCCCCTCTCCACCTTCAGTTTAAGTATAATCAACCTAGGTGCAATGTTATGTTTGCTTATAGTGGGCTTGTATGTTCCTTAAGGACAATGAGAGTTGCTAATCAGTTAGTGTGTGACAGTCGAAGCGTTAAATCGTGAGTGGATAATGTGATTTACCAATGCACAAAAAGCCGTCATGTTCACGGTGTATGGAGAGTGCAGGAAGAATGCAGTTTGTTCTTGTGTAAGTATGCAGCAAGATATTGCGATTGACGTCAGCCATCTCGGCAGTAATTTATCATCTTCTTCAACCATTTATATGAAAGTGCTAGTGTAACACCTAGTCAATGTTACAGAAGGAAACAAGTGACGACAGAAGACAGAGAAACTGATGTTCTTGCTGCCGTTGCAGTTGATCCGCACATTAGATCCCACACAATCACACAAGGAAATGGCATAAGACAGGCAAGTGTCCTGTGCTTTCTCCATCAACATAGGTTCCAACCCTGTCACATCTCTTTCCATCAAGAGCTGCATGGAAACGATTATGAGAATCAAGTTAACTTCTGTACATGGGCATCAATACAGGACACTCCAGATGTGTCTAGTATGTATCATGTATCTTCTTTAGTGCTTCGTTTGGCGCTGGCCTTACACACTGTAAACGGATGGTAGAGCTACGAGATGTTCGCTTTTCCACCGAGTTGTCAAAACAGCAGACAGCATTTCTAGCAGAAAGCATAATGCTATCAGCAACTCGTGTGTGCCTGTAGACTCAAGGCCATTTTTTATGCAGGGTGACGGTAACATTGTCGCTACGATGATGTTTTTAATAGTGCGGCCATTACGTGAAACGTATGGTGTGGGCTGTAGAATTACTCTGCTGTCAGCAGCAAATGTCGGTTCTCAGTAGTGTTCCTTGAAAAGAAAATTGTTTTCCCTCTACAGATTCCCATTTGGCCTACCTCGTGACTGTAATCCGACCGCTGAAAAAAAAAAAAATCGCCATGCAAACTGACTCTCACGATCAATTTAATTTCTTAACCAATCAAACTGATATCAAATACGTGCCTTGTTGGTGGAGGAGATGCCTAGGACAGCATGGAATGATTCTTGACAGGTGTTTCTTTTTTCTTTTTTTTTTCGTTTCGGCGATACCTCTCAAGGACATTTCAATCTCCACATACACAGGGCGAGACAGGCTCTCACAATTTGTTTCGTAAATGCTAGTATAATACAGCATCACATTTATAAAACAGGACCTGCCACAGTGTGTAAAACAGCTACGTCCTCTTGAATTATTTGTTTGTTGTTGTCGAAAGTAAACTGAATGTGCTTTTTCTGACATGTAAGCCAATAGCGTTAAAGATTGTATTCCCTAATGTTATTTCATGTGACTGAAATGTTTGCAATACACACATCCGTTACAGTTTATTTACAGACACTGCACGCGAGAGGCCTCTCAGGTCATGTAATTTGTCCATTAAGCTGAAAGAAATTGCTTAATATGCAGGTAACCGGGCCAAATATCTCACGAAATAAGCGTCAAATGAAAAAAAAAAAAAAACTACAAAGAACGAAACTTGTCTAGCTTGAAGGGGCAAACCAGATGGCGTTATGGTTGGGCCGCTAGATGACGCTGCCATAGGTCAAACGGATATCAACTGCGTTTTTTTTAAATAGAAACCCCCATTTTTATTATATTATCGTGTAATACGCAAAGAAATATGAATGTTTTAGTTGGACCACTTTTTTCGCTTTGTGATACATGGCGCTGTAATAGTCACAAACACATGGCTCACAATTTTGGACGAACAGGTGGTAACAGGTAGGTTCTTTAAAATACAGAACGTAAGTACGTTTGAACATTTTATTTCGGTTGTTCCAATGTGATACATGTACCTTTGTGAACTTATCATTTCTGAGAACGCATACTGTTACAGCGCGATTGCCTGTTAATATCACACTAATGCAATAAATGCTCAAAATGATGTCCGTCAACCTCAATGCATTTGGCAATACGTGTAACGACATTCCTCTCAACAGCGAGTAGTTCCCCTTCTGTAATGTTCGCACAAGCATTGACAATGCGCTGACGCATGTTGTCAGGCGTTGTCGGTGGATCACGGTAGCAAATATCCTTCAACTTTCCCCATAGAAAGAAATCCGGGGACGTCAGATCCGGTGAACGTGCGGGCCATAGTATGGTGCTTCGACGACCAATCCACCTGTCATGAAATATGCTATTCAATACCGTTTCAACCGCACGCGAGCTATGTGCCGGACATCCATCATGTTGGAAGTACATCGCCATTCTGTCATGCAGTGAAACATCTTATAGTAACATCGGTAGAACATTACGTGGGAAATCAGCATACATTGCACCATTAAGATTGCCAGCGATAAAATGGGGGCCAATTATCCTTCCTCTCATAATGCCGCACCATACATTAACCCGCCAAGATCGCTGATGTTCTACTTGTCGCAGCCATCGTGGATTTTCCGTTGCCCGATAGTGCATATTATGCAGGTTTACTTTACCGCTGTTGGTGAATGACACTTCGTCGCTAAATAGAACGCGTGCAAAAAACTTGTCATCGTACCGTAATTTCTCTTGTGCCCAGTGGCAGAACTGTACACGACGTTCAAAGTCGTCGCCATGCAATTCCAGGTGCATAGAAATATGGTACGGGTGCAACCATTGTTGATGTAGCATTCTCAACACCGACGTTTTTGAGACTCCCGATTCTCGCGCAATTTGTCTACTACAGATGTGCGGATTAGCCGCGACAGCAGTTATAACACCTACTTGGGCATCATCATTTGTTGCAGATCGTGTTTGACGTTTCACATGTGGCTGAACATTTCCTGTTCCCTTAAATAACGTAACTATCCGGCGAACGGTCCGGACACTTGCATGATGTCGTCAAGGATACTGAGCAGCATGCAAAGCACACGCCCGTTGGGCATTTTGATCACAATAGCCGTACATCAACACGATATCGACCTTTCTCGCAATTGGTAAACGGTCCATTTTAACACGGGTAATGTATCACGAAGCAAATATCGTCCGCACTGGCGGAATGTGACGTGATACCACGTACTTATACGTTTGTGACTATTACAACGCCATATATCACAAAGCGAAAAAAGTGGTCCAACTAAAACAGTCATATTTCTTTACGTACTACACGAATATGTAATACAAAAACTCAGTTTATATCCGTTTGACCTCTGGCAGCGCCATCTAGCGGGTCAACCATAGCGCCATCTGGTTTCCCCCTTCAAGCTAGATAAGTTTCGTTCTTTGCAGTTTTTTCGTTTGAAGCTTATTTCGTGAGATATTGGGCTCAGTCACGATCAATGGACCACCCTGTACACTTTTTTCTTTGGAGTTTAAATTCTCGCTTTTTCTTTAATCCGATGATGGTTTCGAGATAAAGAGGACATTCTGCGGGATCGGTAATTTTTGCAGCAAAATAGCCTAAGTTTCTTTTTCCTGATTTTTCGCAGAGTGGACATGTCTTTGCTGATCACTTGTGATGACACTGTACCAAACAAGCGGCTCGTAGTGAAATTGCGTGCTTATCGAATATCGTCTCTGTTATGTGACTGGATTTGCGATTCCCTGTCAGAGAGCTCACAGTTCATAGTAATTGACGGAAAGTCATCGAGTAGAACAGAAGTGATTTCTGGCGTTCCCCAAGGTAATGTTATAGGTCCTTTGCTGTTCCTTATCTATATAAACGATTTGGGAGACAATCTGAGCAGTTGTCTTGGGTTGTTTGCAGATGATGCTGTTGTTTATCGACTAATGAAGTTGTCAGAAGGCCAAAACAAACTGCAAAACGATTTAGAAAAGATATCTGAATGGTGCTAAAAGTGGCAGTTGACCCTAAATACCGAAAAGTGTGAGGTCATCCACATGAGTGCTGAAAGGAACTCGATAAACTTCGGTTACACGATAAATCAGTCTAATCTAAAAACTGTAAATTTAACTAAATACCTAGGTATTGCAATTACAAACAACTTAAATTGGAAGGAACACACAGAAAATGTTGCGGGGAAGGCTAACCAAAGACTGTGTTTTATTGGCAGGACACTTAGAAAATGTAATAGACCTACTAAGAAGACTGCCTACGCTACGCTTGTCTGTCCTCTTTTAGAATACTGCTGCACGGTATGGGATCCTTACCAGATAGAACTGGAGGTGTACATCAAAAAAGTTCAAAGAAGGGCAGCACGATTTGTGTCATCGCGAAATATGGGAGAGAGTGTCACAGAAATGATACAGGATTTTGGCTGGATATCATTAAAAGAAGGGAGTTTTTCGTTGCGACGGAATCTTCTCACAAAATTCCGATCACAAACTTTCTCCTCCGAATGCGAAAATATTTTGTTGACACCGATCTACACAGGGAGGAACAATCACCACGATAAAATAAGGCAAATCAGAGCTCATATGGAAAGATATAGGTGTTCATTCTTTCCGCGCACTATACGAGATTGGAATAATAGAGAATTGTGAAGGTGGTTCTATGAACCCTCTGCCAGGCTTTTAACCCTTTCAGCGGCAAATTAAAAAAATCCTTGTTTTTATTGTATTAATTTTCATACAGTGAGATAGAAAAATCTAAAAATTAAATGAAATATACATAAAGTAAACACATACAGGGTGGTTTCAAATGGAGCCACTGCCCGCTAAATGTCATCACTTTTGATGTTACAGTAAAAAGCACTTCCTTTCTGCAGGTAAGCATAAGGCTACCTGCTTCGGTGGGGTTCTTTCTTTGTGCTGCAGTGCACACAGCGCCTTGAGGTTCCATGTTTTGGCAGATGTTTTGCTTTCGATATACGTTTCTCATGGGGTACAACAGTTTTGAATTTTTTGGAGATGGTTCTGACGGTGTACTGGGATGGCCAGGACTATCTCTGAAGACATTACTGCCTACCAGGCCTGTGGCAACACGTCTCTGAAAATCCTTTAGCACTTGCTTCGCTGTTGGATTACATAATTGAAACATAATAAATGCATTTCCAATAGAAATATCAACTATATATCAAAATAATCTTAGCCACCACCTTCGTGATTTCCTGTCTATTGCATAAAAACTGTTCATCATATCTGCCTTATCGACACATCCCATATTTGCATTATATGATTTCACTATTTTTTGGGCAATGTACCTTTGTAATTTTTCCATCCTTTTCTTTACGGCTGACTTCTTCAACACATACAACGAATCAATTGTAGACAGCAACATGACTACACGTTTGTCTTTCCATTTGATGCAGATCGAACTGACAAAGTCAAACTCTCCTCTTTGCAACTCTTTGTCTGTTTTTAGCGTAGGAAGTCCTTTTCTGTGTATCTAATTGTTTCACAGGTAAAAAGTCAGTCATCTTTTAGCTTCTGTAAAAGTGAGACACTGGTAAAAAAAAAATTGTCAAAGTATATGTGGTATCTCTTTCCTTCCAAGCCTTTTCACATATCTCTCACAATTCTCTCCCCTAAGGATTTTTCCACTATGCCTTCAACTTTTCCAGTATATATCTGAAAATCACAAATATATCCAAGCTTACCAACTCTGACCCAGATTTTCTATCCCCTCTTGATTGGCTTTTGGGGCATATATTGTTTGATTCGTTCTTTGAACTTCACAATACATTCGTCTATAGCTTGCTCCTCGGTAGGTGCACAGAGTTCTTTGGAGTTTATCAGTATCTGATTGATTAGTGGACGGATTTTATATAATTTGTCATAATTTCTGCTCTCTCTTGAAGGCATAACAGCGTTGTCATTGATGTGAATATGAATCAAAATCCAGCTGAACCTTTTTACCGACATTAGTGAGGAAATGTATTCATCTCGAAGTTCCTTATGGGATGACCAGCAATCACAATAATAACAAGGTTTCTTGATTTCCATTAGAATGGTTATAGAAAAAAGTACTTTTAGTTCTGCTTTAGAAAGAGGCCTGAAATTGCCACCTTTCTGTGTTGCATACAGGTTAGACTGAAAAACTATGTGTTCTAACAGAGTGTCACAAAACAGACACAAAAAAATTTCTGGTTGCATACCTGTACTCTCATTTTTAAGTTTTCCTCATACACCAGCTTCCTCTGAAAAATTGGTGGCAAAGTTTATTACACTGACGTCCTTTCTCCATGAAAAATTAGCAAAGGAAGACAGTGGCAAATCGTCATTAGTGCTGAAACTATAATCACTGTCATTGTCAAAATGGTCCTCACTCTCACTTTCCGAAATAATTTGAGATAAAACAGGTGTTTTCATTCGCAAATCCAGATCACTGTCTTCAGCTAGCACATCACTTTCACTGTCTCTATCACTGCTAGTGTCAATCTGTGAGTCAGGACCTGAAGAAATATCTGTGACAAGGCACTCCAGAATTTCCTCGTCCTTTAGTCTGTGAGAATATATAACGTGAAACTGGAAAAAAATAAAAAATTCACCACACCTACTAATGCTGCCGTTACAGGAGCAGTAGTTTCAAATGAAACCACCACAACATTCACGGAAATAAATGCATTACTTTGGTTATTATTGCAGTACATATAGTGTTAATGTAAACAGAACAGTATTCTGCATTTAATACATGCATAAAAATTTCCTAATACAGAAGAATACAGTCACAATTTGATAACAAAGACGTTCGCGCACAGTGTACAAAAATGGCTATCCAACACGCCTCGCTACTTGCTAATATTTACAGATTTTGAAGCGGTTCCAGTGACAGCCGCTAGAGGGCAGCACCACCTAGGCTACTGAATGGTGCCCCAAATGTAACTACTGCCCTTTTGCCACAAAATGAGAAAATTGTAGGTGGTTTCAAACGGAACCACTTCCCCTGAAGGGTTAAATGTGATTTTCAGAGCATCCATGTAGATGTAGATGTAGGGGCGGTGCACCTCATTGGGCGTCAGAATTGTATCCTGCAATCGAACGTAAAAAACTATAACGATTTTGTTGATAAAAGTGAAAGAAAATGGGCTGCACCTGTTTTTGTGGAAAGAGGACATTTATGATTGTGGCAATTGTGATCTCCTTTTTTAATAGATGCTCGACTGTAAGAGATGCGCTGATGTTAAGTAGAATTGTTCTCCATCTCAGAATGGCGGGTGCGGGCGGATGAGTCTATTGAGTGGTCGCCCGACCTAGCCGTGCTCTGACCAGGGACGTGGCGGTGCTGTTAAATTCCCGTTTTTTTTGGCAAATGGCCGTCGCCTGAAGGCAGGTCACATACCGCGAGGGACCGCAGAAGGTAGCGGAAGGGCTGGTGAGACCAGTGGCCACAGAGGGGTGGCAGTGGGCCAGAGAGAAAGCGTTCGGCGGAGCAGCTAGCCGTCTGAAAAGCGATCTGGAGCGTTCACGACCGAGCGAGGTGGCGCAGTGGTTAGCACACTGTAGAAGGGGTTTCTTTCTATGATTGATGATAAGGGATCCTAGGCGGGTCAGCGAAATGTCGGGGGAGTTTTAACAAGATGGTTTTACTTGTTCACTTTGCCTACTGGATCGCGTCGTTGCCTCTGGCGGAAGGCCTGTTATGAGACCCAACCTGTTAATTAAAACTGCCCCTCGCTAATTTTGATTAATATTTAATAACTAAATAGTGTTCAGGGAACTGATCACTACTAAACAAACAAGGACAGCATTGAACACATGTATCGAACAACAATCTTCCTAACATCAAACTGAACAATGACACACATTTATAAGTGATAAAATTAAGCTAGTAATGGCAACGGCCCTTAAATTCCAAAACTAACTCTTAATGTCGGATAACGCATCTGTAATTGTTATTTTCTACTCTCTCCCCTTGTCAGACGGCATAAAATACGTCAGGCAAACCTACTGCAGTTAACAAATTCTCAATAAGAGCGTGGCTGGAAAACTGAGCTCTGGTAATCACAGGCGTAGTATCGGATTAAATGCCGAAGCTGGGCACCACGTCACCAAATGCAGCGCCGTGGACAGGTCTGCAAACTGCCGGTGGCGCCTGCGTCGTCGTGGAGCCTCCATTGCAACAAAATGAATTTATTTTCGCAGACAGGCTTCCTGTTCGTAAACTCCTATTCAAAAGCTAATTCTGCGTTCTTTCCAATCGTCTCGCACTTGTTAAGACGGGACTCACCAGCCCAAAGGCGAAATCCAGTAACGTCTTTAACAAAGTATGGCTCAAGGAAATTGCTCTGCTCCTGTATGCTTCCTGTGAGACAGTATTCCCAACTGTAATTAGTGGAATCAACCTGTCTCTAACAGTGAAACATGACAGTTCCTCTAACTGAATGCTAGTTTCAGTTGCAACTGGCAGACTTATTCAAAGTCCTGCACAACACACAGAAAAGAATTTACTCTCCTACAGCACAGCCGAAAGCACGATATCCGCTCGCTACAGGAGTTACGACGCTTCTCTCGATAACAGCTCCAAAAGCTTCCCTCTGCAAAAATCAGCATCCACACGCTATTTTTCGAGCTGGCCAATCCCGTGGCTCTAGACCAGCACAGTTCGCTCCCACTGTTACTTCCTGGCTTCTTCCAGCCAATTAAAACGTTCTGCGCCCTACTGCGCTTAGAATGTTCTGGAACAAACTGAAACTACGTTCAAAATTGAACCCACCAATCGTGTCTCTCTGTTCGGCCTCGCGCGGGAAAAGGTCATTGCACTAGCTTAACCACGTTTCTTAGAAAGCCCCAGAAAACGTTAAGATTCGTGGGAAGGCTCCCTTAGGCGCCAGCTCATCCCGACCTAGTGGCGTCGGCGTAACGCCCAGCGCCAACGAGGCGCCGTCCCTCGAAGGCCCCGCGCAACAGGTGCCTACCTGCTCCGGTGGCGCGTCTCCCCCAGTGGGACGTTTTCGCATGCCGACTCCTAATGGTCGGTTGTAAACTTCCGCACCCCTCTGCCCTGCCTTTGAGCAGTGCCGCTCGTCCGCTCCAGCCAAACTCCGTGAAAATATCACCTGAACCCCGACTTCATGCAACATGCGAATTTCTTAAAGTTAATACACTTCTTATGCCGTCTGATACTCTCGATATTAATTTCAATAGGCTGATTGCCTGATAAATAACACAATAAGCGTATCTAACTCGTCTTTGCAACAGTTATTATATTACAGTAAGGTGCAAAATACTGCTACCTTACAACTGGACTCGCATTCGGGAGGACGACGGTTCAATCCCACATCCGGCCATCCTGTTTTAGGTATTCCGTGATTTCCCTAAATCGCTCCAGGCAAATTCCGGGATGGTTCCTTTGAAAGGGCGCGTCCGACTTCCTTCCCCGTCCTTCCCTAATCCGCTGGGACCGATGACCTCGCAGTTTGGTCTCTTTCCCCCAAACAACCCAACCCCCCAACCCCTGGAGTGTTCTCCGGAATTCCGTTGTTGTTCCAGAGGGATCCAGTCTTTCCGAGAAATATGTTTAACAGACTGCGATAAAGAGTTGGGTTGACAATAAATACGATTGTTCTGCACTGAAGGACAGCGGGCTGCTGTGGGTGGTCGCCAGACACAGCCGCGGAATGTGGTGGCAGTGCCACTATATTTATGTATTATTATTTAGTTGTATATATGGTTCTCGGGCGAGACGTCGGATGTCATAGTGAAAACTCCACAATATTTCATCAGTGCATCTGGCTGACATCTTCAGGTGCGACGAACACACAGCTAAGGGAAGTTATTTTTTTTCTTTATTGTAATTTTAATACCCGTACAACAACAGGTAGGCTGGCAGCAGCACATTACGCCGCTCTACAGCCCAAGAGTGAACAATGATAAAACATAGAAGACACATGAGTTCGAACAATCGGCAAGTAAAGAACAGTAGACACAGTAACCTAAAGAACATGAAGCCGTTCAGACTCGATGACAATCCACACTAAAAAATGTTGACACGATGCACAAGCACTGATGAGTTCAATGGTACACGTGAACGATGGAGCGTGATGGGAACACTGAACACACAACACGACATCACACACGAGAAACGGATGGCGATGATCGGCGCACATGTCCACTGAGTGTGTACCAGTCCGGGGACTCGAGAGAAGAGGAGGGGGGTGTGGGAGAGGGAGAGGGGAGAGCAGAGATGCCAAGGGGAGGGGAGGTAGGGGGGAGGAAAGAAGGAAGAAGGGGGTAGGGGAAGCCCAGGGGAAGAGGGGTGGAGGAAGGGGGGATGGAGGGAAAAGGAGAGAGAAGGGAGGGAGGGTGCCCAAAGGAAAAAAACACATGAAGGGGGAAGGGAGGATCAAAGTTGGTAGGAGGGGTAGATGGAGGGGAGGAGGGCATCATCAGGGAGGGGGAGCTGGCGGAAGCCACCTTGGGAGAGGGTAAGGAGGGTGGAGAGATGGAGACCGGTGGGACGTGGGAATACAGTGGGTGGGGGCGGGAGCGGATGGGCGAGACAGGCGGGTGAGGAGGATCGAGTTTGCGGGAGGTGTAGAGGATCCGTATTCGTTCTAAGGCATGACTAGAGCCCCCTGTTTCTGCGAGTCTTAGGCAGGAAGTGCGCGTGCGCGGAGGCGCCAAATTCGATGGCCAATAGCGACGATATCAACCGATAGCTGGAAGGACAGGAACGCCACCTGCAGGATGAAGAACCAAAGACTTTGGCGCACGAGCAGAGGCTGCCCCTGCCGCTCTGCGGTGCCCCCGCGACCTCTGTCGGAAGTCGCAAGCAAGAATGCGCGTCCGCGTAGGCGCGTGACTGTCCTCCCGTTGTCAACAGAATATTTATGTTGCTGGCGAATCGTCATCCGTCGTATGACCAATAGTACTCCGCTCTGCTCGATGCCACTTCAATATGGCGACTGCTGGATCCCAAGCTGTACTGAGCTGAAAGCCCGTGTCTCTGTTTACAAGATTCGTCGACCTACGTATTTCCACTGCTTTCTTAATAACACTGTCAAAATACGAAGTCGTCAACGCGAGAATTTTGGTGTGTTGATAGTTCATAGAATGGCCTGTACTGAGATAATGCTCGGCCACTGCAGACTTCTCTGGTTGCTCCAGACGAGTGTAGCGTTCGGTGTTCAGTGCATCTCTCTTCTACATTGCGACAAGTTTGTCCGATGCACGACATGCCGCAGCTGCAGGGAATCTCGTAAACACGGGGTCTTCTTAGGCCAAGGCTGTCCTTAGATGAGCCCAAGAGACCTCTGTTTTTTGCCGGCGGACGAAAGACACATTTAACTTTACGCCACTTCAATAATCTTCTATTTTTGAAGAGACACCGCCGATGTATGGCAAGATGACCATTCCCCTTTGTTCTTCGCCTTCTTCCAGTTCCTTACGTTGGGTAGCCCGCTTCGGGTGCAAGGCACGGCGAGTCTCCCGTTTGGAGTATCCATTTTGTTGGAAAGTGGTACGCAGATGGAGTAACTCACTGGATAAGCTGTCTGGGTCTGATAAGGCTCATGCTTTGTGAACCAACGTCCTAAGTACGCCACTTCGTTGCTCTTATTTGAACTTTCTCGATGTAATCTGTTAATCCTATCTGGTAGGGATCCCAGATTGCGCAGCAGTACTCCAAAAGAAGACAGACAAGTGTAGTTTAGGCAACTTCTTCAGCAGCTCTGTTACATTTTCTAAGTGTGCGAGGTGCTAGTAGTGTATTTAACACTAAATTCTTCGACAATCTTCATATATAAATGATGATCTAAGCACCCCCCCCCCCCTCCCCTATTTCAACGCCGACTTTTGCTGTTGCACATGGATTTAAAAAAAAACGCGAACTGACTGTAATCGACCCTGCAAGTGGGGTAGAATAGAGTTTGGCACCTGCAATAATTTAATTTGATAGACATTAGTTAAATAAAGGAAAGTTTCAGTAACGTAGTGAGAAATGAAAGGGTTGCTCTACCGATTAGCAGAATGAATGTTCTGTCCAAAATAACAATTTGATTTATCATGACTAAACTCAAAATCATAAACAAAACACATGAAACATTTACAATACATCAAAATGGATCAGATTGGATACTAAAATAAATGCTGTGAAGGTGAAGTTGTCCATAAACTAGATTGTGACATGTATGACGAAGTGGTATCGGAGCCAATCCCTTGCAACTCAAATCTTAAGAGAAAACACACAACCAACCCAACATTAATTGCTGCTACAGTAGTGAGAACTCATAACAATGAACACCCAAGACAGAACAAAGTTAGAAAAAGACGAACAGGCGCGCTGTGCTGAGCTCTGATTATCACAGTGCAAATTCCCTAATCTGCCGGTGCTGCGGAAATACATTACCAAGCTGTCTTCTTAACTGCAAGGACACGATCTGGCGTACCGGAAGCGATGGCCGGTTGGTTCGACGTCCCATCGTGGTGATGATAATGTCGCGAGTATAGCCCGAAACAAATTGCCCTGGTCTGGTTGTTCCAGACTAAAGGCTTCCTATCAATACAAATGCGCCTCTGAGGGAGACGAAGAAGGCTCGCCACACAATCACTGACGGTACAGTGATTGATTTTAACAAGCGAAGTCACACAGTAACTCCGATACAGTCAACTTTAGCTAAAACTGCCCAAGACAGACAACATAGTCCGCTGGTACGCAGAACGCTCAATTGCCAACTATACTCGGAAAGTTACCTTGAAGTCGAAACTTCAGCAACTTCGTTAAACAGTTACAATCAAATAAAAGTATATTAGACAGCCAACGGAAGGCAGGCTGTCCAGAACAACGAGAGCTCAGTCTTGTAACCTACTCCGACCGAAAGGCGAGAGCCGACTACCACAAGAGCAACCGTACAAACCGAACACAGAACATTCCCGCCCCCACGACAGTGGCTGTGGTCAAACGTTCCAATCAGCAACTCGAAAACCGGCGGAAAATTCCACTCTATTGCCGAAGCACTACCATTCCACCAAAGGAGATTCTTGGCGTCGATTTTGCTACGTCACGGAGCTATGTCCTGAGCAAGCCAATCACAGTTACGATTTGGCAGAAAACGCGGGAATTTGCGCGCCAAGACTGCCTGGGGACACAAGTCATTCCCACACCTCGCTGGTAGCCCGCCAGAAAGTGTTTTCGCTAAGTTTCTGCGAACTAACGGAATCTCTAGCCCAGCCGCTTCTTCAGGCCGCTGCGGGCGTGTCCCCGCCGCTCTACTGACAATGTCGGCGTCTGGAAAGCATTCACTCGACTCCCTCACATCCGTCGGCTTAACCCTTTCAAGATCAGCAGAGCCCGCGTGTCACCGGACCACCCCGGTGACGAGAGACGCTGCGTGGGAAGTTCGCGTTGAAGGAATAGCAACTTTTCACCGCATGCGATTAGAGAGGAAAAAGTTTGGTAGGTAGGAGAAGAGATACTGGCAGAAGTAAAGCTGTGAGGACCGGGCGTGAGTCGTGCTTCGGTAGCTCAGATGGTAGAGCACTTGCCAGCGATGGCAAAGGTCCCGATTTCGAGTCTCGGTCCGGCACACAGTTTTAATCTGCCAGCAAGTTTCTTATCAGCGCACACTCCGCTGTAGAGTGAAAATCTCATTCTGGAACAACATTCCTCACAGCAGCGAGGGGTGTAGATACTGCTACGTTAATTTCAAGTCAGATTTTGCTATCAGGTACACAACTGCTCCACGTCATGCAACCACGTCTTGTAAGACGCGCTCCGCCGTAGGCACTGAGGATCGCTACGCTCAAAAAAGACACCTACTGCTCAAGTAATGAGCCAAACAAGTTTTGCCCCATTAACATGTGACAACAGTAGACTGTACATGCTAGAGAGCTCAACAAATCAATACTTCCATATCGACAATGGCTCTGAAGCGAGCACCATTCCTGGAGAAAAACAGCAAATGGAATTTACAATGTCAGTAGTCCAACTGCACGCCACATACGACACTCACATCAAACTATTTGGAACCATTATGCATAAAATGGACCTCAAGTTGGACGATAAATTTCCATTGCAGTTTATGGTTGCAGATGCTCATGAATGTATATTGGGCACAGATTTTCTCCATCAATTTCACCGCTCTCTGACCTAACAACAGTCATCCTCAGACAAAACAGCAGTGGAGAGTCAGTATGCAGTATCAGTGGCAGTCTGTCAGCGCATTCACATGCACACTGAAAAGGGACTAATCTGGTACATCGTCCTTCAATCTTTCTATATATGATATCTGCCTCCAACTACTTAATGACCGTTGGACTTCAGCATCTGAATTACTGTGATGAAGAGTTACAAAGAAATAAGAAAGTAGAGGCTCAGGCTACACAACGAGTATTTAGAATAGAAAACTCGAGCACTTTCGTTAGGAAGGGGACCGGATGCCATGCAAACTCACCTATGGCAGTTACAGTGAGAATAGCACCACTGTCTGCAAATATTCAGCGTGAATGAGACAGCACCTGCTGTGATGTCGATGGATGACACACATGGACAATCGGAGCTTACACACTGCATAACGCACCACAGATATAGGTCAGTAAGATAAACTTTTGTAATAGTGTGCATGCATCCCGTATGTATGTCCCTGTGTTCTCTATGCCACCTGGACAACATATAAATATAGAAGCATTAAACGCCACACGGTGCACAAAATAAACAACATGCCAGGTCCGCCAGTCTATCACATTGTATGCAAACTGTCACCCGATAGAATATGAGCAGCTAAAACTGCACAGTCATGCCATAGGAGAACACATAGACATCACCCATACAGATTACGTGGTGATTATTGGGCCCTGAATACCCACACACAATACCCGATCGTTACCCAACGCTGAAAATCCAAGACTAGTCACACATTAGCAGGTGCTTCTGTGCTTAGCGTTCTACATTGTAAAAAAACCTTACCTGCAAATTCCCATGGCTACCCATGACATACCAAAAACTGTGATGGTAACACCATTTGGGATCTGTAATTATTGTTCATGCCTTATGATTTGAGAAACACGGCCCAAACGTGGTAATGCTTCATCAATAAAATTCTCCCCCAAGTGCCGTTCTTTTTCTCATACTTAGACGGTCGTTAAGTTTTGTGCATCACTAAAAGAGAATGAGTACCAACTTACACTTATTTCTGAGAGCCTTGAATATTTCAGGGTAGTTACGAATGACGGCAAGTACCTACTTTGGTAATCTGAAGTAACATCGCTGAGACACTCTGTCAGGTGAGCTGGAGTTTAACCTTACGACACAACATACAGAGCTTATCTGTCACCTTCCATGGCCCAAGACCTATCAGGAGTTACAGCGATTTCTATGCATGATTAATTTCTACAGACATGATATGCCAGAAGAGACAGCCATACAGGCAACGTTGTTGGGTGTATTGGCTGGAAAAAAACACATTCGTCAAGCAGGCTCTCACTTGGACTCCAAAAGTGGAACAGGCCCACAACCGTTTCAAGCTGAGCTTGCTACATGTTACAACATTAGACCATCTGGTAGCAGCATCTTCCAGGTCAATTACCTCTGATGTGAACGAGATTGCAATCTGTGCAGTTCTTCAGCAGATAGTTGCAGACGAGTAACAACTGTTTCATGTCTTCTCACAAAGCTAACAGAGTCTCGATGTAAGTGGTCAGCTTAAGACTGGGAACTGCTAACGACGTATCTAGTAGTGCAACACTTACAGGATGATGTCGAGGGTACACCACTCATTACATGCACAGACCACTATCTGCTAGCAGATTTCATCTACCGTCTGGCAAATACTGCTCTCCACGTTGTTACCGTCACCTCGAGTAGATTGCGCAATTCAAAATATGGTTCAAATGGCTCTGAGCACTATGAGACTTAACATCTGAGGTCATCAGTTCCCTAGAACTTAGAAATGCTTAAACCTAACTAACCTAAGGACAGCACACACATCCATGCCCGAGGCAGGATTCGAACCTGCGACCGTAGCGGTCGCGCGGTTCCAGACTGAAACGCCTAGAACCGCACGGCCACACCGTTCGGCATTGCGCAATTCACCACAGACGTTCAGCGCCCGAAATGTACAGACATTATCGTGGTGGATTACCTACCTTGAGTAAATGCACTGACACTTGAGATGAGCTAAGATGACCTCGGCAAGGCACAAAAAAAGAATCGGTAAATCTGTAGTCTTCTACAAGATATTACAACCGGTTTGAAACCAGAATATCATCCCACCCATCATTCGTCGACACAGGTCTAGTGTAATGTACTACAACACCAAATGGTGTCTCGTTCCACTAAATATGAGGAGGGCTTTCTTTCATAACTTGCACCAACAGCCATAGTACTAAGCTTATTACAGATCAGATTGTCTGGTCTGATGTGAAGTGAGCTTGCATTCTGAGGACTTAAACCTATATGGCTTACTAGTACTGCAAGATTGGTCGACCAGCACATCCAGGGCACAAGCAATACAAAATATCTAAAGACCAGTTACAACACGCTGACCTCAATCTGGTCAGTACCCTAGACACAAAGAGAAAGTTACAGGTATAATCTTTCTGCAATTGATCACGTCACTTGCTGGATTGAGGTGACACCCTCGCTGGATATATTGATGGAAATGGGGCCTAGGGCGTTTGTAAAATTGTACATATCACGTTTCGGTTTCCCAGCGTCCACCTCTACTGGCCAGGGCTGCCAGTCTGAGTTTGTACTGTTCTCCAATCTTCACAACATTTCTGGCATTCAGTGTTACTGCACCACAGCCTACTATCCACAAAGCAATGGACTGGTAGAACAGTGGCATTGAATACTCAAGGCAGCTCCAATGTGTCATGAGGGCCAGTGGGCAAAGTTCTTACCCTTTGGTCATACTGGGCGTTCGTTTCACATTCAAACAAGACCTCTGAGCCTGTTTGGCAGAGATTTTATATGGTGAGCTGCTCAACTGACCAGCAGATTTCATTTCCCCAGTAAAACCACCAGTCGCTATGGAGTTACCAGCCCTAGTCCAAGAAGTGAAAGAACAAATGGCTCCAAAACATCTTTGTACAAGAGGATCTAGCAGACTGCGAGTATGTCATGTTACAGGATGATACAATCAGACTAGCACTGCAGCCACCATGTTCTGGACCGCATTGGGTACTTAGACTGGAAGACAATACATTCGACAAACCACTACATGGGAAGCTGGTCACCGGCTCCATGCATCACCTCATACCCTCTTGGATTTTGCGACATTACACCCAGCATAGGCAAAGCATGGGCTGCTCAGACGGAAGACAACACTCACGGTGGAACATCAAACATTTGGAATATTAACAACGATTTCAAGACGAGCGTTGATGGGCGACAAGTCCAGCCAAATGAAGGAAGTGTAAAACTGTTGGACGATTTTATTGCTGAAGAACAGCGTGAGGAATGACAGGCTGAGAACGGTTTTATTTCCAGACAGTTCACTTGTTGCTACATGCTAACCAGTAGTGATGTACCAGAGGCCATTTGATCATGCCTATCAGTTGACAATTTCCTAATCATAAGAGCTCCTAGGAAACAATTACCTCCAGCAAGCACACATGAAGAGAAGGACAACACTGTACCACGTCTTTCGCCACCTTAACCAAAGAATTACACGCCGATCAGCAATACCACTATGGCGATACTCAACAACTTCCCTCATGCCTCAGCCATTGACATCTGTACTGAAGAAAGGGGGACACCACCAATGTACTTTTTGTCGAGAAACGGTCAAGTCGCAAATGTGTGAAGAACGTACCGACAGCTGGAACCTTCACCAGCTTCCTTCTGCCAGTGGTCTGCACTGCGGGATTAGGGAGGGGATCTCTGTATGGCAACCTCATCTTCGATTACATAAAATATTTCGTAAATAAATCTTTGGCAGTGATGTGAATTTAGCTCTTCTCTGGTAGGAATGCCATTGACACTCTAGCCTGCTGCGTACACTATGAACAACTGTACTGTGCACATGCGTTTCTGGTGTACGTCCGTTAGCGGTAATACAGTCTGTTAACTGCTTTTACTCAGCATTCTGCAAGTATACCCCTCCGGTATCACTATGTATCAAAAATTGACAACTTTGTTTGCAGTCTTTAGACATTTATAAAATCTGTATACCGTATAACACAGACGATACTATCATCATCACGCTGTAGTGCAACAGAAGGCGTCATGAACTTTGAAGGGAGCTGTTTCAGATTCGCATCTGCCTACCAGCAAACTTTTTACCCTACTGTTTTCTGAAAAAACTTGTTATAAATAATGTATTTGCTGCAATTCCTGTTGCATAGGCCAACGACTGGAACGTTTCTCCAGCAGCCAGAAATCTTAACGTGTATGCCAATCTATGTTAGAAATTAAAAACGAGTTACACATTTAAAATTTTATTTTTGTGGGGATCCACAACCTCAACGAGTTTTGAGACTGAAAACATGATACAATTAGGTTGTATTCTTTTCATTATCCGTACAGTTGGCCAGTTTGAACCACAGATCATTTTCAGCCACTTATTTTAAGCTTCCACCTTCATTTCACATTGTAATACATCGCTGGTACATGTGAACAGTATGCATAGTATTTCAGTGCATGTGACACACAAAAGTAATACAACATTGTACATGATTATGACCATTAGTCGACACAAAGAGAAAGCTGCTAAATCATAGTATAGGCACAGCTGTGCCTATAGTATGACAGGGCAGCTTTCTTCAGATGAACCAACTGCCGCTGGAGGGCGCTACACTGGCAAATCATAATAAAGAGCAAGTTCTGTGGCTGAAACCTGAAATTGATGGCAGTGGGATTTTTGAGGAAAATTTAAGTGTATGTCGAAAGGACACGCAAATGAGAAATGTACGTGTCTTATACATCACAGTAGACAAGAAACTCAAATCCACTGAGACAGAAATTGAAGCTGCATGTGAGATTCTTTGGGCAAGACTCAGTATCAGGGGTGGACAGAAAATAATAATTGGATCCTTCTATCACCAACCAAACCCATCTCCTGATATAACTGAAAACTTTAGAGAAAACATCGGTTCACTTGTATGTAAGCTCCCCAGTCATATTGTAATCATCAGTGGATCATTCAACAATCAATTGCGAAAATTACAGTTTCGTTAGTGGTGGATGTGATAAGGCATCCTGAAACATTAATAAATGCCCTGTCTGAAAGCTACCTAGAACAGATAGTTTGGAACCCCATTCATATGGAAATATTTTCGATCTATTGGCAACAAACTGACCTAACCTCTTTGAGAATGTCGACATCAAAACTGGTGTTAGTGACCATCACATGGTTGTGGCAACAATGATTACCAATGTACAAAGGACAACTAAAACAAACACAAAGAGTATATGTTCAATAAACTAGACAAAAAATCTTGAATGTCATATCTCAATGAAGAACTTGAAACTTGAAGCACAGGGTAGAGATAATATGGCTCAAGCTTAAAAGAATAATTGACCACACACTGAATAGATAGGTACTCAGAAGAACACTTCATAATGGTAGGGTCACCTCATGGTATGCAGTCACTGTAAAGGAATTTCTAAAGAAACAGAGATTACTGCATAATAGGTGTAAACCAAAGCATAGGACTATAGACAGAGAGGTGCTGAATGAAGTGCAGTTGGCTGTCAAGAGAGGAATGGGTGAAGCCTTCAAAGACTTCCACAGCAGAATATTATCAAATGATCTTTCACAAAACCCAAAGAAATTCTGGTCATATGTAAAGGCTGTTAGTGGCACTGAAGTTAATGTCCAGACCCCACCGAATTAGACAAGAACAAAACTGATGGTAGCAAAGCAAAAGCTGAAATGCCAAACTCCAACCCAAAGAAATTCTGGTCTTAGGTAAAGGCTATTAGTGGCATTAAAATTAGCGTCTACTTCCTAGAGAATGAGACAAGAACTGAAACTAAGGGTAGGAAAGTAAAAGGTGAAAGGCCTGCCTGCGTTTTAAAATATTCCTTTACAAAGGGAATCCCAGGAGAACTACCCCAATTTAATTCTTGTACCACTGAAAAGGTGATCGAAATAAGTATTAGTGTCAGTGATGTTGAGAAACAGCTGAAATCGTTAAAATTGGACAAAGTTCCATAGCCTGTGGAATCCATATCGAATTCTATACTGAATTTGGGGCTGAGTTAGGCCCTTTCCTAATATAATCTATCGTACATCTGTCGAACATAAAACCGTGCTCAGTTCTTGGAAAAAGGACAGGTGTGATGTCCTGAATTATTAAAAAAGGGGGAGGTGTTAATTTTTTGTTTTTGTTTTGTTTGATTTGTTGAAAGGAAAGAAAGAAAAAAGGGTGAATAAAGGTGAAGGGAAGTGGTTCTATTTTTACTGGAATGAACTTATTGATGGACATCACAAAAATTTATTTTACCTATATTTTTTTTTACTCATCGAAGAAGACAACACAACACATATAAAAGAAATCATCACACTAATAATATTCCACAGAATGATCGTTTCACAAGACACTTTCTAGCTCGACTGACTCTTAAGACTGAACAAGACTCGACTGACTCTTAAGACTGCACAAGACTCGACTGACTCTACTCTCTCTCTGGACCACAGCCTCTTCACGTCCCTCTGGACCATAGATTTTAACTGTGATTAGCTAGCCGATTATTTAATTAATCGTACAGCCGCTGGGCGCGCGCTTGGCGCGTCATTTAAATGGGGTTAAACGCACACCGCGAGAGGCGTGGGCTAGCGGTGTCTTACAGGTATCGCCACACGGCCCCCTCTACTGGTGCGTAAGTTTTTCAAACTTCGCGGCAGTACCAGATTTGAGTTGACGAGCAAGGTTGTGCAGTGTTTGCACCAGCATTATACAACATTTTCAAAATATGACAAGTACACACATATATAAAGAATTATAGCCTAAAGTACAAAGTTTAAGTAAATATACATAAATTGTTGCACATTACAAAATAGCCACTTTGAAATTGATCAATGGATGATTCATTTTTTTTAGAGAGATGCCTGCACCGTTGGCAGTCCTGTTATTAAAACAATAGCTGCTACCCTGTATTCACAGTTCTTATTGTGTCGACCAGTGAGCACTATGCTTTGCCTCAGTTCAGTGTGGTGCGTCGTGCGAAGCACAGTAAAAGTCACAGCACCACAACTTTGTTTACTTTACAGTTTGCACATCAGGACAATAGGTAATGAATCTGCTTACGACAAAAGAACACAAAAGGTCATACAATTTGGTTTTAAGTTGTCGATGACAACAAAGTTCATGTCAGTATTGTTGGTGTTTAAGAGTGGCTGTGCGTGCACGAGTGCAGTAATTTTGATAAAGTGGTCCATCCACCACGCACCGCGGCACTGCGTACAGCCTCGCGCTCGGGTCCGCTGTTGAGGTATAATAGGCGGTGACACGTCTGGCGGCGCCACCCCTTACGACGGACGCGACAGTACTGGTAGCCGCATCCGAAGACCGTACAACGCAGACTTCCAAGCACTTTCCAAGGTAGGGATCACTGTGATACGCATCATTGCACTTTATCGTAGAATTTGAGATTAAACTTATCACTTTGTACGGAAAACACTTTTCTGTCATATTTTTACTCTTGACTGGTTGATTTCTCTTTATCAACACTATTTGATTTTTTTTTACACTGTTCAGAAGGGAGGTTCGACGTTCTGTTCCTTCTGAGAACACATTTTCACAGACACTTCACCTTTGAGCAAAATTACACTTTGCATCTTTTCTCCTTTTATATTAGGTGCACATAGTAAGACTGTTTTGTGTGTAGCCTTCACAAGAGGACATTTAAGTTTTGAATAGGCAAGTTCAAAATTACATAGAAAAAATGGACATGTACATATACATAAAATGATTACCTACTATAGACATGAAATTCAATATACATAATTACAAATGAACTTCTTCGTAGCTAAGTTGCTACATAGCCATTGAAATACTTTGCTAGTCGTGACCTGTGAAACTCTCCCAAAATTCATATTTATATAGAGAATACTAGTTGTTTACATCTTCAAAAACTTACAATTAGACCTGTTTTGCTAGTCGTGTCCTGTGAAACTTTACAAAATTCAGATTTATATTGAGATTGCTAGTTGTTTACATTTACAAAATTTTACAATTAGACATGACATGACATATTTATGTACACGAAATTCAGGTTGTGCCATCTATTTCTTGCTGTGCATGTGCACTAACGGAGTACTATCTCCTTCTTTACAGAATATTGAAATCTATGGCATCTGCCATCAAGAATTCTGCAAAAACTCGACGAGAGACCCTAAGTGCTGCAAATTATGAATGGACAAAATATACAAAAGAATAGTGCAAAAACCTCACTACCCCACTATCCATCGTCCAGCAGTGGGCAAGGAGGTGGGAGTAGGATCAAGATAGAAGGATTGGGTTATATTCATATTTACAAAATCTTCATCAATACAGTAGTGTTTTCACAGATGTGTGCGACGAATAGTGTATCTGTTTGCGTAACGTATGCATCATAAACTTTGCCATTGCGCAAGTGTCACTGACTTTAAGCCAATTCATGTTGTATTCAGTTTCATCCTTTAAAGTTGATCCGAATTGCTGTTTAAGCAAAAAGAAATTCAATGATCATTGTCAATCACTTCCTGTAAATCAGTCAAAGATTTTTGCAAGAATCAATGTGAGTACCGTATATGGTTTAATTCACTCGTTGAATCAGTCATGTTTAGGTAAATACGCGCTTAATGACACGGTAGTTTATATTCCTGAAAAAAAATCGGTCAGTAAACGTACTAATAAATGACTATAGGGTCCTTCCATAAGAGGTGTACTTTAGTGAGTATCACGTAGTAAAATAAATATATGAATTTCCTGTAGGTAAAGGAAAATGAATGCGCTTTAGTTTCCATAAAGACAAGAAAATCGCTGTGTCCACGAAGACAGCTGCGTCGTACTGCTTCACACACAAATCTTCAAAAACTTATCCACTTTGCTGAAAGAGAAAGAAAAATCTCATACACTAAAGTATGTTTTCTTGTAATCGTGAATTGTACGTCGTACCGGTAGTCGTGTAGTTTTTGTTTCCTGGTCGAGAACATGAGCAGAGAGCGGGAGACTTCGTATCCTAGCAATTGTTTTATGAGAGTCGCATTTTCTTAACTCTGGTCCAGACAGAACGACATAAAATTGCATAACTTATATACTATCCCACTTACACAAATACATATGTCCATGTCCTCACAGTATCAAGTAATGAGTGCTAGATTTCACCTAAATTACTTCACAGGATAAAAACATTTTTTTAAATAGTGTTAATGTTAGTGAGTTCATAAGTTCGTAACCATTAAACACGACCTTCGTAAATGTAGAATACGAATCTTACGAAGGCAGCCTGCATGCATGGTACTACACAATTAGCCTGTGTAAAGAATGAGATTCTATAACGACAGCAATTTTTATTCGCTACGTAAGCAGATTATTTATTTCGCTGTGGCTGATAAACATTTTTCCTCCACAATGACCTATGTACAAAATTTACGTTTGTTACGATGGAGAGCACACAAACTCTTTATGCCAAGCGTGAGATAATGGTTTTTTAAATAGGGCACATACAAAATAAGTTTTTCTTTCTCCTTTTTTATTGCCTACACGGAGAATCATTTCTCATTAACATCTATCAGTATTCATACACACGTATCGTTTTCATTCATACAGCTTCATATAATTAATATTCACCTTTCTTCTCATAGAACAGCTTCAATATAAATCGCAAATCATCAAATAATACTACGTGGTGGCATCATTGGCTCACACACAACGAAATCCTCATCATCATCATAAAAACTACCTTATAAACTAAAATTCACATTCATTCTTTCACACTCATTTCAGCACAATCATTCACTCATGCTGGCGTATAGTATAGCATTCTGGTGGCTCTCAAATTCATCACAGTTATTAACATAATAAAATCTTTTTTCTTGTACATAGTTTCCTGTTCTAGAAAATGCCTGTTTAAGGAGTAAGTTTGGTCGCTAACTTGTTGTCCTTGGCTAGTAGTCAAATTATTCGTAGCATAGTAAATATAACGTAGATTAAATAGTTCTTGGATTGCATGTAATGTTTAACGTAGATTTGCTATAGTTTAATGCGTTATGATTCTTTGCATTGACTAACAATTAACACTAGCATTTTAGCTGTAACTAGCACATCCTTTCTCTTTCTCTTACTTTACATACTGCTTTAAGTGGTGGTGGGCGTAAAGTCCTTTAACTTTCTGTGTTGTAGGGTATGCTAATAAATAACATCCAGGGTGAGGAATATCGACGATCCGGTATGGACCTTCCATAGTGTGTCCGTCTTGGAATCTCAAAAAACAATTTGCAAGATTATTTGCGCCCGTGCTCACGTTCTCGACCGGGGGTTGGGCGCTTACGCCGGTCTGCTCATGTTTTCCGCCGCGTTATTAGGCGACGCATTTTGGTCATCACTTACCTCAATAATATTTATCCTTTGTTCATGGACATGTTTGGTATTCGGTGGAGTTTGATTACCGCAGTCCTGATTATTAGCACTGTTTGTTGGTACAAAGTGTCGTGCATTCGGAAACATATAATTGTAGTTGTGTGGTGTATAGTTCGGGTTTCCCCACTGCGGGGGTGGATAACTGACTCTAGAATTTTGACAATTTGAATTATTCTGCTGATATGGCGAATTTCTCTCAAAATAACCAGGGTTGTATCTTCCATCCTGACGTCTGTTTTGATTGTTGTTGTTTCGGTTACGGTTGTTGTTGCCTCTGGAGTACTGATTGTTGTTGAAACTACCATTGCGTCTGTTGCCATTACTATTACTTTTTCGGTAAAATTGACCATTACCAAAACTGTTGTAATTGTTGGAATTTTGGAATCGGGGATCGCAAGATTGCTGCGAATATTGTGTGAAGTTGGGCTGTTGTGATTTTTGCCCCTGATTTTGAGGAAGCGGGTTTGCATTCCACATGTTACCGCTGTTGTTATTTTGATTGAAATTATGGCAATTGTTTTGGCGAGAGTTGGAATTAGCATTATAAATATGTGGAGTGTTCCCTGAATCTCCTCTAAACACAAGGTCTACTTCATTCAAATAATCTAGAAATTTCTTGATGTTAGTTTCCGGAACACCAATTAATTGTGTCCGGTAATGCAGGGGTAAATGACTTTTTAAGGTGTTAATCACATCGGCAAGATCGGCCGGTTTTGACCAATAAAGTGTTTTGTCCAGGTATCTTTCAAAATATTGACGCAAAGTTTCTTTACGAGGGTTGTATGGTTGGGGATTGTGAACTTCACGTCGAAGTTGTTTTTGCTCATGTTCTGATCAGAATTCCTGCAGAAAAGCCTCTTCAAATTGCTTGAAAGTTAAATTTTGCCTTTTTATTTCAGCTCCCCATCTGGATGCTCGCCCCCTCAACAGATTACTTACAAAAAAAATCTTTTCCGCATCTGACCAGTTGTGCGGAAACATTCCGTCAAAAGACCTAATAAAAACAATCGGTTGCACCGCTTGGGTATCATCGGAACTGAACGTTGGAAAATAGGCATGTTTAATCATGTTACCGTCAACAATACCGGCAGGCACTATAGGGCCTGAACTATTGTTCCCTGGTGAAACTTCATGGCACAAGGGTGGTTGAGAATTACTGTTTTGTGCGATCACTGAGAGCGGCTCTGTTTGATGTTTTTCGCTCGCAAGTGATTCCCTGTTAGACTGTGGAACTAACTGCACAGTGAAATTAGGCGGTGAACTCGTTGTGAGTGGGGTTGTAGGCGGAACAGTAACTACGTTAGAATCGGGAGTTAATAACTGAGAAATTTGGTTTTTTAAAGTGTTGGTCTCGGTTTGCACCTGCGACATGGCCTGGTGTAAAATCTCTTTTGTAGCGGTTTCTACCCTTTGCTCAATGAGCTTGTTGCAAATACCACATTCGTGCACTAATTTTTCTGCAATGTTTGCGTTACACTCTAAAGAAAGCGATTCTGTTTTTTCCTCCAAATGGGAAATTTTTTCTTTCATTTCTAATTGTTGTAAGCATACTACGCTAACTTGTTGAGTAATACCTTCGATATCCATCGAAATTTTATTTTGTGAGGTGGTTTGATTTTGCACGAAATTCTGAACTAGATCATTGACCTGAGCCTGAGCGTTCGTGACCTGATCCAACTTGGTTTTACATGACTACATTTCGGAATTTGTCACTGTTTAATATTTAACAAAGGAATTTTCGTGAGTGTTTACACGACATGACAATTCGTTGAAACTTTCGGTCAATTGTGTCGTTTTTGAATTAAGTTCTGAGATTTGGTTAGCCTGTTTTTCCAGAGTAGATGTTACCTCAGAAGACAATTGATCGATTTTGCTGTTTAATTCTTTTGTACTCTGCTCCTGTTTATCAAATCTAGTGTCTAGTTTATCAAACCTTTCATTAAGGATGCTATCCATACTTCGCGTAAGAAGTTGTATTAAAATTCCGTACTGATTCGGATCAATGTTTGTATCATTGTTCCTTTCACTAGAGTTGTGCAAATTAGGATCGGAGTGGGAAATCCCTAGTTGGACACGTCTACTATCGTTCTCCATAGGGTCAGGATTATTGGGTGTGTCACCTGATGAATTACTTTCGTTACTTAGTATTATTTGATGTGATACACCTGCAGTAAATTCCATAGATTCTGGGCTGGAAAAGCCTAGGAAAGGGGATGCTGATGATACAGTAGCATCACCGTTATCAGTTTGCTGTTGCTGTTGTTCCATTTTTGCCAATAATTAACAAACGTGAAATATACAAATAGTACACCCAGAATGGCGATGGCTTGCAAAGTACAAAAGATAAATAAAATTTAAATAGTTAGACGGTAATAACTATTACTTGATAGAATTTCCAAAAATGTCTGGATTATTATTGTGGTTGTAACCGTATTCGCGTAGCTAATCTGAAAGTGGTGACATGACGTAACAAACAGGATTGACTCATAACAATGACTTCTGCATATCTTACTGTTGAATTTCAATGTTACAATAATAGAAATTCCATTGACAAAGGGTATGATTCTTGTTTAGGGAAAGGCATGGGAAATGGGAATAAAAGTTAGCATAGGCGGGAGGCGCACGCTGGACAATGGCATAGCAGAACAAATGCTTTTGCACTACTCACCGCGCTGCGTTGAAGCTTGCAGAAATCTTGTTAATCTTGAAACAACGTTAGCTCTCGTTTTCATATTGGGCATAAAAGAGAAAATTACAGTTTTTTAGCCAATGTACAAGACAATAAATATTACTACACGTATGATTTTACTTTAATTTGCCCTTGTTAAGTTCATTCCAGTAAAATCCGAAGATTGGCGTCCTGTAAACGGTCGCCAGTGTGATGTCCGGAATTAAAAAAAAAAGGGTGGTAATTTTTTGTTTGTTTTTTTTTTGTTGAAAGGAAAGAAAGAAAAAAGGGTGAATAAAGGTGAAGGGAAGTGGTTCTATTTTTACTGGAATGAACTTATTGATGGACATCACAAAAATTTATTTTACCTATATTTTTTTTTTTTACTCATCGAAGAAGACAACACAACACATATAAAAGAAATCATCACACTAATAATATTCCACAGAATGATCGTTTCACAAGACACTTTCTAGCTCGACTGACTCTTAAGACTGAACAAGACTCGACTGACTCTTAAGACTGCACAAGACTCGACTGACTCTACTCTCTCTCTGGACCACAGCCTCTTCACGTCCCTCTGGACCAGAGATTTTAACTGTGATTAGCTCGCCGATTATTTAATTAATCGTACAGCCGCTGGGCGCGCGCTTGGCGCGTCATTTAAATGGGGTTAAACGCACACCGCGAGAGGCGTGGGCTAGCGGTGTCTTACAGGTATCGCCACACAGGTCACATCTGTCTACAAGAAGGGTAGTTGGAGTGATCCAGAAAACTAGCGTCCAATATCTTTGACGTCCATTTATAGTAGAATCTTAGAACATATTTTGTGCTAAAAACATAACGCGGTATCTCGAACATAATTACATCCTCTATGCCGACCAGCATGGCTTCTGAAAACTTCGACTATATAAGAACCAACTTGCAGTTTTGACACATGACATGCTGAAAGGTTTGGATCATGGCAGTCAGATAGATGCAGTATTTCTACATTTCGGAGAAGTACTTCTTAGTAACACTCCTATGCTTGTTGTTTGTCAAGAGTATGATTGTATGGGGTGTCAGTGAAATTTGTGACTGGACTGATCTCTTTTTGGTAGGGGGAACATTGTACATTATCTTGCATGGAGAGTCGTCGTCAGGTGTAGAAGCAACTTCTGGTATGCCCCAGATAAATGTATTGATACCGTTGCTGTTCATTTTATGTATTAATGACCTTGCAGACAATGTTACTATTGAAATCAGGCTTTTTGCAGATGAAGCAGTTATCTGTAATGAAGTATTATCTGAAAGAAGCTGCACAAATATTCAGTTAGTTATGTCCCATAGTGCTCAGAGCCAAATATTCAGTCAGATCTTGATAAAATTTCAAAGTGATGCAAAGATTGGGAACTTGCGTTAGATGTTCAAAAAGTAAAATTGTGCACTTCACAACACGAAAAAACGTGTTTTATGACTATAATAGCAACGAGTCACTGATGGAATTGGCCAACTCAAACAAACCCCTGGGGTGCAACACTTCACAGGGATATGAAATGGAAAGTTCATATAGGCTCAGTCGTAGATAAAGCAGGTCATACACTCTGGGTTATTGGCAGCATACTGGGTAAGTGTAATCAGTCTACAAAAGAGATTGCTTACAAATCACTTGTGCGACCAGTTCTCGAATATTGCTTAAGTGTGTGGGACCAATACCAAATAGGGCTAATACGGTATGTTTGACGTACACAGAGAAGGGTAGTGTGACTGGTCACAGGTTTGTTTGATCTGTGGGAGAGTGTTGCAGACTCTTGAAGGTAGACATAAACTATTCTGAGAAAATCTACTAACAAAGTTTCAAGAACTGGTTTTAAATTATGTCTCTAGGTATATACTACAAGCGTCTACGTATTGGTCACATAGGGATCCTGATGACAACATTAGAATAATTACAAAACGCACAGAGGCATTGAAACTATTATTCTTCTCGCGTTCTGTACATGAATGGAACAGGGAGGAGCCCTAATAACTGGTACAATGTGACTTACCCTCTGCCATACACTTCACGGTGGTTTGCAGAGTATAAAGAAGATGCAGATATATAGATGCGGCAACCATCACGGATAGCATGTCTGGCGTGCTATGCCATGGGAAACGTTACGTGTGAGGACGGCTTAGTCCAAAACTTTGCACATATAGTATATCAGTTAACGCTTCCCGCTGGCTTCGCGCATTTCAGTAACTGTTTTATACAAGATTTACGATGTTTGCAGTGACATATGCGAAGCAATGCAAGAATAAGGAAGATAATGTCAGCAAAATATGATTAATGAAATGTATACACGATTTGTCACTCAGGCTACTTGATATAATCAGTTATACAATTTGTCATAGTGCAGGTACCGTGATTGTGGGTAAACCATTTTATTTATCATCAAAGTCTGTGTGATATATTAGCCATATAATTACAAATAGACTACCATGAATGTAAGCAGGAGAATGATCAGACCTCTCACATACTTTAAATTTTAATCTGTATAAGATTTAGACATTTGCACTTGCTTACTTTCAAAGTAATTTACCATACCTGTCCTTTTTAATAAAAGGAATTACGAAGCTTGTGCTTATTCACTCCATTCCCACCTGACACAAGCGTATAATAAATTTGTGGGTTTTAGGTGGCGTTCAACTGTAATAACACACTTTTAGGATCGAAACGACATTTATTTCGTCACTGAATAGAGCGAATACAGAAAGATGGCTGTCGAACATAGTGCTAGAACACAAAGACAAGAAGAAAAAACAAAGAGCATAGTCAAAGAACTGTCTCCTCACGTCAGAGACGCCACAGAGCGCTCCCCCCCCCCCCCCCCGCCCCCCTCGATCAACGCCCCCGGCAGTGTGGAGCAAGGTGGGGTGGAGCTAAGGCCCGTATTACACTATCAAATTTCTTTGCCAAATATCTTTGTCAAAAATCTTTGTAAAAGATATTTGATGGTGTAATAGGTAACTTTGTCAAATGTCGACCAATATTTGATCAGTTCTAGGGCCTCGCTGTAGATTTGATCAAAGAAGTCGCTTGTTTTCTGTTCACTGCAATGTGAATGTTACCACATGGAGAGCTAGCATCACTGCAGTGTTCTGCTGTCTGTAGTGTTTTTATAAACATTGCCAGTAAATACGATTGGTGTGTGCCGACAACTAGAAAATTAATAGAGATGTATGAAGCTGATGAAGTGCTTTACAATGTGAAGCACCCTGAATACAAAAATAAATTAAGAAGATTGGATACCTGACTTGACCTGACCTGACCTGACCTAACCTAACCTAACCCAACCTAACCCTCTCCTGTAGCAAGGAATCGGAGTGTTACAGTGAGCCTGTCTTCTGTAGATGTAGCAGTTCTTAAGTGAATATTGTGCTTTGTGATATGAGGATACACTTCACAGAGCACATACAGAAATGTATGCTCATCCATTCTTAAGTAATTGATGTATGACTTGACTTCCTCCACTATAAGCTCATGTAACAAGTTTTGTTGAATGTAGTCGTAAAACCCACGAGTTCAAACAGGTATGTTTCCTTTTTCCCCCCCGCTTCTCTTCCGCATGTGCACATACTGCAATTGTGGTACATGCAACTGCTGCGGTCAATAACAAATTGTTGTTGTCAGCCATCTTGAACTTTGACGAAAAATATGACGACAGTGTAATACCCCTTCTAGCGCTACGTCAGAGATCTTTGTCAAATATATTTGAAGGAATATTTGATCATATCTTTGATCAAATCTTTGACAAAGAAATTTGATAGTGTAATACCGGCCTAACACACGTCCACAAAAAAAAAAAATTTGTGCCAGCGTGGCAGGAGGAGGCGGCGTCCGGCGAGTGAAGTGTGTTGCTCGGACGCATCTTTGTCAGGGTCCCGCACCTCGGACAACTGTGCAGGCAGGGGAGAGTCGAAGGGGCCATGGCGGCGGCGGGCGAGGCGGCGGCAAAGGCGGGTTGGCACGGAGTGGCGAGGACTGGCTCCGGGAGGGACCACTCAGGCCTTTAAAGGTCGAAGGGGTCATGGCGGCGGCGGGCGAGGCGGCGGCAAAGGCGGGTTGGCACGGAGTGGCGAGGACTGGCTCCGGGAGGGACCACTCAGGCCTTTAAAGGTCGAAGGGGTCATGGCGGCGGCGGGCGAGGCGGCGGCAAAGGCGGGTTGGCAGGGAGTGGCGAGGACTGGCTCCGGGAGGGACCACTCAGGCCTTTAAAGGTCGAAGGGGTCATGGCGGCGGCGGGCGAGGCGGCGGCAAAGGCGGGTTGGCAGGGAGTGGTGAGGACTGGCTCCGGGAGGGACCACTCAGGCCTTTAAAGGTCGAAGGGGTCATGGCGGCGGCGGGCGAGGCGGCGGCAAAGGCGGGTTGGCAGGGAGTGGCGAGGACTGGCTCCGGGAGGGACCACTCAGGCCTTTAAAGGTCGAAGGGGTCATGGCGGCGGCGGGCGAGGCGGCGGCAAAGGCGGGTTGGCACGGAGTGGCGAGGACTGGCTCCGGGAGGGACCACTCAGGCCTTTAAAGGTCGAAGGGGTCATGGCGGCGGCGGGCGAGGCGGCGGCAAAGGCGGGTTGGCAGGGAGTGGCGAGGACTGGCTCCGGGAGGGACCACTCAGGCCTTTAAAGGTCGAAGGGGTCATGGCGGCGGCGGGCGAGGCGGCGGCAAAGGCGGGTTGGCAGGGAGTGGTGAGGACTGGCTCCGGGAGGGACCACTCAGGCCTTTAAAGGTCGAAGGGGTCATGGCGGCGGCGGGCGAGGCGGCGGCAAAGGCGGGTTGGCAGGGAGTGGCGAGGACTGGCTCCGGGAGGGACCACTCAGGCCTTTAAAGGTCGAAGGGGTCATGGCGGCGGCGGGCGAGGCGGCGGCAAAGGCGGGTTGGCACGGAGTGGTGAGGACTGGCTCCGGGAGGGACCACTCAGGCCTTTAAAGGTCGAAGGGGTCATGGCGGCGGCGGGCGAGGCGGCGGCAAAGGCGGGTTGGCAGGGAGTGGTGAGGACTGGCTCCGGGAGGGACCACTCAGGCCTTTAAAGGTCGAAGGGGTCATGGCGGCGGCGGGCGAGGCGGCGGCAAAGGCGGGTTGGCAGGGAGTGGCGAGGACTGGCTCCGGGAGGGACCACTCAGGCCTTTAAAGGTCGAAGGGGTCATGGCGGCGGCGGGCGAGGCGGCGGCAAAGGCGGGTTGGCAGGGAGTGGTGAGGACTGGCTCCGGGAGGGACCACTCAGGCCTTTAAAGGTCGAAGGGGTCATGGCGGCGGCGGGCGAGGCGGCGGCAAAGGCGGGTTGGCAGGGAGTGGCGAGGACTGGCTCCGGGAGGGACCACTCAGGCCTTTAAAGGTCGAAGGGGTCATGGCGGCGGCGGGCGAGGCGGCGGCAAAGGCGGGTTGGCACGGAGTGGTGAGGACTGGCTCCGGGAGGGACCACTCAGGCCTTTAAAGGTCGAAGGGGTCATGGCGGCGGCGGGCGAGGCGGCGGCAAAGGCGGGTTGGCAGGGAGTGGTGAGGACTGGCTCCGGGAGGGACCACTCAGGCCTTTAAAGGTCGAAGGGGTCATGGCGGCGGCGGGCGAGGCGGCGGCAAAGGCGGGTTGGCAGGGAGTGGTGAGGACTGGCTCCGGGAGGGACCACTCAGGCCTTTAAAGGTCGAAGGGGTCATGGCGGCGGCGGGCGAGGCGGCGGCAAAGGCGGGTTGGCAGGGAGTGGCGAGGACTGGCTCCGGGAGGGACCACTCAGGCCTTTAAAGGTCGAAGGGGTCATGGCGGCGGCGGGCGAGGCGGCGGCAAAGGCGGGTTGGCAGGGAGTGGTGAGGACTGGCTCCGGGAGGGACCACTCAGGCCTTTAAAGGTCGAAGGGGTCATGGCGGCGGCGGGCGAGGCGGCGGCAAAGGCGGGTTGGCAGGGAGTGGCGAGGACTGGCTCCGGGAGGGACCACTCAGGCCTTTAAAGGTCGAAGGGGTCATGGCGGCGGCGGGCGAGGCGGCGGCAAAGGCGGGTTGGCAGGGAGTGGTGAGGACTGGCTCCGGGAGGGACCACTCAGGCCTTTAAAGGTCGAAGGGGTCATGGCGGCGGCGGGCGAGGCGGCGGCAAAGGCGGGTTGGCAGGGAGTGGTGAGGACTGGCTCCGGGAGGGACCACTCAGGCCTTTAAAGGTCGAAGGGGTCATGGCGGCGGCGGGCGAGGCGGCGGCAAAGGCGGGTTGGCAGGGAGTGGCGAGGACTGGCTCCGGGAGGGACCACTCAGGCCTTTAAAGGTCGAAGGGGTCATGGCGGCGGCGGGCGAGGCGGCGGCAAAGGCGGGTTGGCAGGGAGTGGTGAGGACTGGCTCCGGGAGGGACCACTCAGGCCTTTAAAGGTCGAAGGGGTCATGGCGGCGGCGGGCGAGGCGGCGGCAAAGGCGGGTTGGCAGGGAGTGGCGAGGACTGGCTCCGGGAGGGACCACTCAGGCCTTTAAAGGTCGAAGGGGTCATGGCGGCGGCGGGCGAGGCGGCGGCAAAGGCGGGTTGGCACGGAGTGGTGAGGACTGGCTCCGGGAGGGACCACTCAGGCCTTTAAAGGTCGAAGGGGTCATGGCGGCGGCGGGCGAGGCGGCGGCAAAGGCGGGTTGGCAGGGAGTGGTGAGGACTGGCTCCGGGAGGGACCACTCAGGCCTTTAAAGGTCGAAGGGGTCATGGCGGCGGCGGGCGAGGCGGCGGCAAAGGCGGGTTGGCAGGGAGTGGCGAGGACTGGCTCCGGGAGGGACCACTCAGGCCTTTAAAGGTCGAAGGGGTCATGGCGGCGGCGGGCGAGGCGGCGGCAAAGGCGGGTTGGCAGGGAGTGGTGAGGACTGGCTCCGGGAGGGACCACTCAGGCCTTTAAAGGTCGAAGGGGTCATGGCGGCGGCGGGCGAGGCGGCGGCAAAGGCGGGTTGGCAGGGAGTGGCGAGGACTGGCTCCGGGAGGGACCACTCAGGCCTTTAAAGGTCGAAGGGGTCATGGCGGCGGCGGGCGAGGCGGCGGCAAAGGCGGGTTGGCACGGAGTGGTGAGGACTGGCTCCGGGAGGGACCACTCAGGCCTTTAAAGGTCGAAGGGGTCATGGCGGCGGCGGGCGAGGCGGCGGCAAAGGCGGGTTGGCAGGGAGTGGCGAGGACTGGCTCCGGGAGGGACCACTCAGGCCTTTAAAGGTCGAAGGGGTCATGGCGGCGGCGGGCGAGGCGGCGGCAAAGGCGGGTTGGCAGGGAGTGGCGAGGACTGGCTCCGGGAGGGACCACTCAGGCCTTTAAAGGTCGAAGGGGTCATGGCGGCGGCGGGCGAGGCGGCGGCAAAGGCGGGTTGGCAGGGAGTGGCGAGGACTGGCTCCGGGAGGGACCACTCAGGCCTTTAAAGGTCGAAGGGGCCATGGCGGCGGCGGGCGAGGCGGCGGCAAAGGCGGGTTGGCAGGGAGTGGTGAGGACTGGCTCCGGGAGGGACCACTCAGGCCTTTAAAGGTCGAAGGGGTCATGGCGGCGGCGGGCGAGGCGGCGGCAAAGGCGGGTTGGCAGGGAGTGGCGAGGACTGGCTCCGGGAGGGACCACTCAGGCCTTTAAAGGTCGAAGGGGTCATGGCGGCGGCGGGCGAGGCGGCGGCAAAGGCGGGTTGGCACGGAGTGGTGAGGACTGGCTCCGGGAGGGACCACTCAGGCCTTTAAAGGTCGAAGGGGTCATGGCGGCGGCGGGCGAGGCGGCGGCAAAGGCGGGTTGGCAGGGAGTGGCGAGGACTGGCTCCGGGAGGGACCACTCAGGCCTTTAAAGGTCGAAGGGGTCATGGCGGCGGCGGGCGAGGCGGCGGCAAAGGCGGGTTGGCAGGGAGTGGCGAGGACTGGCTCCGGGAGGGACCACTCAGGCCTTTAAAGGTCGAAGGGGTCATGGCGGCGGCGGGCGAGGCGGCGGCAAAGGCGGGTTGGCACGGAGTGGTGAGGACTGGCTCCGGGAGGGACCACTCAGGCCTTTAAAGGTCGAAGGGGTCATGGCGGCGGCGGGCGAGGCGGCGGCAAAGGCGGGTTGGCAGGGAGTGGCGAGGACTGGCTCCGGGAGGGACCACTCAGGCCTTTAAAGGTCGAAGGGGTCATGGCGGCGGCGGGCGAGGCGGCGGCAAAGGCGGGTTGGCAGGGAGTGGCGAGGACTGGCTCCGGGAGGGACCACTCAGGCCTTTAAAGGTCGAAGGGGTCATGGCGGCGGCGGGCGAGGCGGCGGCAAAGGCGGGTTGGCAGGGAGTGGCGAGGACTGGCTCCGGGAGGGACCACTCAGGCCTTTAAAGGTCGAAGGGGTCATGGCGGCGGCGGGCGAGGCGGCGGCAAAGGCGGGTTGGCAGGGAGTGGCGAGGACTGGCTCCGGGAGGGACCACTCAGGCCTTTAAAGGTCGAAGGGGTCATGGCGGCGGCGGGCGAGGCGGCGGCAAAGGCGGGTTGGCAGGGAGTGGCGAGGACTGGCTCCGGGAGGGACCACTCAGGCCTTTAAAGGTCGAAGGGGTCATGGCGGCGGCGGGCGAGGCGGCGGCAAAGGCGGGTTGGCAGGGAGTGGCGAGGACTGGCTCCGGGAGGGACCACTCAGGCCTTTAAAGGTCGAAGGGGTCATGGCGGCGGCGGGCGAGGCGGCGGCAAAGGCGGGTTGGCAGGGAGTGGCGAGGACTGGCTCCGGGAGGGACCACTCAGGCCTTTAAAGGTCGAAGGGGTCATGGCGGCGGCGGGCGAGGCGGCGGCAAAGGCGGGTTGGCAGGGAGTGGCGAGGACTGGCTCCGGGAGGGACCACTCAGGCCTTTAAAGGTCGAAGGGGTCATGGCGGCGGCGGGCGAGGCGGCGGCAAAGGCGGGTTGGCAGGGAGTGGCGAGGACTGGCTCCGGGAGGGACCACTCAGGCCTTTAAAGGTCGAAGGGGTCATGGCGGCGGCGGGCGAGGCGGCGGCAAAGGCGGGTTGGCAGGGAGTGGCGAGGACTGGCTCCGGGAGGGACCACTCAGGCCTTTAAAGGTCGAAGGGGTCATGGCGGCGGCGGGCGAGGCGGCGGCAAAGGCGGGTTGGCAGGGAGTGGCGAGGACTGGCTCCGGGAGGGACCACTCAGGCCTTTAAAGGTCGAAGGGGTCATGGCGGCGGCGGGCGAGGCGGCGGCAAAGGCGGGTTGGCAGGGAGTGGCGAGGACTGGCTCCGGGAGGGACCACTCAGGCCTTTAAAGGTCGAAGGGGTCATGGCGGCGGCGGGCGAGGCGGCGGCAAAGGCGGGTTGGCAGGGAGTGGCGAGGACTGGCTCCGGGAGGGACCACTCAGGCCTTTAAAGGTCGAAGGGGTCATGGCGGCGGCGGGCGAGGCGGCGGCAAAGGCGGGTTGGCAGGGAGTGGCGAGGACTGGCTCCGGGAGGGACCACTCAGGCCTTTAAAGGTCGAAGGGGTCATGGCGGCGGCGGGCGAGGCGGCGGCAAAGGCGGGTTGGCAGGGAGTGGCGAGGACTGGCTCCGGGAGGGACCACTCAGGCCTTTAAAGGTCGAAGGGGTCATGGCGGCGGCGGGCGAGGCGGCGGCAAAGGCGGGTTGGCAGGGAGTGGCGAGGACTGGCTCCGGGAGGGACCACTCAGGCCTTTAAAGGTCGAAGGGGTCATGGCGGCGGCGGGCGAGGCGGCGGCAAAGGCGGGTTGGCAGGGAGTGGCGAGGACTGGCTCCGGGAGGGACCACTCAGGCCTTTAAAGGTCGAAGGGGTCATGGCGGCGGCGGGCGAGGCGGCGGCAAAGGCGGGTTGGCAGGGAGTGGCGAGGACTGGCTCCGGGAGGGACCACTCAGGCCTTTAAAGGTCGAAGGGGTCATGGCGGCGGCGGGCGAGGCGGCGGCAAAGGCGGGTTGGCAGGGAGTGGCGAGGACTGGCTCCGGGAGGGACCACTCAGGCCTTTAAAGGTCGAAGGGGTCATGGCGGCGGCGGGCGAGGCGGCGGCAAAGGCGGGTTGGCAGGGAGTGGCGAGGACTGGCTCCGGGAGGGACCACTCAGGCCTTTAAAGGTCGAAGGGGTCATGGCGGCGGCGGGCGAGGCGGCGGCAAAGGCGGGTTGGCAGGGAGTGGCGAGGACTGGCTCCGGGAGGGACCACTCAGGCCTTTAAAGGTCGAAGGGGTCATGGCGGCGGCGGGCGAGGTGGCGGCAAAGGCGGGTTGGCAGGGAGTGGCGAGGACTGGCTCCGGGAGGGACCACTCAGGCCTTTAAAGGTCGAAGGGGTCATGGCGGCGGCGGGCGAGGCGGCGGCAAAGGCGGGTTGGCAGGGAGTGGCGAGGACTGGCTCCGGGAGGGACCACTCAGGCCTTTAAAGGTCGAAGGGGTCATGGCGGCGGCGGGCGAGGCGGCGGCAAAGGCGGGTTGGCAGGGAGTGGCGAGGACTGGCTCCGGGAGGGACCACTCAGGCCTTTAAAGGTCGAAGGGGTCATGGCGGCGGCGGGCGAGGCGGCGGCAAAGGCGGGTTGGCAGGGAGTGGCGAGGACTGGCTCCGGGAGGCACCACTCAGGCCTTTAAAGGTCGAAGGGGTCATGGCGGCGGCGGGCGAGGCGGCGGCAAAGGCGGGTTGGCAGGGAGTGGCGAGGACTGGCTCCGGGAGGGACCACTCAGGCCTTTAAAGGTCGAAGGGGTCATGGCGGCGGCGGGCGAGGCGGCGGCAAAGGCGGGTTGGCACGGAGTGGCGAGGACTGGCTCCGGGAGGGACCACTCAGGCCTTTAAAGGTCGAAGGGGTCATGGCGGCGGCGGGCGAGGCGGCGGCAAAGGCGGGTTGGCAGGGAGTGGCGAGGACTGGCTCCGGGAGGGACCACTCAGGCCTTTAAAGGTCGAAGGGGTCATGGCGGCGGCGGGCGAGGCGGCGGCAAAGGCGGGTTGGCAGGGAGTGGCGAGGACTGGCTCCGGGAGGGACCACTCAGGCCTTTAAAGGTCGAAGGGGTCATGGCGGCGGCGGGCGAGGCGGCGGCAAAGGCGGGTTGGCAGGGAGTGGCGAGGACTGGCTCCGGGAGGGACCACTCAGGCCTTTAAAGGTCGAAGGGGTCATGGCGGCGGCGGGCGAGGCGGCGGCAAAGGCGGGTTGGCAGGGAGTGGCGAGGACTGGCTCCGGGAGGGACCACTCAGGCCTTTAAAGGTCGAAGGGGTCATGGCGGCGGCGGGCGAGGCGGCGGCAAAGGCGGGTTGGCAGGGAGTGGCGAGGACTGGCTCCGGGAGGGACCACTCAGGCCTTTAAAGGTCGAAGGGGTCATGGCGGCGGCGGGCGAGGCGGCGGCAAAGGCGGGTTGGCAGGGAGTGGCGAGGACTGGCTCCGGGAGGGACCACTCAGGCCTTTAAAGGTCGAAGGGGTCATGGCGGCGGCGGGCGAGGCGGCGGCAAAGGCGGGTTGGCAGGGAGTGGCGAGGACTGGCTCCGGGAGGGACCACTCAGGCCTTTAAAGGTCGAAGGGGTCATGGCGGCGGCGGGCGAGGCGGCGGCAAAGGCGGGTTGGCAGGGAGTGGCGAGGACTGGCTCCGGGAGGGACCACTCAGGCCTTTAAAGGTCGAAGGGGTCATGGCGGCGGCGGGCGAGGCGGCGGCAAAGGCGGGTTGGCAGGGAGTGGCGAGGACTGGCTCCGGGAGGGACCACTCAGGCCTTTAAAGGTCGAAGGGGTCATGGCGGCGGCGGGCGAGGCGGCGGCAAAGGCGGGTTGGCAGGGAGTGGCGAGGACTGGCTCCGGGAGGGACCACTCAGGCCTTTAAAGGTCGAAGGGGTCATGGCGGCGGCGGGCGAGGCGGCGGCAAAGGCGGGTTGGCAGGGAGTGGCGAGGACTGGCTCCGGGAGGGACCACTCAGGCCTTTAAAGGTCGAAGGGGTCATGGCGGCGGCGGGCGAGGCGGCGGCAAAGGCGGGTTGGCAGGGAGTGGCGAGGACTGGCTCCGGGAGGGACCACTCAGGCCTTTAAAGGTCGAAGGGGTCATGGCGGCGGCGGGCGAGGCGGCGGCAAAGGCGGGTTGGCAGGGAGTGGCGAGGACTGGCTCCGGGAGGGACCACTCAGGCCTTTAAAGGTCGAAGGGGTCATGGCGGCGGCGGGCGAGGCGGCGGCAAAGGCGGGTTGGCAGGGAGTGGCGAGGACTGGCTCCGGGAGGCACCACTCAGGCCTTTAAAGGTCGAAGGGGTCATGGCGGCGGCGGGCGAGGCGGCGGCAAAGGCGGGTTGGCAGGGAGTGGCGAGGACTGGCTCCGGGAGGGACCACTCAGGCCTTTAAAGGTCGAAGGGGTCATGGCGGCGGCGGGCGAGGCGGCGGCAAAGGCGGGTTGGCACGGAGTGGCGAGGACTGGCTCCGGGAGGGACCACTCAGGCCTTTAAAGGTCGAAGGGGTCATGGCGGCGGCGGGCGAGGCGGCGGCAAAGGCGGGTTGGCAGGGAGTGGCGAGGACTGGCTCCGGGAGGGACCACTCAGGCCTTTAAAGGTCGAAGGGGTCATGGCGGCGGCGGGCGAGGCGGCGGCAAAGGCGGGTTGGCAGGGAGTGGCGAGGACTGGCTCCGGGAGGGACCACTCAGGCCTTTAAAGGTCGAAGGGGTCATGGCGGCGGCGGGCGAGGCGGCGGCAAAGGCGGGTTGGCACGGAGTGGCGAGGACTGGCTCCGGGAGGGACCACTCAGGCCTTTAAAGGTCGAAGGGGTCATGGCGGCGGCGGGCGAGGCGGCGGCAAAGGCGGGTTGGCAGGGAGTGGCGAGGACTGGCTCCGGGAGGGACCACTCAGGCCTTTAAAGGTCGAAGGGGTCATGGCGGCGGCGGGCGAGGCGGCGGCAAAGGCGGGTTGGCAGGGAGTGGTGAGGACTGGCTCCGGGAGGGACCACTCAGGCCTTTAAAGGTCGAAGGGGTCATGGCGGCGGCGGGCGAGGCGGCGGCAAAGGCGGGTTGGCAGGGAGTGGCGAGGACTGGCTCCGGGAGGGACCACTCAGGCCTTTAAAGGTCGAAGGGGTCATGGCGGCGGCGGGCGAGGCGGCGGCAAAGGCGGGTTGGCACGGAGTGGCGAGGACTGGCTCCGGGAGGGACCACTCAGGCCTTTAAAGGTCGAAGGGGTCATGGCGGCGGCGGGCGAGGCGGCGGCAAAGGCGGGTTGGCAGGGAGTGGCGAGGACTGGCTCCGGGAGGGACCACTCAGGCCTTTAAAGGTCGAAGGGGTCATGGCGGCGGCGGGCGAGGCGGCGGCAAAGGCGGGTTGGCACGGAGTGGCGAGGACTGGCTCCGGGAGGGACCACTCAGGCCTTTAAAGGTCGAAGGGGTCATGGCGGCGGCGGGCGAGGCGGCGGCAAAGGCGGGTTGGCAGGGAGTGGCGAGGACTGGCTCCGGGAGGGACCACTCAGGCCTTTAAAGGTCGAAGGGGTCATGGCGGCGGCGGGCGAGGCGGCGGCAAAGGCGGGTTGGCACGGAGTGGTGAGGACTGGCTCCGGGAGGGACCACTCAGGCCTTTAAAGGTCGAAGGGGTCATGGCGGCGGCGGGCGAGGCGGCGGCAAAGGCGGGTTGGCACGGAGTGGTGAGGACTGGCTCCGGGAGGGACCACTCAGGCCTTTAAAGGTCGAAGGGGTCATGGCGGCGGCGGGCGAGGCGGCGGCAAAGGCGGGTTGGCACGGAGTGGCGAGGACTGGCTCCGGGAGGGACCACTCAGGCCTTTAAAGGTCGAAGGGGTCATGGCGGCGGCGGGCGAGGCGGCGGCAAAGGCGGGTTGGCAGGGAGTGGCGAGGACTGGCTCCGGGAGGGACCACTCAGGCCTTTAAAGGTCGAAGGGGTCATGGCGGCGGCGGGCGAGGCGGCGGCAAAGGCGGGTTGGCACGGAGTGGCGAGGACTGGCTCCGGGAGGGACCACTCAGGCCTTTAAAGGTCGAAGGGGTCATGGCGGCGGCGGGCGAGGCGGCGGCAAAGGCGGGTTGGCAGGGAGTGGCGAGGACTGGCTCCGGGAGGGACCACTCAGTCCTTTAAAGGTCGAAGGGGTCATGGCGGCGGCGGGCGAGGCGGCGGCAAAGGCGGGTTGGCACGGAGTGGTGAGGACTGGCTCCGGGAGGGACCACTCAGGCCTTTAAAGGTCGAAGGGGTCATGGCGGCGGCGGGCGAGGCGGCGGCAAAGGCGGGTTGGCACGGAGTGGTGAGGACTGGCTCCGGGAGGGACCACTCAGGCCTTTAAAGGTCGAAGGGGTCATGGCGGCGGCGGGCGAGGCGGCGGCAAAGGCGGGTTGGCACGGAGTGGCGAGGACTGGCTCCGGGAGGGACCACTCAGGCCTTTAAAGGTCGAAGGGGTCATGGCGGCGGCGGGCGAGGCGGCGGCAAAGGCGGGTTGGCACGGAGTGGCGAGGACTGGCTCCGGGAGGGACCACTCAGGCCTTTAAAGGTCGAAGGGGTCATGGCGGCGGCGGGCGAGGCGGCGGCAAAGGCGGGTTGGCACGGAGTGGCGAGGACTGGCTCCGGGAGGGACCACTCAGGCCTTTAAAGGTCGAAGGGGTCATGGCGGCGGCGGGCGAGGCGGCGGCAAAGGCGGGTTGGCACGGAGTGGCGAGGACTGGCTCCGGGAGGGACCACTCAGGCCTTTAAAGGTCGAAGGGGTCATGGCGGCGGCGGGCGAGGCGGCGGCAAAGGCGGGTTGGCACGGAGTGGTGAGGACTGGCTCCGGGAGGGACCACTCAGGCCTTTAAAGGTCGAAGGGGTCATGGCGGCGGCGGGCGAGGCGGCGGCAAAGGCGGGTTGGCACGGAGTGGTGAGGACTGGCTCCGGGAGGGACCACTCAGGCCTTTAAAGGTCGAAGGGGTCATGGCGGCGGCGGGCGAGGTGGCGGCAAAGGCGGGTTGGCACGGAGTGGCGAGGACTGGCTCCGGGAGGGACCACTCAGGCCTTTAAAGGTCGAAGGGGTCATGGCGGCGGCGGGCGAGGCGGCGGCAAAGGCGGGTTGGCACGGAGTGGTGAGGACTGGCTCCGGGAGGGACCACTCAGGCCTTTAAAGGTCGAAGGGGTCATGGCGGCGGCGGGCGAGGCGGCGGCAAAGGCGGGTTGGCACGGAGTGGTGAGGACTGGCTCCGGGAGGGACCACTCAGGCCTTTAAAGGTCGAAGGGGTCATGGCGGCGGCGGGCGAGGCGGCGGCAAAGGCGGGTTGGCACGGAGTGGCGAGGACTGGCTCCGGGAGGGACCACTCAGGCCTTTAAAGGTCGAAGGGGTCATGGCGGCGGCGGGCGAGGCGGCGGCAAAGGCGGGTTGGCACGGAGTGGTGAGGACTGGCTCCGGGAGGGACCACTCAGGCCTTTAAAGGTCGAAGGGGTCATGGCGGCGGCGGGCGAGGCGGCGGCAAAGGCGGGTTGGCACGGAGTGGTGAGGACTGGCTCCGGGAGGGACCACTCAGGCCTTTAAAGGTCGAAGGGGTCATGGCGGCGGCGGGCGAGGCGGCGGCAAAGGCGGGTTGGCACGGAGTGGCGAGGACTGGCTCCGGGAGGGACCACTCAGGCCTTTAAAGGTCGAAGGGGTCATGGCGGCGGCGGGCGAGGCGGCGGCAAAGGCGGGTTGGCACGGAGTGGTGAGGACTGGCTCCGGGAGGGACCACTCAGGCCTTTAAAGGTCGAAGGGGTCATGGCGGCGGCGGGCGAGGCGGCGGCAAAGGCGGGTTGGCACGGAGTGGCGAGGACTGGCTCCGGGAGGGACCACTCAGGCCTTTAAAGGTCGAAGGGGTCATGGCGGCGGCGGGCGAGGCGGCGGCAAAGGCGGGTTGGCAGGGAGTGGTGAGGACTGGCTCCGGGAGGGACCACTCAGGCCTTTAAAGGTCGAAGGGGTCATGGCGGCGGCGGGCGAGGCGGCGGCAAAGGCGGGTTGGCACGGAGTGGTGAGGACTGGCTCCGGGAGGGACCACTCAGGCCTTTAAAGGTCGAAGGGGTCATGGCGGCGGCGGGCGAGGCGGCGGCAAAGGCGGGTTGGCACGGAGTGGCGAGGACTGGCTCCGGGAGGGACCACTCAGGCCTTTAAAGGTCGAAGGGGTCATGGCGGCGGCGGGCGAGGCGGCGGCAAAGGCGGGTTGGCAGGGAGTGGTGAGGACTGGCTCCGGGAGGGACCACTCAGGCCTTTAAAGGTCGAAGGGGTCATGGCGGCGGCGGGCGAGGCGGCGGCAAAGGCGGGTTGGCAGGGAGTGGTGAGGACTGGCTCCGGGAGGGACCACTCAGGCCTTTAAAGGTCGAAGGGGTCATGGCGGCGGCGGGCGAGGCGGCGGCAAAGGCGGGTTGGCACGGAGTGGCGAGGACTGGCTCCGGGAGGGACCACTCAGGCCTTTAAAGGTCGAAGGGGTCATGGCGGCGGCGGGCGAGGCGGCGGCAAAGGCGGGTTGGCACGGAGTGGTGAGGACTGGCTCCGGGAGGGACCACTCAGGCCTTTAAAGGTCGAAGGGGTCATGGCGGCGGCGGGCGAGGCGGCGGCAAAGGCGGGTTGGCACGGAGTGGCGAGGACTGGCTCCGGGAGGGACCACTCAGGCCTTTAAAGGTCGAAGGGGTCATGGCGGCGGCGGGCGAGGCGGCGGCAAAGGCGGGTTGGCAGGGAGTGGTGAGGACTGGCTCCGGGAGGGACCACTCAGGCCTTTAAAGGTCGAAGGGGTCATGGCGGCGGCGGGCGAGGCGGCGGCAAAGGCGGGTTGGCACGGAGTGGTGAGGACTGGCTCCGGGAGGGACCACTCAGGCCTTTAAAGGTCGAAGGGGCCATGGCGGCGGCGGGCGAGGCGGCGGCAAAGGCGGGTTGGCACGGAGTGGTGAGGACTGGCTCCGGGAGGGACCACTCAGGCCTTTAAAGGTCGAAGGGGTCATGGCGGCGGCGGGCGAGGCGGCGGCAAAGGCGGGTTGGCACGGAGTGGCGAGGACTGGCTCCGGGAGGGACCACTCAGGCCTTTAAAGGTCGAAGGGGTCATGGCGGCGGCGGGCGAGGCGGCGGCAAAGGCGGGTTGGCACGGAGTGGCGAGGACTGGCTCCGGGAGGGACCACTCAGGCCTTTAAAGGTCGAAGGGGTCATGGCGGCGGCGGGCGAGGCGGCGGCAAAGGCGGGTTGGCAGGGAGTGGTGAGGACTGGCTCCGGGAGGGACCACTCAGGCCTTTAAAGGTCGAAGGGGTCATGGCGGCGGCGGGCGAGGCGGCGGCAAAGGCGGGTTGGCACGGAGTGGCGAGGACTGGCTCCGGGAGGGACCACTCAGGCCTTTAAAGGAGTACCGAAACTGTAATCGGGTGGCCATTGAGCAGAATCACGAATGTATTGATCCCACAGCATAATACACAGTGTGGGCTGGAGTACCGAGGTTGCAGAGGTGCACAAATAGAGTCATCTCGTAACATGATGAAATCGCGTGATTTCAAGTCCTTATGAACAAACACCTGTGGCGCGGTGTCAGCGCGAGGTAGAGGCAGGCACGACCTCTCCAACGAAGCATTGAGGTCCTCTTCGTGCACAGAGAGAATTCTCAGCAAATACACACGGTAGAGTCCAGACCAAAGGTCGCCGTGGCACATGAATGCGACTTTTAGCATTCTGTGTCATTACTGCACTAGTCCATTGGCCTGCAGATGATATGCAGTCGTGTGAAATTTCGCCACCCCATGCAACTCACACAGACGAACGAAAAGCGACGACTCGGCAACTAAATCTACATCTACATTTATACTCCGCAAGCCACCCAACGGCGTGTGGCGGAAGGCACTTAACATGCCACTGTCATTACCTCCCTTTCCTGTTCCAGTCGCATATTGTTCACGGGGAGGACAACTGCCGGAAAGCCTTAGTGCACGCTCGAATCTCTCTAATTTTACATTCGTGATCTCCTCTGGAGATATAAGTAGGGGGAAGCAAAATATTCGATACCTCATCCAGAAACGCACCCTCTCGAAACCTGGACAGCAAGCTACACCGCGATGCAGAACGCCTCTCTTGCAGAGTCTGCCACTTGAGTTCGCTAAACATCTCCACAACACTATCAGGTATACCAAATAACCCTGTGACGAAACGCGCCACTCTTCTTTCGATCTTCTCTATCTGCTCTGTCAACCCGACCTGGTACGGATCCCACACTGATGAGCAATACTCAAGTGTAGGTCGAACGAGTGTTTTGTAAGCCACCTCCTTTGTTGATGGACTACATTTGCTAAGGACTCTCCCAATGAATCTCAACCTGGCACCCGCCCTATCAACAATTATTTTTATATGATTATTCCACTTCAAATCGTTCCGTACGCATACTCCCAGATATTTTACAGAACTAATTGCTGCCAGTGTTTTTTCCGCTATCATATAAAATAAAGGGTCCTTCTTTCTATGTATTCGCAATACATTACATTTGTCTATGTTAAGGGTCATTACCACTCCCTGCACCGAGTGCCTATCTGCTGCAGATCTTCCTGCATTTCGCTACAATTTTCTAATGCTGCAACTTCTCTGTGTACTACAGCATCATCTGTGAAAAGCCGCATGGAACTTACAACACTATCTCAGTTGTAATGTACCCCTCTCAGCCCAACGGGTGATGCGGTCGATTATAGAAAGGATGTATTTGTATCCCTTGGATGGGGTAACAGGACCGACCACATCAATGTGCACATGGTGCAGGTGTCGCCTGGGGATGTCAAACTGTCCTAAAGGCGGTTGTGCGTGTCTGCTCACCTTGCTTCGTTGAGAAGGAATGCACGCGTCTGAGCACGAGCAGCAATCGTGCCACACGCCCTGCCAGGTGAAATGTTTGGTTACGAGTCGTGTTGTTGCCCACGTTCCAGGGTGGGTAAGATTATGTAAAGCATCGAAACTCCCGCGCCAAAGTGGGGGAGGCACCAAGGAGCGTTTGCAAACCAGTAGAAACGTCACAGATGATAGGAATTGACGACTCGTGCAGGGCAATATGTCTGATGACGAGTGAAGATCCATTGTCTGGGAGCAAATGTTGTGTGTCCACATCTTCAGCTTTAAGACATGCCAGTTCCTCTAAGTTCAATGCGGCGGAGATCATCGAAATGCGGGAGTGGTAGTCGGCAACTATGTTTGCCACACTGCGGATGTAACAATCGTCCAAAGAATGTTGGCAAATAAAGTCCATGTGCCGGAAGCGGCGTGGTGGGAGATCTTTTGCCAGGTTGCGGGTTGTGTCAACAAGAGGCTTATGGTCCAAATAGATGGTGAAAGCGCTTCCTTCGATGCCGCTCCTGAAATGTTTGACTGCCTCATAAACCATGAGGAGCTCACAGTGGAAGGCCGACCATTTACACTGACTCCTCGTTAGCTTTTTTGAGAAGAAACGGAGTGGCTGCGTTGTGTCTGCAGTGTGCCGTTGGAGTACAGCACCTACCGCCGACTCGCTAGCGTCGGTAGTGATAGAAATCCGCGCCTCGGGGTGCGCGAGAGTGATAGCCTGCATGATGGCTGATTTCAAATTGTCAGAAGTGTCCAGCATGGGGCTAGTCCAGTCCGGTTTACGCTTTCCCGTTGTATTTTTGCTGGAGAGGGCGGCCTTTAGAGCAGACTTGATGGAGGCAGTCTGAGGCAAATGTTGCTGATAAAAGTTTACTATCCCTAGGAAACGGCGCAATTGTGCGTAATCCTCGGGAGAGAGAGAGAGAGCGAGGATATTCGCGATTTGGCTGAAACCGAATGGCCAAGGAAAGTAACAAATATGGAACAGAGTTGCGATTTGTCATGGTTGATAACCATGCTGTTGGCTGCAAGAGTCACACAAACTCTGTCAAGGTGAAATTGGTGTTCCTCTGCAGATGAGGAACAGGAGACAACGATGATGGGTATAAAGCAATGGCCATGCAATGTGAAGGATCCCACAAAGCGGGGACAGGAGCGTCCTGCAGGTCCAACTCTGTCCCTGTGGAACTGGCAGCAGGAAAGGTCCAGCTCGACTCAGGAAGGAAACAGGGTGAAGACACGGTAGGAGAGGCTCATCAGAGAGGCAGCATAAGGTAACTCGTGCATGAGCCAATATAGCAGAGGCGGTAGCAGTGCGGGAGTGTAACTCCGCATTATGAGTGCGTAGTCCGTCTATCTGCTTGCAGATGTGTTTGAAATCAGAACGGGGAGCTGTAATATCTTCAAGCAGAGAAGCACATAAGGAAAGGGTGGCCAAGGACATGGAAATGTGCTGCACTCATTCGATCTAGAAAGTTAGGACCAGTGAAAGCTTGTAATGGTGTAGAAAGTCCAACACGATCACAGATTTGACCGTATCGGTGACATGGAAGGTCCAAGGAAGTGTCGCGGCAAGAGACAGACGAAGCCACTTCTTGATGGAGCTGAGGACCACGATATCAGAGTGATTCATGGCGATCAGTGTGAGGTTAGCAGGAGAAAGTGTGTTTCCCACATGCTTGACTAGGATAACGCTGACATCGGTGCCGGTATCATAGAGAATACGCGTGCTCAACGACAAGTCCATGATACAGAGGCATCGGAACGTAGGCACCGTGCAGGACATGGCACCTAAATGTGCCCGCCGAAGTTGTTTGAGTACGCACGATGCTTGCAGCATCCCCGTAGGTTGCATGGTACCATCGAAGCAGGTAAGCTTGGAGGTGAGGCATTGTGGGGCGGGTGGGGGATGCAGCTGGCTGCATCATAGCTCGAGAACGCTCGGGCTGCTGCTCAGGTGAGGTTGGCTGCTGTCAGGAGGATGCAGGTAGTACCTCATGTAGGCTGCCAGGAGGCCGCTCCTGGCTGATCGCTGAGCTGCTGAAGGACACACGCTGGCCTCTACTGGTGGTGGGTGGAACCGGCAAAGCAGGCATGCCAACTGAAGGCAAAGGTGATGTCATCCATGACAGGCAGTGTCAATGATGAATGACTGTGTTGGCCCTATTGGCCACGCGTAGGCGGACCTCAAGAGGGTCGGCAACATGCGATAGCAGGTGAAGCTGCAGGTCTGACGGAAGTTTCACCATCCACAGAGTCCACATCGCCGCATTGGGTAGTGATTCATCACCAGTCAATGTACGAAGCCGCCGCCAGAGCTGCGAAGGTGTGCGGTCATTGAGGTACTCATCATGGATGATATGGTGTACAGCCTCAGCCGGAAGGTGAGAAAGGCATTCGATAAGCAAAGTTTTTGCCATCACATACTTGCGCGAAGTGGGCGGCGAGAGTAGCAGATCACTGATTAGGTCAGGATGGTCGTGGAGATGGCTCACCAGGCAGATGAAATGTGCATCATCGTCCGAGGTCAGGTGGATATCCAGTAGATGGTCCACCAGGGCGAACCTAGTCTTAGGGTTGTCCTTTTGCAATGCAGGCAGCTTAGGAAATCTGCTGGGTAACACATGTTGATGTAGCACAGGCAGCCGGAGATCCATGTCGGTGGTTGAGGGAGTCCCCAACGCTGGGAGTGCAGCAGTGGTGGGCACTGTGTCGCCCGACATCTGATTTGGGGGGGGGGGGGGGGGGCAGCTGCCGCAAGCAGTACATGAAAAGGAATGGGCTGTTGCAACCGACGGCACAAGGTGTCCCAACTGCAGGCCTGGAGGCAGCCGCGGCACAGATGTAATGGCCAGTGCCACTGTAACAGTTAGTGGAAGCGAGTTACGATACAGCCAAGGGGGCTGATCCCGAAACCAGCGTGGAAGAAACGGTTGGTGCCATTACAACAGTGGGCAGAAAGCAATCTTCATGTGATCATGCAGCGATGATCGCAGCAACCGGTGTGTCTGAGGCGACTGGTGTCGCCAAGACTGCGTGTTTGACAGGGGGAGGGGGGAGAGGTGTGGAGGGGTGGTGAAATGACGTCAGACAAGTAAGAATGTGCGACCCCAGACGTGTGAGAGTTCAGAGTACAGTTCTCGAACTGCATCTGCATATCAAACCAACTGGAAGGCAACTGCTTAACCGGAAGGTGAAACAAAACGTCCTTCACATGCTTATCGTTCGCAATGTCGGTGAGTTGTGTGCACTGTCTAGGCCAGGCTGTTCCAGCTGGTCGGCTCCGTTGTGAGCTGCGGAACGCTCCCTGCTCCAGGGAGCCGTATCGCTCGCTGTGACCATTCAAGTGGGCCGTCACGCCGTCACGTGGCACGGCTGGCTGAGGCAGGCGGCAAGGCAAAGATTTTGATGTGCCAGCTGCGTCTTACAATATCGACAACCTCATAGTCTTAGCTGCTAAGACGTGGTGACATGCTACACCAGGAAATACGATGTTCAGGAAATAAATAAGAAACAACTGTTTTACAAGAAATTGCATTGGGTCTCTGTAGCTTGACATTTTCTTTTCATTGCAAGATCGGAAATATCAGGCGTCAAAGTGTTCGCAGCGTTAATGCGGAGGATGGCCTTCATTGTTGCATCCTGAAGAAACGATCGTTCCTTACTTTTTACTCTTTTCATTACTGAGAAAAGCTGCTCACAACAATACATAGATCCAAATATGCACATGATCTGAGCGGCATTGTTGTGAAGCTTGGGAAATGTTTTTGGCTGTGATGAACGACACCATCGTGACAAATCAAATGTGTTGCAGTACCTCTCTTTCAACAAAGTTGAATTTTGCAAATCAATTAGGCCCATCTCCAATTGAAGTGACGGTGACAAGTCATCAGAGAAACTGAAAAAGGAGTGCTGAACACCTTAAGTTCCATTTCCAAACTAGTGAGGTCTCGGAATCGTGTATCAAACGACGTGATGAGCTGCTTTAACTTTGCTTGGTAATCGCCGAAAGTAGTACCTTCAGGTAGTTCTAAAGAAGCAAGATGACCAAAGAACGTTAAATGTCCATTACTCATCTGCCTCTCAAATAAACGTAACTTTTCCATCAACACTTTGATCTGGTCGTGCATGTCAACCATTAGCTGCCCTTTGCCTTGCAGTGACAGATTTAAATTATTCAGATGCATAGTTTTTTTTTGGTCATCTGTCTACTGACTGGTTTGATGCGGCCCGCCACGAATTCCTTTCCTGTGTTAACCTCTTCATCTCAGAGTAGCACTTGCAACCTACGTCCTCAATTATTGACTTGACGTATTCCAATCTCTGTCTTCCTCTACAGTTTTTGTCCTCTACAGCTCCCTCTAGTAGCATGGAAGTCATTCCCTCATGTCTTAGCAGATGTCCTATCATCCTGTCCCTTCTCCTTATCAGTGTTTTCCACATATTCCTTTCCTCTCCGATTCTGCGCAGAACCTCCTCATTCCTTACCTTATCAGTCCACCTAATTTTCAACATTCGTCTATAGCAGCACATCTCAAATGCTTCGATTCTCTTCTGTTCTGGTATTCCCACAGTCCATGTTTCACTACCATACAATACAGATGTACATCCTCAGAAATTTCTTCCTCAAATTAAGGCCGGTATTTGATATTAGTAGACTTCTCTTGGCCAGAAATGCCTTTTTTGTCATAGCGAGTCTGATTTTGATGTCCTCCTTGCTCCGTCCGTCATTGGTTATTTTACTGTCTAGGTAGCAGAATTCCTTAACTTCATTGACTTCGTGACCATCAATCCTGATGTTAAGTTTCTCACTGTTCTCATTTCTACTACTTCTCATTACCTTCGTCTTTCTCCGATTTACTCTCAAACCATACTGTGTACTCATTAGACTGTTCATTCCGTTCAGCAGATCATTTAATTCTTCTTCACTTTCACTGAGGATAGCAATGTCATCAGTGAATCGTATCATTGATATCCTTTCACCTTGTATTTTAATTCCACTCCTGAACCTTTCTTTTATTTCCATCATTGCTTCCTCGATGTGCAGATTGAAGAGAAGGGGTGAAAGGCTACAGCCTTGTCTTACTTCCTTCTTAATACGAGCACTTCGTTCTTGATCGTCCACTCTTATTATTCCCTCTTGGTTGTTGTACATATTGTATATGACCCGTCTCTCCCTATAGCTTACCCCTACTTTTTCAGAATCTTGAACAACTTGCACCATTTTATATTGTCGAAATCTTTTTCCAGGTCGACAAATCCTATGAACGTGTCTTGATTTTTCTTTAGCCTTGCTTCCATTATTAGCCGTAACGTCAGAATTGCCTCTCTCGTGCCTTTACTTTTCCTAAAGCCAAACTGATCGTCACCTAGCGCACAGTTATATCAGCTAGGAACGCCAGGTCTGATATCCATTTTATATCTTTCAGACAACACATTTCTTCCCCTTTCATTTCGAGAAAAAGGGATATTTCCTCACGAATGGCAAAGAAAACATCAAGAACTTTTCCCCAACTCAGCCAACGAACTGTACTCTGGTAAGGTATATCCCCATACTCCGCTTCCATATCTTTCAGGAATCCTTTGAATTGGCGATGATTCATACCGTAATGCCGCACAAAATTCACACACTTCACGACATCTTTCATTACGCCACCTAGCTCTACTGTTTCAGCACACAGTGCGTCTTGGTGAATAAAACAATGAAGAGTCAAGTCCTGTTGCAGTGTAATCGAGTGGTACCACATCCAAGAGTTCTTCAGTTACTTGCAGCTCCATGTTGACACCACGCACAAAGACTGCAAGTTAAGCACAGTCCGATATGTTGGTGCTTTCGTCAAGCGCTAGCGAAAATGCAACAAAGCTCTCCGCCTTTCTCCTGAGCTGTGTCTCTAAATCCGCTGCCATGTCCGGGATTAGACGAGACATTGTTTGCTTCGACAGGCAAACCCCTTCAATTGCCTGCACCTCCATTGGAAACAAACATTCTGCAACAGCTACCATGCACGAATTTACGAGTAGTCCCACCCAAAACAGCTTGCCACTTGTCGCAATGATGTGAGCGACCCTGTAGCTTGCTCGAAGTGCAGATTCAGTAGTGTTTTCTCCACTCTCATTCACCTGAAAATTATAAACACATTATGGAACACGAACTATGTTGCATGTTTTCATACCCTCCGTATTACGAAACTGTTTTTGAACTTACGTCTCCTGCTATGTCGTTCTTAAGCCTTCTACCTGATCGTAGTGCGCAGCGTGAAGACGTGTATAATCTCGTTGTATATTGTACCTCTTCGCAGAATAGAATACTTTATGACATACAAGACATTGCGGACGACCATCCCTCTCAATGAATAGAAAGGTATCCTCCAACAGAGGTACAGGGCTCCCGCAGCTAGTCATAGCTGTCATTGAACAAGGATCATTGCGTCAGTTGCGGCTGTATGCGGCCAGGGGGCAGTGAGTTCGCTTTCTCCCTCCACGTGGGCTCCGAGCTGCCGCAGTGAGCGCTCCGGCTCCCTGGAGCTCGGTTTGAACAGCCTGGTCTAGGCGGAAGGTCTTGCTGCATAGTAGCATTTGATGTTGGCCATGTTGGGCCGGCAATGGTTAAGTAGCCGCTGGCGTGGCAGGGGCCAGTTACTTATTCACTTTTAACCAACTGTACATTAGGACCACTATTAGAAACGCAAGCACAATTGCTAGGGTGCCATTGCTCTGAAGACAATGTGGACTGGCATATGGAGTCTGTTACTGATGAAAATGTGCGCAAAATAATACCTGAATGCACAAAGTTGAAGTCGGGGTCATCACTGTGGGTTTTACATGGCGCTGAACCATAATAACACACTTTTAGGATCGAAACCACTTGTATTTCGTCACTTAATAGAGCGAATACAGAAAGATGGCTGTCAAACATAGCGCTAGAACACAAAGACAAGATGACAAAACCAAAGAGCATAGTCAAAGAACTGTCGCTTCTTGTCAGAGACACCACAAATTTGTAGTCTTGTCACGCATCAATGCTTTGGCAGTTTTCCACCAGTCATATTTCTTTCCCTTCTACATTTGTGATGTGGATTGCTTTAACCCCAGAAACACGTTTGATATCTACATTCTGTTTGTACCACTCCATAGCTCACACAACTCATATCAAAATGTCAACAAGAACGAAGCACAGCATACGAAATCTTTGCTGTAATGATAGCGCCAAAGCAGAGAGGACGGGAACTTTCTTTAATTGTTCGCTGAAAAACCAACAACCAGCGAAACACAAAAGAACAACTGCACATGCGAACCGCGCATTACCGAATGCCGTTTGTACCCATCAAGTAGAAATATCTCTGATGTGAGCATTCGGATGTGTAGAACAGATTGTGTGTTGTCAACATGCATAGCCATTCTGGTCACGTGATCCCAGGACGCCATAGGTTTGCGCGTAAAGCGTCTTGTACATTTAGAATGTCATTACACCGCTAGTACAAACATTTTCTCTTCGTTGATTCCGTGGATTTTGTGTATACACTTCGTAAACATCGTAACAATTTACATTTGATACCTGGAAGAAACCAGACTCTCCACATATGAAGAGGTATTTTTGACTCTTTGCAACAAGTGTCACTCCAAAGAGATGTTTGTTCCCCAGTACTACGTTCACATTCAGTCTGCAAAGTAGAATATACAGCCCAGATGTGTGGACGCCAGTATTGTGATAAAGATAAATGAAGGAAGTGTTCTGTACGAGACGTTTTGCAGAAAATGTGTTTAGGTAAATGCTGAAATTTCACTCAGTACAGCATGTCATATTTTCCAGTAATCAGGTACTTCGCAGATCATCTTTTTACATTGCTATTAGTATATATCGAACTTCCTTTTTAATTTTTATTCTCTCTCCCTCTGTTCACACACACACACACACACACAAACACACACACATGCCAATTCTGCGAAACACATTATCCGACCAAGAGTGGCATATTTCACTGACATTTTGACTTTGAATAACGCACGAAACTGTTTTTTCATATTACGTTGTACCATATTGGAAGAATATTTCAGTTTAAAACAAACGAATTGACCATAAATTACGCAGGTGTGAGATATCAGAAAAGTATGAAAAGGGAAAAAGTCTTCTTTAACCACACTGCTGCGGTTTACTAAACGCTTTTCTCAAAACAATCCTACACATTTTGCACACATAATAATAGATTTAAAACATTTATTTAAAATGCAGACAAAATAGCATGGTACGATATCGGGTACATCAAGTATTCATACATCTACTTTTTCTCCTTTCACGCATTTCTCTTTGCACCTGTAGCAATTACAGTAATTCTTCATTGCTGTTACGAATAAATAAACGATGAAAAAGCAACAAATGCGTGTAATACTAGATGTTTCAAACTTCGTCGCAAACACAAAGAGCGTCGTCCTGAGCTCACATGTTATTCGCTGTTTAATGTGGCGACACGTACGGAACGCAGACTCACTCCACAGATATTTTTTACACTATGCGAGCGCCCAGCAGTTTCACGAGAAAGAATTATCATTCGATATTGCACCTTCGTGTGTGTATGCTTCGGTGTAAACAGATCTTAACAAGTCTATTGCGTACAGTCAGGACACATTCTGATGCGGAAGTTGTTCCCTTTGACAGCCACCTGCAGCGACACTAGCAGTGCAAGTTGTCAGAGAGCAGATGTTGACATGCATCGCAGGGATATTGTTTACTGTTAATTATTTCCCATTTAATAAACGAAATAGTTGCTGTAAATTATCCAAATGCGTATATTATCGTGAAATACATGTAAAAACACTCTGATTCAATGACGTGAGGTACAGCTTATTCATGAAGAAATACTTTCGAATATTTGCAACTTATTCCGCTGAAAGTAGAAGAAGATAGACACATATTTGAAGCATGAGAGGCATATATTTCTATTGTCGTCTCTTATTATCATAGACACTTTCTTTGACAATTAAAATACGTTCAAGGAGTCTAATGATTCGCCAATTCTTACACTTAACTCACCTTTCTGAACCAGGAATATTTTTGTAAATGTAATTAATTTTGCATCAAAAGGGAATACGTCGAAGATTATTGTCATTTGTGGCTCAGATTTAGCAACAATTGTGGAATTGTTGGGAAAGTTTTACTGATTTCGACGATTTACTAGGATGTCTGTGTGTTTGTCCATCAAGCTACGATTATGGTGTCTTATTTAGTGCGTTAAATAATGCAAATATAATATCCCATGCCGGTTTCTTCCGTTCCAAATTCATTGATTTGGCTGAAAGCGTAGCCAAAAAACTGCGCTCTGTTGATTAGATGTACAACGTCTTTCAGCCAAACGTCACATCTTATAGTGCCGTTCCGTACCTGCCAGGGTCTTTAGGAGACTAATGACAAACTTGGTGTCATTTTTTTATTTATTGTCGATTTTTATGGCACTGCATACACTTCCTATCTTAAAAACCATGTTACAAACCAGTATAAAGTTAGTATTCGCACTCATCGTTTTCAGAAGTGTAGCCTGCTGGCCGCTGCTATCGTTGCGGTTAACAATAACGAGTCGGAGTGACGCAACTGTTCTGTTAAAACTGTGGCATAACGTTAAGGGGCAGGAGAATGAACCTGCTTTCTCTTTGAGTATGCGCATACTCTTTAAGAAAAGCCTACTTTACGGTAGAAACACTATGAAAGAAACAAGTGTACCGTAATGGTCATATTTTGCTGTGAAAGTATATTCCTTTCAATATTTCTCACTTAAGCGCCATTCAAAAACAAGTTTGCTACATAGCTCAATGCGATTTCTGCAGTTAGTTCTACGAGCCTGCACTACTTTCTTTTTTTTCTTGTTCTGTTCTTTTTAGTACCGGTAAATGACGGCATGAAGTATGGCAGGAAGTGCTTATTTCTCCGCAGTGCTTATTTTTCCATTGAAATTTTACCACTGAAGTCCCACGAAATATTTGATTCTATCAAACAAGAACGTTGCATCTAAATTTAATAAGAATAACAAATTAAATAAGAAGTTAGTATCCTAACTAAAATCTGAAAAAGTTCAAAATAACTGTCAAAATTAACATAGCGATGCATTTCGCGCTGGTAAAGCCGTTGCTATGTATACAAACTGTAAACAAATGAGTCACAGCATATTTTTTTGCTAGTCAGAAGGAACCATGTGACAAACAGCCAAAATATTCAATGACTTGATAAACAAATATACCCCCCCAGAAAATGTTATCCACCGTTTCACCTTTCTGGAATATTGTGTTAATAATGCTTAATGGCATTGTGTTTTGGACTGTGGTAAGCCCCGGAATGTTTGCAATTATTTATACATGCGTTCTGTTATTGAAGCACCTGCATTATAATTGTTTACATTGCAGCTCTGTTTGGTTCTTAAAGAAAGATGGACTTTGATTGCAAGTATACGACACCTGCGAACAGCGGTGAGTAATTATGTAATACCAAACTTTCTTATTGCAGTTTCTGTGTATATACCCACACGATATTGTTGAACATTGCAAGCATAAACAAATTTTCTTCGTTTCAGATCTTCCGCGTGAAATCGTTGATGGAGAGAATGGAAGATGAACTAGATGACTGCATTGAAGAGGTTGGCAACTAAGTTTATCTATAAATTAGATGAGACGTAGAGAAAATGTTGTTCTTGTTGTATTTGACAGTCGAGCAGAAAGTGAGAATGTTGCATATGTACTGCACCATTGGGTTCCTTAATTGGACAAAAACGGAAATTGTCGATGAAATGCCTTCTGCAATTGAGACAGCAGCACAATATTTTACACGCCCCGTGGTAACGTCTGATTTACTCTTGTGACGTGATGAAGCATCGCGCCTATATCGCCCAACCTGGAGGAGGAATATTCGATGCTAATCGTTGTTTTCGATCAGTGACGTACATTGCAAATAATTTGGTGACTAAAACGTGACACCTGTGGCGATTTTTCCATTCAGACCATGCAATTTTTGGTAAAAGTTATTTTTTGGACCCTCCAGTTTGTTGCCACAGTCAGATTTTCTGCTTTCACATCTGTAGGCATCGCCAACTCACAACCATGTTGTCACCTTTCGACTTAAGCTAGACCTTGAGCTACACTGCAGATCAGTCTGTCACCACAACCAAGACGGGAGTATCGAATAACATGCGTTGGCTTTGACAACAATCAGCGGAATGGTCATCATCCAAGTCAACTTAAGACTTTAGGCTAAGCTACAGCTAAGTGCCACCGCAGCCTGGTGTTTTACTTACACATTTGACAGTTTCACCAAATAACAACTAAACTGTGAAAACATGTGCCGAAAGGAGACATCACAATAACCAGTAACATTATATCACTGTTCAGAGCCAACAACTATTATTGAATATCCCTGAACTCCCAATCTATTTGAAAACCATGCTGCTGCTATGCTTTGTTATTCTGTTTAAGTGGCCATCTACTAAGCTTCTCCTTTTATTGTCGTTAATGAGGTAAATTAACGTATGTGGGCTGTCTGTTTTCCCCCTTTAATGTTAGGATGTTTTCACTCACTGTCTCCAAAGTGAGTGTCGGATGTAAGCAGCAATAACAAATTAAACAAATGAATTAAAGGTAGCAGCCATGTTGCTGCTTTTTGAAGTACAAGTAGAGGAAGGACTTTGACAGATCATGTGTACCTGCGTGTGTAACTGCAGCAATGTGACACGGATTTATACATTTGCCAAAACTAAATACCATATCATCACAGTCCTACATTAAATGTAACATGCAGTGTACCAAATGCTCTTTGAACACGATGGTGGTGCTCGATGTCACCTGAATAGGTTTCAGTGTCAAATGTATTCTTCTAGTAGCAGCAGTGTACTGCTACACCATATTGGACCAGTATTGAACATGCACAGGCAGGGAAGAATGGGAGTACTGATGCTGATAGTAACTACTTGGAGACAGTGAACTGTATAAATTGATAGATTGTTATAGCCAGTGGCATTGAGAAAAGCTGAAATTACTAAAACTGAATAAATTGTCAGGGTGCAATGTAGTCCCAGTCCAATTCTACAGAATTTGCAACTGTGTTATCCTGTCTGTTGTTCATGATTCATGTAAATCCCTCAAACAAAGAACTGTTCCCTGTGATCGGAAGAAGGACGTCACACTAGCCCAGAATGGTATTAGCAGAAGTGACACAGAAAACTGTCGTCAAGTATTATTAACACTCATCTGTTGTAAAACCTTAGAAAATACCCTGAGCTCAAATGTAATTAGGTACTGATATCTGAAACAGAATAACCTCCTTGATGCTAGCTGGTATAGATTCCAAAAGCACTGGTCATGCGAAACCCAACTCATGTTTTGTACTTGCAGACACCCTTAGTGTCATTAATCATTGGAGAAGGTGGATTCTGCATTTATTTCAAAAAAACATTTGACTCAGTACCACATTGACATTTATCAACAAAATTTGTCACTGGGTTGATGCTGCCTTGGTAGGGAAGCATGTAATCTTGGACAGAGAGTCATTGACAGATGAAGAACAAGCCTCAGGCATGCTTCAGGGAAGTGTACAGATAACATTGCTGTTAATGTTGTATATTTCTGATCTGGCAGACAATATTAACTCAGACTTTTTAATATGATTCATTTTTGAAGTATTTTCTAAAAACAATGCTGTACAAATATTCATGTAGGTCTTGATAAGATTTTAACGTGGTGCAAACATTGCAAATTAATTTAAATGTTAAGATACTAAAAATTTTGCACTTCGCAGAATGCAAAAACATAGTATATTATGACTGCAGTATCAGTGGGTCCCAGCTGGTATGAATCAACCTGTACAATTATCAGGATGTAATAATCTTTAGGGATTTGAAATGGAATGGTTAAATAAGCCCAACTGCAAGTAAGGGAGGTGATGGACTTCGATTCAGTAGGAAGATGCTTGAAAACTGCAATAAGTCTGCATAGGAGATTACTCAAATACATGTGTGTGGTCCTTTCTAGTGTATTGCTCCAGTTTGTAGGACCCATGCCAAATAGGACTAACAGGGTACATTGAATGTATACAGAGAACAGGAGAATAAATGGTCACAGCTTTTTTAACTCACAGGAGGGTGTCAACAGAGACACTAAAGAACTTGAATTGGCAGATACTAAAGAGGGTCACCTATTATCCCATGAAAGCCTACTTACAGAGTTTAAAAGAACCAGTATTAAGTGAGGAATCTAAGGTGTATATACTGCAACCTCTCACCTACCATTCCTGTAGGGACTGTGAAAATGGGATTAGACTAATTACAGCATAAACACAGGCATTTAATGTGCTATTCTACCTATGCTCCACATACAAATGTAAGGGAAAGAAATCTTAATATATGGTACAATGGGAAGTACTGCCTGCCACACACTTTTAGTAGTTTGCGGAGTGCTGATCTCTCAATTTAGGTTGATACCTGAATAGTCATTGTTTTGAGATTTTTATAAACAACTTCCTTGTGAAAAGGCATTCTGCAGCTGCTTACATACTACTTACTAGCTATAATTGTGCCAAATAAAAATTCACTTGAGAGAATTGTTGTCTAGCATAAAAGATTAATTAAAGTGTGTACTGAGTGTGTAAGGGTCCACTTCTGTCACTCAGTGTATATTTATGGTTTTGAAAGGAATATTTGATAGTATTAAGACAGTAAAAGTTGTCATCTGGTATCCTCATCTTTCTGAGATGTAGGATGCGTGTGCAGTTTAAACAACAAATATGCAGGCACTCATTCCCAGTTTTTATGAGTATCCTTTACTGCTGGCTGGTTAAGAAATTACTGAATCCTGCATAAAAGATAATAATCACTGTTGACCAAAAATGATCACGTAGTTAAGGCGTGCTGCTGTGAAAGACGGAGGACACATGATGATGAAGTAATTTCATTGGTTGTCTTGTATCATTTTCGAACAAGGTATAGTTGGATGCGGAACAAGTCATTTGTGAAATGATATTATGGATATTTTACAACTGCATAATACACAACAGTTTACGTTTTCTGCAAACCACTACGAAGTACATCGCAGAGGGTACATCCCAATGTACCAGTTATTAAGGTTTCAGTGAAATTTTACTTACAGTAGCAGTGCACAGTGTGCTGATGTTGGCAACGACCAGCCATGAGGTAAATAATTAATGCTATTCCTGCTCTATGGTTGTCAAGTTCTTGAATGTACCCTTGTCCACTCAGTAAATCAATTATCTTCGTAAAGTGAACATTTCGTAATAAAACGTTTGTGTTAGTATGAATGTCATGTAATTCTGAGTATTCAACCATCATTGCCAGGACACTATGCCACCTCTGCTGCCATAAGTAAAATTTAGTTCTAGAGTTTCTTCCCATTCCATTCACATAGGGAGCACAGGAACAATGTATGTTTGAATGTCTCTGTGCATGCTGTAAGTATTCTAATCTTATCCTCACGGTCCCTGTGTGTATATCCTAGAGTCATCATTTAATGCTGGTTCTCGAAATTTTTTTAAGAGACTTTCTCAGGATAGTTTACATGTAGCTTCAAGAGTGTTCCTGTTCAGTTCCTTCAGTATCTCTGTGAGACTCTCCCACAGATGAAACAAACCTGTGACCATTCACACTGCCCTTCCCTGTATATGTTTAGTATCCCTTGTTAGCCCTGTTTGGTACAGGTTCCACATACACTGTCCTTCCCTGTATATGTTTACTATCCCTTGTTAGCCCTGTTTGGTACAGGTTCCACACACTCGAGCAATATTCTTTAACCAGTTGTACGAGTGATTTGTACGCAATCTCCTTTGTGGACTGATTACATTTCCTCAGTATTCTACCAATTAACTGAAGTACAGGTCAGACAATTGGCTTTAAGTTTTTATGTTCACACAAGTTCTTATCCACATTCGTTTATTTTAATAAGTGTCAGGGCACCAATAACCTCGCTGTTGGGTGCCCATTAGATCCCAACACACACACACACACACACACACACACACACACACACACACACACACACACACACACACACACACACACACACAAAGTTCCCAAGGGATTAGCAGCTCCTTTATCAATAAATACTAAATTTAAAATACTAAATTTATTTAGTAATTTCTTAATTTCATAGTTATTGCATAGCATGTGTCTAGAACATTCTTAAGGTTACAGAGAATATTATGCAGTTTGTAGAGTCCTTTTCTATCTGTAAGTGTTGCTTGCTGAGGATTTTCAGTATACTGTAGAAGCTGTAGTCGGTAAATGTCTTCAATCTGACTTTGAAAGTTGGCAAAGTATTTTAATGTTATTGTAAATTATTTTTCCATAATGTAACATTTCTTTCTGACAGAGGCTAGAATTTACTTGTTAAATGTGAATTTTTTTGTGTGTGATCATGGAAGTCTTAATATCAGAGGAACCAACACAGATTTTAGTAGCATATTTCTTAATGAATGTAACTGCCTCAAATATATATGCATTGCATCCAAAAAAGCATAACCCTAGATGTTGTATTGCCTCAAAACATAACACCATCTGCAGTTTTACAGGACTCGTATTAGGTAATAAGTAAAGCTCAATTTATTTTAGGCATCTACACTGTGTGTCTCCTACCTACAATTATCCTGTAGCCAGATTCCTAGACTTTTGTGTTATTTATGAATTGAATAGCTCTGTCATATTGCTGTGTATTAATATCCCGTTCATCCATATTTGTTAAATTGTGGAAGTGTAGTGCTACTGTTTTGTTTTCATTAATGATCAGTTTATTTTTGTTGAACCATTTCCAGATACTGGTTAAAGTTTCTGTTATATACCTCTCAAGTATTTCAACACTCATTCCACTGAATAAATCACTTGCAATAATATTTATTTGATTTCAGATCATTTATATACACCAGGAATAAAAATATACAATAGGAAAAACAGGTATGACATGATCCTTTTGTTGGGTGTGCTTCTGATGCCCACTATTGTGAAGCTTGTAAATTAATTTGTCGCAGTCAGTCATATAAAAGCCGTGGACAAGCCAAGGCATATACCAGTGATATGTCCCTCATTGCCTAACCTGATGAGCACTAAACTTAATTTTTCATAAACAGCTTTGCCAGTTGATCGGCTTTTCCTGAATCTTTGTTGTTCTGTGGAAAGGAGTCGATGTTTATACCGGAGATCTGAAAGGTCCTTTTGGAAAGTTCTAATCGATAGAGAACTCTTGCACAGATTGGAGAGGTTTAGTAATTAAGGTCACCACAGTTCTTGATGGTATAGTCTGGCATACCATCTACGATGTAGAAAATGGACTTTAAAGTTTTAATTGTTGTTAAGATCTCTTCCTGATTTCTTGGAAGAAGAGAGAAGCGGGGTGGTTGTCTGAGGTTTCATGAACTATATCCTGTTAGTCCTGCAATTCGAATCCACTGACCAGCTTTTCACTTATGTTTGAGAAGTGTTTGTTGAATGTGTCTGCAATTTCCTCTGGGTTAGTTATTTTTTATACTGTTTGATCTACTGCAAATTGTGATTTTATGGGCTGTCACTGTCTTTGTGCTGTTTTACTAGTTTTCACATAGCTTTCATCATCTTGTTAGTGGTTCTGATGTAATTATCATTTGGCATTTACTTGGTGTCTTTTATAACTTTCTTAAATAACATTTTGTACACTTCAGCATATGGGTGGAATTCATTATTTACATTGCGAGTTTTTGACATTCATAATCTTTTTTTTCCTTTGTGATATTTCTTAATGCCAGGGGCGAGCCACAAGAGAATTCTGGCTTGACTGCTAAGTTTTTGTTTCTTGATTAGGACTGATATGGGTACTTGACTATACTGTACTTAACAGATTGAATGTTTCATTGTTTCTGATTTATCTGATTTATTCTGAGCATAGCTAATGTACACCACCTGGCTAAAAAAGTGAAGCACACGGAAGACAAAGTCAAATGTCACTGTAACTTTGTAAAAGTACTCCCCATCAGCTGATGTGTAAATGATTAGAATTGAAATTCTCTGTGACAGGTAGAATTGCTACCAGAGGTGCATTAGTGTTGTATGTGTTTAGTAGGCCTAGTAGAGTACATAAGGGACATGGACAATGCCAGACGTTGAGTGAATTTGAAGAACATGCAGATACTGCATACTTGTGTCAGACAGAGTTATCAGCACTTGGCTGAGTTTGAAATGAGCCTCATTGTGCATGTACATGTGGTCAGCTGATTGAATTGTGCAAAATATAGATTTGTGTGGCATTTGGATGTGCCAGTGGCCCAATGTTGGTTACCCATCAGAAGGGACGATTGTCGTGTTGTGCATGAAACACATCATAACTTCTCCACATGTCATTCACCATCTGAGAGTAAGTAATGTACTCACTGTAACATCCTTTGTCATCCTGCACCATTGGACAGAGACTAGCAGTAACTGAACTTGGATATTATCATCATATGCTGCTGCTAACACAGATGGCTGCATTCAGAATGGTGTTATGACTGTGAAGCATGGAGTGCTGGCACATAATGTTGCACATTCTGTTCAGCTATAAATTATGGTTGTGTGCTTCCCCAACAAGTATTGCGGGGACCTCAGGAGATGTCTCATACTTCCAATGTCTTGGAGAGAGACAGCAGTGTTACACTTGGTGTCACGGTGTGGGGAGCCATTGGGTATGACTTCAGGTCATGGCTGGTAGTGATTGAGGGAATTCTGATGACAAAGCAGTACATTATGGACACCCTGCAGCTTCGTGTGTTGCCTTGTGTGCCACAGGATCATGATGCCATTTTTCAACTTGACAGCACCTGTCCACCCATGAGACGCATCTCTGTGAAGTGTCTGCTTGATGTTGAGGTACCGTCATTGCCAGCAAGATCCCCAGACCTGCCCCTGATAGAAAACATGTGGGACCAGCTCAGACTCTACTCTGTCCCAGTGCCGGTGTTCAGTAAATCGAGGACCTGTTACAACATTTGTGGGCTAACTCTTCTCTGGAGAGGATAAAATTTCTTCATGAAACACTTCCCAAATGAACCAGTGCTTGCATTCAGAACAGAGGGGATGTAGTGTTATACTGATAAGTGGGGGCATGATGGTTTTTTCTGAATTTTATTCAGTTTTGTACTCACTGAACTAATGTCACATACCCTTTCAACCTGTGAAGTTTTGTTACATTTCATTTTTTACCCTCTTTCCGGGTGCTTAACGTTTTTGTCAGGCAGAATATAATATAAAGGAGGAAAACAGCTCTTTAACACTTATTGTTTACTGAATAAGCCTCACACATATTCAGTGGGCCACCTTCAGAATGAATTGGAAGGCCAAGGGAGGAACAGCAAATCTCAAGCAGATAAGAAGCCTTGGGTACTTCTAGTAACATTAAGAGAATAAGCAAGGAAAGCACTGAATGGATGTTGTCACTTCATTCTCAACAATCTGCCCATTGTTGAAAAGATTCACGACACGAAGCAACCAGGATTGTTCATGATATCCTAGACCAGAGCCAGCCAGAAAGTCTGCACACATGCGGAGCTGCTGCCTGTGTGCAACTTCCTGGTCACAGTGTACACACTTACCAGGCACACAAACCAGGAATGGAACTGTCATTGCTCATTTAGAGTGTGTCGCTAAGCACAGATGTCGGCTTCACGTAACTCAGTAAATGAGATAAACTGTACCTAGAGCATTCTCGTGCTCTTCTCACATTGTGCACTGGGATCATGGGAAGGTACATCTTATTGCATCCCCCCAATCAAGAAACATCACGGTTCTAAAACAAAACATAAAAACAAATGGTGCGTAATATGCTGTGTGCACTGGTGGGATGTTGGTGCGGAGGCATATTAATCACTGAAAAATTGTAATTGGTGATCGCACTGGCGCGTACAGTGTGCAGCCAATCATCACTGATGGAGTAAGGACAGCATCCCCAGCATGATGACTAGAGGCTGGCGAAGCAGCTGTAGAGGTGGTGTCATCCCCAACATTGGCAGTGGGAGTGGCATATCCAGGGCACTGATGATTGGAGTTGCATCGGTCGTGAGGTGAGATGTTAAATCTGCCGTATCAACAAAGGAGGGCAGGGGGTCTACACTGGGGCCTGCCTGCCTATTTGCGAAACTGGTAGAGATGACTGACAGTGAGTCATGTAGGGTGACATCGATATTGTCCGGCAGGAAATTACTTGTATTGAGTTGTACTTTGAAGTGAGTGTCTGTTGGTTGTGGAGGACCTGATGCAGGGCATGCCACGCCACCAGGGAGTTGGCTTGAGTCCATGCAGGCTTCAGCCTGTTTAAGGACACAGTAGTGGTCTTTCCTGACATGATAATGTCAAATGTACTGGTGGCCACTTGACTATGTGGTATGGGCTGCTGTAGATGGGGAGGGGGGGGGGGGGTTCAAAGCTGGCTTGATAGCATCTGTGTGCAGCATAACATGGGAACAGGTGAACAAATATTGTAATCTGTGTGTGATGGGTAGTTGGTGGCACATGGATGTTCATATATGCTCATGCACTCACTGCACTGATTCCAGCAGGTCATGGTCTGGTGTATCTGAGCTGTGGCAGCTTTAATTTTGGTAAGCATGGTGCTCCGCTGATGCCATTAACTGCTTGGACTGTCAATATCGATACTGCTCATGTGTCAGGAGATCGGGTCTTCGGTCGAGGCATATGTTATTGGTTTTGGTGGGCCCGTGACTGGTAAGTTGCTGATTTTGGGGGACTCCTGCTGTCCAATAAGGGCCTCAAGAAGGCATGAGTGATAAAATCGGCTGTATTAAGGACTGATAGCAGCGAGTTGCGGGAAGAGGAGTGGATGGCTCGTGCCACCTGCTCAACAAGTTCCTGGCCAACTCTGCAAGCTTTAATTTTACGGCACCTCATAGACCATTTGCACTGATTGGAGGCAATAATACACCTGCCTGGAATCCTGGAAGTCATGGCTCTTTCACACTTGAGTGGAGTCAAATGTTGTTTTTTATCAGTACTTGTTATCATAAAGCCACTTGTGTTTTAACGTGTCATATTAATGCACCTCTGAGTGATTGTGTCCGTAGTCATCAGTCAAGAGTAACTGGCGATGATTTGTTGTTCCAGGCCATATTCCAAGCAAGTGTGCGAGCATTCTCTGTTACAAGTTAAGTTGATGAAATTGAAAGTGTAACATAGTCTGTATCGAAGGCAAGGTACCCTTTTACAGATGAGTATACCCTAGTAATTGGATTTGCAGACACTGATATTTCACTTCATTAATTTTCAAGTAATTTAAGGAGTGTTAAACTTGTAACTTGTATGTGTAGTCACGTCCGGAATAAGTCAATATTGCCTACAATGTAGACATTTTCGTCTGTGGCCTTATTTGGACAGATTACTGTTCCCTTCTGATGTGTGTTGATGGGGTAATTTTGGCAGCGGATGATGCATTGCAGTTTCCTGGGCCTGTAGCAAATACTTGTGTTCTTTCTGTTGCGGTGACACTTTCATCATCACACAACATCTAGGTTGGCCCGCAATTTGGAAGCTGTACCAGCCGCCTTGCGTTGGCCTGAGTTAAGTAAATTTGATTGCTTGATAACACGGCAGAGCATCACCAATTAATCAGGAACTCTGGATCTATTCAGTATTGTGAGTTCTGCAAGCCCTAAGTTTCTCGTCACTATACCTACTCTTTAACCACTCGTTTAAACCTTGCACCATTATTGCTAGTTCTGGAGCATGTTAAGTTTTAAAGCCTATTGTTTATGAGTATGGACAGTTGAGTTTCTCCTTTTATCCCCAGTCATTAGCTAACTCCACTCGTTGTAAAATTAGCCTGCTTGTTGGCTGTGACAGCCTCCTGCAGTATTTGACAGCTTATCTTGACTTTTTAGGGTTGTATATATTTAGGGGTCATTCTCAATGTTTTTGCTGGTGTGCACCAGCTGGGAGTCACATTTAAATTGTATGCCTTCCCAGCTTTTCTTGTATTGTGGGGGATTGTATATTTATTTAAGGGTCATTTTCAATGTTTTTGCTGGTGTGCAATGTAGACATTTTCGTCTGTGGCCTTATTTGGACAGATTACTGTTCCCTTCTGATGTGTGTTGATGGGGTAATTTTGGCAGCGGATGATGCATTGCAGTTTCCTGGGCCTGGAGCAAATACTTGTGTTCTTTCTGTTGCGGTGACACTTTCATCATCACACAACATCTAGGTTGGCCCGCAATTTGGAAGCTGTACCAGCCGCCTTGCGTTGGCCCGAGTTAAGTAAATTTGATTGCTTGATAACACGGCAGAGCATCACCAATTAATCAGGAACTCTGGATCTATTCAGTATTGTGAGTTCTGCAAGCCCTAAGTTCCTCATCACTATACCTACTCTTTAACCACTCGTTTAAACCTTGCACCATTATTGCTAGTTCTGGAGCATGTTAAGTTTTAAAGCCTATTGTTTATGAGTATGGACAGTTGAGTTTCTCCTTTTATCCCCAGTCATTAGCTAACTCCACTCGTTGTAAAATTAGCCTGCTTGTTGGCTGTGACAGCCTCCTGCAGTATTTGACAGCTTATCTTGACTTTTTAGGGTTGTATATATTTAAGGGTCATTCTCAATGTTTTTGCTGGTGTGCACCAGCTGGGAGTCACATTTAAATTGTATGCCTTCCCAGCTTTTCTTGTATTGTGGGGGATTGTATATTTATTTAAGGGTCATTTTCAATGTTTTTGCTGGTGTGCACTAGCTGGAAGTCCCGTTTAAATCGTATGCCTTCCCAGCTTTGCTTGTACTTTGGGGAATTGGGCATTTCATTGCTTAAGCGATTTTATTAAGGCTTATAGATTGTTAAGGGCTTTGTGACACCGACAATCATTGGCATGACTTGGTACATTTAGTTACAGTAATTTGTCTCATTTTGCCAGTAAAACTCTGTTTGTTGAACCTGTCTGCAGCTACACCTAGTTGGTGTGACTTGTTACTTATATTTGAGGACTGTATATTCATGCTTTCAAGCCCTGTTCTTAATGATATAAATTCCTAAAGTTTGTTACTAATGAATTGATCCTGTTCAAGTTCTTTAAATTACTGTGAGAATTGTTGTTCTTTCGACGGGGTTTTTAATTTGTAATCATAATGATTGTTGTTAAGCCATAAAGTGTATTCCACGAAACAACAAACAACGAAATATGTGGGTCCACAGGTATCAGTAGCTACACCGTGAGTGACAAATTATGCAGGGAGGTAGAACGACTCACCATATAGGACCTCAGCAAGTGAGGCGTTCAGACCTTCCTTATGAGCAGTCCTAACTCTGAGAAGCACCCAGGACATGACATCAGTCCACAACTGCTAGTGGCACGTTAAAGCTACCTTGGGCATGCAGTGCTGTTGTTCCACTAGGCCATTCAGCTGCGGTGGTCAGCAGTCGTGTGGAAATGATAGCACCTGCAAAGTTGTCACGCTTCACTGAACAAGGCAGACTCAAATTGTCCGCCTTGGTCAGTCATTAGTGAGGTAGGACAGCTGAACCTAGCAGTTCCGTTGCAAAAAAAAAGCCTTGGTGACTGTTTCAACTGAAATGTCCAGCAGCAGGGCAGACACAAGCCATCATGTCGTATGGTCAGTCATGGATAAGATGTACTTTGAACCCTGCAACTCTGGGAGTGGCCCAACTAAATCAATATGAACGTGTTGAAAACGCCCATTTGGGATATGGGATTTTGCAAAGGGGGTCTTGAGCATGGTATCCACACACACACACACACACACACACACACACACACACACACACACTTCAGTTTATTAATCTTCACCTGTTTGTCTCTATAAGTGAGAGTCAGCAGATGTATTACAAGTTCTGCCAAGTTAATATTGTTAGAAAAAGAAGTGTCATAGAAAGTTATTAGGAAAGTAAAGTTTATTATATTTTAAGCACCCCCTCCCCCCACATTCTCCATCAGCCACTATTCAATGACGACCGTGACAGGACGGCACAGAGCAGAATATGAACAGACCTTTCAATTGTTGAGATAAAAATCCTTTGAGATAAAATTGTGTAAAGTCAACATTACAGTGCAAAATAATTCATTCAAATTCTGTAAGACTGTATCAGAAAATAATCAGGTTCATTAATGTGTTTTAATTGAATAGTATCGATACAAAAAAATTTCATGTTAAAATTTTTTTTGTTTTCTTTTCATAATTTTGTTAAACACTGTTCACAATGGAGTCAAAGGAAATGGCCTCATTACAAAATGCAATATGCCAAGATGTCGGAAATCTGAGCTTGGCAACAGTTGAAAGAAATGCACCAACTCGTGAACTGTCCGGTGGCTGCCAAAACAACCAGGTTGGTGTCCAACTATTAAAAAATGATGACACTGGTAATATAACTAATCATGATGTCACTTTTATGACGATCAATGAGACAATTTCTTAGTTCTCACCAGGAAACATTTTTTCAAATAGTGAAACTGAAGCATGCGACAGCGAAAATTCCTCTGATTATTTGCTCACGATGTCGTGAACGCAAGAGTGGGAAATAGTTCATAAAAGCAATGTAAATAGTGGCGAGACATACAGTTTGACACAACTCATGCAACTAATAACACAACAGTTTACTCAGCAGTTCACAAGACATCAGGAAAATATAGGACAACAGCTTACAGGCATTAAACAGTTCCAAGAATAGTATTAGTCAATAGTTCAGTGAGGTGAGCAAAACTATACGCACTGAGTTATCTGACGAACTATCTGGGAAGTTGACAGAGTTCAGTAAACAACTAAAGCAATAAATAATTACCGACATGTCCTGCAATATAAATACATCAGTGGAAAAAGTAACATCTGTAGACTATAAACAGGAACAAGTTGCAGGTGAGTTACAAAACCTTAGTGAAGCATATTCTCAAATTCAGGAGGTGCAATCCAAGTGGATGCGTCGGTAAAAAATGTGACGAATGCTTCAAGGCATATGCAAAAACCTACCTACAGAAATACACAAGTTGAGTCTAAGAGTAGATCAGGTAAGTTTAGAGTCAGAATTTGCCAAAACACAGAGAGATGGGTTATGTGCAGATGTAAAGGAAATAACTGAAAAAGCTGAAGCAGGAATGCTGGATAAGGACAGCACTCTTGCTGAAAAGGTAGTGTGAGAATGCAAAATTCATGTAGATACTGTAGAAGAAGCTCTAAAAGAGAAAGGAAGTCAACTTTTAGCTAAAATAGATTCTGGTTTAAAGGAAGCAGAGGAAATGTTACAAGGCAGTGTTTCTTAGTATGATCAAAAGATTATCAGAAGTAGCAAATCAGTGACAATTTAGCTGTTTATTTTTGTTTTTGTGGTATGATCATTATGTTCAACATGTTGCCAAATAATTCTACGTTATAGGATTTTGTTGGGAGTGTTATAATTCTGTATATGAGCAATAATCGTTGAAAACAGCTGGTCGTTTGTAAAATATATAAGTATCTGTGTGTCCAGTCATCCTTACTGTTGCGTTGTTTTTGGATCTTGGGAATTGCAGTTTTTCCGCCCTTATCATACCCATTAGGTGGACTCAATTTTGAATTGTGCAATCTATGATAGCAAGTCTCCTTCGTATGTCAGACCAAATCTCACATGCAATTCTGTAGGTGAACCTGTGAATTAACATATAAGTATGAACGAAAACACATGTTTCACATGTGAAAGTTAGTTGAGGCGGATGTTGTATAATTATTTGCTAGTTGCTGTTTTTGCGTTTACGACCACGTTCCACATGGCTTAACCAGATAAAAAAATGTCGCTGTGTATATTCTAACAGGGAGAGTTTATACTACAACTATCTACACAATCCAAAACAACATATGACACGAAACCAACCTATGCTTTTAGAGCAGTTAGATACCTTCACTGGTTGCCTACAATACAGGGTTAGCCTATCAAAGGAAAAAAACGGAAGGTTGCATAATGCAACAACACTTGCTGGCAGTTGCACCTGTCAAGCGAGCGCAGTTGCCATGCACTACGCCACGGGCGAGCGAAAAAACACCGTCACTGACAGCATGGTGTGTTTGTCAACATTACTTTCAGATGAGGGATTACTTAGGCATTGACAATTTCTGATATTCACTTCTGAAGGGAAAAGAACGCACCCTGTGGTCTTTATCAGATCATTTCGAAAAGTTTTACCTCATACCTGGACCGAAGGCCTGAAAATTAGATTTGTTGTTGGATATACACAGGATGATGTTCTGCTATAGGCTACAGACATGGCGGAACATTGCCACTATTATGAACAATTTGAGAGAGCCTTTCTGGGCAAGTATAGGTCTGAGGCCGTACAAGAGAGGCCCAGATGTGAAGTATTCAACCCAGCTCCGTCCAATAGCAAGTATGGAAGCGTAAGGGGGCTATTATGAAAAATATTTGAATAAAACCAGATACTGGACGAACCTGGTATCCCAAGTAGATGTGCTGAAAATTTTAAAGATCCGTCGTCCCACCTACATTAGGGAAAAACTCATTACCATCCTGGAAAACGACACCGAATACTTTCTATCTGTAATGGACTCAATAGTTTTGAATAGATTTGATATATGAAGAGAGACCAGTACAACCCAAGCCTGTTAATACGCTGATAGCGACACTGAGATTTTTGGACCACCTAGTAAACAACGGATTCGTAATACGACAAGAATGGCAACCTTTCTCCACACAGACTTGTGGTAATGGTAACAGTAATTGCGAGGGCAATGGAGGAAGCTGTAAATACAAAGGTGGATATAAAGGAAATGGGCAAAGATTTAGCAAAAACAACTACAACGGGCGAGTAGCATATGGCAAGCCTGTACAATATGTACAGACACAAGCTACCAGCATTAATCAGCCAATTGCTTTGCAAACACAAAACAATACCAGACAACCGAATAACCCACAGACGGTGGAATTTGGCCAGAAAAGTAACATACATATACCGTATAAAGCGCAGAGGCAAAGAGAATTTCAGTCGAGAGCCTTTCGGGATACTGATTGGCGTAATCAAAACCAACAGTCCACATAGTGGGAGTTACACATAACCCAGAAATTGATGCCACTGCAACGCCGGAAAACTTGAACTGGTCACGGTAGGCCCCCGTTCTGTGACCTTGGAGGGGAGTGGGGGCACAAGCTTGATAACACTTGCTTTATCAGATATGATCAAGGTAGGGTATACCCTCTAAGTTGTATGTATGTATAATAATATTACATTTAGGACGCTGGAAAATCACATTCCAGAATTTATGTTGTTAGATGATAAGGAAAATTTTTGTTTGTGTTTTTCTTATATGTTGAATGTGCAAATGACAAGGTGAGGGGATGTAACAAGGTAGAATTTTACTTTTGTGTGTCTAGATATAATGATACTTAAAACACAACACTTCGCCTTGCATGTTGCCCAGGTGTAAATGAATAAACGAACTTGTGAAACACACAGTAGCACGGCAATGTACTACACAACTCGCCACGATGTTAATGGTAACAGAGCGACGCAGCGCATGTGCATTGGGGAGAAACCTAGTCAATAAACTGCAAGCGCGTGCATGCCAGACAAACCCAGCTGAAAGTGTTAGAGCACCCAAAACAAACAAACCCTATGAGCTACAGCCTGCACTAGCACCTTTAAAGTCTAATGCATAAACAGGGACATAGAAAATTAAGGGAGAGTTTATACTATAACTACGGCTATCTACACAGTACACACAAAGATAAGCTAAGGGATTATATACACAGAAAGGGATCCTAAACTACACTATTATGTACATTATATCTACATATTTACAAATTTAAGTATTGAAAGTACACACACTAATTGTAATTGAGGGACCAGAAAACTTGTTGCAGGTAAACAAGTGAGTACAATATAAGTGGCAAACTGAATAAAAGTTTGCACCATGCTTATAATACACTTTGTCTTTCAGATTTATGATGTAAATAGAGACACACACATCACACATGACTTTCAATGAGTTTGTGATAGCACGACTGCACACTAAAGTAATTGAATACATGGTTGAATATATGAAAGAGGTATTAGTGACCATCAAGCCACTGTACACTTATCCATGAAGATTTAGTTTTAAGCAAGTGGGTCCCCCACCCCCTCCCCCAACTCCCAGGGACTGACACATCAACACATCCTAAAGTGAAGAAAGATAAATGATTGTCGAGTGTTAGGTACCATATAAACATAAGAAAGGACCACACCACAAGTAAATATAGTTATAAATTTATATGTATGAATGTCATAGTGTGAAAATATGTGTAGAAGAATACAGTTGCAGTACATCGCATATCACGATGCTAAACTAAGGTGGAGCACTACCAAATAATTAAGGGGTCGAAACCTAATTACTGAGAGCATCGACTACCCATGGAAGCATGAAACACCTGATTTACTTTGAAATTTTTGTACACGTTTGCTACTAATCTAAACACTATTTTACGCTCATTGTACATATTTATTTTTGTAGTTGTATTTTTATTTTTTTTATTTCATTTTGTTTATTTATTTATTTGTTATGTGTGCAAAGGACACTACAAGAATTTTGTGTAATGCAACGGTATGAAAGGCGCTCAAAAACATACGAAACCTGCCTGCATGTGAGATATGTGGGTGTGCGCATGATGAACTAAAGATGAGAATACTTCATGTAACAAAATTTTCTGCGCTTGACAACATCATAGAAGTGGCTAAACATTTACCTTGTCGGTGGATGTCGGATGTACAGCTGGTGTCCCCACTGAATAAGTGCGAGTGACGAGGTGAAATACATTCCCCGGGTTGCTGATATGGAAGCCAGTTGTCACCACATGGAAGATTCCACAAAGGGTCACGCCGCTGAACAGGAGCTTCACGAATTTGTGCAGTGAAGGCTATGTGAAAGCGAGCTGGGACGGTAACAGACATTGAGCTGCGGGCGCATGCTTCATAAGCTTAATACTGGGCAGATACCGTATGTATGTGTTAAGGGAAGCTGACATGCCTATATAAATTGATAACAGTATAGGATAAAAAAAATAAGCTCAGACACTGTGCACCTCCGTATGATATCATGCCACAGTGGGGAACAATTTTAAAGAATAATTTTTTTTCTTCTCTCGTTCTTTTCTATATATATATAATTTTGTATCGTAGGCATACAAACAAAACAAGGAGAGATATGCTCTTCAATTTATTAATCTTCTCCTGTTTGTCTCTATAAATGATAGAGGGCAGATGTATTACTAGTTCTGCCAAGTTAATATTGTTAGAAAAAATGTGTAGTCCAACCGGACATTAAAGAAGTGGTGCAGAAAGTTATTAGGAAAGCAAACTTTATTCGTACATTCATATTCTATTCATCATTTCGCCCACACTGAGAATCCTGCATCAAGAGGATCGAAGCAAACAAGAAGAATTTGTGTGAGCAGAGGATGGGCGATCCGGAACCAGTATTGTCATACCAATCTCCATGCACAGTAGCAGTAACAAGTAAAGGATGTACATAAATTTACAAAGGTTTATCTGATAATGTATTGGAGATCTGTTGATGTTAATGCCAGCTAAAGTTCACTCAGAATATGTTTTCCTTTCTGATTTATTTCAATTATTCTTTCAAAATTTCTTTTTTAATTAAATTTAAGCAGCAATTTTTGATCAGTTACCGTTATATATCATATTTTATGCATGCCCCTCCTAAACTTCCTCGGCAACTATTCACTTGTTGACAAGGAATGCAAACCCTGATCCATGCAGTGCAATCACATTTGACGTTGGGCCAGATGAAGCATTCCGTGTCTAATTTGAGTGGGATGTATGCCAAGATGTGCAAGTTTGTGCAACAACTCAAACACTGTCTTACGATAGGATCGTGGGATGACTGGTTGTATCCTCTCATGCAGCACATCGCACCCAACAGGTTTGATGACTCCTGGTAGTGTGCGCTGTTGTAGTTGTAGCTCAGTGTCTTGTCTGGTGAGTAGTAGTTGTCGGTTGTGATCTGTGGCCTATGCGTCAGTGCACATATCAAAGTCTTGTTGAGTATACATGGTCTCTAAGTAAGACAGGTAGTCTATGACTATATTCTGCATCTTGACATGTCTGACGGAAAATTGTGAGACCATGCCGAGGTGAGAAAAGTGCTTTGGCTTAGTATTAACACAAGGGTTTTTGATCTGCAAAAGGTTTGTGGTCAGTCTAAATAGTTAGAAGGCATCCTTCACGTCATCCTGGAAATAACGGACCGAAAAAGATGGCCAAAAGCTCTTTATTAAAGGCTGCCCACTTCTTCTGAGTATCAGTCAGTTTTCAAGAGAAGAAACACAGCTGTGTTAAGCCGCTGATCTCTTGTTGCAGTACCACGTCATTCATGTGGTCGCTAGTGTCTGGAGTGGTTATGAGGTGTGCATCCGGTGATGAAAGGGGAAGGGCGACAGCCTGTGTGAGGTTCGATTTAATCTTACCAAAGGCCATTTGCATTTCAAGTGTAATTTGCCAGTGGTGTTCTTGCCACACGGCACCTCAGTCAGAGGCAAGAGTGTTTCAGCAGCATGAGGGAGATGATGCCTGTAAAAATTGATGACTCCAAGGAAACATAGTTCTTTATAGTCCCAGGGGGGGGGGGGGGGGGGAGAAGGCAGATTTGTTCCCTTTTCTCCATCGTGGTGCATATCCTCAAAGCATCAACCAGGTGTCCAACGAAGGTGACACATGACTGCCATAGTTGGCATTTACCATTGTTATGATGCTGTGTGCCACTGACTTGTCCAACATGTTGAGTAAATGAATCTCATGTTCATCGGAAGACTGCAAGAAAATTATCACATCATCTAGGTAAACATAGCAGAAGCACATGTTAAATAGGAGGCCATCAAAAAATATCTGCCAGGTCTGTGCCATGTTTTTTAATCCGTATGGCATAAAGAAAAACTCGAGCAGACCAAATGGCATGATTATTGCAGTTTTTGGTATATCCTCATCAGCCATAGGTATCTGTATATAGGCCCTTTTACAGTCAACAACCGTGAATATAGTGGCACCAGGAAATTCATGTGTGGAGTCTTGTAAGTTCGGTACAAAGTAGCTGTCTGTTGTAGCCTGGGTGTTGAGGTACTGATAATCGCCATACAATCACCGAGTATTATTCTTTTTGAGGACGAGCGTGGTAGAGAAGCCCAGGCACTGATGGATGGCTGTACAATACCAGCACTCAAGGGTTCATCCATGGCATCCACTTTGAGTTTCTGGCAGGTAGGCGATGGGGGTGATGGCAGACCAGTGGGTTGGAAGTGGTGTTGATGCAATTAACTGTCCCATCACAGATGGTACAAATAGTCTGTGGCTGGATGGGCTGGCGTGAAGTGGGGGCCAAAGTGCATAGTGATAGGTGTTATTGTAAACTATTGTCAACGGACAACCCGGTCGAGGAGGCACTGTTAGTAACGCTGGGTGTAGTCGGGTGAGTTAGAATATGGCACTTCACTGATTTGTTGTGAAGTTGACAATGTGTTTATCGTCAGGTAGTGGGTGTAAATGTTGCAGAACGGTGAGTTGCTGTTGAGCTGTGTGAAGCTCACTAGATGTCTCAGCGATGTGTGAGCGTAGAAGGTTGTTGGTTGCTCGTAGATCCAAGGTGGAACGCCAGAGTTTGTAGTGCGCAGCTGATATTGTGCTGAGCTCATCCAGAAGCATTAGGTATTTCAAGATATGATTGAGAGGCATCTCTGTCTGCAAAATAGGAGACAGCCACGTATCATTGGCAGGAGTCACGGATCTTGCTGCCGATCGGTTGTTGGCCATTGTGGTGTAGGAGCAGAGCACGGCTTAGGTCTGCAGTAAACGGTAATGCGTGAGGGAAGTCAGTTCCTAAGATGGATTCCACCATTTTAGCCACCAAGTACATCCTGGGCATAGGTGCTTGGTTGCTGAGATAAAGAGTGATGGAGGCGGTGCCAACCACTGGTATCACTGAGTCATTAGCTGCATGCAGTTGCATGGGCAGAGGTCAAAGTGTAGCTAGAGTGAGACACAGTGGAATAGTGTTGACATCAGCTCCGGTGTTGACTAGAAAGTAAGAATTCATTTTGTGCATCGTAAATGAAGAGGCGAGAGCCATTCATTCGTAGTTGAGACCTGCGGACAATATCACGAAGTAGTTATTTGCAGTGACTTGATGAGAACAAGTGGCATGATGTGCCAGTTATCAGGCCATGAGATCAGTTTGGCTATGAGCAAGTCTATGAAGTGGGTTGGAGCGAAAGTGAATGTGGAACCAACAGAGGCAGTGTGCTCAGCAGGCTTAGTGCCCAGATGGCTCACTTTGTTTTGTGTTCCAGGCACATGTCGGTGACCTGGTGGAGGGGCACCAGTGGTATTATGCACTGTAGGCGTTTTGTTTATGTTCAGCACCAAGGAGACCACATGTAGCAGTAGTGGTTGCCGGCTCAGCAAGGTTTGGCAAGTCCCTGAAGACTTCGTGAGGCCACCGTGTGCGCATTACGAGGTGTGCAGTAGTGGCCGGGAGTGCAAGTGGGGCATTGGCTAGCCTTGGCCATGGTCGTATGTTGTCGGCGCTGTAGGTGGGGACCCTGACAGTTATAGCATGGTCACAATGAGAATTAATCAACGAGCCGTGTTGTGCGAGCAGTAGCATTCTGAGAGACAGGCATAGCTTGAAATCTAGTGGAACATCCTCGTGTGTAAGCATTGCTGTTTGAATACTGTCTGGCAGTTTTAATACCCACAAAGTCTGCAGGAGTAGACTTGTATCGATTTGCAGGTGAAGCTTGCACCACAGTGCGGAAGGTGTACGATGACTGAGTGAGGTTTCACTTATCACTAGATGAAGTTGTTGCTCTTGTGAGCAGGATAGGCATTGAAGCAGAAGTGCTTTGACAGTCTCTTACTAGTTTGTTTGTGTGTGCACATCAAGCAGAAAGTTACTAATGAGATTGGCATTATCACCAAGATTGTTGAGAAGTACTGCAAATTTGTCATTGACCTCAGTGATGCCTGTGGACTGCATTATGCACTCCCTAAGTGTGAACCATAGTGTAGGCGAGTCCACAATCAGTGGAGGGAGTTTCGGCTGAAGACCTGGGGAATGATAAGGGCCATGGTTATGTGAGGCTCAGGCCAGCATGGAGGAGTTGCAGTGTGTGTGCATTGTGTGTAGTGGTGGCAACAGCAAGTGAACACGGAGCAGGCAGCAGAGATATGATGCCGCTCAGGTGACATGGCGGCAGTCGCAATCTGGAGGACATGGGCAGATGTTGCTTCATGACATAGTATGTGTTGGGTAGTTCGCTTTTATGTCCAGGAAGATCACTTGAACCCATGTTACTTTGTCCAGGAGGTGGTAAATAATTGGAAATGGTTGAGGGGCTATTGTTGGCCAACTATTGTGGCACTCTGGTGGGTGTATGTATAGTTTTGCAAACACTGGAAATGTTAATGCACATAGATTCACTGGCGCTAAAGGAGTGTCCATGTGAATAAGTGTCATTATTTCCCATGTGGAAGCTCAGAGCACTATGTGCACTGACGAATGAGGCAGCAGGAAGCCATTGTTTGCCCATAACCACATCCATTGTCGTAGCAGAATTGCTAGGCAAATAGTCACCCGGCATTATTAGAATGCTGTCACTGGTAAGGTCACACTGAGAAGTCAACACACATTGTTGGCATGTTTGGTGTGAAGCGGCATGAGTCTGGTGTAGTAGATGAGAAAACAATGGAAGCATTGTTGTCGGTTCACCACTCACTGCCGAATCAGAGCCTTTTACCGGGTTTTGGCAAAATTGTACCAAAATGAGGCATGGAAAGTTTATGGAATTCACAGGCATTGACAAAGAAGTGAGTTTGACGTCCCTCGATCCCAAGAAACAGTTGAGCTATCAATAGCTGCAACATTGTAGGAGAATGGCCCTGCGTGGGAGATTATACATTTTAAATGTGGTGCAGTTGAAATTTCGCAGTCACCACTGTAGGAAGTACAGTACTCAGGATAGTAGGTTGGTTGATTTGGAAGAGGGGATGAAGTCACCAGTCCCACTGGATTAGGGAAGGAACCATCTAGGCATTTGCCTGAAGGGATGCAGGAAAATCACAGAAAACCTAAATCACGATGGCCGGATGCGAGTTGGACTGTCACCCTCCAAAATGTGAGACCAGTGTGCTAACCAGTGCACTGCATTGCTTGGTTCAGGGTAGTAGTTACATATAACAATAACTAACAAGTTGTACGATTCCAAAAAAATATATTTTATTGTCCTACAAGGTACCAAGTATGTTGTCACAAACATATATCCGAGTGAAATAACTGCAGTTCCAGAGAGGTTAGTTGAGCTACCTCAGGGCAGCTTATTGTTGCAGGCAACTCCATGGAGTTGCATCTGTACAACACCCTTCACGGCAAGGGTATCAATCATGTCTCTCTGTAATTAAAGGATAATTTTTAAGTGTTCTGTTTAATACCAAATTTTTCAGATAACAATGTTCGCCTGTGTAACATGGAGCAGGATGAGGCAGTTAGTAAACAACAATACTAAATTAGAAAAAGAAAGAAATCTGAAACATGTTTATCATTGGTTATGAGTAACAAAGTTAATGTCAGATCAAAACCTTGATTTATTAGTTTTCATTACAGAAAAAAACCTTTCATACACATAAATAGATCTGATCATGGACATAACTCTCGCAGCTTTATGATGCAGGTGTGAAAATTCTTGCTGTGGAAAGCTTTTGTAGAATTCTTTTGTACTTTGTACTGCAAAGAACTTGTTCTTCAGCCATGTATTGCAAAGCAGTGAATGATACGAGACCCACTCGTAACATTTACAAATAGTGCTCGAAATTGCTCATTGTTTTTTACAATTACTGACATGTATTCTAGAAATCTAACACTTATTTGGACCAAACCAAGGGTAGAGAAATGTGCTGTGTTTTCAGACAATATTTGGCTCTTCCCGCATGTCAGAAGTTTAATTATTTTCACCTTGCAAACTGATGTTCAGGATGTTCATGCAAGATGTAGAGCCCGAGAAAAACACAAGGTCTGCTATCCAGTCAGGGTCTTCTAATTTCTGCCCACTCTTTCCCTTCCTGTGTAAGAAATGTACCAGAGCCAAACATAAGTCAAAAAAACTTTTCGGCATTTTATACCTTGACTGAGCCATCATACTTCTGTAAAGTAAGGCATGTCCCGATACTCCTCTTCTGATTCCTCCAAGAACTGCTGAAACTGGTGTTTCGTAAGCCCATGTGTTTTCAGATGGTTTACAGTACACACAACAATTTGCATGACATTTTCTAATGTTACCGATTTTGCACAAAGTGCATCTCAATGTGGAATGCAGTGAATTTCATACACCTTCTCTTCTGTGTATCCTAGTTGTTTGTGCATCAGCGCTACGATTCATCACTGATGGCCTCGTATTGGTGGTGCTCCATCTGTGGTCACTAAGAGTAACCAATTCCAAACCATGTCGACACCATCAATCGTTTGTTCAACAGCTTGGAGTAAGTCTACACCTGTTGTAATTCCTTTCAAAAAAGTCCAAAACGTCCTCTGTTACATGCAGACTGTTATCGACACCGCTTATGTATCTAGAATGAGATTTTCACTCTGCAGTGGAGTGTGCGCTGATATGAAACTTCCCAGCTGATTAAAACTGTGTGCTGGACCGAGACTCGAACTCAGGACCTTTGCCTTTCACGGGCAAGTGCTCTACCATCTGAGCTACCCAACCATGACACACGACCCATCCTCACAGCATCACTTCTGCCAGTACCTCGTCTCCTAAAATCCAAACTTCACAGAAGCCGTCCTGCGAACCTTGTAGAACTGGCAGACCCGGAAGAAAGAATATTGCGGGGACATGACTTTGCCACAGCCTGGGGGATGTTTCCAGAATTAGAATCTTCACTCTGCAGCGGAGTGTGCGCTGATATGAAACTTCCTGGCAGATTAAAACTATGTGCCGGACAGGGACTCGAACTCGGGACCTTTGCCTTTCGCGGGCAAGTGCTCTACCATCTGAGCTGCAAGGTTTGCAGTAGAGCTTCTGTGAAGGAGACAGTCTTTTACAAACTAATCTTTGGGAAATGGTTTCCCCTATTTTAATGCAGTTTTGAAACTTGCTTTCAGTGCAGAGGTACCATAATTGTAATTCTGGAAAACTGAAAACAGCACAGTGTAGAGTAAAATGGATACAAATGTAACTCAAGAAATGAAGAGTTCAAGAGGTGCAAATTATTATGATTTACATTAAAAACCTGTTGATGTTCCTCATCCATTTTCTTAAGCCTACTTAATTTGTCTTGCCATGCATCATTGTTCAGTACACAACACTTGTCTTTATGAAATGACTTGTAATATCTTTCAATCGTGAACTTGCGCTGGGTGCCTATTATTCAGAGCACAGCAAACACTGAGTTTTCACCTACTGCTGTAGATAAGAATTCAGTTCCCAGTGGTGTTTAAATAACTGAGAACACAGATCTCCCTGTCCTTTGCTTGTTTGCAATACTTGTATTTCACAGTTTGTCTCGCATAAGGCTCCTGTCGTCAGAGGGAGGCAAGATGGTGTGCTTCAGAGCTCATAGTGTCACATAAACAAGGAAGCGGAACCGTCGCTGCTCATTTGGTATGCATATCTAGTCACAGATGCTGCTGCTCTAATTTGCCTGCTGGCTGAGATATGCGCACATGTGCTACACTTCTACATTTTTACACAGTGTGCAGCGTTTGGCTGGCCTCGTCGTAGACCATCGCATTAGGCATTCATTTGGTATGATGATGGAATATGTACTCAGAGAGATGGAATTCACTGGTATAGTACTTCATGCAAAGGAGTTTCCAGGGTGAAGTCAAGGGAAGGCAACAGCTGCCGCCCAATCCCCTTTGCTCCCCTGAAAAAACTTCCAGAAATCAAGCTCAAATCCTGCCCCACCAAACAGACTGACATATGAATTCAGTACCTCTTTGGAAACAACTAGAACATAAACTGGATACTGCTTAGTAGTAAGTGTACCCAGAGGCATTTGTCATCTAAAGACCATTCCATCAGTCACAGCAAAATTAACGTGTGTTGCCTTGCCTTCTCCCACCCTCCCCCCTCCCTCCCCCCCTTCTAACTCAGATCCTGGGCACATTCTAGGGCTCATGCATATTTAATTGAGACTATTGGATAGATTCACCACAAAATTCTGTGAAGAGTCCAATTATTTGTGATGTAAGGCTTTCCAAGTGTACAAAAATAAATAAAAAATTGATTTTTTCCCAGTGTTCTGTCGTGTGTAAATATAACATTCTTACAATGTTTTGAAACTCTCCACACCATTATCATTAGTTGTAAATGACCCACTGAACATCAAAACCACAAGATATCTCCCTCACCTTTCTCCTCTAATGTGACTGAGGGTACATCACAGTCAAGAAAAGTTTGAGACTCAATAATTTTTCAATAGTTCAGGCCCAAGCAACCACAGTGCAGTTACTGCCAAATTGTCATTCACTATTTTCATTCAATAAATTATCTATGTACAGAGGTAACATTTGAAAACACATAACTGAAAAAAACACTTGAAACAACTAAGCAATTTATCTTTTGCCTGGGATGAATATATGCAAGCTTCAAGTTCCCGGGATATTGTTATTAAGGAATATATCAAATTTAGAAAGTCACAAAACCTTACAAAGAAGAACAGATCAAGACCACATTTCTAGCATTTTTTAAATTATGATCTGTAAGAAATGTTTCTTTCATGGAACTGTGGCACTGCTACAGGAAACAAATGCATATAAAAAAATATGCACACTAACTGGCACCGGAAGTCGAACTGTGCTGTTAGTCATCAAAATGTTTTCAAAATGGAACTATCAACTGAGCTAGACACAGAAACATAATATCTGTCTCTACAGAACTGGTTGCCTCCGATTCTCTTTCGTTGTGATCTCAGGAGATTTCAACTGTGTGAGTAGCTTTCCGCAGCTGCCGAATTACTTATATATTCACACTGTTGGACCTTTGGGGTTGTAAAAACATATTGAGGCACTGCTGTATGAGAAAATTGTTTAGCCCCCCCCCACACCTAACTAAACTGGGAACAACCAGACCTAAGTCAACCAAAATGGCTTAGTGATTACTGCTGCATACAGTAGACAGGTAGTGTCTTCACTAGGGATAATGAGTTTGAATAGTTTTGACAGAATCCCAACATTACTGCCTGCAGCTGGCAATAGGAAATTGAGTTTACCCAATAAATACATCACAGAACAAACACTCTACAAAAATTGCTGAGATACAAAATGATGGAATCAACAACATGTCTGCCATACCTGCAGATTTATTAGGTCTCATATCTCGAATTGGACCATTTAATTTTGACATGATCATACAAAATTACTTAACATATATATCCCCTTTTTGCCACAAAATATTTGTAGTTCATCATAATTGTCTCACTTTTTACATTAAATTTTTATCCACGACTTAAGTATATGGTGGTCTTTTACCCCAAAGACTAAAACTTATTCTTTCCCCACTTGTAAGTTCCCCCATTTCAAGCTAATGTAAAAAGGCCTTCAATTGTAAGTTTACATAGTTTGAGCTGAGCATAGCCAGTAATTTTTAAATGCCCAAAACATACGAACCAAATATATTAGAATACTCTCTAACTGAAAATTTAAAGAACAGCGAGCAGATTTTTCCTATATAGTATATTGGCTCACAAAAACTAATCTAGAATTGCATTATGTTTTTTGAGATATTTTATGTAATGATCTTGATAATATGCTTATGTTTTGACAGTCTGCTGTTTTTTACAGATTAAGACAAATGCAGTTGAAAGGAGTGAGAAGGTAGGAGAGAAGGTAAGAAATTTCTGACAAATGAACTTATCACAGAGGCCTTTAAAGGTGGAACATTAGTGCATATTGACAAGAACAGAAAGGGAAATATATATATATATATATATATATATATATATATATATATATATATATATATATATATATATATATGCAGCAATATTGAAGAAACCATCTGAACATTCATCTCATATTATTTAAGAAACAATGAAAAACCTTAGCCAGCAACTTATTTACTTATGTTATTTTCACGATTATCGAGAGTTATTTTGACAGCCAAAATAGGTCATATAACTCCATACATTTTTGGGTAAAATTTATGTGTATAATAATTGTTACTATTTGTATCAGATCATAAAAACAAAAATTATGATTATCACAAGTCTACAATTGACCGTGGTACTAGTATATCTACTAATCTGCATCTATATGTACATCTACATCCATATTCTGCAAGCCCCCTGTGACAGTATGTGGCAGAGGGTACCTTGAGTACCTCTTATCGGTTCTCGCTTCCATTCCAATCAGTCTTGTATTTTTCGTGGAAAGAAAGATTGTCGGTATGCCTCTGTGTGGGTTCTAATCTCTCTGATTTTATCCTCATGGTCTCTTCGCGAGATATAAGTAGCAGGGAGCAATATACTGCTTGACTCCTCGGTGAAGGTATGTTCTCAAAATTTCAACAAAAGCCCGTACTGAGCATCTCTCTTGCAGAATCTTCCACTAGAGTTTATCTATCTTCTCTGTAAAGCTTTCGCAATTACTAAATGATCCTGTAACGAAGTAAGCTGCTCTCCGATGGCTCTTCCCTGTCTCTTCTATCAACCCTATCTGGTACAGATCCCACACCGGTGAGCGGTATTCAAGCAGTGGGCGAACAAGTATACTGTAACCTACTTCATTTGTTTTCGGACAGCATTTCCTTAGGATTCTTACAATGAGTCTCAGTCTGGCATCTGCTTTACCAACGGTTAATTTTATATGGTCCTTCCATTTTAAGTCACTCCTATTGCCTACTCTCAGATAGTTTATGGAATTAACTGCTTCCAGTTGCTGACCTGCTATATTGTAGCTAAATGATAAAGGATTTTTCTTTATATGTGTTTGCAGCACATTACACTTGTCTACATTGAGATTCAGTTCCCATTCCCTGCACCTTGCGTCAATTCGTTGCAGATCCTCCTGCATTTCAGTACAATTATCTATTGTTACAACCTCTTGATATACTACAGCATCACCCCAAAAAGCCTCAGTTTACTTCCAATGTTATACACAAGGTCATTTATATATATTGTGAATAGCAACGGTCCTACGATACTCCCCTGCGGCATACCTGAAATCACTCTTACTTCGAAAGACTTATCTCCATTGAGAATGACATGCTGCATTCTGTTATCACACAATTGGTTTGATAGTCCATATGCTCTTACTTTGTTCATTATACAACTTTGGGGAACTGTGTCAAACGGCTTGCGGAAGTCAAGAAACACGGCATCTACCTCGGAACCCATGTCTATGGCCCTCTGAGTCTCGTGTACAAATGGCTTGAGCTGGGTTTCACATGATTTTCCTTTTCGAAACCCATGCTGATTCCTACAGAGTAGATTTCTAGTCTCCAGAAAAGTCATTATACTCGAACATAATGCGTGTTCCAAAATTCTACAACTGATCGACATTAGAGATATAGGGCTATAGTTCTACACATCTGTTCGACATCCCTTCTTGAAAATGGGGATGACCTGTGTCCTTTTCCAATCTTTTGGAACGCTACACTCTTCTAGAGACCTACGGTACACCGCTGCAAGAAGAGGGGCAAGTTCCATCGCGTACTGTGTGTAAAATCGAACTGGTATCCCATCAGGTCCAACGACCTTTCCTGTTTTGAGTGATTTTAATTGCTTTTCTTTCCCTCTGTCATCTATTTCGATATCTACCATTTTGTTATCTGTGCGACAATCTAGAGAAGGAACCACAGTGCAGTCCTCCTCTATGAAGCAGCTTTGGAAAAAAAGACATTTAGTATTTCGGCCTTTAGTCTGTCATCCTCTGTTTCAGTACCATTTTGGTCACAGAGTGTCTCGACATTTTGTTCTGATCCACCTACCTCTTTGACATAAGACCAAAATTTCTTAGGGTTTTCTACCAAGTCAGTATACAGAACTTTACTTTCGAAATCGTTGAACGCCTCTCACATAGTTCGTTGATTACTTCTCGCATAGCCCTCCTCACACTACATTTTTTTTTCATGTAATTTTTGTTTGTTCTCAAGGCTTTGGCTATGTTTATCATTGCGGTGAAGTTCCCTTTGCTTCCGTAGCAGTTTTTTAACTCGGTTTTTTTACCACGGTGGCTCTTTTCTTTTGCTTGGCACATACTCGTCTAATGCATATTTTACGATGGGTTTGAACTTTGTCCACTGATCCTCAACACTATCTGTACTTGAGATGAAACTTTTGTGGTGAGCCGTCAAGTACTATGAAATCTGCTTGTTGTCACTTTTGATAAACAGAAAAATCTTCTTACCTTTTTTTTTAATATTTTATTTACGACTGAAATCACCGATGCTGTGACAGACTGCCTGCCATGCTCAAGCCTATTCTACAGACCACAACATCTGCTGTTGCTGCTACACACCTGACAATCCTATCCCATGCCTTCACCAGATCACAGCCACTGCCAGTACGTCAGCTGCTCCCTGGGCTTCACCATAGTGGCCACAGTAACACATTGTTACAGCAGGGCGTTGAAGTTGTATTCATGTGTGGACCTCCATCCTCTAGAGCTGTACAGAGTTTACTTTATGGTGAATAAAAAATAGTTGTTATTTCAATGCGTGCATATCAATGAAACTTTGGCACACCAGTCAGTCAACGATACTTCAGGATCCTCCAGCCTATTGTTTAGTCCTATAGTCAACATTTTGACAATAGGTTCGTTTTGAAAGATGATTCTGTATAAGTGCATCACTGCCACATCATGAGCACCTTCCTCCAGGCTGGCTGTGGCTGCGGGCTGTAGGCTCCTGGCAGAGGGTGCAAGTGGCATCAGGTGCAGCCACGGGAGGGCAGCTGCTGGGTAAGCAGGGAGGCGGATGAGGTGAGAACTAGACTAGGAAAAATGAGTCATGCAGGGCTGTCATCAAGAAAGGACAACCAGGTGCAGCCAGGCCTTGTGACGAAACTGCCAAGATTGTGCACAGGTGGTGCAGGGAAGTCTGTGAGGATGCATGAGAAGACTACAATGAAAGACATCTGGGGGAGTGGTGACCAGGACAGGATGAAGTTGGGTAGAATCTCACAAGAGGCCGAATGGTTGTCACGAAAGTTCCTGTCGGAGAAGAAGGAAAGACCACGAGAAGGGAGGAGACCCGGGAATCGACCAGGCTGGCTGTGGAGAGGCCGATTATGCTGAAGATGGTGGTGCTGGAGCTGGAGGCACCAGAGATGGCGCAGCATGTGTCGCTGAAGCTGGGGGCCCATGGTGCGTGACTCTGCAGCACTGGGACAGAGTCAGGGAATGCAGCATTGGAGGTGAGTGGGTGAGAGGCAGAGGTGTTGGGGCCTGGGTCCAGAGATAGACAGGAGGGAAACATCAGGAAGAGCAGAAACATGGAGGAGGCAGCCAAGGCACTTTTGAACTCTGACACGAGCCCTAGTCAGGGGGACGTTTGAGGTGCAGTCAAAGCAGCTCAGTGGTATGCAGGAAGTGCTGTGCATGATGCAAAGTCTGTGCTGTCCTGTCCTTAGCACATTGTGGTGTTGCCACTGAACATTACCGAGTCAAGTGAGTAGTGTTCTGGGCCCAACACAGCAACTGCTTATACCATTACTGGGAAAACTGCAGCGGTGATAATTCTGGCATGGAAGGAATGATGGTAAATGGGCAAGCAAGACCAATGATGAACACATGAAAAATTACGCAAGATTGACAGCTAGAAATGCAGATGGTCACAAGAAAAAACACTGCAGTGAGGAATGAGGGTTCACCAGCACGAGACAGAAGAAAGGCAAAACTAGGAGGAAAAATGCAAAGAATAACGGAACATGAGAGAGCAGGAAACAGGGTGTACACAGAGTAGAAAGGGTGCCACGTAAACATACAACAGCTGGTGGAAACAGAGTGAGAGGCAGAACCATGAAAATACCATGTGGATAGTACACGAATGCAGAGAGTAAACTACCTGGTGAAGCACAAAACATTGGGGATGAAATGCCAGAACCAAACCAGTCATCATCAAGATGAATGTGGTACAGAAGAAAGAAACATTTACCGTGTCACCAACTGAAGTACTCTTGACTGAGTGGTGTGCCAAGGTTGTGATTGAAATGCATGCATTGAAATAAAAACTATTTGTTAATGCATCATGAGCCCACCCAGTAGCCATGCGGTCTAACGCTCTGCTTTCCAGGGGAGACGGTGTGCCGGTCCCCAGTACAAATTTACCCGGCGGATTAGTGTCGAGGTCCGGCCAGTCTGGATTGTTTTTAAGGCGGTTTTCCATCTGCCTCGGCGAATACGGGCTGGTTCCCCTTATTCCGCCTCAGTTACACTATGTCAGCGATTGCTGCACAAACACTGTCTCCATGTACACATACACCATAATTACTATACCATCCAAACATTTGCGGTTACACTTGTCTGGTGTAAGACGTTCCTGGGGGGGGGGGTGTCCACTGAGGGGCCGAACCACACAATAACCTTGGGTTCGGTGTGGGGTGAATGGGCTTCTATAGCCTGTTGTTGGGTTGTGAACCACTGAGGACCACAGTGGGGACAAAGCCTCTCCATCATTTCTAGGTCTCCATTTCAATGCAATACAATTCACTATGAACTAAACTCAGCACTTGTTTAGAAGGTGAAGGTCCACACATCACTGCAGCATAAATGTTCTCCCATAATGATGCTTAGTGGTGGCCGATGATTGTCAGTAGTGGCGATGAGATGAGCCAAATGGGGCCTTCTGGAGTGGCTGACATACTGACAATGGCTGTGACCTCGGTGAAGGCATGACACAACACTGTCAGATGAGTGGCACCAGTGGCAGATGTCTTAGTCTATATTGTAGGTTGAGCGCTGTAGGTAATGTCTAGTGCCCAGAGCTGAATTTGCTGTCGAGGAGGTGAGCAGCGACTTAAGTATCCATCTCTAGTATAATACCAGCACAGTGTTGCACAAATATATGATTGCACAGTGGCATTTACCACAACCTGTATGACACATATTGGCATGGCTCATGTCCCTGGACACTGTTGTGTCTGCAGAAGGCTTGATGGTAATTAACTCAGTGACTCTTCTATTAATAGATAACTTGCAAGACAATGTGCCTGGCCCGCAAAGCGTACCTGCGAGTGTGGTGGCCAAATAACACAGGTGCCCAACTCTGCATATACTATAGATCCTATCTCAACTGTGAAGATGTCTTAAAATACCCACACTAGTGAAGGGAGGTGCCCAACATCTTTACACAATACTGACCCAAAACATGACTGACCTACCTCCTTGCTGAATACAAGCTTGACGTATGCACTGGTATCTGGCCACCTCCATAGTTTTCTACTACTGTCATTACGTGTCGGCCAAATATAGCACTCGGTGGTGAAGAGAATCCAATGCTGTTGATAAAGGTTCCATTCCAGTGGCTATATGAGCTGTACTCTCTGAGTGAATTTTTGTGCACCATAGCCCACAACAGACATTAACGTGTTGACTGCCGCGCAAATAGTGATGGACGTTTCGTTGCCAGGCTGCACAGAGAGAAGTGAGGCTCAGCTTTGGTTGCCAATGGTTACACAGTGTCAGGTGTAAGGTTCTGCTGTGGCTTCCGGCAGCCTAGTGTCAATCAACATTTTAAAATAGGTTAGTGGTATGTTCTGATTCTTTTTTAGTAGAGCCAAAATTTTCTATTTGGAATGTTGATAATTTTGTGCATTATTACACTTCTTGTAATTGTTACATCATTTAATTACATTTCAAGATTTGTTGTTTTTCAGCAGGGGGTACACAGGCTTTTTCAAGTACAACTGTCAGTTTCACTACTTTGATGTCATCTTTGTGGTCATTAAGAAAAGCATTAAATCTCATAGAGTTCTCGAGTTTGCAATTACAGTGAATTGCATGTATTTGCAAATGGCACAATTCCATTTACATTATCATTATAGTGTATCTTCTGTAGTTATAAAGACTCTAGAGCACTCATAGACTGATGGAAAAGAACCCTTCAAGGTTACATCTGCTACTTCCCATCCTGGTCCTATCAGTGATATGTTTCTATCCTAGCAGTAGTCTCTTGATAGATAGCAAATATATTCACAAATTGTGAATACAATAGCACAACATCTATACAGTTTACTTGAAACATGAAAACTTGTGCTGGGACTCAACCCTGCATTTCCCGCTTGTCATGAGCAGTCACCTTAACCACCTAGGCTATCTGAGCATGATTCCAGGACCAACCCAAATCAGCATGTGTGCCAGTGTTTGTTGCCCATAGTGCTTGCACAGTGAGTGATTTCTGCACGGGGAGAGACTTCTTATTTTGCTCATCAATTTGTCTTGGTTTTGGCATGAAATGGGTTAGTGCAGTGACTGTATTTGACAGTGTTTGTATATTTCAATGCAGTGTTCCTTCAGAACAGACTCTGCACTGCACTGATGTCTTACAAGGAATTCCTCTAGTGCTAGGGTCACAAGTTCAGTCTGTAGGAAGGCTCATTCGAAAGTGTTGAGTTAACAATTATGACAAGCAAAATGTTAGCTGCTCTTTGATGACCCACAGATGTCACTCACGGAGAGCGAAATGAGAGGTCAGGATGACAGTAGGTTTGTTTAATTAACTTATTTATTCTGGCCCTTGACTGTAGTACATCAGGACAGCTTGGTGGGGGCATCCAGTTGCCTCTCATGTGAAGCAATAGATTCTGGCATTGCTGGTAACGCAAAGAGCGGGACCGAGCACGACAACACTCGAAAGCCACTGTCAGTGTCTCTGGCTAAGACCGTGATGACAGCATGGCAGTACAGCTGACAATACCATGGAGCTGAGCAGGGAACAGCTCTCTGCTCCACTGGCGGCTGCTCTTGTGACTCGGGGCAGGCAGCCCCGTCCTGTGGTCGAACAGGTGCCCCGTACTGCATTCAGGGCTGTCGCTCTGGGTGTCACGGGCTTGTGGTGCAAGCTGTGATATTGAGAGGGAAATATTTTAGTACACAAATGCTCCAGACTATGTTTGTTTAGGGCTTTAGGCACATACTCTGAACACTTCCTCGATGGCAAGTGAGGAAAGGCTTCTGTCCTTCCACTAGCGTATTGCAGCGTTAGCTGTTGCTGGACCGCGCCAGATGGCTCTACTTCGTAATGCTGCCAGCCATGTTTTGCTTCGCAACACATTAACACTAAGCAACACATAACACTCTTTGCCTGCTTGCAGCTGACTCTGTTGCATCTCACTTCTGCTCTGGCATACTTCTTGACTGAATACGGATGGTACACTACACTGGTAATGAGTCACCATGAGCGTCAGATGGGCGACAGAAAGTGTGTGTTAGGGAGGTGCAGAGATCAACCTTCTATGAGCTGTAAGTATTACACTTCACAGTATGGATATGATTGACATTTGAGAAATATTCAAAACAAAGCATTAACTTGCACAATGAACACCGAATGAAACATGGCGCACTACAGCGATCATAGAGATTCGCACTATCAAGATCAAAGGCGTACTGTTTGGGTGTTACAAACCATGTAGGACTTTCAGTTAGCTAGATATTCTTTGAAAATGCATGTAGAATAGCATTGGTGTAATGGAGTGATGAGAACTGATGGAATGTGATGGCATGCGAGCAAAAATGAAACAGTCTGTCATGGAGCTTATTGTGAAACTGGCTATCCTGCAAGGCATAGCTGCAGATAGTGCAGCTATATGTTTTATAGGCACATAAAAAACGAACATTCAGAGGCTGAATTTGTCCAGTGGTTGCAGGTGGTATGAACTGATATCGCACAGTTTTCAGGGAGGATAGTAAACTCTAAAGGAGTGTGATTTTTATACACAGGCCAGGAATCAAGCAAAAGCAAGTTATTTCAACAAGCTTTTGGCCAAAAGCAGTGCTCATATCATGGTTGTAGTCCTCTTACACCCATTTTCCAATTCGTGCTTGCTGTGACGAAGACGACAACAATGCAAGCACAAAGTACAAGCGTTTAATTGCCCCACTGTTGACAACAGGTTGCAAGATGAAACTGATACACATGTCAGTCTTGTTATTCAGGTATTAGACAATGTTACATGCAAGATAATTACATTATTTTGTGAAATATTATACAACTGTCATTTTGGAGAGTACCATGATTGCTGTAATAATTCTTTTTTGTTTTATTTTACCGTATAAGAGTTAGGTTTTATACCTACAAGTACTGGTTTCATTTGCAATTGTCTTCAGATCCAGTACTGTAGCATAAAATGAAAGCTGAGACTGGTAATTGTGTGAGTAAAACCTGTGATTCTTATCTGGTTAAATAATATAAAAGAAGAATTACGTTTCCCAATCTCACCACCAACTCTCATTTTGGTTCATTGTGTAGAACTTATCATTATTTTCAAAGTCCTGTTATCTGTATAAATGTATTTTACATGTTTTCAAACCACCATTGTCTATTTATGAAATTAAACTTATTATTTTTTAACTGTTTTCCAGATTGACGAATTAAATGCAGAGATGACTCAGTTGGTACAAAGATTTTTTTGTTTAGAGTCCTCAATTGATGAGGTAAGAAAGATAGCTAAAGTGTTGTTCATTTGGTGTGTGTGTGTGTGTGTGTGTGTGTGTGTGTGTGTGAGAGAGAGAGAGAGAGAGAGAGAGAGAGAGAGAGAGAACGGGATTAACAGCAACCTTAGACTTTTCACAGATGGAGGAAGTACTGTCTGAAAAAGGCTGCATAAGTATTCAATCAAATCTTGATACAATTTTCAAGTGGCGCAAAAACTGGAAACTTGCTTTTAATGTTGATAAATGTAAAATTGTGCACTTCACAAAATAAAACTTAATATGTTGCATCTTATGACAACAATATCAGTGAGTCACAACTGGAATCTGTAACTCATGCAAATAAGTGGATTAACTCTTTGTAGGAACATGAAATGTAATGTTCATTTCCACGAGACCTACCGTACTTAAAAAAAATTTAGAATCAGCTTTAAAGGATGGATCTTGGTGGATCTAGCAGTATAATACAACTTCTGATCTGTCACTCCTGTGGGAATCATGAAGACAAGGTTACACTAGTTACAGCATGCACAGAGGCATGTAAGTTACCATTCTTCCTGCACTCCATATATGAGTGAAACAGAATGAAGTGCTAAAGTGCTACACTGGGAAGTATCCTCTACCATGCATTTCACATTGGTTTGCAGAGTATAGACATAGACTTCACCAAACTCACAATCATATAATTTGCCACCAAAGTCATCTGAATCATGCTCATTCTTACTAGTGATGAGTGTGATCATTATGTGTGTTGCCATAATACCAGGAATTTCATTAGTAGCACACCATGTTACAACTGCTCTAGTGAAATATTTGTATTAAAAGTGTGCAATCTTCTTCCAGCTCCAGTATATGTAAGGAATATTCCAAAAGTTATCTCCACCATTTTAAATTTATCATTTACTTCAACACTTCTATGCTGAAACCCATAAGTTCTCCTTTTGCTTTGCCATGGTAGGCATCATGTCAACAACAACAGAATGGTTGTGTTATCGAGAAAAATTGTTAACGATGCTGGTAATTAATAGGCAACAGTTTCTCTTGACTGACCTCGTAAGGCAATCCTTAACCAAGGGTGTGACGTTGAACATTTCTGCCCTATAACATTTAATGAACTTGCTTCAACATTGTACAGTATCAAATAGCAAATAATAGTAAAGACAAATAATATTAACTCTGCAACTGTAACTAATGAAAACAAAATCTCTGTGCGTAAACTGCAACATAGTGCCAGTGGCTGTGTGTTGCAGAGATGAGGTATGGGTAGGTGAAGCTGTAGCTACCACAGGTGGGTGCTGTGACAACATATCTCATGGGTTTGGCTGAATGCGGCTGTGCCTCCCGCATAAGCCTGACTCCACTGCTTCCTTCGTAGTTATCAATCTTAAAGTAATTTTGAACAGATTGTCATTTACCCTTAATACTATGAAGATAGTAAGACCGAGCTTTTGGATCAGCTCAGTATATAGAGGAGAATTATTATTATTATTATAGTCTCCATTGTTACTATTCATCTTACATTACAGACCTAACAAGTTTTTGAAGCTTTGTTATATTATTAAAGTGTATGATAATGGATGAATATAAAATGTATGTTGACAATTAGAACAAGTAAAATGACATGAAATATTATTGTACAAGAAGGCGGGTGTTCTGTATTTCACCAGCTTATACTCATGTACAACTCATTGTCTTCCTAGTGAAGTTCCAGATAAGATGTGTGTGTGGACACTAGTCATCTCTGCTATTGGGACTGGGACCAATCGTTGTGGAAGGTTTAGATTTACAGAGGGAAGAATTGCCAATGAATGTGAGTTCCTGTAGTAAAATAATAATCAAGCAGAAACAAAGTCCATCACTCATATAGCATGGTTTTTTGTGGGAGGGGGATAGCTCATAAGATAAAGAAACAGCTCTGACAGCATCTTTGGTATTGTTTTCGTCTTTTCAGCTCTGATATCAGCCTAATTCAAAATTCTTTAATGCTGTAGGTATCTTTATTTAACTTGCTTACTCAAAATTATGGAAATGTGATCAGTGTAAATGCTACAAAAAAATATGTGTTACTTTCCTTATGACTTGAACCACAATAACACAGTACTGTAAGTTGTTCATTATTCACATGAGCCACAGAATAAGGGAACATTTGCATGCATGAATCCTAATTGATACTCTTTTTTTCTGTTTAGGTACATGGTATGAAAAAAGATGAACTGCAAACAACAGAAAATGAGGAAAGTGAAGAGCCTTTAGTAGGAGAAACTACAGAGCCAAAAGGTATAAAAGTGTTGTGAAGTGAGAATGTATGTTAAATAAAAACATGTCTGTGTGTTGTCAAACAAAATTTGTGAAAGAGAGTGGTAATAAAAATCAATATTGAGCATATTTCATAATACTAATGCACATTGCAGGGAAAGCTAACATACTTGGTTGTGAAAACTCCAGAGTTCTGCCAAATTTTGGAGGAGGAGGAGGAGGAGGAGGAGGAGGAGGAGGAGGGGGGGGGGGGGCGACATTTTGCTTTAAAAGAAGACTGAAGCACACATCCAGTATTATATATTTTGCAGATTGCATATCAATGTCGAATACGCTACTTCACTTTCACTAATACCTGAGGAGATTACAGTAGTATGTCTTGTTTTTCATCATTTTTTTAATTTTCGTATGATTTTCATGTAAAACTACCTTAATTGCTGAAAAACTAGTTTGGGTCAGATTGATCTAATTAGTCCAAAGAAATCATTTTAAGCATTCACTGAATTTAATGTAGATGGAAGAAGGTTAAAGTAGAAAAAGCCACCAAATAAATAACTTATTACAAAAACAATAGCTTGAAGCCAATAAAATTAATTTGAGAAACTATTTTTTTTCTAGTCATCACCTATATTTAGACACTTCACATTCTGTGTGTCTCCTGCTGAGTCCAGTGACAGCTTCTTTCATTTCCCATTAGCCTGCTCATAAGAATTACTGGAAATTAGTGAAAAGGATTTTCTCCCTTAAGTGATTTTTCTGTGTTCCAGTTCCCCTTGTTCCATGATAAAAATTATTTTTAAAGTTCCAAAACCTAGAAGTTATTGTATTTTTTTAATTTGTTTGTGTGCACCTGAGGTCTGTTTTAGTTACTCTTTCTATTAATTGAGGATTACTGTTTCCTCTTTTTTCTCCGATTTTATTGAAGTTTTTGAGGAATAAAACAAAATATCATTTAGTCATCACCACATTTTTTTTGTTTTGTTTCAGTAGACACTTTGAAGTTCATACTTAACAAAGAAAGATGCCAGTGCTGTCTCATTGCTTGAGACACTGAGCTGATGGGAGATCAACAGGGTGACAATCGTAGTGAGTCATATAACGTCTCATTCCGGTGTCTATAAAAAATTTACGTGTTGAATGTTTCCATGCTCTGACTTTGGACCTAATACATACCGGAGGATGGAACACTCTCCAAAGGCATAAAATCCTGCACTCGCCTTTGGAATATCAGCTATAGCTATAGCTGTTTACCATAGGCAATGTTGTTGCAGTCTTCAGAATTGGTAACCTGATACTCTGTGGAACTGAAGCTAAAATGCAAATGTAACATAAATACATTTAATACATTGAAGGTGAGAGAGTGGAAAAATTATGCTGCTGATATACATGCAAATCACAGGTAAAAATGTGTTGATTTGTGAGTTAGCAGAAATTTCTAAATGCTTTAATGATGCAAGATGAGCAAGAAGATTTTGATAGCCTTGGCGACTAAGGTACATCACTGGACACTCCATGACATCTTATAAAAAGACAAAGGAAAATGACTAATGCTCTGGATGCCAGTAGTATTAATAATGGATCACAGTGTTTCAGTGAGCGTGATAAGATCTTAGACAGATGACACGTTAGCGATGTTACTTTACTTGAAGCTTTTATGTATAGGGAAGGATGATAGGTTTTTATGATGTATCATTCAGGGATATCTCTTCACCCATCCACACTTTACTTTTTCATGTCTGGAAAACTTCTTTTAAAGTGTTTTAGCCCAATATCGAGCCACATCCAGTGCTTCTTTCTCATCATGCATAGATCAAGGGTATCTCTTGTGGGGCTGCTGTGACATTGTCGATGTTCCATGTCTTGAACTTCACATTTGCTGTTTGCTTCATCTTTAAAGCCCCATTTAATTACTTTTATTATGACTGGTGCTATACCTGTTTTGATGTGATTCAGTATTCTCCAACAGATCTAGCAGCTTGATGCAATGCCACGTGGACATCTTTTGTGAGGCAGTGTAGTTTTTTGGGGGCTCATTAGCACAGTAGTAGTGAATCTTTTATCAGAGTTAAGTCTCCCACATCCACATGAAGCACCATGCAGAGGGTGGCTTTCATCAAAGGCGTTTTTAAAAATTTCTGCATATGCTCATATGCAGTTCTTTGGAATTCAAGATGTGAGAATCTGGCCACTTTATACAGCTTCCCAAGCGACATCGATTTTGTGCATACTGTTGTTAGCCTAAATTTGTCATTTAAGCTTTTTTTTATAGATCTGGACCATAGGGGGCACGCATATTCTGCTGGAGAAAAGCAAAGTGCTTTGGGCAGTTGTTCTTAATAAATTTGGTCTGGCTCTTCATTTACTATTCACTGGTTTCCTCAGTACGATGTTCCTGCTGGGAGTCTTTTGGCGGGTCTTCTTGCAGTGACATTTGTATGTTGCTGATGCGTCCAGCACAACACCCAGATATGTTGGTTTGTCTGTGTGTTTCACGTTGCTGCCATTTCAGGTGACATTCAGCTTCCTGTTAGCCGATTTTCAGTGCAGGTGGGAAGTGCCAACTTTTGTCTTTGTGGAGTGTTTGGTGTGAGGGAGTTCTGTTTGTATTATTCAGATATTATGTTTAACGAGTTTTCCAGTTTCTCTTTTACTTCCTCAAAGGTTTTTGCTTGTGCAGTAACAGCTAGATCATCAGCACATAAGAAAGGGATATTATGATCTGTTGTTAGTTGATCATTTGTTTACAGGTTAGATAGGGGGGGGGGGGGGGGGGGGTCAGGACACTGCCCTGAGCGAGACCTTTCTTTTGTCGACACCCTCAACTTTTCTTACCCTCCAGCATTACAAAAAACTGTATTTCTTGTAATTATGGGTCCACAGCTTGAGCAAATTTTGAAACCCTTAAGATGTTCACACCATGTATACTTTCTTAACACAAATTAAAATGGACAATATGATGACTACCCAGCATTTACTGATGATTTTATCATATTAACCTGCAGCATCCCAGCACACAACATGAACATGACTTAGAGTAAGGTAGGGACTGAAACAAAAACATAAACAGCAAAGGGGCCGAATGTTATAGCACATGACAGGAAGACAGAACAGGCCATACATTGTGACTAACATGCCCAGAAAATGGATTTCAAAATGAAAATAATAACAATGGCAGTTCACATTGTAGTGCACCTGAGCAATAACCCTCCACCAAAATATTCACATTTCAGAAAATTCTACAATGCCAAAACATTTTGGAATTAAACTCAGGTATTCACCTGCCTCTTCAACATATAATTATGTAGTAGTTTATTTGAAGTGCCCTGCCGGTGTCCATAGTCGTGACTGAAACTAATATATGCGGCTTAAACCGTGTGTGAAATCTGATTGTGGGCCCCTGAAAGCCCTTGTTTCAGCTGCTGAGTTTGGTTACCCGGGGGGAACAGGCAGCGTAAAGTGGAGCAGGATAGGACACTCCTATTCCGAGCAATGGATCTAAGCTCCAGTGTGTGTCTTCCAAAGCAACTACTTCCCTCCTGCTGTTGATCCTCACTCTTCTTCATGACACATAAATAGAAACTAATTAATATTCACACTATTCCGTAACCTGTACAATATCTACAATTTCAGTGGTTCCGGCATGTAATTATACTTCTGAAAATGAAACAGCAACAGAGCCTAGTTAGCAGTTCTGTGCAGAAGTTCTCTCTCATTTGCAATTGAATTATCAATACTGTAACTAGCTTTTACTGTATGGTGCACAGGAAGATTCAGCCTGCAGTTCCGAGTGTGAGTTCTTTGTTGTGCACTGTCTTGAGAAACTAATTTCTGTTCTCTGTTGCTTGAAGATAAGCTCCAAATCGAGAACATATAGAGACTGATGCCAGAAACTAAATTTCTTGGGAATACTAAAAATGAAAACAAAGACATTTTAAGAACATTTAGGCCAGAAATTTATGAGAAAATAAACTAAACATGTAGTTGTAGTACTACACACAAATTGTATTGTACTGGTCTTCATGTTTTTTGTTTGCAAAAAGAGTGCTTTGGGACATTAATGTGTGTTGCCAATCTCGAACACAATATAACAACTAGATAGTGTCCATAAACAGGCATTTAAAAGACACAATGATCAGGTTCACAAAAATTACAGGATCATTGTTTCAGAAGTCTGAACTGTTTACTTTTTTATTTTTTTAGAAATTGCACATTTTATCACATCAAGATGCTTTTTAATTTATTTATTTTTACCTTTAATTGTACAACCAATTTGGGTCAGGTACCATTTCCCAGTAAAATTCTTGTTAATAGCAGCAGAGGAAAGGAAATACAGTACTAACCTGACTACAGCAGATGTTGAAAGTGACCACCAATCATCTCTTGGCACTTTCGGTCCCCTGGTCTGCAAGTTGCTGAAGGCAGCTGCAGTCTTACCCGAAATGGTCTGCTGCAGTTCTTGAAGACTATGAGGGTTGTTGTACGAGGGTCAGTCAAAAGGTAATGCCTCCTATTTTTTTCTACGTTTAATTGTCAGGAAATTTAAATGCAATTACATAGGTTGAAAACCACTACATTGAGGATCATTTTGTCATTTTTCAATGTAATCTCCGCCCACCTCTACAGTTTTAGTCCATCTTTGAACAAGGGCATGTATCCCAGCACGGTAAAAATCACAGCTCTGCTTCCTAAGCCATTGACGCACGGATGTTTTGACGGCCTCCTCATCTTCAAAATGAATCCCACGATGAACTTCTTTAAGTGGCCCGAACAGATGGAAGTCTGATGGTGCCAGGTCAGGGCTGTATGGGGGATGAGGCAAAACTTCCCATCCAATTTTGACAATCTCGTCAGAGGTGTGACGACTGGTGTGTGGTCTTGCATTGTCATGCAAAAGAACAACATCTGCCATTGATTTTGTTGGGCGAACTCGCTGAAGACGTGCTTTAAGTTTTTTGGGGGTTGTGACGTATTGAACAGAATTTATTGTGCATCCCTGCTCCAAAAAATCAACCAGAATCACACCCTCTGTATCCCAGAAAACTGTTGCCATAACTTTCCCTGCCGATCGCACAGTTTTGAATTTTTTCTTCCTCGGCGAGCTTGTGTGACGACACTCCATTGACTGCCTCTTTGATTCGGGTTCAAAAAAATGCACCCATGTTTCGTCCCCGGTCACAATTTTTTTCAGAAACTCATCTCCCTCCAAACGGAAGCGCTGCAAGTGTTGGGAGGCTATTGTTTTCCTTGCCTCTTTATTCTGATCGGTTAACATTCTTGGAACCCACCGTGCACAAACTTTTGAGTACCCCAATTGTTTAATAATCGTGATCACACTGCCTTTACTAAGAGAAATAATGCGACACACTTCATCTGCAGTCACCCGACGGTCGCCACGAATGATGTCATCAACTTGCTGAATGTTGTGTGGAGTCACTGCACTCACCGGCCTGCCGCTCCGCTTTTCGTCAGTCAACGGTGTTTGCCCTTCAGCTTCCTTACAACGACGAACCCATCGTCTAACAGTGCTGACATCCACTGTCACAACACCATACACCTTCTTCAGTCTTTCATGAATGCGTATGGGCGTTTCACCTTCTGCATTCAAGAATTCAATCACACAACGCTGTCTCAAACGAACATCGATGTCGGCCATCTTACAAACTTCTGCTGTGCTGCCACCTGTTGACACAGAAAGTTACTACTGCAGTGGATTGCAGAAGAAGGTTTGAGGAATGGCGCCAAATTCAAATTTTTCACTTAACTTAATTTTTTTAAGTAGAAAAAAAATGGGAGGCATTACTTTTTGACCGACCCTCGTAATACACCTTAGACTTGACGGCTCCCACACAAAGTAATCGCACACTGGCAGATCAAGTGACCTAGGTGGCCAGCTATGGTGCAACCAACTGACCCCTGCTAACAACTCTGTCAGGTGTGAAGAGAGTGTAAATTTGGTCCAAGTTTCAGCCGGCTGTTTGGGCAGTTGCTCCATCCTGTTAGAAGTAACTGTAGGTCTTTTTCTCCTCCATTATTGCTACTACAAATGGTTTCAAAATGTTGGCAATATAAAGTGTCAAAGTCAGCATCTCATGAAAAGAAGATGGAACCAATAATGCAGTGTGCAGACACTGCACACCAAACTCCAGCCTTCTGATCATGTAGTAGTGTTCCGTGGAAGTTACGCCACTGCCAAGAACCTGCATGTCTGTGAGTTGACATAACCATTCAGGTGAACCCAGGCTTCATGAGACACAGAAAACAGGTCCATGTCCGAGCCATTCTTGTTATGTTAGTGAACAGGCGCCCACAAAACTGGAGGTGCTGAGGAGCATCTGCTGGTTTTAATGCATGAACCAAAGACATTTGGCTTGGGTTTATGTGCAGGTGCAGGTACAGGTGGAGTGTTTGTCCACAGGATCGACGTGATATGGCAGTGTCTTGCAATGGGTATCGGGTTAATTTGACTGAGGAATTTTCTGGTGAACAAGCTACAGTTTCTGCTGTGTGGGCAGGTTTCAAAATGTTTTTTGATTTGTTCAGAAGTGATCCTGTCTGATGCCATTTTTGGACTAAGCGTTGCATGGCACTCTTTGCTGGTACTTTGACACCCTTAAACTTCTCAGTAAACAACTTACCACACTGCTTCTATGACTTTGTTGTCGCATAACTTTCCACACTGATATAGCCCACACTACTTTTTGAACCTGTGTGGATCACACAGTAGGCATACACATCATACACATGATGTGTGCATCATGGGGTGTTGTTATATGCATATATTCACATCCATTCATATCCAATCTGGGCCACTTCCCCACCTGTATATTTCTTACCTTGTAGCTGTTATCAATAATGAGAGAACTGACATTTCCATATAATGTCCCTGTACGTTATGTTTAATGAATATGTTATGTTTACTGTTTATTATAAATAAGCCTGTAGGAAGGTCCTAAGGTTTCATCACTCCATGGTGCGAAAATTTAAGCAGAATTACTTTAACAGACTGTTGTCTGTAATACAGATAAAAGTTATTTCTGAGATCTAAAGTGGCATTGCACCTATCATGAGTGGTCGTGATTCAGGTGTACGCGTAAGAAAACAAGCAGTGAGTCACTTGTATAGAATGGTTAGAGAAAATTGAGCCGACATCTCCACACAACGCTGGAGGGGCTGAAACAAAATGGCACTGCCAGTTGATAAAGCAGAGTGCCATGCGGTGATATGCTGAGATGGTGAAGTTACGACAACAACAACACACTGTCATAGTGTACTGTGGTTATGCGGCACAGACACTTCCATTGTGGTCAAACAGGTCCAAATGATGAAGAACACAGTGGCAGACCATCTCTCAGTGAGGAACTGGGAATTGAAAGATGTGGAAGTCCTAGTGCCCGAAGACCAGTGTATCACAATCAAGGTGAAAGTTAAAAAAAAGTGTAAATCAGTCACGGATCAGTTTCTAACATCCTTCATGACATTTTGAACACAACAAATGTCGACACCCGCTGGGACCCGCAACTGTTCACACCCATTTAAAATGTGGAAATGTTTCAGCTGTGTCAGGTCAGTGTGCATTACTTCTTTAGCCGATAGGTTTATCATTATATCCCCAAGATGAAGTAGCAATGGAAGTGTGGTTTTACCACAATCATAAAAGGCAAAAGACCAAACCATTGAACCACAAGATGATTAAACAGTTTTTTGGCATTATCATGGTGTAGTGCTCACATATTATGATATAAGGGGCAACGTGTCACCCCTGTTCTCATGAGGGGAGGCTGTTAAGAGAACTGTCCAAGGGAGTGTTTTTGTAGCACAACAATGCTCCAACTCATTCTGCACAGGACAGCCACATTTCCTAATATGGCGTTCAGTGATTTATTAGTTTTCTAGGAATAAGAAACCACTGTGTCGCAGTCTTCACCAAGTCGTCCACTGCTAAGAGAAATGCAGCACATTAAAGGATGAACATGCTGAGGAGAACTAACACCATGGTTGCAGCTTGATTATTTTCCTGGGCTGATAATTAAGACTTTATGACTAGTACTGTCAGTCACAAAATTGAGTGGTTGCCCCACTGACAGTACAGCAGAGGGTACAACATTTCAAAGGTGCTGCATAAGGAATCCATGACAACATCACAAACACAATTTGCAAGTGCAGCATACTGTTGCATGGAGTGTGAAGACGGGAAAATGAAATTCCAGACTCCGTTACTGCATAAGAAGTGTGCGACACAATTATAACTCAGTTGCAAGTCAAATGCTTCACACAATGCTGCAGATGTCTTACAAAATAAATCTTGAATGCAGTAGTCCAGCAACAGAGCTCCAGATACTCTACATAAGGAACGAGTTTGGAATTCTCAAAAGTGTTATTTCATTCGTGGAATTCGTGATCAAAAATAATTTGTCAGACTCTGTTAGTAAAACAAACTTCTGAAAGTGGCAGTTATTATAAAAGTAATGTTTCATGTGCAGTCTTCTCTCTCAACCCAACAAAGTGCTATGAGCCAAGAATGACTATTAGAACCAAAAGTGCTCTGCATCAAGAAAAACTTGTATTACCATCATGTTGTTGTTGTTGTTGTTGTTGTTGTTGTCTTCAGTCCTGTGACTGGTTTGATGCAGCTCTCCCTGCTACTCATCCTGTGCAAGCTCCTTGATCTTCCAGTACCTACTGCAACCTACATCCTTCTGCATCTGCTTAGTGTATTCATGTCTTGGTCTCCCTCTACGATTTTTACCCTCCACACTGCCCTCCAGTACCAAATTGGTGATCCCTTGATGCCTCAGGACATGTCCTACCAACCGATCCCTTCTTCTAGTCAAGTTGTGTCACAAACTTCTCTTCTCCCCAGTCCTGATCAATACCTCCTCATTAGTTATGTGATCTACCCATCTAATTTTCAGCATTCCTCTGTAGCCCCACATTTCGAAACTATTCACTTCTTGTCCAAAATGTTTATCATCCACGTTTCACTTCCATACATGGCTACAGTCCATCATACAAATACTGATGTTAACAAATTTCTCTTCTTCAGAAACGCTGCCCTTGCCATTGCCAGTCTACATTTTATATCCTCTCCACTTCGACCATCATGTTATTTTGCTCCCCAAATAGCAAAACTCCTTTACTACTTTAAGCATATCATTTCCTAATCTAATTCCCTCAGCATCACCCGACTTAATTTGACTACATTCCATTATCCTCATTTTGCTTTTGTTGATGTTCATCTTATATCCTCCTTTCAAGACAATGTCCATTCCGTTCAACTGCTCTTCCAAGTCCTTTGCTGTCTCTGACAGAATTACAGTGTCATCGGCGAACCTCAAAGCTTTTATTTCTTCTCAATGGATTTCAATACCGACTCTGAATATTTCTTTTGTTTCCTTCACTGCTTGCTCAATATACAGATTGAATAAAATCAGCGAGAGGCTACAACCCTGTCACTCCCTCTTCCCAACCACTGCTTCCCTTTCATGCCCTTCGACTCTTATAATTCCCACCTGGTTTCTGAACAAATTGTAAATAGCCTTTCGCTACCTGTATTTTACCCCTGCCTCCTTCAGAATTTGAAAGAGAGTGTTCCAGTCAACATTGTTGAAAGCTTTCTCTAAGTCTACAAATGCTAGAAACGTAGGTTTGCCTTTTCATAATCTAGCTTCTAAGGTAAGTCGTAGGGTCAGTATTGCCTCACGTGTTCCAGTATTTCTACGAAATCCAAACTGACCTTCCCCGAAGTCGGCTTCTACCAGTTTTTCCATTTCTCTGTAAAAAATTCGCATTAGTATTTTGCAGTTGTGACTTATTAAACCGATAGTTCGGTAATTTTCACACCTGTCAACACCTGCTTTCTTTGGGATTGGAATTATTATATTCTTCTGGAAGTCTGAGGGTATTTCGCCTGTCTCATACATCTTGCTCACTAGATGGTACAGTTTTGTCAGGACTGGCTCTCCCAAGACTGTCAGTAGTTCTAATGGAATGTTGTCTACTCCTGGGCCCTTGTTTCGACTCAGGTCCTTCAGTGCTCTGTCAAACTCTTCACGCAGTATCATATCATTTCATCTTCATCTACGTCCTCTTCCATCTCCATAATATTGCCCTCAAGTACATCGCTATTGTATAGACCCTCTATACAAGGTGGTCCATTAATCGTGACTGGGCCAAATTTCTCACGAAATAAATGTCAAACGAAAAAACTACAAAGAACGAAACTTGTCTAGCTTGAAGGGGGAAACCAGATGGCGCTATGGTTGGCCCGCTAGATGGCGCTGCCATAGGTCAAACGGATATCATCTGCGTTTTTTTTAATAGGAAGCCCCATTTTTTATTACATATTTGTGTAGTACGTAAAGAAATATGAATGTTTTAGTTGGACCACTCTTTTCGCTTTGTGATAGATATCACTGTAATAGTCACCAACACATGGCTCACAATTTTAGATGAACATTTGGTAACAGGTAGGTTTTTCAAATTAAAATACAGAACATAGGTACGTTTGAACGTTGTGCTGAGGCATGTCGTCAGGCGTTGTAGGTGGATCACAATAGCAAATATCCTTCAACTTTTCCCACAGAAAATAATTTGAGGACGTCAGATCCGGTGAATGTGCGGGCCATGGGATTGTGCTTCGACGACCAATCCATAGCGCCATCTGGTTTCCCCCTTAGTTTCGTTCTTTGTAGTTTTTTCGTTTGCTGCTTATTTTGTGAGATATTGGGCCTGATCACTATCAATGGACCATCCTGTATACTCCTTCCACTTTTATGCTTTCCCTTCTTTGCTTAGAACTAGGTTTCCACTGAGCTCTTGATATTCATACAAATGGTTCTCTTTTCTCCAAAGGTCTCTTTAATTTTCCTGTAGGCAGTATCTATCTTACCCCTAGTGAGATAAGCCTCTACATCCTTACATTTGTCCACTAGCTATCCCTGCTTAGCCATTTTGCACTTCCTGTCGATCTCATTTTTGAGAAGTTTGTATTCCTATTTGCCTGCTTCATTTACTGCATTTTTATATTTTCTCCTTTCATCAACTAAATTCAATATCTCTTCTGCTACCCAAGGATTTCTACTAGTCCTCGTCTTTTTACCTCCTCGATCCTTGCTGCCTTCACTATTTCATCTCTCAAAGCTACCCACTCTTCTTCTACTGTATTTGTTTCCCACATTCTTGTTAGTCATTCCCTAATGTTCTCTCTGAAACTCTCCACAACTTCTGGTTTTTTCAGTTTATCCAGGTTCCATCTCCTTAAATTTCCACCTTTTTGCAGTTTCTTCAGTTTTAATCTACAGTTCATAACCAATAGATTTTGGTCAAGTGTCCACATCTGCCCCTGGAAATGTCTTAAAATTTAAAACCTGGTTCCTAAATCTCTGTCTTACCATTATATAATCTATCTGGAAACTTCCAGTGTCTCCAAGCTTCTTCCATGTATACGACCTTCTTTCACGATTCTTAAACCAAGTGTTAGCTATGATTAAGGTATGCTCAGTGAAAAATTCTACCAGGCGGCTTCCTCTTTCATTTCTTTCCTTACTATCAAATCCCAGTCCCCCATTACTATGAAGTTTTTGTCTCCCTTAACTATCGGAATAATTTTTCTTTTATCTCAACAGATTTCTTCAATCTCTTCATCATCTGCAGAGTTAGTTGGCATATAAACTTGTACTACTGTGGTAGACGTGGGCTTCATCTCTATTTTGGCCACAATAATGCGTCCACTATGCTGTTTGTAACAACTGACCTGCACTCCTACTTTTTATTCATTATTAAACCTACTCCTGAATTACCCCTATGACTACCATCATTTGAATTCAATAAATGCATTGCTGATAGATGCTTCGCTCTTGATGAGAAGTGGGTGGTTGTTTAGTACTAGCATTCAGGATAAGGTAAATGTATTTCCAAATAGCATTCATTACTAATGAAATCTTCTCAAGTTATCAGCAGAGTCAAGATGATGTGTTCACACACCATTTCGACAAATTTCCTACTACTCAGAAGGTTTTGACTACACGATGCCACGACTCTGCCTATAACCCAAGAAGATATAATGAATGAAATTAACAGAGAAAGCCTGCTTTCCCATATAGCATGCATTACTTGCCCATCTTTAGCCATTTTATGCTACGTTAGTTACTTGCAACTTTGTAGTCTAGCTTCCAGCGAATTCCCTGTAAAAAAACTGTTTGTATCGCCATTGGTGGCGAGTGGATAGGAAGAAGAAAGGAATATTGGGTTTAACTTACCATCAATGCCAAGGTAATTAGAGACAAAACACAACTGCAGATAGGGCAAGAGTGCAGAAGGGAATTGCCCAGAATTTACCTTAAGATATTTAGGGAAACAAAAGAAAACCGAAATCTGAACGAGTGATTGATAACTGAATCCAGTTCCCTCTTATGCAAGACCAGTGCCCTAACCACTGTATTACCTCATTCAGCAAAAGCTGAATGTAGTTTATAAGAAACATTCTCATAAACAAATGTGACTAAAGGCAAATAACAACATTGCGTTTCATCTATGGCTACAATGTAGCATGTAATATATAAGTGACAACTTTATCTCACAGTGCAATTGATATGCATTTATCACAAATTTTTCATTTTTAATGAGAACTATTCTTCTGTTTTTGACAAAGAATGATTCAGTGCTTGCATAGAACTATTGTCAATTTCGATAGAGATATGACCTTACAACCTCCCTTGCAGTTATTTGGGCTACATGAATTTTCTGAGCAGTAAGGACCAACCACAAAAACAAAATATATAAACAAAAATATGAAGGTGGTTTCATGAACAGTTGTCCAACAGCTGAACAGATCCAAAACTCAAAAAGAGTCTTGAGCTATGTTTAGGTCTAAAAGGTACATGTCATTCTTTGTACATTTTAAGAAATGAGGTCTTGTTGACCCACGAGGGGGCATGCTGTTTTTCATAACATGAGGTGGCACATGGCGACTTTGTAAATGTGTAAAGAATAGCTGTCTCTTAGTTACCCACATAAAATGTATGAGCAAAATCACAGCGTAATCGTAGTTTAACTCAGTAACGATAAAATAAAATTACTTTATATAAGCTAAAGCACCATTTAACCAAATAAGCTGATGCAATAATGAAGGGATAGGTATCGGCTCAAAACTGTGAAACATCAATGGTACGGTACAAGACAATGTTATTTGTGGTTGGTTCATTTTATACATAGGTGCGCCAGCTCGGGGGAATTTGTGGATTACCTGAAACTGATATCCATAATTAGAGCAATCCTTACAATCACAAAATCTAAGGTAAACTTGTATGGCAAGTCTTGCATTCCTTTGACATCAAAACAAGGCAATGTTTTTTTTTTTCCTTCAATTACTTTTCAACTACATCTCTAAAAGATCATACCAAGCTTGTGGGGAAAAAAAGGCCTACGTTCCATTGAGAATGGAATCCAAATGTAAAGGGATCATGGTAAACAATGTAGCTTTAGCCGATGACTTCACTATCCTCCATCCTGTCAAACAACATGGAAATCACTCAGATCCAGATTAACCTACTAATGGAAGTCACCAAGCAAACTGGCAGGAAGACATCCTTCAAGAAAACAGATGTATGGACCAACTTCAAAAATGTCCTACCAAACCTACCACAGATGACCAAAACCCCACTCTTCAGGCAACACAAAAAACATTCCAGGCCTTAACATTACACTGAAGTTCCATTTTTCTTCTCATTTTTCATTAAAATGAATGCAGAGGGAAGAGTGCCAATGCACTGTCAAAAATCTTTATGTTAAGTTAGAATTTTCTTAGTGAACATGTGGGTTTTCTCAATAGTTTGTAATGACTAAACATAAATCGTTACATAACTCAAACTTCACTGCTAATATGGATAAAAATCAAACAAATTATATATATTTTATATTCTCTTTAGCGTTATACTCCACACATAGTTCATTACACAGTGGAAAATCCAGGATGAAATAACAAAAGCATTATGAAAAGGATGTAGAGAGGTTGAGTTGCAGACAGGCTCAACAAAAAGAATGCTATAAATGTGAGCTTTCAGCCAAAAGGCCTCCTATCATTGAGAACACACACACAAACACAACCAATGTCTGTGGCCACCAAGTCTACTATGAGGCGCAATCGCGCCTGATAGGAGAAGCCATCTGGGTGGTGGGGTAAGGAGGGGTGGTGGAGGGTGTAGCGTTGCTTGTGAGAGAAAGCAGGGACATGGTGAGGATAGCATTCAGCTGCTAGGTGCAGTCGGAATGTTGGGGAGGGTGGGGGTGTAGTGGAGAGGGAAAAAAAAGGATAGAGTTGGTGGAATAGAAGGTTACATAGTGCTGAAGTGGAATCAGGGAAAGGGATAAGTGAGTGAAGGTCAGCGTCTAGCGAAGGTTCTGGCCAGGGGAGTTAAGGGATGCAGGGATAATTCCCATCTGTGCAGTTCAGAAAAGCTGGTGTTGGAAGACAGGATCCAGATGGCATCCGCTGTGAAGCAGTCATTGAAGTGAAGCATGTTGTGTCAGACAGCATTTCAGCAACTGGATCTACATCTACATCTACATCCATACTCCGCAAGCCACCTGACGGTGTGTGGCAGAGGGTACCTTGAGTACCTCTATCGGTTCTCCCTTGTATTCCAGTCTCATATTGTTCGTGGAAAGAAGGATTGTCCGTATGCCTCTGTGTGGGCTCTAATCTCTCTGATTTTATCCTTATGGTCTCTTTACGGCCTTATGGTTTCTTTACGAGATATACGTAGGAGGGGGCAATATACTCGTCGGTGAATGTATGTTCTCGAAACGTCAACAAAAGCCTGTACTGAGCTACTGAGCGTCTCTCCTGCAGAGTCTTCCTCTGGAGTTTATCTATCATCTCCGTAACACTTTCGCGATTACTAAATGATCCTGTAATGAAGCGCCCTTCTCTCCATTGGATCTTCTCTATCTCTTCTATCAACCCTATCTGGTACAGATCCCATACTGCTGAGCCGTATTCAAGCAGTGGGTGAACAAGCGTACCGTAACCTACTTCCTATTTTTCGTATTGCATTTCCTTAGGACTCTTCCAATGACTCTCAGTCTGGCACCTGTTTTACCGATGATCAAGTTTATATGATCATTCCATTTTAAATCACTCCTAATGCTTACTCCCAAGTAATTTATGGAATTAACTGCTTCCAGTTGTTGACCTGCTATATTGTAGCTAAATAATGAAGGATCTTTCCTTCTATGTATTCGCAGCACATTACACTTGTCTACAGTGAGATTCAATTGCCATTCCCTGCACCATGCGTCAATTCGCTGCAGATCCTCCTGCATTACAGTACAATTTTCCATTGTTACAACCTCTCAATATACCACAGCATCATCAGCAAAAAGCCTCAGTGAACTTCCGATGTTATCCACAAAGTCATTAATGTATCCTGTGAATAGCAACAATCGTATGACACTCCCTTGCGGCACACCTGAAATCACTCTTACAGCGGAAGACTTCTCTCTCCATTCAGAATGACATGCTGCGTTCTGTTATCTAGGAACTCTTCAATCCTATCACACAATTGGTCTGATAGTCCATATGCTCTTACTTTGTTCATTAAATGACTGGTATTACTTTGTTCATTAAATGACTGTGGGGAACCATATCAAATGCCTTGCGGGAGTCAAGCAACACGGCATCTACCTGGCAACCCGTGTCTATGGCCCTCCTGGATTTCACATGATTGTCTTTTTTGAAACCCATACTGATTCCTACGGAGTAGATTTCTAGTCTCCAGAAAAGTCATTATACTCGAACATAATACGTGTTCCAAAATTCTACAACTGATCGACATTAGAGATACAGGTCTATAGTTCTGTACATCTGTTCGACATCCCTTCTTGAAAACGGGGATGACCTGTGTCCTTTTCCAATCCTTTGGAACGCTACGCTCTTCTACAGACCTACAGTAAACCGCTGCAAGAAGGCACATTCCCTCTATCTCTTGGCCACAGTTTTTCAGTGGCAATTGCCGTGAACAGACAGCTTGTTGGTTGTCATGCCCATGCAGGATGCTGCACAGTGGTTGCAGTTTGTAGATCACTTGACTGCATTCATAGATAGCCCTCCTGTTGATGGGCTAAATAATGCTTGTGACCAGCTCGAATAGGTGGTGGTGGTGGTGGTGGTGGTGGTGGTGGTGGTGGTGGTGGGAGGATGTATGGGACAGAACTTGCATGCAGGCCTATTACAGGGATATGAGCCACAAGGCAAAGGGTTGGGAGTAGGGTTGGACAAGGATATTGTATAGTTTCAGTGAGCAGTGGAATACAACTGTGGGAGAGGTGGGAAGGATAGTGGGTAGGATATTTCTCATTCCAGAGCATGACGAGAGGTAGTTGAAACCCTGATGGAGAATGTGATGCAGTTGCTTCAGTCTAGTGCGAATGTGGGAGGCAGCAGGTGACTGGAGAGACAAATCATTTAGTATCTGTTTCTGTACTAGGTTGGGAGGGTAATTTTGGTCCCTGAAAGCCTCAGCGAGACCCTCGGTATATTTTGAGAGGGACTACCTGTCACTACAGACACTGCCCATTGGTGACTAGGCTGTACGGAAGCAACTTCTTGGTATGTAATGGGTCGCAGCTGTCGAAGCTGGTGGTTGGTAGGTTTGATATGGACGGAGGTATTAATGGAGCCATCTTTGAGGTGGAAGTCAAAAACTAGGATGGTGGCGTGTTAGGCTGAGGATGACCAAAGCAACAAACACCACTTTTTTTATAGGTACATGATTTTGTTAACCCTAACTTATAGTGGTATGTGGAATTACAGCTGGATCAGCCAGCTGAAATGAGTGCTGTTCTGCTCCATCAATGAATGGCCCAACTTTTAACACCACAAAGACATGCATGTGAATAGTAGAACTGATGTATTGCAAGTGTCGTTTGTTGTTTCTTTGTTTAGCCTTTCCTGGAGTTGCAATGGAAATAGCATTCTTTTGGTAGAACTTTGGCCACCATCCCCGAAAATTTAGCACCTCATGCATTTTTGGCATTTTCACTTCAAAATTAATCTTTGTGTTGGACTCTCGTTGATTGTGCATATTCTTTCAGCAAATATATCCTATCCACCTTTCTAATTTTCCTTTTTACCATGCTGAAATCTCTACCACAGAGTAACACGTGATGAACTGAAAACTTCCATGTGCCATAAGCATAAAACAAAATCACACTATTGCATGGATTTTATTTTGCCTTCCACAAGAGTCAGAGAACTAGTTTAACATGTTTCCCAACATTTGCATTTGTATAGTCAAAAAGAAATGAACAGATTTCATTAGGGTTTTTTTGTAATATTCCCTCATTCCTGGGTTTTCTGCCCCATAATTCAGGCACATTGAAAACATTGGCTTAAAACTGATGCAAGTAAAATGTGTCTTATATTAGTATCTGATAGATGCTTCGCTCTGCATAAAATCAAATGAGAGTCCTGCAGTGCTAGAATCTGTTTCCGTGTTCTCTTTAACTGCATGTGATTTCTTGAAGAATTTATCAACAACCCTCTTGTGCACTATTAACTTTTCTTTTGCTGCCATTTAAGCAGCATCAGTCAAAGGTGGACTTTTCATGTTTATACCAAGCTCTTCACACGTGCAACACTTGTCCACTTGTGGCTGCCATTTTAAATTAAGATCTCCACAGAAAATTTTCAAATAAAATTGATAATCAACATGAATATTGGGTTACATGTTTTTTTAACATCTGACACAATCTTCACGTTAAGTTCAAGATTGAGATAATTCCATGCTTTGTTGATATAATGTGCTTTCTTGACTAGAAATGAGTTGATGTGATTTTTTATTTCCACTGTTAAACCCACTAGCTTGCATTTCCAGGAAGGCATTTTCCTCTCTATCTTGTGGAGATTTTCCTTCTTTCAACAAATTGCACAGGCACCTTATTCGGTTACTGCTCGACGGCAGTTTTACAAATCTATATCATACAGCCAGACCCAAATCACTAATAAACATACGACAGTCCTTTTGGTTTCTTCCTCCCAACTTCCTTATCAATACTCAGTGTCTGTCTTGCTAATGTTTTACTTCTATGAGGCTTTGAAGGAACTGATTCTGTTCATTTTTTGTTTGAAAGTCAATAAATTTAGTGTATAATTCTACCTTGCTGCCCTCCATTATCTTAGTTGCCATGGATTTCACCCAGCAACTGGAAATAGCATTATACATTCAATTGAATTTAATGTTTTGCTCTATTATGTTCACTTTGATACAATAGAACAACAATAATCCATCCCCTAGAGGACTGAGAGCATGGTCGGAATGCAAAAAAGGTTGGATTATCAGAAGAACACTTTCATTGATCCATAACATAAAAAGACAATATCTTGTGATTGTCATTAGAATTACTACAGAGAGCAACAGTTATGTTATCTTTGGCAAGTTTTGTACCTAATACAGACTTATTTTATGCTGCAAAAGTTCTTGTAAGGAGCATTTTGTAGCTTAAGCCTGACTCATAAATGTTCTACACTTTTCAAGAGTCAGATTAAGTTCTTTTAACTAAGTTTCCAAATTCTGGAACAAATCCATTGATAGCTGTTTCATCAGCAGACATCTCACTGGAAATAACTACATTGTGAATGCCACCTTTTTTTCTCCACTAATACAAGCAGCCTTCACTTGCTGTAGACTTTTCATTTTCATTGTTTCCATCTGAGTTTGCCAGTGCCTTTTCTATTATCAGACAACATTTCCAGACAACAGAGTTCCTTTTCTTCTTTCCTGCTCAAACCACATCCACAGAGATTTGTCTAGAATTTCAATTTTAGGTCTGTTAAAAATCTTGTGCATTTTCAGTCGTTTCTCATCATCAATTGTCACTGTATGACTTTTAAAAGTTTTCCAATTTTTTCTCCACATTTTAACAGTTGTTATGCCAACCCCTACCTCACTTGGAATGTTGTGAAGGGACTCACCTTTATGTAATCTTAAAAGCACTTTCAGTTTCTCCTTTAAAAAGAGTGTCACATGTTCAGTTTATTTGATCCCTAATTTATTTTTACACACTTAAATATGAAAGAATATTTGTCACTAATTTATAAAACAAATTCATGTACAATAACATTTGCTGATCACATTAGAAATGAGCTGTTTCATAATAAAACTGAATGAACTATCCCATCTATCAATAGTCAACTGTCCACTGATCCATTTTGGAAACCAAACACTGGAAATGGGATAGTCAGACTAAGCTGGGAGTCAGAACAACAGATGTCAGATTAGCGAGGTTCTACTGTAATTAACTCTCAGTTTTGAAGCACAGGTCTGAACTCACCTGCAGTCATAACCATGATGTTTTGGTTCATCTCTAGCCCCTATCCCCTTTCCAATTTATAGATGCTTCTTTCTTCACCCTTTCTCATTTTATGGCTGTATGTTTCGGAAACTCCACTGCATTCTTTCTTCATTATTTACAGACATTTGTCACTAGCATCACCACCGTCTAACTTTTCAGCACAAATAACAAAATAAATCAATTAAAGCAAAGAGTAGGAGACAATATCATTTATTCTCTCTGTTTATAACAGTGCTGAAAATTTAAAATTTCAAGAAGTTCAAATCTTTCATAAGTGTAGGATCTCTATTCAGTTGAGGTGATACAATGGCTGCATAACAATGCAAAAAGTGCTAGAATGTATGTGATTTCTCTATATCATGATTGGCCTGTGCGTTTAAAGCACAAAATCAAAAGAACAGTCCTGTCACAAAATGGACATTTGTGAGTTTCTCAGTATTCCCATTCAATAAGAAGGTATGAATGAAGTAGAAATACCTAGGCAAGATCACCATGAATAAAAGTTTGGACAAAGAACGACTTCCAGAAAGACTACAGAACCTTGAACAATCTACTAAAACATTCCTTTTTCAGAACATCAGCATATGTTATTTTACAACAGCTCCGAAACCAATAGTTTGCTATGCATCTGAACCCTGTTTGTTCCTGAGTGATGGTTATTCAAGCAAATGGATGAAAAAAGTTTGAGTAAGAATATATTTGGTTTTTTCAACACGTAATCCTAAACCACAATGACCTGGCTTACGAGCACAAGGAAAAGAGCTTCAAGCATCAGAAATTAAGAGTAAAGATAAATTGAGACGAACTACCAAGACAAAAAAGTTGTTCCCCCTCAATAGGGGAGTGCAGACATACACACTCAAAATGAAAGATGGGAATTTCAAGTCCAGGCGAAAGCAAAGCTCGCTGCCAAATGCAAGAAGCTAATGTCAACAAATAATCAGTTTGCATTCAGTAAGAAGTAATAGACGATACATAGCAGGTCAAGGTACCAGAAAGAGCTTCTCTTTCTTCCTCCTTACAGGTCAGTACGGGCTAAGTAGGAACTATCAGACTACAAAGAGAAGGCATTATATTACATTACGAGTCTAACAGTATAGAATTCTGCATCACATTCCTTCTACGTCATAGAAGCATTTCTAAATGTGTAACAGTGTGTGTGTGTGTGTGTGTGTGTGTGTTATTTTCAGGTATGGACATTTTTCCATTTTTCCTTCTGTAGTATTAGAAATTTATTTTGGGTATCTCAGATGTGAGCACCAAATAAAATTACACAGTTATCATAACTAAACAATTAGGAAGGTAGTGTGATAAAAATTACAGACAACATTAAAAATGTTAAATTTTTATTGTGTAACAAACTGTAATTTATGCAATGAGGAATCTCAGTGATGTAACAGTTTTATGTCAAATAATAGATTTTGTTTCTGGATTGTTCACTGAAAAAGTCTATTAAACAAAAAGATATGCAGAAATATACAATGAACTGCCAACATTATTTTTTTTGTTTCAAAACATGAGATTAAATAAGAGTCATCTCGAAATGATAGTTCATTTAAATTTTAAATACTGCAATAACTTACATCTTAGTCTTAAATCTAGTAACTTTGGATAAATGCTTTAAAATAGATTTTTAAAAAATTAATTATAATACACTGTGTACATGGAAAATGTAATAAGTGATTTTATCAACATCTCACTTTCATATACAGATATTTAATTGGCTGCAGTTAACCAGTTTTGGTAACACTTTTCAAGTTCCTTGTTAACTCTGTAACACTTCATCATGTTTGTCATTTTGTGCAGTACTTCTATTGTGCAACAAAAATACAGAAGAAAGCATGAAGATCTGAGGGAGCAGTATTCACAAAATAAAGAACCAAATCAAGTTTGATAATATTAAGACATTCACAGAAAAGTAATTATGTGAAAATCCTTCATAATATGTTTTGTAGCTGATAGCTATGTTAATGTTTACTGCGGAGACTGTACCAAATGTAACTGAACTTTTAACTTAAGCCATATGAATGAAATAATGCTTTTCATCTTAAAAAAAAAAAAATCATTTTCAATCAAATTTGTACTTTCTTTATTATAGATACATATCAGAAAAAGAAGAAACTTTTAGAGGCTCGACAGAAAATAGTTTGTGCATATACATTCAGTGTGCCTCCATGTATGATTCTGACAAGAAATGTGCAGTAACAGATAAATATTAGAGAACCATGAAAATGTTTTAGATGATGGGATGACGGCAGAATGAGAACAAACAATGTATAGGTGTTGCCCAATGTTTTTCAGTTCAAGTGGATCTCATGCCTCTACCACAAAACCAAACTTCCATTAGCAATTCATAATTAAACGTGCCTCAAAAAGCAGAATAATTCTGAAGGGGCAGTGTACACATCAGCTGTCATTGAAAATGAGCTTTTATTATCACAGATGGTAAATAAAACAGAACTTTTAAGCTACACAATATGATAAAATTTTCAACTGCACCGTCACTGTGTACACCCACTATTTACGAGTGAAGTACACATCGCAAAGTGTTTTACAAAACCTAATCACAGTGACACCCTTGGAAATGTGGTATATAAACATTTCTAAATAACAAGTTTACTAATTAATAATTTGGTGAAGGAAAGACAGACGAGGAACTATCCTCCTGGTTTTGCAACCTCCTCCACGCATGTATTCAGTCTTAAGATTAAAGCAAAATTCTGTAGCATCATGACAAAGGAAAAAAGGGGAAGATGTACAAGAGTGATCATGAGAGCCAGCAGTAGCTCAGGAGCCACTTTGTAGCATTAATTTGGCCCACAAGTAAGCAAGTTTCTGAAAACTATAACTGACATAACAATTCAAACATCTCAGTCATATACAATAACTTAGAAATGTTAGCGTTCTTTGAAACTGTTGAGCAGTCCAGTATAAAAACCACAAAAGGCAGCGAATAAGAGATCTTTATCCATTATATGGGAAGGGAGGGAGGATTGTGGTCCACTGCATTACACTGAACTGCCATCTACACAAATAAGGAACCAAATGACTTTAAGCACTGAACATTTTTCTAATTCAGTTCAACAGAGACTTACATGTCATCAAAAACATTTATCAGCAGATACTGCTGGATAAGTAATAACATTCCTGCTATCTATTTACATATGTGCAACATCAACAGTATTACACATATCATCACAAATGCACAGCAAAAGCGTAAACCATTACCTCTCTGTTCTGACACCAGAGCATCTTCATAATTAATGTCAGCTCTCAGAGAGAGAAATTTCACTTTTATTTTTTACAGGTACCCAGGATTAATAAGGACAACCGAAGTTCTTAAGTATAACAAAAACATCTCAGTTGGCTTTCGCTATAATTAACATGACCAGTTGGTGGCCTGAACCCAATGGGGCATGACAGCTCTTACACCTCAATTCTTAAGAAGACAACCAGGTCGTAAGAGCCCTCTGGTCCTGCCATTCATATACTTACATACCAGCAAAGGTATGTGATAAACATGCTCAAATTCACATAACATGAAACTTCTCAGTGTACTGTCACAGTTTCATTTCCCAGATTACAATATGTGCATCATTACTGTTTGGTTCTGGACCCCCTTTGCCCTGTTGCCTCCAGTTGACATAGCCACGTCCACCCATTAGTGTGACAACTGTGCGCCGAGGAACAGCACCTGGATCGTGGGGCGGCGGAGGCTGGCGTGGTTCGGGATCGGGTGGCAATGGAATTGGTGTTGGAGGACACTGAACAAGATTGTCAACCGGTCGGCTGGCATCTTCAGATCCCGACGATGTTGACGCTCGTGAGTCGACAGACCACGAGGACAAGTCCAAAGATCTGGGTCGACCTGCTGCTAAAAGGAGCCTACGATCTAGAGTGCTCACACGACCTGGCACTGCTGCCAGCTCGGGGTCGCTGCGCCGGAGTGAACCGTAACCAGCATCTGTTGCCGTACCACCTACGCCACCATCTGTAACACCTCCTGTGCCAGCTCGTCCTTCACCCTCATAGTCCCGCACATACATCAGTTCTCCATACAGTCCGTACACGTCACATCCATCACCAGAAGCAGATGAAGCAGCTGAGCCACCTCCTAGTCCCCGAGGAAGTGTCTTCGAACCACGAGCGAGTGGGTCGATATCCCTCGGTCTTCGACGCCTTAGTACAACAGGGCTCCCAAGATGCACATCATTTCGTATTGCAGATGATGACGATGATGTCTCCGACGATAAGTCACCTCCACCTGTGGGATAATGTACATGTATTTAATTTTTGTGATATTAGTTCTAATTGTTACGAAAGAAGAGGAAGAAGAAGAAGAAGAAAGAAAGAAACACATTTTGGAAAGATCTTTTATGTGCAACAACATGTACGCTGCATATTTTCGTACTACAACGAATTTCACCAAACACATGTTAATTTCCGAAGCACTGAAATACGGATTCCAATGTACTTTTGTAAGCCAATCACAGCTCATGTCACATGATCTCGCCAGCCAATGACATCAGATATTCAGAGCATAGGACACGTGATGTAGTCAGCCAATAGTAATATCACTGCTATGCAGTGTAAACACACAAATTGGAAAAGTTAATGACTTAAATTAATGTACACGAAAAGCTAAGCCTTCACATACATTGCTGGTCTTTTTTAACAAATGTTTAGCGTATGTTACACTAAGATACATCACAAATGTGCCAGTAAAATTTTGAACAATGGCAATATGTCTGGTCTTCTGGGCTCAAAATTATTCCAAGTGGTTGGTACTTTCCCCGCGACCTCTTCAACATGGTTTCATTTCAGCAGGCGCATGGGCAGTTACGATGACATAAGAACCCCGTATGTTCCTACACATACAGCATTAAGAGTTCTTACATATCATCATAAAAGAAATGGGACATAAGTGGATACTCCAAGATCGTAGGAAATTCGTAAAGCATACCAAAATGCATAATTCGGTTTAAAGGACACACTCATATGTCCAGATTTACAATTAAGTAGGCCCCAACCTGATGTTAGGCTTTTTAGTGCAGTTTTTTGGAATGCAGATTTTCTTGGAGTACCAGTACTGTACTGTCTACCATGTTTGGTTCTTTATTATGTTATAATGCAGTATATGCCAGAAGATGAAAATGTGCACTTGAAATTCAGCGAACAGTTGAAACTAGCCAATAGTGTGGAATGAAACATTTTGTTTCTTATAAATTGACTGCATCTGCAGAAACGATTAATAAAAGTCCGTTTATTTAGCAAACTAACAAAACTAACTTCTTTGTTGTGCAAGGCAATTAATGCTTGACTGCCAAAAATGTGGAAATAAAATAAAATCAGAAAACTGAAACTACTAACAACTTTAGCCTTCTGTAAGTAAGTGAATGTATTTTAATTCACTTGATAGCTGCCAGTCACAGAAATCAGTTTTATTTTCGTGTGATGTGTGAACGGTGAACAAAGAGAAAGCAGTAAAATCATCAAATGTAAACACAGGTCACTATCCCCCTCCCCACTACAACCCAGATTGCTCTGCACATGCGCAAATCTGGCAGCTTAGATGTGGCAGAAAATTTTTTCTGGCTAGCATGACTGTTCCTTGATACTGCTACAGCCACACTTCAAGTAACCAGAAGCGGAACTTACTGTTTATACGCGACTCAATTGTGCATGCACAGGAGACCACTGGCAACTGCTCAAAACGAACTTAATGTAAACAGTTATGACGTCACGCTCATTGGAAGTAGTTAACTATTACGAAATATTCTATTATCTTCGTCCTAAAGTCTTTTACAAGTTTTGCTTTAGGCAGGCACTTGTATGTGCACTGTATGTTGTTGTAAATGGTCCTTTCCAACTTAAATTTTATTCTGGTTTTATTCTGTCATTTACGTTTTATTGCTGCAGTATCATTCTGCAGTAGTGGGAGACAGTAAAGTTCTTTGTTAGACTATCAGTTCTTACCAGTCAAAATTAAAAAAATCTAACTCAAGACTAAAACAATGAAAAATTCCAGGGTTTTTCCCAGATTTCCTGATTGTCCTGAAGTGTATACACTCTGCTGTAACAGTGGTGATCTTTGGTTCAGTATTTCCAGAAAGTTCAAAATTTGATAACAGTCAGACAAGTAGACACCAAACTTGATATTCTTGTTCATTAAATACGAGGTTGGTTTGATTAGTCTTGTAAAAAAGCAAGAAAAAAATACTGATTTTGAATTAGTCCTCAGGAATCCGAAAAACCAATGGGCATCAAAAAATTACTTGACAAAATGGTCTTTAGTACAATAAAAAAACCAGCCAAGGTTGGAAATTTCGGTTTTTTTTATTTTATTTGCAACTTTGGCTGATTTTTCAGTGTGCTGATTAGCAAGAGTTGCTGATCTGCAGTTATTCCAGTATGTCGGAAGTTCATAAAATAGTCTTTGCCTTTTTTCATGCGCTTTAACCAGTGTTGTTCATTGTCCTGATTGTCATTTTGACTCTGCTGTGTAATAATGGATCCAAGTTTCATAAAATAGTCACAAATAGGTGCAAAAGGTCTTGCAGATTGTGATTAAACATCGACAGACATTGTGCTGAGATGTTGTGCCAAATGCACTTTTGGCCGACTGCTAGCAATTGCAGCGCCCACCTCACACAGAGCTTCTTCACAGCCAAATCCTCATGCAAGATATTATGCATGCACTCAGTTGAGAATCTTAATGTCTCAGAAATCTCACGAATATTTGTTCGGCAGTCTTGCATTACTATATCACGATTCCCTTTGTGGTGACTTCAATTGGATGGCCAGAGTGCAATCAATGCCTTCAGTGCTTGTCCAACCACATTTAAATTCATTAATCCAAAAGTAAATGGTCCACGTGTACTTCATTCATTTATGTTTTGATCTGTGAGGCAGTTCAACCTTTCAAATGAGAATGTTTAATAGTACCACGAACCTTCGTTTTTTCCATTTTCAACCCCAGTTGACCAAATCCATACTTTCATGGAAATTTACTCAACTTATCAAATCATCCTCTTAAGAGGAAACTGAGAGGTGACAGAAAGAAATAAAGAAAGGTAGCAGACATGGTAAGGGACATTTGGGTTACTTAAACCAAGAACAGAAGGGAGGTAAAATAGTTCTTGAATAGTGATTTTACTTTTTGCTTCCCTTATGAATTTACTCAAATGTGTTTGATAGCTTTGTCTCATTTACACTGTGCTGCTTTTTGATAACTTGAAATAGAAAGACATCTGTAAATCACTCAAGTTCTAGTGATTGCACCACAGAAATTTCAAGCAGTTTCTGAATTAAAAAAAGCCAGTTGTGTACATACCGGCAAGGTACTTCATGTTAATCACACTTTTGTCTATACTTTTATCACTTCACTGAGCAGTATTTAACTATGATGATGTGAAGAGGCTCACTCAAAACAAATAGTGTTGTGCTTAATATATAATATTAACCACTTACACAATCCAGTGATCATACTACAGCATAAATTATACAAAGACTGACCTATATAAATATTATTTTGGTAAAGAGAAAATAGCCAACCCATACAGACGCAACAACTGGGAAGTAACCGCTTTTGTGTCATTTACGAGTTACTAATCAGGAGCGAATTTTAAACTAATAGCTACAGTAGTCGCGTTTTCGTTTTTGAAAGTAAGCCAATTTTGTGACATATTACAAGTTCCTAATCAGGGGCAAATTATTTAGTTTCACCTGAGTGCTTCAGTAGTTAGGTTTTCGAATATCTGCTTATTACTATACACAGCTCCTGCATTTCCACCAGGGTCTAGAGTAGAGCTGCACAGCAAGTGCCGATAGTCCGTTTATCTGCATAGTTTAGTTTTCCACGGTCTTTAGTATGGACAGGGACTGAGAGTGTTGTCTGTGGATCCAAGCCGAGTTAATGACACTTCGCTCTGGGCTTCAGGCTGTGATGGCTTTCGTTACACAGCTTGAGGCTGCAGTGGATGGGCACCACTGTTGTGGGCTGGCAGCACATTTTGTATTACCGCAAAATATGGGAGACAGTTTCACAGAAATGATACAGGATTTGGGCAGCAAATCATTAAAAGAAAGGCGTTGCGACGGAATCTTCTCACGAAATTCCAATCACCAACTTTCTCCTCCAAATGCAAAAATATTTTGTTGACACTGACCTACATAGGGAGGAACGATCACCACGATAAAATAAGGGAAATCGGAGCTCGTACGGAGAGATACAGGTGTTCATTTTTCCATGTGCTATATGAGTTTGAAATAATAGAGAATTGTGAAGGTGGTTCGATTAACCCTCTGCCAGGCACCTGAATGTGATTTGCAGAGTATCCATGTAGACGTAGATGAAAAACACTGGGCTTGACATTAGTTTTGAAACAACTCTGCAAAATTGGATGATGATCAATGACTGTGGAGTACAATCTTGCAAACTTCAGATAGCATGATTTAAGAGCAATTCCATATATGCATACATACATACATATATTAAAAACAAAGATTCCAAGACTTACCAAGCGGGAAAGCGCCGGCAGACAGGCACATGAACAAAACACACAAACACACACACAGAGAATTACGAGCTTTCGCAACTGGCAGTTGCTTCGTCAGGAAAGAGGGAAGGAGAGGGAAAAATGAAAGGATGTGGGTTTTAAGGGAGAGGGTAAGGAGTCATTCCAATCTCGGGAGCGGAAAGACTTGCCTTAGGGGAAAAAAAAGGACAGGTGTACACTCGCACACACACACACACACACACACATATCCATCCGCACATACACAGACACAAGCAGACATATTTTGGTGTTGGGGGGAGTGGAGCTGGAAGTGGGAGATTGAGTAGATGGGAGAGACTGGGTCTGTGTGCAATGAGAGGAGGTTGAGGTTTGTTGGAAAGGTTGTGGAGGGTGAGTGAGTTGCCTTTCCGGAGGTGGGAAACCAGGAGATTGGATATGTCTGCTTGTGTCTGTGTATGTGCGGATGGATATGTGTGTGTGTGTGTGTGCGCGAGTGTACACCTGTCCTTTTTTTTCCCCTAAGGGAAGTCTTTCCGCTCCCAGGACTGGAATGACTCCTTACCCTCTCCCTTAAAACCCACATCCTTTCATTTTTCCCTCTCCTTCCCTCTTTCCTGACGAAGCAACTGCCAGTTGCGAAAGCTCGTAATTCTCTGTGTGTGTTTGTGTGTTTTGTTCATGTGCCTGTCTGCCGGCGCTTTCCCGCTTGGTAAGTCTTGGAACCTTTGTTTTTAATATATTTTTCCCATGTGGAAGTTTCTTTCTATTTTATTTACATACATACATACATACATGAAATGTGAGCAAGAGAATGGTCCAGCTGTTGATAAGCTTCAGTATGGTGCTTGTTATCGCGGTCATTACACCTTTCATTTTCCTTTATTTGACTTGTCAAAAACAGCTTTCCATTTAGGATACTATCAATCTGATCTGAACTACTGTACCACCTCTTTAATTTTGATGTAACCTGTAGTCCTCACTTTTATAATAAAATAGGGAAAGGAATGACCAGAATCTAAGATTCTGAACAATAGGCACCAATTTAATCAATTGAACCAAAATATTCTACTGCCATCAATTACCACTAGTCTAATATTTTAGTCATATGTAACATAACATCAAAAATTTTCTTACCAACAGAAGCAGGTGACTGCTGATTCTGGGGTTCTTGATGTGTAAATTCTTTGTTGCTGCGAGGCTGCAGCGCCAGCAGGAATGAAATAGGACCAAAATGGGCATGATATGAAATGTTAACACGCCCCGAGATGATGGGCACACCTTCAAGTCGAGGCAGAGGCACCGTCAGGCAGACACCAGCATCTGTGCCGACCCACAGTAAACCCTTACAAGCCATAAGGGCCGTTACCGTTACAGGTCCTCCATTCCCACTGCCTCGAGGGAGGCATGCAATATTTGAAGCTATGTTGATGTCCTGAAATCAAATGTATCTATTGTATTATGATACCAAGGATTTACACGCACAAACAGACAGAGCTGGTAGATAAATAACTGATTGAAAATATAAAATGTAAATTCTAAGTGTAAAACATAAGCACTAATAACAACAATGTAAGCATATACAGGAGGTCCACAGCAAGCCCATCTTACTGAAAATTAGTATCTTCTTTTCGAACTGATAGCCCCTTTCTTAGCGGAACACAAAAGCTATAAAAAAGAAGAACAAACTTTCTTCTGTACATCTTTTACATTCTAATAGAAGGCAGAGACCGGGTAATGTAACTTATATTTCAGATATGCTACATGTGTCCTTGGCTTCATGACTGCTTGGTAGACACTCCTGCACTGCCATATTATTGTTTTAACTATTGGAAATATCTTTCGTACCTGGAGATGCTTGAAGGTCTCTGTGTGGTACAGGCATATCGTGCTGGAATTTTTTAAAGATATCCACAATCCAATACCAGAATGTGCCATCAGATTCACACTGCCAACATGTTCGTGTTGCACACTGAAGTTTTTCTGTACAGATGAAAGATTTTGAAGATGTTAAAATAAGTGTAACACACACATTATGGTTAAACATAAATCACATACATCTAAAAAGACTGTTTCTTTTGTTTCATTATGTCTAACCATATTCTCAAGTCTTGTTCTTTTGTATTTGCCCTATGAAATCTATTCAACACACTAAGATAATGAGTTAATAAATTTAATACATCAGTTGCAGGGGAAAAGAAATATGAATGGCCTAGAACTTCACTACACAGTTTGATATTATGCCACCTTTTTAATCTTCTCATAGCCCATTTGCAAAATGTATAAATTTATTAATAGAATACATTGCCGATGTGCTTTGGGAAATTAAGTGCTCGCAAATAGTGAAATAAGATTTCGCGAGTGTGTTTGTGACCTATATAGAGAGAAGCGTCATTAACCTTTAAAACAAACGTAGAAAAGGAGGGGATTTCTATCAAACTCAACAAAATGCATTTTTTCAAGAGTTATAGTAGTCTCTGTGAATCATATCAAAGCAAAATTTAAATGCAACTCAAACCCTTAAATATATTTGAAATGTAAGATTTCAAATGCTAGCTCAGTACAGCACGTACTCTGCTCTGCAAAACTTAAGGATGAGAGGGATAATATACTGTAACATATTAACTACTTCGTGGATAGGATATGCAGGAGCATTTTGCCAGAGGTATCCCAGTCATACACACAAAGTTGGACGTCAAATCGCTCGAGATCAGTGTGCCAACGGTGCCAAATGGAGCTGGTCCCACAAGATGAGACTATTTTAGGAGTGGGGAAAGGCAGTGCTTGTGTCAAGCAGCAAGCGGTGATGTTCTTCATTACAACATTGTCCAAACACAGTGACTTCACGTGGGGAAGAGTCATCAGGAAGCTGGAAAGATGATAAAGTGTGATGCGTCTTGTCCAGCAGTTTGGTACTGTTCACAGCACTGTTTCACTTGAATGGGCAGCATTCCAAACCACTGGCACTGCTGCTTGAAAGATAGGTGGTGGCCAACCATCGTCAATTACAGCTGCAGGACTACAACATTGTGCAATAGGCAAGAGGGGACCCATGTCAAACAGTAGATGCAATTGTGAGGAATGGGCAGCATTCCAAACCACTGGCACTGCTGCTTGAAAGATAGGTGGTGGCCAACCATCGTCAATTACAGCTGCAGGACTACAACATTGTGCAATAGGCAAGAGGGGACCCATGTCAAACAGTAGATGCAATTGTGAGCACATTTAACAGGTTGGCAAGGCACGGAATCTCTCACTCCACAGCAGCACGGTGACTGCATGGTGGTGATCTCTTTGCCTGATGACCAGTGAGTTGTGTTGTGTTGACACATTAGGAGCAGCATTTGCTGTGGTGTCAAGAGCACAGGGACTGGTCCAGTGAGGAATGGGGTCGTGCTCTTCTCGGGTGAGAGCAGATTCAGTCCGAGTAGCAATAATGGACTACCCTCATATGGGAAGAGATGGAACATGTAATGCACGCAGGAACATGATCGTTTTGGTGGTCCTGGTGTTATTGAGTGGGGGAGGCAAAATGTTGCGTGGGCTTACTGATCTACAAGTCTTTGAATCCTGTACACTCACTGGTCAATGCTATTGTGACACTGTACTCCTTCCAGACATACATCTTTTCAGTGGTGCATTCAGCCATGACTTCATTTTTTATGACAGTGCATGACCACATTGAACAGTGCAGCTGGAGCAACTCTTGGAATGAGAGGATATTTGGCAAATGGACTGGCTCGCCTGACCCCGATTTAAATCCCACCGAGCACACGTGGAATGCATTGGAGAGACATACTGCATGATGTACACTTGCACCAACAGTCATTTGGTGTTAGTCAAGGTATGGAATGCCTTACCACAACAACCCGTTATCAACCTTGTGGCCAGCACAGGAGTACGTTACAGAATACAGAACATACAGTGATATTCGCCGTGATCGCGCACCCTACCAAAAATCATGAACTGGTATCACTGTGACTCCAGAGTAAGTATTGTACTTAAAGTGTCATTTCTGTTCGTCTCATTGTGTATTTCTTTCAGTTACCTACTGTACTACACTGTAGCAGTTATTTCTCTGTTTGCTCCAACTTTTATCGAGCTATGTAACCTGTCAGTAACACATCATGCTACAGTTACTTTCATTCTTAAGTTTTGCACACCAGTTTATATTAACAGTTTTATATAACATGAGAAAACAAAATGATCATTGTCCAGTGAGAATGCACTGCTGCTCCAGCCCGCAACGGATTCTGCAGTGGAAGTGCAAGCACTGGAGAAATATTCACTGACTATCTCACAAATAACCACCATTGTCACTGTCTGATATTCTCAGGTAGTATCCAGACGTGTCTGTGACGCTGAGTGTCACAGACTACACAAGCCCTTAACTTCGCCCCATTAGCTGTAGGTGTCAAAAGTTGGAGTTTGTATGGAGACAACTCGACATCGTGGCATCACTGGTTCACCTGCTAGGCGACTTTCCTTCTGTTGACGACTACCTCCCTGGCGGGTCACATGTCGAGCCTGGGCTAGGCCTTGCCCACCTACACTGTTGCTGTTTACAAGTCCTTGTCTCAATACTACTAATCACCATCCAGTGTGGACATATGGCTTTGCCTTAGAACATGCCGGGTACTAGAGTTTATCGCTGTCTGTTTCACTATGTTGTCACTGTAATCACCGTCTTCCCTATCAGTGGTATGACGCAACAGCATTTCATGCAAGTGTGGACATCAGCAGCTGTGGCTTCCCGCATGTTGACATCATCAATATGATGCACACTCGCGGCCCTATGCCTCACTCAAGCCAATAACCTATCCTCTGGCTAAAACTCTGCCCTTGTAAATGGCATGAGTAAACCATTATTTAATTAGGGTTGTTATAGTGACAGTTCACTTTTTGAGTACAGTTACTATTGCACCTGTAGCCCACATTAAGGTGAGAAGACGGCACTTTATTCTGGACTGCCATCAGCCGTTCCACGTCACACTAACGGGTCACGACCCGATCCCTACAGACCCTCATTAATTTTATTATTTCTTTGGAACTCCATTTTGCTCATTAAAGCTGACATCACCAATCTTTCAATGTTCATATTGTGAAGAAATGTCTTCTCTGCAGGGCTGCATCACACTTTATTCTTGAAATAATTATCATTAACATCCCGACAGCAACTATGCATGCAGTAACAGCTCATAAGCCAACAGTTTTCATAGTTTCTGACTTTATGTCCCATTTATTGAAACACCAAGTAATCTAAAAAAACAAGCAACTGACAGTTTCATGTTGTAAAAATTAGAAGACCTCAAAACGTGAATACTTCAAGTCCTTCGCAAAAAGACTTAATGCAAACCGACAAATTGTCACATAAAGTAATGACTGATATCTATTAAAAGTAAACACATAAGACTCTTGCAATATTACATATGAATGCACATCAAAATTACTTAACACTGTATCACTAGAAAATATATTCTTCAATAATAATAATAATAATAATAGTAATTCATGGTAAATGATGACAGCCAAAACAGTTGCAGGATAAAGATTTATTAAAATTCTTGGCCATGGTTTCGATATATATAAATATACCTTCATCAGAAGTAAAATACCTAAAATTACATCCTGCAATGGAGATTAATAAAACAACTGTGCCAAAGGCGTCGTCAGTAGTTAAAACATCATCTCCATTTATACAACATGATTATGGACAGAGGGTCGATGCGAACACAGCTTAGCATCAGTACTTGAAGTACTGATGACGCCTTTGGCACAATTGTTTTATTAATCTCCACTGCAGGATGTAATTTTAGGTATTTTACTTGTGATGAAGGTATATTTATATATACCGAAACCATGGCCAAGATTTTTAATAAATCTTTACCCTGCAACTGTTTTGGCTGTCATCATTTATCGTGAGGAATTTAAACAGTTGCTGTTTCAGACATGTTTAAAATCTTGAAATAATAATAATAATATATTCTACTGACTGGCACTTACCTGCACATCACCTGATGGACCCAGAACCCAAACTTTCTTCCCACATGCAGCATATAGACAAGAATTTATGGGCAAAAGACTTGACACAGGATCCATTCCTAATGAAAGTGTCTGCGGTTCACGAAGCAGCCAGGTGTCATCTGAAGCCTTGCGAAACCTCTGTAAGCTTCCATCTGCCAGTGCCACAAAAACTGATTCTCCGTGTGCTCGGATCTGAACTACTACTGCCGGCACTACCACACTTCCAACTTCCTCCTGACGTTCAGGTTCTGAGGCTTTGTACAACACCAACCTGTTTTCGTGGAAAGCATCAAGAACAACTGCATGACTAATAATTTTAAAACTGAATATCTAATAGCACTAGTTGACTAATTATTATATAACTGCTTTGAAATTATTTTTCTGTTCTCAGAAATGATTTATCACCACAAAGATTTGGTTCAAGTATACGAAAATATGAAATTGAAATGTGGTTGTGACAGATGCATCAGGATAATATTATGTAGGAGGAGGAGGAGGAAGAAGAGGAAATACATCATCATAATATGGTGCACTCCAGTAAAAATATTATTTCCAAATAGACACTTTATGTGTATCATTTTCTGATGATCATATTCCGATCACATAGCAGTAGTGTAGATAGAAAGGGGAGGAAAAATCAAATGAAGAACATATAACTGCAACACTGCTGGAAGAGGTGGGCAAAATCTCAAGATATTCTGCAGAATAGTAGAGCAGTTGGTTTCATTGCATTTATATAGGGTGCGGCAGAACCAATTGAGCTGTTTTGAGGAGAAATCGTGGTATATAGATAAAAAATATTCTTATTTTCAAAGCTAGTATTTAATACCATTTTATATTGCTTCAATGCTGAAAATAATGTCCTGAAGATAGCAGCTGTTAGCTGCAATACACTTTTGGGGAAGATCTCTGAAGTTCTGAACAGTTCAGTTACACATATTGTGGAGTATGGCATTCACTTCTTCAATAATGCACTCCCTTAGCTCTGGTAGAGTGTGAGGGCAATGTTTTCCTTAACATATCCTCAAAGAAAGAAGTCACAAATGCTCAAATCTGGTGACCACACAGGCCACCCCACATCATCCCTCTCAAGGAGACCCAACGCCGCAAAAACATTTCTCTCAAAGCATTAAATGAATTTTGGGCTGTGTGAGCTGTAGCCCCATCCTGTTGGCACTGCAAGTCCCTGATCCTCCTCCTGCAACAATCTCATTCCATTTTGGGCTGCAACAAATTTTACAACACTGAAACATAATCTCCTGAATTCATGGCTGGACCTTCCTCCTGAAGTAAGTGCAAACCTATCACACTAAATTGTTAAACAGAACACCTAACTGCAAATGATTTCAGCCCAGTAGCAAGAATTTTGTTTATTCACAAACCACTGTAGTAAAAATGTGCCTTGTCGCTACTGACGTGAATGCCTCCAGAGGGATCTCTACAAGCAACTGCTCCACCAATTTCGGCAGTTGACGTGGTCTCCTGGGTTCAGTTCTTGAACCATCATTATTATGAAGGTATGGAAATTCAAATCGAAACACAGAATCCTCTTCGAACTGCACTCTGATAGCTCCAGTCAAACAACGTGCCTTTGACCAAAACATCTTGATGATACTCAACTGCTGTTCTCTTCAGCTACACATTTTCTTGTTTGTGATGGTTGTGTGTCGGCCAAGTGCATCTCTGTGGTACCAAATTCCTCTGACTGCCAATCCTTGACTGTATTGTGTTAGCATTAGAAATGGCATTATTTCAAGGAATGTTGAATCTTTGCCAAAAGCCAAAAGCTCTGTCGCGGTCATGCACCTGCTATTTTCAAAGTGTGTACACGCATACACAAATGCACGCACACGGCAAACTGCAAACTTCTGATGTGTTCTAGTCCAAACCACGTTGGCTACCGAAATGGGGACATCGACAAAACAAAGGGCGACCACATGCAACTGCCTCCCTCCATCACTGCTTGAGCAGTTATCCCTTGGAACTGTTTAGCGAGTTCTGCTGATCGCTGTACTAACTCTCAGGAACTACACGAAAAACTTAGATTCCTTCAATACAGGCAGTATCTTCAAAGGTGTGCATATGGCATGGAAATACATAGTCAATTGTTTGTCATAAAATGAGCTAAATGAAGACAATTTTTTAACAATTTTTTAGTCTTACCTCCTGCTGTCTGTTCCCATCCAAACAGCATCTGGAGAACCACGAACAAATTCAACTGCTGTAACCCTCGTTTCAACCAAGTCGAAGGCAGTCACTTCGCGCAGCTGTGCTGCTTGTTGTTGTGGCTGCGCCAGTACAGCGACGTGACTGCTAGCACCATCTGTGGTGCACACCCACAAGTACGACGCAGGTCGCCTCCCTCTCCTACTACTCCTATGGTCCCGTGTTGCAGCCAAGGACCCAGCCGAGTAGAAACAACCGCAGCGCACCTGCGTGATGCAATTTGTAGGAATGTGAATGAAGTTAATTAAATAATGAGGTAAGAAAACTAGAACTAAGCTACAATTCTATTTTAAAAAACTTGTACTCTCAATATAATGACACAATTAATCGTTTTCAGACAAACAAACTCACATAAACTAGGTTAACATTTCCATGTTACATTCAATACATATGACACATTACTGCACCTCTGTTTCATGCTGCGATCTGTATACTGGCTGGGCACGTACAAATAGCGGCATTTTTGTCGAAGGTCGCCTTTCTTGCTCTGGCACTTCCCACGCAGGTGAGTTGTTTGGATCCAATGCCAACTGAGCGAGTCTTAGTTCTGCAGAAAAAATGAAACCGTTGTCTCAGTCAGATGTATATACTACACGATTTCATTTTGCAAATGACTGATACTATTCACCATTACATCTCATAAAAAATAATATCCCCTGTACGGGGAAAAATTACTGATTGCAGAAAGAACTGAGGCGATAGCTCAAACTGACCTGTTATCCATTCTTTCTTAACAGAGGGATTATCAGTCTGAAAGGTAAAAGTCTCTTCCTTTCCTTTAGTTTTCACAGCCAGCTGCAAACAACAGGAATCAACCCAAGCCATTTCTTCATCCTTCTGCTGAATTGATCCTTGTATTTCCGAAAGAATACGTCTTATTCCTGGCACATTCAAATCCTGTAACAGAAAGTACGTATAGTTGCTTAGATTATTCTACTTGTTAAGATAATATTGTAATGTATGGAAGCCAAATTACAATGGCTTTGTATAACAGCTGCATTTTTAGAGTAAATATATCTTTAAAGTAAAATAAAATACAAAAACAATATCACAACTATTTTACTTTTACAAGAAAGCCTGGACCTTGGTCTACTTTCCACCATAATTTCCATTACTATGGAAATGCACTATGTGATCAAAAGTATCCGGACACCTGGCTGAATATGACATACAAATTTGTGGCGCCCTCCATTGGCAATTCTATAATTCAAAATGGTGTTGGCCCACCCTTAGCCTTGATGACAAGTTCCACTCTCACAGCCACACTTTCATTCAGTAGCTGGAAGGTTTCTTTTGGAATGTCGGCCCATTCTTCACTCAGTGCAGCACTGAGGAGAGGTATCGATGTCAGTCAGTGAGGACTGGCACGAAGTCGACGTTCCAAAACATCCCGAAGGTGTTCTATAGGATTCAGGTTAGGACTCTGTGCAGGCCAGTCCATTACAGGGATGTTATTGTCGTGTAAGCACTCCGCCACAGGTCGTGTATTACGAACAGGCGCTCGATCTTGTTGAAAGATGCAAAATACATGAATGTAGGCCTGTGCTGTGATAGTGCCACGTAAAACAACAAGGGGCGCAGGGCCCCTCCATGAAAGACAGGACCACACCCTAACACCACACACACACACACACACACACACACACACACACACACACACACACACACACTGGCAGATGATGTTCACCAGGCATTCGCCATACCCACATCTTGCCCTCCTATCATATCGCCAAATTGTGTATCATAATTCGTCACTCCACATAATGTTTTTCCACTGTTCAATTGTCCAATGTTTACACTCCTTACACCAAGCGAGGTGTCATTCGGCCTTTACCGGCATGATGGGTGGTTTATGAGCAGCCCCTCGACCATGAAATCCAAGTTTTCTCACCTCTCGCCTAACTGTCATAGTACTTGCAGTGGACCCTGATGCAGTTTGGAATTCCTGTGTGATGGTCTGGATAGATGTCTGCCTATTACACATTACGACCCTCTTCAACTGTAGGTGGTCTCTGTCAGTCAACAGACGAGATCGGCCCGTACGCTTTTGTGCTGTACATGTCCCTTCACGTTTCCACTTCACTATCACATTGGAAACAGTGGACCTAGGGATGTTTAGGAGTGTGAAATCTCGCATACAGATATATGGCACAAGTGACACCCAATCACCTGACCACGTTCGAAGTCCATGAGTTCTGCAGAGCGCCCCATTCCGCTATCTCATGATATCTAAGGACTAATGAGGTGTCTGATATGGAGTACTTGGCAGCAGGTGGCAGCACAATGCATTTAATATGAAAAACATATGTTTCTGGGGGTATCCGGATAATTTTGATCACATAATGTACATCATGCAACCAGCTTCTGAAACCCATTTTCAAAAAAACATTCCACCTGATTTTTCAATCACTCCTGCATTGATGTTCTGACATTGTCATCTTCCTCATAGCAGTGACAGGTGAGGTGCTTCATTAAATTCAAGAACAAATTATAGTAACTCTGAGCTTTGTCATAGTTATATGGAGGTAACTACTGTGTTCCCAACTGAATGATGTGATGGGCCTGCTAAAAGTTTTGTTCTGGTCTGTAGAGTCCAGTTTCTTTAAGATCTCACAATAGATCTCTGCAATGACTTTGCTACCCCAAGGCAAAAAGCAGACAAGCTTAACATGCCATCCATCCCAAAAGTACAATACACATATTTTTTTGGGCTGAAATTGTTTGCTGGAACTTCAGGTTCTTGGGAGACATTAAGTGCCACCATTCCACAAACTGTCATTTTGATTTTGGTGTAATGTGAGCAACTGATGTTTCATCAACACTGACAATTTGTTTTATAATGTATTCCCTTTGGCACAGAAGTCTGGAGGAAAGGCTTTTGAAATCCAGCATGCACTAAGTTCTGATACTGCAACTTTTCTGTCACAGTTTTACATGGAACACTTCTGGAAACATGAGAAAAGGCATAAAAATAGTGATGAGCATGTAGTATCAGTCATCTCAAATCTTTTTATCTACTTTCTGCACCAGGTCATCAGTAATGACACACCGTTGCCCATTTAGTTTCTCACTGTCCACATTTGGGCGGCCATCTAACTATTCCTGCACTCGTATCATTTTTTACTTAAAATTAGCTAATCTGATGATTAAGTCCAGGACAGCTTCCACATCTCTTGCATTTAACAAATGAGTAACAGCATAGATTTCACAGCTGGCAGCGTTTTCAGTCAGTTGTGCCAGTTTGAAAGTATATAAACAAACACTGATTCAAGCAAAAGCTACCTTAATAGTGTTTCTGGTTAGCCAACTGATGAAGGTACTTAGCGAGCATGCACAGTATAGTGATCCCAAAGCTCCAATGGTCATAATTTTAAAACAGTACTTACTTTAAGAACATACATCGTAAATCATCTTCCTCCATACATCCAAGAAACGAAAGTAACTGTCTTTGCTGACAATACAAGTATTATAATCTAGCCTAATGGAAAAACTTCAACACTTGAAAGTGTAAATAATATTTTCTTGAAAAATAACAACTGGTTATCTGCAAATGGAGTGCCACTGAATTTAGATAAATGCAATAAATGCAATTCAGTACTGCACAAAGCCTGACACACCATAAGAAATATTGTACAATGCAAATCAATGAGTGAAGCACAATGTAATCAATTCTTTGGTTTTTCTATTGATAAGAACCTGAACTGGAACAGGTAAATAACTAACCAATCAAAACACACACACACACACACACACACACACACACACACACACACACACACACACACACACACACACTTTTTTATTTTAAGGGAGGAATCTCTCACCTTATAGTTCCCTTTCAAAGTTGAAACAAGATCAGCTATTCGACTTACGACCTCATAATCGTGCATGAGGTCATTCATCTCTGCACACAGATTATCTGCAGCTCCACTGCCACTCATATTTGAATCGAGTGATGTGGAACTGCGGTCTGACTTAAGGCTTCCACCACGATTTAAGCCAGCTGCCAGCAAACGACTCAAAGTAGGTGATGTACTTGTATCCACAACCTATTGAGAAAAAGTAGCTTTAGTACGGCTTAAAATCTATACTTGTGGCCACACTAATGATTTTCAATTCCTCGCCTCACACATATACACAAAGTAACAGAACTTATGTGACACTAAACAACTGCACCATTTTGAATTTGCATAGACTCAACAAATAAAGCTGATGAAATTTGTCACACATGAAAAATGAAAGAAGACAGCATGCCAAATGAAGTATTGTATTTTATCTACATGAGAAAAGTCACTGCAGGTGTATCTATAACACAATAACCAAGAATAATGATCTCCAGGATGATAAAAATTTTCCTCGTGAGATGGCATATCATCTGGAAAAATCCTGGGGCATTAGACGTGTTGGTAGAGATAAATTCACTGATTCTACGTGATTTTATGGCACCAACACTATCATTAGCAACATCAAGACATTAGGAAAAGGATACACTGCTGCTTACGGTAAGAGGACACGCTGAGTTATAGACAGGCACAACAAAAAGAATGTTACACATATAGCTTTCAGCCAAAACCTTCTTCAGAAAAGAACATTCACACAATCAAGCACACTTCATGCACACATGACTGGCAGCTCAGACTGGAGAATTCCTGAATAATATTACAGTCCAAGCTGCCAGAGATGGCAGTCACGTGTGCATGAGGTGTGCTTGCTTATCCTTTTCCTAATATTGTTGGTATTCAAACTTGGGAGTTCCCATTGTATCATTAACAACATATTTTCAAAGGGTGATGCCCCTAAGCCCATACTGTTTGTTGAACAGCCAGTTTTGGCCCACATACCATCATCAGATTCATAAAATCATTTACAACAACATATTACGCAATATAAAATCAATAGTGTCAGATAATAAAATCCATGTATTCATCACTGCTGTCACAGAGTAATATAAATTACAGTATGGCGTAGTTTATGATTCATGGATTTTGTTATCTGATGCCTATGATTTTATATTACCTAATATGCACAGACAACAGGCCCCATGTGGCCCGCTCCTCACTATTTGTTGTTTTCTTTTCCTTTTTCATTCCCTCTCAAAAAGGAGAGAGTGGGTCCTTAGAACTTTTGAGCAGAGTCCTGCTGGCATTGAGGCAGGGGGAATCCCAATGTGGAATAACAACTCACCTCACGGCACATTATTTTCGAGCTTACAGCCCTTGCATACTGATGATGATGGGTTTGCAACCCGCAGTACTAGAAAGTCTATACATCCCTGTTGTAAATGCTTTTATGAGTGTGATGGTAGTCTGTGGAACAAAACTTGATAGTTAAATCAAGAAATTTTGTCAGCAGCTCTTGGTGGTATTCATGACTTTTCTCAGTTTTCATTAACTCCTCAATGTATGAAAAACATTGATATTGTAACGAAGGAAAGTAAGTTACTTTTGGGCCATTAGATATAGAGAAAAGGGCCGAACTGGAGGACAATGAAAGGAAATTATATACACCTTTCAGAAAGGCACCATCCCAACATTTACATAATTAATGTAGAAATGCAATGGGCCATTAGGTATAGAGAAAAGGGCTGAACTGGAGAACAATGAAAGGAAATTATATACACCTTTAAGAAAGGCACCATCCCAACATTTACATAATTAATGTAGAAATGCAATGGAAAAATTAAAATCGGGACAAAGATATAGGAAATTTTACTTATGTCATACGTGAGTACAATGCCACTTCGCTCAGTGATAAAATAAATCAATATACGTCAATGGATACACGAAGCAGCTAATTCAAAAAATTGTATCACTACCTCAGGGTGTATACGTGTACAAGGAAAAAAAATTCCCGGATTTCCCGGTTAAAAATACTCTTTCTCCCGGGTGAAAATACACTTTTGCGGCGGTAAGTGTCAGTGTACTCTTTCTCGGCACTGTAAAACTCATCAATCCTTTGAACGTTTATGGTTTTATACACCGATGTAGAATTTCCCGGCAATTTAGAAAACGAAACTCAGGGGGGAAGAACACGTTTTGAAAGACCTTTGATGCGTAGCAACATGTACGGTGCATATTTTCATATTACGAAGGTATGAATTTGAATTCCACCAAACACCACAAGTAACTTTCCAAAGCATTGAAATCGAGATTGCGATGTGCTTTTTTTAGCCAGTCATAGCCCATGTCACGTGATCTCTCAAGCTGATGACAGCATAGAACATGTTAAATAATCAGGCAATAGCAAGATCACTCTTAAGTAGTGTGAACATACAAATAAGAAAAGTTAATGGTTTAAATTAATATACATGGGATTCTTATTAATATTGTTCTCGAAGATTAATAAGCTGGAAGAGAATCTAAGCTTCCACATATAATGATTTTTTTTTGCGCGTGTTAAATGTGCCAGTAAAATTTTAATAACGACGTAAATGTCTGATCTTCTGGACTCAAAATTCTTCTAAATGGTCATCCTCAGAAAGTTATTTTTTAAATGAGAGTCACACGCTTTGTGATTTAAAAAATTCATTCGCACATAGTTCATCTTGCCTAAAGGGAAATCTACTTTGAATGTAACGCTTTTCAAATCACCATTTGCAATATTTTCCCGCGACCTGTTAGAAATAGGTTCATTTGAATGGTTGCAAGAGAGCGCCAGATAACAGGTGTCACCGTGCTTGCGCAGCTATGATGATGCGGGAAGCCCATCAGAAAACACTCAAACGGCTACAACAGTTTTGTGATCAACTCCAACAGATAATGGATACGACTTAGTGAGCACCTTTTTCAGAAAAAGTATTTATCTGCTAATGGTATTCAGAACGTTTTTGTTTTATTCTGACTGGCCTTCACAAATATTTACTTTATGACAATACAGCCTACAGGTTCATGGATGGATGGTTGGTAATATATGACAATACAGCCTACAGGTTCATGGATGGATGGTTGGTAATAGTGCTTAACGAGTGATTTAACTGACTGTCAAAATTCAGGTAACGATTCACTCAAGGAATAAGAAAATAATGTTCATGTGTTGCTTATGCAACATACCTCAATGTCCGTTACAGGATATGACCATTTGAGACTCAGTCTCTCACTGCCGCTGAAGTCATCTGTTGTTTTTGGTGTCACAGACACACACACCACCATGTCATTAAGCAAAAGCAGCCTTCGGCTCTTTGACTTTGTAATCATTCCAGCTTGGTTGAACTCCTGGGGGAAAAAAACATTTTAGTTAGATGCACCACTTGCATGAGTATTTCTTAATTTGAAGTCTTTCAATATAAGTAAATACTATAAAATGCAAATTCTGGAGAAATAAGCAGTCTTATCTTGACAGATTAAGGAAAACATTGTCTTCTAGTTGTTACAAAATACTGAATCTTCACATAGCAAAGCCACATATTAAAGTTTGAACAGGCTACGAAGGAAATGAAAACATAAAATCACCAAAATGAGGACAAATACAAGACTCATAAAATATATAATTTGAAACTAAAAATATTTTAATAATTCTGACAGGAACTAACCAATTGTGTGACATTATCCTCACGTAGCAAGTACCGATGACCATCAGGCCTAGAGCGAGCTGCAAACCTTCCGCTAATGTGACGCATCATTTCTTTAAAGGCCTGGAACTGTTCAGCTTCACGTTTCCGCTCATTGAGCATTTCTGCCAATGATTCAAGCTGTGTTAGAGCCAGCTGCAGTGACATGCGATCATGGTGGCCCTGAGGTGTATGCTTCAGCAGGTCCTGTGTTGACAGGAAAACAAATGTGGATATTAACTATAGTTATTGTTTGCTTTATCAGTGAATGACTGTAATGCACTATTTTTAAGTAATGAACATGAATTTTACTAAATACTTTCAAATTTGATTCTACATACACTGAAGGTAGTGAAACTCAAAATGAAAATTACAGTTATGAACAGCAATACCTATTTATTGCACTACGATACATTAACAATAATTACCGTGAATGGGGAGGGGGATGTAGAAACGTATTTTATAGTTCTGCCTGACTCCCCTTGATTATACGGACAACATATAAGCAATAATCCATTTCTTGCTCTCCATTATGAAAAGCCCTAGAGGCATGGAAACGAGTGTATTTTAAATGCACCTTTTGAGTTCTGGAATTGTTTTCATCAAAGGAAGCCTGTACAGAATGCCCTTCATATAACCTCACAACAAAACAAATAAATACATATCCACAGGTGTCATGACCGGAGATCTAGGCAACCAAAGCAGAACACAGCATGTATGATGTCGATTTAAAAATGTGCGAACCTCCACACCAGGTACAAATTCACTGCACTTGTATAATAATTGAACTTTTGCACTTTCTTTACATTCTGTGTAGTTCTTAGTGGTGTTTTGCTATGCATTAAATAGTTATAACTGTGTATGCAACCACTATATTCATTTTGAATTCCCCTTCCCACAAACGTTAATAAAACTAAAATTCAAAATCCAATGGTCCTCCATTTTAAACAGTTCATGTATTTTATCATCATACATAATTGTTTCATGCATGCAACTGCATTAAACTTCTACAGCTAGGGCATCACGGCCATCACTTCCACATTTATAATAATCTTCTTCTTCATTGAGATTAGTTAAAAGTATGAAGATGCTCCTTGATGATGTGTGATATGTATCTGAAGTGACATATGCCTATTGCTTGAATTCTGGAAAATGTTATCTGCTTCCAACTTTAAAGTGTTAATATGAGTTTTTCAACATTACTCCAAGTCACTAATTATGAAATATCTTGATTCATAGGGGGGTGAGGAGTGGGGGAAGGATTAGGGTGTAATGTCCAGTCAACAATGTGGTCATTAGAGACAGACTACAAGCTCAGAATGTTTCACTGATGGGGGAAGGAAATTTAGCAACTTCTGGAAGCATTTGCTCAGGCTTCTACATTACAACAAAATATTGTCAAGTTTACTTCTTAAAATCATTTTGACAAGTTAATTTCAAGAACTTGCTGCAAGTACTTGCAGAAGTGTTTTCACTGGAGTCACATCCTGAGATCGGGAAATCATCATCATCATCATCGTTGAAGAATAATTGTACCAAAAAAACGAAGTTAAAAAACTGTTTGGCTGAAGAAATGGATACAGAGGTGTACATATTTATTTCATTTTGCATTTCTCTGGCTGGTGGTGACTACCTGTGTATGTTGATGGGTTCCCATAGTAGAACATTTGTTTTGGGTCATCCGTCTTTATTTCATTGTTTTCGACAATGACACGGAACTTGCACCATTCACTGGCTGGGGGTGTTTTCATGTTAACAAACTAGCAGAAGTAGCTTCTGCAGGCAACTTATGGAAGTAACCCTTAACCGCCCTGATAAATTGCAACCACGACTGCTTTAAGGTGTAACTCCAGTCGAAAGAGCAGAGACAAAAGCAATGCAATTCTATCATACAACTAAAACGGACCTTAGACAAAGGTGACTACTGAGGGATAAATTATGGAAAATATTTTCTATGTACTAACATATTATATAAAATAGATTTATTGATTATGTTTTAATAATGCATGTTTTCCACAAGAAAGACAACAACCATTAAAACCATGAGGGAAATGAAATTTCAGTAGTACAGGCTATTGCCCGCGGTTCTAGGTGCGCAGTCCGGAACCGTACGACTGCTACAGTCGCAGGTTCAAATCCTGCCTCAGGCATGGATGTGTGTGATGTTCTTAGGTTAGTTAGGTTTAAGTAGTTCTAAGTTCTAGGGGACTGATGACCACAGCAGTTGAGTCCCATAGTGCTCAGAGCAATTTTTTAGTACAGGCTATTTCTAATAACCTATACAAATCATGAGAAATTTACTAAGAAGTATTATGATCAACTTATTAGATGAGTTTGTGAGCAAATCTGCTTTCAAGCACTTTAAATCTGATGCCAAAAATCCCAATGAACCTGCATACCAAAATTCAATGCCAATTGCTAAGAACAGGTGTACTAGATTAAAAAGCTCTGAAGGGAACACTGGGAAAGTTTCACCTTCTTGCTCGTGGCTGAAAATAGCTCTTTCCAAGGAACCTAAAGTGTTTCATAACCTCCCAATCCAACACATTTAGTTTTCAAGCAATGGCCTACTGTAGGATTATCACAGAAATCCAGTAAAGTGACACACACACACACACACACAGAGAGAGAGAGAGAGAGAGAGAGAGAGAGAGAGAGAGAGAGAGAGAGAGAGAGAGAGAGAGAGAGAGAGAGAGAGAGAGAGAGAGAGAGAGAGAAATTAGCTTCGGATGACGAATTGCAAGCAGTGCTACAAGTCATTTAAGCTTTTTCAACAGGGCAGAATGTCAGTTGGTGACGATTCCAAGCCTGGACAACCTTCCCCATCTACAGATGATAACCATGTTGAGAGAGTTCATGCTGCCACTCACAGAAATCACCATCTGATTGTTCAAGAAGCTGCTAACGAATCTTAGCACACATGATGGATGCTGTGCACAGGAAGAAGCCTGAACTGTGGAAAACCTAGACTTGGATGTTGCATCATGACAATGTGCCAGCTGTCGTGTCACTCCTTTTCCACAGCTAGCTAGCAAAAAATCACTTTCGCATTGTGGCCCGCCCACCACATTCTCCACATCTAGTCCCAATACAGTTTTTCCTGTTTCCCAAACTTAAAATCACGTTGAAAGAGCATCATTTCCAAACTGCAGAGGAGATCAGAACAACACAACAAGAGACCTGCATGTCTTCCCAGAAAATGAATTTCAGGGCTTCCTAAAAGTATAAAAATGATGGGTATGGTGTATTGCCAGTAGAAGGAACTATCTGATTTGGTACAGTGCTTAAAATGCCATACAATAAGCAATAAAGGTCTTACATCAAAATTTTGATATCTTTTCGAATACACCTCATACAGAGATATCGCTTTCAATAATGCTTGCACAAAACATTTAAGTGTGCTACCTTTGTCTGCTGTTGTGCTTTGGACACACTATATTTTGGTGTAAGCAGCCAATTGTATGAATTTTTATATTATTAGATGGCATATTTTCATTGGAATGTATAATATTTAGAATGGATAGCTTCTTTCCCTCAGCATTAAAAGTAGTAATTTGATGACAAATATTTGAAGTTAGTCGCCTTTAAGTACCTCCAATTCCTATTCTGTGTTCAAAGATTTTATGAGTAAACAGCTAAACATTAATGCAACAACAAAGCTCTCACCTGCAGAAACAATATGAACTGGGGAAACCTCTGAACAGGTTTTACCATTAGACCAAAGAATGAAAGCCGGTCATGTGCACTGATCTGCTTCACCTGAAACACATTCCAGAAATATGAATCTTAACAATGTGAAACAATGCTCTGGGTATCTTACACACACTGCTTACATTTGTGGAAGAGTATTTTCAGAATTTTTACGTATTTCAAAAAATTCAGAGTAATTACGATACCTTAAAGAAATCCGCAAGTGCTGACTTCCTCTTTGCCTCCATTTTGGCTAAATCCATGGCAGATGAAAAGTTGTTGATGAAATCACTATATATTTCAAGCACCACAGCCTTGGAAAAAGATGCAACAAACACATCACCAATACGTTCATCCCTATCCCAGCTACGAACACACTCCGCCAGAGCTATGCGAAATAAAGTGTGACACTGGAGTATCTCCGGCAGGCGCAGGAACAACGTCTGTATTTTGGCTGGACTGAGAATTGGTGGCGTGCTCTCTTCCAGAGGTTTCTTATAATCCTGAACAACAACAAAAATCCAAGATGTCACTTTAAACAGATATTTCACATTAAGTCATGCTATGAGTTGTTATTCTCAACAAGCACAGTAATTTGTTTACCTCGCTTAATATTTCATTTCATTATTGTACCCATAAAGTACAGTTGACTTTGTACCCAACCACACACTGATAGTTTTATTTCCCTAGTTTCTGAATAGCTTTTAGAATGTGTAAGTAGAGGAGACAGACAGACAGACAGACAGAGTGAGCGAGTGAGTGAGTGAGTGAGTGAGAGAGAGAGAGAGAGAGAGAGAGAGAGAGAGAGAGAGAGAGAGAGAGAGAGAGAGGGGGGGGGGGGGGGGGGAGATGGAGTAAGAGGGATGAACTGGAAAATCTGGTTATTAAACACGACGATTTGTAACTATTCTTCAATCACAAGGTAACAAAAACAAAATCAGAGGATCTGAATTTATTTTGTTATTACCAACTTACATTGACTAGCCTATGCAATGTGGCGACATAGGAGTTCTCACTATGTACAATAGCAGCAACAATGTGTCGCCTTTTCAGCTGCTCTGGAGTGAGTCCGTGAGGAGGTGGCGGTAAAGTGGGAGGCATCTGGCGCCGCCCAAATGCAGCAAAGGTAGTGCCATTTTCCTCTTCCACCTGAAAAAGAGATGAAATAATACACTGGCCCGTAAACAATTTTCCTATGCCTACCATCACAACTGCATTCTTAGAATTCTTTGAAACGTTCACTGGGTTTACGTTACACACCCTTTCTTTTAAATCCCAGTTCATAACAGAAATTTATAATTCCATTCAAAGCAGTACTGTCAAACAGAAACTCAAGATCACCTCTGGCAGAAGAGGCATTTTGTTGGGTGTCGGCACGCGGTCACAGCTGCCACCGCCACCCCCTCCGGTGTCGACATCGTACTGGTGGGTCGAGCCGCGCCGGATGGAGAACCAGCGCGACAGGCGGCCTCCGGGCACCGCCACCGCCTCTGGAGCCGCCTCTGACACGAGTGGTCCAGAGCTCCCTCCTGCTGCCGGCAGAGTGGCACTCGGCCGCCCTCGCCACTTGTCGCACAGTGTTCGTGCCTTGCTACCCAGAGTCGCCCTCGCTTGACCGTTACTTCTGCAGACATTTTTGTGGATTAGAACTCCCTTATTGCAAGCCACCTCATTGCAATGTACTTACGAGTATTCAAGATTGTCCGTAGAAGATAGTAAAAATATTAATTGAAATTTCAAAAAGGTGTGTTAACAATTTGTGTGCAAAAAGGTGGGAAATGAGTGATACCAATCTGTTGCTACTATAGTGAAATATTCAAATGTGAATGTGTTAATGTATATCTTGAGTACTGTTTCAAGAAGCAGAACAGTGAACAGTTGTCAGCATTTACGATACTTTAGCCTGTAGACATTTGTCTCAGTATTTTGAATTGTCCCGTATTTCGAGTTACCCCAATACATGTTGTCCAGATATCACGAAGGATATCCTCGACAAGGGATTTCCTAGGCACAACAACTTTTTTGATGGTAAGTCAAAATGAAATGGGCCAATTGTATTACAATTAAAAACTTTTAAATTTACGCTGACAACCAGTCCACAATCTTGAAATGATTCTTCTCCGTGAGTTTTTCCTTAAGTCTCTGTCCTACCATAAGAAATTCAAGTGCATAACAATGCCTTATTTTTGTTTAAATGTCATTGGTTTTTCATGATCATTTTATTTCCATAACAATTCAAACATTATGTATGCTTATTTCAGTAATTAGACGTTGCATATAAGCTAGATGCCAAAAAAAAAAAAATTCTTGTGCCAATTTACTCAAATATTTACTGTTTTTAAAAATAGAGTAACACAAATGCTGTAATGCCTATTTTGCTAACTTAGAAAAGTGACTGACTATGAAATGTGACAGCAAATAACAAATGTGATGTTTTGAATAAAAAGGTAGGGCTATTATGTCAATCAAATCTGCCCTCTTAGTTTTGAAATGATACTGATGAATGGTGAGGCAAGAATGTTTTGAGATAATTGATGTCCATATATACATCCGAAAACAATTAGAAAGGAAAACATGCGCACTGAAATTTTTTGACTATATAAACACTGTAAGTAAGTTAGTTATGGGTAAGGCTGAATAAATCATCATCTTTTTCTCTTATCCTTTATCTTACTCTATCAGTGGAGTTGAACACTATGGCAAACATTCATGCTACTTCCTTGAAGAGGCAAAGATATGTAGGATTTACACATACTGATGAAACTCAAGAGAATGCTATTTTCTACAATGTTTCTATCCAGATTACCTTAGTATCAATGTATATAGCAGATATAATTCTCCAGTCCCACTTACTTACTGGTCTGAATACACACTGCTCAGGACAAAAAATTGGTACACCCTTTCAGAGGTCCCCAATTCACACTAAGATTTACTGTAGCAACAGTGCCTATGGGGTAGATGAAATGATTACATTTACAGATGATAGCACAAATGGTTTAGAGGCACCAGGTATCAAAAAATCCATGCTGAAACTCTCACATTAGTGTGGTGATCATATAGACGGCAAATACTGCCCTGGAATATGTTATGCCATGCTCTCTTAACCTGTTCATGTAGTTGGTTGCAGAGTCGCACAATTCACTTCTCAACCCATCATATCCCACACATGCTTGACCAGTCACTTCTCAACCCTCGATATCCCACACATGCTCGACCGTGTGCTGACCAGGGACGCTGCTCCATGTCTTGCAGCACACACAGTGTTTCATGGGCAGTTCGTGGGTAAGCATTATCCTGTTGCAAGAACAGCAAAATAACAGGTCTAACAACATTCTGCACGTACCAAGTGATAGGTAGTGTCACCTCCAGAAACAACAAAGGTGAACTAGAGTTGCAGCTTATCGCACCCCAGACTGTAAGACATGGGGTGGGGCCAGTATGTCTCTGACGAATGGACTTCACAAGACAGCACTTTCCGGGTCTACCTCGTAAGCACAAACGGCCATCAGATGCGTGCTGGCAGAATCTGCTTTCATCACTGAAGACCACAGTACACCATTCCATCTTCCAAGTGATACTTTGACGGCACCAGTCGAGCTGTACACACCCCTGCTCCTGCGGAAGTGGAAGATAAGCCAGAGGTGTGCATGCCCATAGTCCTCACTTCTTATCACCAGTTCGGAACGGTTTGTGTTGACACATCTAGATCCACAAACCCCCTTATCTGTACTGTAGTAGCTGTACAATCTGCCACTGCTGCCTTTACAATACAACAATCATGGTGTCTTGTGCTTTGTGGTGTCCAGAACCTCACTTACGGGTGTGAGAATGTTCACGTGACCACGGGTACCAGCATCATTGCACAACTGATACGGTACATCAAACTTGTATGGCAATTCTCCAAAAGATCTATCCTGCCATTCAGAAGGCCACAATTTCACGATTTTCAATCTAGCTCAGTTGACTGTATGAAGCAAGAGTGCATCTCTACGGCATGACTGCCTGTTTCCTTCACATTTTAGCACCACACTGTGGCTTCTGGCTTTGAGGATACCCTGCTGAAGCACAGACAAAGATGGCACTGAAACCATTATCAGTGCATCTACTATCTCCCCAAGTGGCATATCAACTTTCCATGTGCACAATTCACCCACACTCCCTCCCAGCAGTGTATTTGTTATTGATAACTTGGCTGTTTACTTCACTCTGATGGACTGAAATCTAACTGGATTCATCCACCGGTTGCAGAACATCGTCACACAAGTACCCCAGTCTGTTTACAAGCGATCTTACGGTGGAGTACTGGGAACATGTGGCACGACAACCCGACCGCACTCACGTCACCACAGGAAGTGCTACATCCAAGACACTACCAAAGCTATGCAGGTCACAAGCCCACCAATTGTAGGACCATTACCTATCCGCCGAGATTGTACGTAAATGGTCACCCGATACCAGAGTGGCCACTTCCAGCTGCAACACTTGTCCCAGAGGATGAACTCTGAAGCACTGCCAATGAGGAACCCAGCAGTGGCCAGTAGCTACCACTGACCCAGTGATTCATGGACATATGCTGCCAGCTGCATTTAGAATCAGTGCTATCGGACAGCTGTTAATGGCAGTAACTAATGTCCTGTGGTACTTTGAATATTTTTATGTTGCTCATCCTGAAAGAGAACTGCTTTACCGGTGACGAACTTTCCTTGTGAAAGCTATTTTAAGTTCTTTGATTTGCACATCACTCAAACTACCTGGACTTGAGTCTTCCTGAGGGCAATTACAATTCTTTTCTCGTTAGTGCTGTGTTTGAATAAGTACTGTAATACATGCAAATCATTTAATGCATGTGCAAGTTTGGTTTTTTTTTTCTTTCTTTCTTTCTTTCTTTCTTTTTAATATATATCAACACAAATGTCATTCTCCGACGTTGCAGTCACAGTGGTTCGAGAATCGTGACAGTGAACTCAGACTGACACCTCAGCTACCGAATTCGCCCAATCTGAACCCAACAGACAAATCTGGCATGCTGTTGTGTGCCAGCATTGTGCCCGCAAAGAACCAGCCAGTAATTTAAGAGAACTGAAAGACCTGTGCACAGATGTCTAGTGCCATATATCTCCAGAAACCTACCGAGCACTGGTCAAATCCAGGCCATTCAGAATTACTGGTGTATTGGGCTCGGAAGGTGGATGAACATGCTATTAAGCAGATGGCCAATGGGTGTGTGCCAACATTCGAAGATGGATTTAGGGCCAAAAGTAATTATGAAAAAATAAATAATTGATTCAAAGGAAAATGTGTCTGGTTGCAGTTCTTTTTTACCTGTTGTAAACGGAAATGTGTCTGGCAGTGTAGTGTTGTGTCCACATCTACATCTACATTTACATCCATACTCTGCAAGCCACCTGACGGTGTGTGACGGAGGGTACCTTGAGTACCTCTATCGGTTCTCCCTTCAATTCCAGTGCCGTATTGTTCGTGGAAAGAAGGATTGTCGGTATGCCTCTCTTTGGGCTCTGATCTCTCTCATTTTATCATCACGGTCTCTTCGCGAGATATACGTAGGAGGGAGCAATATACTGCTCGACTCCTTAGTGAAGGTATGTTCTCGAAACTTCAACAAAAGCCCGTACCAAGCTACTGAACATCTCTCTCGCAGAGTCTTCCACTGGAGTTTATCTATCATCTCCCTAACACTTTCACGATTACTGAATGATCCTGCAACTAAGCGCGCTACTCTTCGTTGGCTCTTCTCTATCTCTTCTATCAACCCTATCTGGTACGGATCCTACACCGTATTCAAGCAGTGGGTGAACAAGTGTACTGTAACCTACTTCCTTTGTTTTTGGATTGCATTTCCTTAGGATTCTTCCAACGAATCTCAGTCTGGCATCTGCTTTGCCGACAACTAATTTTATATGGTGATTCCATTTTAAATCACTCCTAATGCCTACTCCCAGATAATTTATGGAATTAACTGCTTCCAGTTGCTGACCTGCTATATTGTAGCTAAATGATAACGGATCTTTCTTTCTATGTATTCGCAGCACATAAGACTTGTCTACATTGAAATTCAATTGCCATTCCCTGCACCACGCGTCAATTCGCTGCAAATCCTCCTGCATTTCAGTACATTTTTCCATTGTATCGTTATGGATGAGCACGGAAGTAAAATAACTCGGTGTAGGCACATAACCTATTTCTCTCTAACTGAAGCAAGGCAATCAGTAAGTCTGATATCCTTATCCAGACGTACGGATCACCATCGATAGTATCACAGCAGCACGGCAGATACACTCTAGTGACAGGTAAATGCAGATAAGCGTATTTCCTTCTCTGAGCCACACTGTAAGGTTATTAGCGGAGTGCTGTATGCAGGAAGGAGGAGCTGCGGTACTGACTTGTTGCTGCTGCGCTCGCTCTCGTCGCCGGATGAGAGGTCCCCGTCGGAGGCGGAGAGCCAGCAGGAATCGTCGGGGCGCGCAGCTGGCCCCGAGCCGGGCGCTGCCCGCTCCTCCCACGAGCCCGAACCCACGCGGGGCTCGTCTGCAACACACGTCACACCTCCTCGTAAACACATAAACACTGGTGTACAGGAGGAGAGCTTGCTATTCAGAGACATGACGGGAAGCAAAAACGTCTAGCCCCTTAAAAAGATTTTTTCTTTCAAGTTATGTTCCACGAAGTAATACTTTGTTATTAATACAAAAATCCTATAATGAACGAAATCACATACATAAATAGAAAGACAGCTTTTAACGCTCAAAACAATGAGTTACAACATTCTGAGGAGCACCAGTAACAAAATCCCAAGTATATTCGTGCACAATATATATATATTCACTTATAAAATTTGTTATTAACAATCCGAACGAATTCAAAAGTAATAGCAGTGTACATGGCTAAAACACTAAGAGAAAGGATGATCTTCACTACTCAAGGTTGGGAGGGGGGGGGGGGGGGGGGTAGGACATCAAACGGGCCGACTCTGAGCAGGAGAGGCACCACAGGACATTTCAATTTCCAGTGTCTATACTTTTACAAATAAATTCATAAAACTTTGTCAGCATGACCAGGAAGGATTCAGGATTCACACTCATTGCAGTGGAAGTTCTAAAAGAAAACGAAGTAATTAATTTTACGTGTGAAATTTCATCATTTTTTTCACTTACTAATGACAGCATTTGTTGCTATAGGTACACTTTTCTTCAAAAGTAAGAGAGACTGTTCGATGAATTTTGCACAGCATACAAACCATACTTAAAGGTGCATGAAACTCTAAAATTTTGCAAATCTATTAAAAACTGTGGTAAAAATTGAGGTAATTAACTATAAAATTTGTGTTTTTTCTAAACATGAAGTTTAAAATATAAATTCCTTTTTTCATAAATTAAATAAATTCTAGACTTTCATACACCCGCGAGTATGGTATGTATGTTGTGCATAATTCATCGAAGAATCTCTCTATGAAGAAAAGTGTACCTATAGCAACAAATGCAGCCAATAGCAAGTGAAAAAAATGATGAAATTTCGCACGTAAAAAAAATTATTTTTTTATGTTTTCGAACTTCCACTGCAATGACTGTGAATCCTGAATCCTTCCTGGTGATGCCGACACAGTTTTATGAATTTATTTGTAAAAGTATAGACACTGGAAATTAAAATTTCTTGAGATGCCTCTCCTGCTCCAAGTCGGCCCGTTTGACGTCCTACCACCCCCTTAAAAACCAACTTTGGCTCAGAAGGAAGTAAATTATGTTGCCACGAAAGTCTTTGGTCACTTACCTAATAGCATCAAAAGTCAGACAGATAGCCACATAGCATTTAAAAGGAAATTAAAATAATTTCTTAATGGCAACTCCTCCTACTCGTTAGATGATTTTTTTGGATATAATAAGTGAGTAATTTTCCCACCCCACCCCCCCAAAAAAATATAAAAATATTAAGTGTCATGTAAGATTTTGTGTAATGTAATATCTTGTATAGACACCTTTTATTAACCTGACACGTTCCAAATCATTACAAAGTGTCGTATTCATGATCTATGGAACAAGTACTAATCTCATCTAATCTAATCTAATTTAATTTGGACTTGGACTAAAATACCTGAAACTTCAAAGCCATCTAACCATGTATTTCACAATGATTTCCTGTGAACAAAAATCTTTGAGGGGCTTCCTGGAACACAGTGGATGTGTTTATCTCATATCACTGACGAGCATTTGTTATTCAATTGACTAAATGTCGCCACTTTCAGTCTCCAGTAGCTGTAGCTGTGTGTGTGTGTGTGTGTGTGTGTGTGTGTGTGTGTGTGTGTGTGTAGTTTTGGACACTCGACAGCAAAACGCAAGCTTTCAAGACTCTCTCTTGTGTATTGTTGTAACACACACACACACACACACACACACACATTTCCTATAACTTGCCCATAACAACAATACAGGAGAGAGACTTCAAAGCTCGCGTTTTGTTGTCGAGTATCCAAAACTGTACGCACTAATAACGATATCTAGTGGCAACCACCTCAACCAAAACACGACGGCGAGGCTACAAATGTTGTACCAGATGCTCTCCAGTGACCGAAACACTTTAACTGTCAGTGCTAGAACCGATATATGAGAGTTTCGCTGTTTTGAAAGTTTCCCGAGTACACTCGGATTTTAAGTCTTCTGTCAAAGTAATAAATACGAGATAACTCGGGGTTTTATGTTAATGGGCTAGTAAATATGGGCTCTAAAATACTATGAACACTTCATCTTTGATACTTCGAAATAAATCTCTTATACTACAAGCTCTTTCCTATCTATGGTTTGGGAGGAGACAGTATGGACTAAAACAACAAAAAATTGTCTCGTTAGCATGGGCTCTAAAATACGTATCTTACGAGCTAGAGATGTGTTTCACAATAGCAAAGATGAACAAGGTGGTCATGCTCTTAATGTAGAGTGCACATTTACTGGGCTTTTTTGCTTCGAATTATCGTTCCTGTTATATCCCTCAATACTGACCATTCCTCCAGGACCCCCACAAGAGACAAAAAACTCTGACATTGCCATTTTCTGTTTATGTACATGGTTCGATGAGTTAGTAAACGTGTTTTGTGACAGTAACTAAAACTGACAAGAAACACACAAAACTTATTGTACCTCATAGTTCTTAGTTAAATTAGTATTTTCGAAAAATAAATTACTCTGACATCTTAATGACAAAGAATCAATTAATTGTAGAAGCAAAGTACATCTTTTACGTTAATAACATGAACATGAATGCCACCTTTATGATTCAACGTTCTAAATCTTCATACAATATAGAAAACTAAATATAGAGTTTCCAATGAGTTATGAAATGAAGGTTGAAAATCTATGCAAAATATTCATTTATAACTCGATAATGTAGTATGAAATAAAATGAACAAACCAAAGACAGAACGACTGAGAAAAACCTGTTGAACATCAACAAATATAACCAACTTTAATACTCCTGGAAATGGAGGAACACGCTATAAACTTTGTGAAAATGCTTATTAGATTTGATGTCATCCACAGCACTGCATTAGCTTACAAAACACACGTTATCATGTTCATTGATTTTATCTCACCATTTTCGTGCTTTGTATTTTTTTCGTTATTCACTGACATGACTAAAACTGAACAAAACGTGTTTTCAAAACTACATTTTTCCTTGGTGACGTAAAGTGTAGTCTAAGGTCTATAACGGACTAGATGGACGCGAAAAATCTTCCTACACCATCCTGAAATTGGACAGGAGAATCGACTTTTAACAGCCTAGGTTAGAACCGATGCAGTCCTCGTCTCTCAAGGTTGTTGCAGTACTGTGCAACCAGACCAACTGGGCAGGCAAATTCGTAGCTCTATGGCAGCATTTCGCACTGTGTTAGACCCCACAGATTTCAGATGGTTCAAATTCCCTCTCTCTTTTAGAGCATAAAATAGGATTTATGTTTCTTTTGAAGAAGAACATTGTTCCAGTAGGCTACGTTTAAAATATTTTACTTGCACCGCTAGTTTCAGACACAGCAAATTGTCAAGTGCGTCAATAGTAACAGATGTGGTTAATCGTTCCGTTTGTTCACATTAGTGCGCAGAACGGACGATAACGGTCGTAATCTAAAATCTAAGGTGCATGACATGAAAGTGTTTTAGAGGACAATATCATTACTACGTTATGTACTGTAGATGCCACGAGAACACACATGCCCCAGACTGGTTGGTTGTTGTTGTGGTTGTTGTTGTTGTGGTGGCGGTGGTGCTGGTGGTCTTCAGTCCTGAGACTGGTTTGATGCAGCTCTCCATGCTACTCTATCCTGTGCAAGCTGCTTCATCTCCCAGTACCTACTGCAACCTACATCCTTCTGAATCTGCTTAGTGTACTCATCTCTCGGTCTCCCTCTACGATTTTTACCCTCCACGCTGCCCTCCAATGCTAAATTTGTGATCCCTTGATGCCTCAGAACATGTCCTACCAACCGATCCCTCCTTCTAGTCAAGTTGTGCCACAAACATCTCTTCTCATCAATCCTATTCAATACCTCCTCATTAGTTATATGATCTACCCATCTAATCTTCAGCATTCTTCTGTAACACCACATTTCGAAAGCTTCTATTCTCTTCTTGTCCAAACTATTTATCGTCCATGTTTCACTTCCATACATGGCTACACTCCAAACAAATACTTTCAGAAACGACTTCCTGATACATAAATCTATACCCGATGTTAACAAATTTCTCTTCTTCAGAAACGCTTTCCTTGCCATTGCCAGTCTACATTTTATATCCTCTCTACTTCGACCATCATCAGTTATTTTACTTGCTAAATAGCAAAACTCCTTTACTACTTTAAGTGTCTCATTTCCTAATCTAATTCCCTCAGCATCACTCGATTTAATTTGACTACATTCATTAGCCTCGTTTTGCTTTTGTTGATGTTCGTCTTATATCCTCCTTTCAAGACACTGTCCATTCCGTTCAACTGCTCTTCCAGGTCCTTTGCTGTCTGATAGAATTACAGTGTCATCGGCGAACCTCAAAGTTTTTACTTCTTCTCCATGAATTTTAATACCTACTCCGAATTTTTGTTTTGTTTCCTTTACTGCTTGCTCAATATACAGATTGAATAACATCGGGGAGAGGCTACAACCCTGTCTCCCTCCTTTCCCAACCACTGCTTCCCTTTCATGCCCCTCGACTCTTATAACTGTCATCTGGTTTCTGTACAAATTGTGAATAGCCTTTCGCTCTCTGTACTTAACCCCTGCCACCTTCAGAATTTGAAAGAGAGTATTCCAGTCAACATTGTCAAAAGCTTTCTCCAAGTCTACAAATGCTAGAAACGTAGGTTTCCCTTTTTTTAATCTTTCTTCTAAGATAAGTAGTAAGGTCAGTATTGCCTCACGTGTTCCAACATTTCTACGGAATCCAAACTGATCCTCCCCGAGGTCCGCATCTACCAGTTTTTCCATTCGTCTGTAGAGAATTCGCGTTAGTATTTTGCAGCTGTGACTTATAAAACTGATAGTTCGGTAATTTTCACATCTGACAGCACCTGCTTTCTTTGGGATTGGAATTATTATATTCTTCTTGAAGTCTGAGGGTATTTCACCTGTCTCATACATCTTGCTCACCAGCTGGTAGAGTTTTGTCATGACTGGCTCTCCCAAGGCCGTCAGTAGTTCCAATGGAATGTTGTCTACTCCGGGGGCCTTGTTTCGACTCAGGTCTTTCAGTGCTCTGTCAAATTCTTCACGCAGTATCTCCCATTTCATCTCCATCTACATCCTCTTCCATTTGCATAATATTGTCCTCAAGTACATCGCCCTTGTATAGACCCTCTATATACTCCTTCCACCTTTCTGCTTTCCCTTCTTTGGTTAGAACTGGATTGCCATCTGAGCTCTTTATATTGATACAAGTGGTTCTCTTCTCTCCAAAGGTCTCTTTTAATTTTCCTGTATGCAGTATGTATCTTACCCCTAGCGAGATAAGCTTCTATATCCTTACATTTGTTCTCTAGCCATCCCTGCTTAGCCATTTTGCACTTCCTGTCGATCTCATTTTTGAGACGTTTGTATTCCTTTTTGCCTACTTCAGTTATTGCATTTTTGTATTTTCTCCTTCCATGAAGGAAATTCAGTATCTATTCTGTTATCCAAGGATTTCAACTAGCCACCGTCTTTTTACCTACTTGATGATCTGCTGCCTTCACTATTTCATTCCTCAAAGCTACACATTCTTCTTCTACTGTATTTCTTTCCCCCATTCCTGTCATATGTTGCCTTATGCTCTCCCTTAAACTCTGTACAACCTCTGGTTTAGCCAGTTTATCCAGATCCCATCTCCTTAAATTGCCACCTTTTTGCATTTTCTTCAGTTTTAATCTACAGTTCATAACCAATAGATTGTGGTCAGAGTCCACATCTGCCCCTGGAAATGTCCTACAATTTAAAACCTGATTCCTAAATCTCTGTCTTACCATTATATAATCTATCTGATACCTTTTAGTATCTCCAGGATTCTTCCATGTATACAACCTTCTTTTATGATTCTTGAACCAAGTGTTAGCTATGATTAAGTTGTGCTCTGTGCAAAATTCTACCACTCGGCTTCCTCTTTCATTTCTTAGCCCCAGTCATATTTACCCGCTATGTTTCCTTCTCTCCCTTTTCCTACTGACGAATTCCAGTCACCCATGACTATTAAATTTTCGTCTCGCTTCACTATCTGAATAATTTCTTTTATTTGATCATACATTTCTTCAATTTCTTCGTCATCTGCAGAGCTAGTTGGCATATAAACTTGTACTACTGTAGTATGTGTGGGCTTCGTATCTATCTTGGCCACAATAATGTGTTCACTATGCTGTTTGTAGTAGCTTATCCGCATTCCTATTTTCCTATTCATTATTAAACCTACTCCTGCATTACCCCTATTTGATCTTGTGTTTATAATCCTGTATTCACCTGACCAAAAGTCTTGTTCCTCCTGCCACCGAACCTCACTAATTTCCGCTATATCTAACTTTAACCTATTCATTTCCCTTTTTAAATTTTCTAACCTACCTGCCCGATTAAGGGATCTGACATTCCACGCTCCGATCCGTAGAACGCCAGTTTTCTTTCTCCTGATAACAACGTTCTCCTGAGTAGTCCCCGCCCGGAGATCCGAATGGGGGACTATTTTACCTCCAGACTGGCAGCGCAAATAAAATATTTTAAACACAGCCTGGTGGAATAAAGTCCTCCTCCAGATTGTCGGGGCTACTGGGCTCACCCAGAAGAAAATTTGCTGTTTCGGCTGAAGCAGCTGCACTCATAGATTTAGTACGGGCTGCTGCGTTCTTCAGAGAGTACTGCACCAGCCGTGTCGTGTAAAGCTGAACGCAAAATTTGCAAGTCATCGGGTAAAGAGTAAACGGTAAACTACAATTGAGATTTTGTCAGGCAGTGTGGGGTAGTGGCGATTGAGGAAGTTGAGGTCGTATGGCAGGCACGCTGACTACCACCATGGTTATGTTGTACTGGAATTAGCGCTCCAGGGAATTGTATGGTTCTCTTTCTGTAGCTCTAGGAGACAGAGAAAAGATTGGCGATACTATTGCAGCGTTGTTCTGCAAAGGTTCGTATCCATTTTGATTGCAGAATAGCGCCGAAACTGCCAGCGCGCTAAGGAATTAGCACAATTTCTCCTGAACGGCGCGAAGAAAATAATAATAATAATAATAATAATAATAATAATAATAAACACGACAGGTAGTAATTAATTCCCGTCGCGCCAGGCAACGGTAATATGCTGTTCAGATGCGTCACAGGCAATCACGGCTAGAAATTCGAGAGAATTCTGTTGTTGTTGTTGTTGTCTTCAGTCCTGAGACTGGTTTGATGCAGCTCTCCATGCTACTCTATCCTGTGCAAGCTGCTTCATCTCCCAGTACCTACTGCAACCTACATCCTTCTGAATCTGCTTAGTGTACTCATCTCTCGGTCTCCCTCTACGATTTTTACCCTCCACGCTGCCCTCCAATGCTAAATTTGTGATCCCTTGATGCCTCAAAACATGTCCTACCAACCGATCCCTTCTTCTAGTCAAGTTGTGCCACAAACTTCTCTTCTCCCCAATCCTATTCAATACCTCCTCATTAGTTACGTGATCTATCCACCTTATCTTCAGTATTCTTCTGTAGCACCACATTTCGAAAGCTTCTATTCTCTTCTTGTCCAAACTAGTAATCGTCCATGTTTCACTTCCATACATGGCTACACTCCAAACAAATACTTTCAGAAACAACTTCCTGATCCATAAATCTATATTCGATGTTAACAAATTTCTCTTCTTCAGAAACGCTTTCCTTGCCATTGCCAGTCTACATTTTATATCCTCTCTACTTCGACCATCATCAGTTATTTTACTTCCTAAATAGCAAAACTCCTTTACTACTTTAAGTGTCTCATTTCCTAATCTAATTCCCTCAGCATCACCCGATTTAATTTGACTACATTCCATTATCCTTGTTTTGCTTTTGTTAATGTTCATCTTATATCCTCCTTTCAAGACACTGTCCATTCCGTTCAACTGCTCTTCCAGGTCCTTTGCCGTCTCTGACAGAATTACAATGTCATCGGCGAACCTCAAAGTTTTTACTTCGTCTCCATGAATTTTAATACCTACTCCGAATTTTTCTTTTGTTTCCTTTAGTGCTTGCTCAATATACAGATTGAATAACATCGGGGAGAGGCTACAACCCTGTCTCACTCCTTTCCCAACCACTGCTTCCCTTTCATGCCCCTCGACTCTTATTACTGCCATCTGGTTTCTGTACAAATTATAAATAGCCTTTCGCTCCCTGTATTTTACCCCTGCAACCTTTAGAATTTGAAAAAGAGTATTCCAGTCAACATTGTCAAAAGCTTTCTCTAAGTCTACAAATGCTAGAAACGTAGGTTTGCCTTTTCTTAATCTTTCTTCTAAGATAAGTCGTAAGGTCAGTATTGCCTCACGTGTTCCAACATTTCGACGGAATCCAAACTGATCCTCCCCGAGGTCTGCATCTACCAGTTTTTCCATTCGTCTATAAAGAATTCGCGTTAGTATTTTGCAGCCGTGGCTTATTAAACTGATAGTTCGGTAATTTTCACATCTGTCAGCACCTGCTTTCTTTGGGATTGGAATTATTATATTCTTCTTGAAGTCTGAGGGTGTTTCGCCTGTCTCATACATCTTGCTCACCAGCTGGTAGAGTTTTGTCATGACTGGCTCTCCCAAGGCCGTGAGTAGTTCTAATGGAATGTTGTCTACTCCGGGGGCCTTGTTTCGACTCAGGTCTTTCAGTGCTCTGTCAAACTCTTCACGCAGTATCGTATCTCCCATTTCGTCTTCATCTACATCCTCTTCTATTTCCATAATATTGTCCTCAAGAGAATTCTGTAATGAGAGAATTCTGTGATGATTAAAGAGTTTTTAATGAGATTCCAGTAAAGGACAGTGTTCCCTTTTGCGGAAGCCTACAAGCTGCAAATTTTAGGCTTCGATATCTGAGTATATGGGCTGTTATTCCACTGTGTCTGCAGAAGACCCAAAAGCGGGTACTGTGTGTTTGAGTCCTACTGCGCTATTGCTGAGTTATCATCTACTGTGGCACAAAGTAATTGCTGAAACTATCCAAGATGCCCATGCGCCACGAACAGCTAAGAAACAAGTAAATACAATAAATGGGAGATTGTTATGGAACATTTGACGCTATGACCCTATCGTCATCTGATAGCTTGTGCAGTGTACATTATGAAATAATGCGAATTGGAGGTGAAAATTGAATGTACAGTGTAAGATTAACACTACTGTACCCTAGGGGTAAACCAAAGGAGGTAGCACTGTTTTAAACGGATTGGTCTTGCAGAGGGGAGGATGGAGGTTCTAGGCTTCATCCGTCCACCCTGATTTAAGTTGTCCGTAGTCTACCTAAATTACTTGAGACAAATGCTGTTTCCTGCTATCAGACCACGGCCGACTACGTGTCCCATCTTTGTCGCACTCGACCTGTAAGTGGCTCTGAGCACAATGGGACTTAACATCTGTGGTCATCAGTCCCCTAGAACTTAGAACTACTTAAACCCAACGAACCTAAGGACAGCACACAACACCCAGTCAGGACCTGTATGTAAATGCCTGTATATATACAGGGTGTTTGTTTAAACTTGAGACAACTCAAGTCTCGAAAACGAAGCATCGTCCGAAAAAGTTAAAATTAGTAAAGGGGGAATCACTCTGTGCTACAACTGGCAACCTTCTAACCATCCCTCCTCCGTGGGGGGGGGTCAACTTTGCATTTTCAAATGGAATTCCTCGCCTCCTATTTTTATTGCATATTCGGATTCTATGGCAAAAAATATGTACTATTTACTAAAGCCATTGTTGTCTACTCGTAGTAGATGACGCTGTAATCGACAAATATCAAACGTGGCTGTTTTTGCAGTTAACTACGTTTGCATGTTCCAGGAACAAGCCCGTCGATGTTAAAGAGTTTTACGCTCCCATTGGGGTGCTTTACAGCGGTTAGCCGCCTACGTCACACCATTGGGGTGCTTGATTTCGCCGGCCGCAGTGGCCGCGCGCTTCTAGGCGCTTCAGTCTGGAACCGCGCGACCGCTACGGTCGCAGGTTCGAATCCTGCCTCGGGCATGGATGTGTGTAATGTCCATAGGTTAGTTAGGTTTAAGTAGTTCTAAGTAGTTGGCCATCAGATTTCTATGAAAAGTACTGCCATAAGGGTACGTATTGTACATGAAGCACGGCCGTTATCCTAGTACTTAGAAGTGCGATATCCTAAGCGTCGAAATTAACTGTTTAATGTTATATGTGATTTTAACATAGTGTTAAGCTAACGTACAAACAGTGCTCGTTGGGCATATGACGTTTGCAAATAGTTCAAATGGCTCTGAGCACTATGGGACTTAACATCGGAGGTCATAAGTCCCATAGAACTTAGAACTACTTAAACCTAACTAACCTAAGGACATCACAATCATCCATGCTCGAGGCAGGATTCGAACCTGCGACCGTAGCAGCCGCGTGATTCCGGACTGAAGCGCCTAGAACCGCTCGGCCCGGAACAATTTCCAAATACCGCGTATCGCTTAAGAGCGTCATTTCTGAGGAAGAATGTGCGACATATGACACTTCACACAGGAGAAACGACATTTTCTGGTACAAGCAAAATCCCCATTAAGTGCACGGGCTGGAAAAGAACACGTCTTATGTTACGATGTGAGCAGGGATTTCATCACGGTAAATCTTAGGACATATTTTGTTATTGATACACGAATGGAAGTTCGTATTCCGACAAACCTGTGTAATTACCTTATATCGAAGACAAAGGAATCGTGGATCGCGTGTGATTACATCAAGGGCGAGCTCCAGATACTTATTCATCGATGATCAATTTTGAGACCACTGGGTTGAGCACTCATCAATAACCCCCCCCCCCACGGAACGGCCACAATGAAGCCAGACGTAATTGTTGAGCCATGTTATGAAATAAATCCAAAAAGCGCCCCTTTCCTCCCGGAAATCAGTAGCCAAATTTTTTTCGATTCGAGTAAAGAGACTGAATTATCAGCTTTGACGAAGTTAATGGCGTCATTGCGTTCACTGCTCTCTTGTATTTTAAATTGGTGTAGGGTTTTCACGTTTGCTCCCCCTAAATATGTGAGAAAATAAATCGTCTCCATATTGTTGATAGTGGTTCAGAAATACTCGTCCGCTTGAAAATGTTTATCCATTGGGTTGGTCGAAAACCCGATAAGCATTTGAGTAGTCACCGCGCAGACAATTTGCGATATCTGAGTTTTTCTGTCGGAAATCGTGTAAATAGCAGTGCGTCCAATACGACGAAATTCATCAGCCCGAGCGCCAGTTGTCAATATTGTCGACCAGATCTTAGTGTGGTTTCCTTCACCCGTACTGGTAGGCACACAAACTAGGCACTATTTTTATGAGTATGAGCAGGTGTAGGTCCTCTTGCACATAAAAGTCGAGTAACAGCAGCAGTTTTAGAAACCACTGATGTGTGGTTTTACTCACTACTGAAACGACAGCTTCTGTGACTTTCAAAACTCGCACGCAACTGCAATGACGAACGACCGTGGATTCTTACCACCTATTGTGGATACTAGTCTGTTGTCGGACACAACACAAAACCAGCTTCGCTGCTACTTTTCGAAAAATAAATAATATAAAGAAATAACGCTGCACTGGCATACAAAGAAACAAGACACCTGGAGCAGAGAAGTGGTAGTTGTCGGGGATGAATTATGCAAAGAAGCGGGGAAGCCGGACAAGTGCGCTCCCGTGTTTACGTAAGACGCAGTGAGGTGCGGCGCCTGGACTTGGGAACCAGCCGGCGTCGACGCGGCGTGTTTCGACATCTGCCTGGATACTCTTTTCTCGCGCAAGACGCGCCTAAGCGCCGAGGACGGGCAACTCCAAGGCGAGGACCATGCTCCAGTGAGAGGGATACAGCAACCTGCTTGCCGATGTAATGACTGCTATCTACAGGGGATCTCATGCTGATTCCATACTTCTACACTACTGGCCATTAGAATTACTACACCAAGAAGAAATGCAGATGATAAACGGGTATTCATCGGGCAAATATATTATACTAGAATTGACATGTGATTACATTTTCACGGAATTTGGGTGCATACATCCTGAGAGATCAGTACCCAGAACAACCACTTCTGGCCATAATAACGGCCTTGATACCCCTGGGCATTGAGACAAACAGAGCTTGGACGGCGGGCGTACAGGTACAGCTGCCCATGCAGCTTCGACACGATACCACAGTTCATCAAGAGTAGTGACTGGCGTATTGTGACGAGCCAGTTGCTCGGCCACCACTCACCATACGTTTTCATTTGGTGAGAGATCTGGAGAATGTGCTGGCCAGGGCAGCAGTCGAACATTTTCTGTATCCAGAGAGGCCCGTTCAGGACCTGCGACATGCGGTCGTGCATTATCCTACTGAAATGTAGGGATTCGCAGGGATAGAATGAAGGGTAGAGCCACGGGACGTAACACATCTGAAATGTAACGCCCACTGTTCACAGTGCCGTCAATGCGAACAAGAAGTGACCGAGACGTGTAACCAATAGCACCCCATACCATCACACCGGGTGATACGCCAGTATGGCGATGACGAATACACGCTTCAAATGTGCGTTCACCGCGATGTCGCCAAACACGGATGCGACAATCGTGATGCTGGAAATAGAACCTGGATTCATCCGAAAAAATGACGTTTACCATTCGTGCTCCCAGGTTCGTCATTGAGTACACCATCACAGGCGCTCCTGTCTGTGATGCAGCGTCAAGGGTAACCGCAGCCATGGTCTCCGAGCTGATAGCCCATGATGCTGCAAATGTCGTCGAACTCTTCGTGCAGATGGTTGTTGCCTTGCAAACGTCCCCATCTGTTGACTCAGGGATCGAGACGTGGCTGCACGATCCGCTACAGGCGTGCGCATAAGATGCCTGTCATCTCGACTGCTAGTGATACGAGGCCGTTGGGACCCAGCACGGCGTTCCGTATTACCCTCCTGAAACCACCGATTCCATAATCTGCTAACAGTCATTGGATCTCGACCAACGCGAGCAGCAATGTCTCGATACGATAAACCGCAATGGCGACAGGCTACAATCCGATCTTTATCAAAGTCGGAAACTTGATGGTACGCATGTGTCCTCCTTACACGAGGCATCACAACAACGTTTCACGAGGCAACGCCGGTCAACTGCTGTTTGTGTATGAGAAATCGGTTGGGAACTTTCCTCATGTCAGCACGTTGTAGGTGTCGCCACCGGCGCCAACCTTGTGTGAATGCTCTGAAAAGCTAATCATTTGCATATCACAGCATCTTCTTCCTGTCCGTTAAACTTCGAGCCTGTATCACGTCATCTTCGTGGTGTAGCAATTTTAATGGCCAGTAGTGTAGATTTCCAGAATGTTTATGACACCGTTCCCTCTACCGGTTTCTAATTAGATTGCTTGCCTATGGAGTAATTCTCAGTTGCGCGATTGGAATGGTTATTTCCTGTCAGAGAGTTGTTCTTAATCAATTTAGCCCATAATTTACGAGGTGACTTTTTTCTGTAACATATGAAATCCACTAGCGGAAATTAATAAATCTAGTCGGATAGCGACAATGGTTCGAGCCTCATCATACTTAAATGCGGATTATCGGTGGACCATCTCAGTTTTGTGTGATTGCCGGTCAAATGTGGATGTGTCACAGGATTCCGCAAAGTCTGCAATCTGCGATTGTAATCAACGAGACCAATTGCGCAAGTATTTTGGAAACAGTATTTTTTTAAACTGGTTTCTATATTATTTATGAACGGATTAACATATGAACAATCGTGCAATTACATTAAAATTTTGAGACGATAATCATGGATCATAGGGAAGAAGCTCAAATTTTAGCGTCGCTGGATGAGGTATTCCTAGTGGAAAATCAGCCATCAACCTTGGGAATGACACAGAGGAGTTCTGGAGGTCGCCGCCGTGACTGTAGAACAACATAAAATGTAAGTGCTCGAAAACTGTGTAGCGTGCATCAAATCCATTTGAACCCATCATTCTCAGATCTCTGTCTTGTTCCCAAAATCTTGAATAGAATTTAATTCAATATTTATTTTTATAAGCTCGATCCAAGCCAATGTCATTTTATTTGAAATTGTGACTTATTATTAAAATTTTGTTGTTTTTTGCCATAAGGAAAACTTTTAATTTTTTATGATAACTTTTAATAAACATTACTATGAGCAACACATGGAAAATTCAATTTCTTTTTTTTCCAAATTCAATGGCTTCTTCTTTTTTAGATGGGAAAATGCCATACACAGATAATCCATGCGACCACTTAAGTTTATTTTTAGTGTGCGATGACTGCCGGGTTAACTAAATACTTACAAACAACTGAACTGGAATCATCTCATACGAAATGGCATGGGGCAAGCGAACCAAAGACTGCATTTTACTGGCGGGAGATGCAACAAATCTACTCAAGTGACTGCCTTCAGCACTGGAAAGCTGCTCAAGTGACTGCCTTCAGCACTGGAAAGCTGCTCAAGTGACTGCCTTCAGCACTGGAAAGCTGCTCAAGTGACTGCCTTCAGCACTGGAAAGCTGCTCAAGTGACTGCCTTCAGCACTGGAAAGCTGCTCAAGTGACTGCCTTCAGCACTGGAAAGCTGCTCAAGTGACTGCCTTCAGCACTGGAAAGCTGCTCAAGTGACTGCCTTCAGCTCTGGAAAGCTGCTCAAGTGACTGCCTTCAGCACTGGAAAGCTGCTCAAGTGACTGCCTTCAGCACTGGAAAGCTGCTCAAGTGACTGCCTTCAGCACTGGAAAGCTGCTCAAGTGACTGCCTTCAGCACTGGAAAGCTGCTCAAGTGACTGCCTTCAGCACTGGAAAGCTGCTCAAGTGACTGCCTTCAGCACTGGAAAGCTGCTCAAGTGACTGCCTTCCTCACTGGAAAGCTGCTCAAGTGACTGCCTTCAGCACTGGAAAGCTGCTCAAGTGACTGCCTTCAGCACTGGAAAGCTGCTCAAGTGACTGCCTTCAGCACTGGAAAGCTGCTCAAGTGACTGCCTTCAGCACTGGAAAGCTGCTCAAGTGACTGCCTACAACACTCTTGTCGTTCTATTCAAGAGTTATGCTACAGGGTAGGGGATCCTTACGAGGCGAGATTGACGGAAGGCATCGCAAAGTTCAAAGAAAAGAAGCTTGTTCTGTGTTAGCTTGGAATAGTGGAGTGTGTGTGTGTGTGTGTGTGTGTGTGTGTGTGTGTGTGTGTGTGTGTGTGTTATACGGATATCTGACAAGCGAGTTGGGGCTGTAATCAAAACAAATGCGTTTTTTAACTGCGGCGATATCTTTACATGACATTTCAATCAACACTTCCTCCTCCGAATGCCAAAATTTTTTTTGACTCTCACCTTCATGGAGAGAATAAACAGAGATAGAAGGATACGTTTTGGTGTTCATTTTCCCCTCTTGCTGTTTAGGAGAGGAACAGTCGAGAAACACCCTTAACGCACCTAAATGTGAACTGCTGAGTAATCGTGCAGATGTAGATGAACACGCGTTACATCATGCTACTGTTACTTCAAGGCGGTGTCAAACGTCGTTCTCTGTAAAAACTAACCATTGTTGCTTCAGTACCTCGGAGGAGTAACAACAGTACTTGCTCCGTCTCTTAGTTCTCGTCTTTGTTTATGTAGAAAACAAATCCCTATTTTCGCCATGGTTCAGAAGACTGTGCCTAGTAAAGAACAATGGTGTTCAAATCAACGTTTGAGTTGACGTAAGTCATACGTACGAGCACGCAGTTACTTTTGTTTGATGATCATGGGTAGAGTTCGTGGAAGATAATAGTGCAATGGCGCTTCATGAAAACAATACCAAAATCTCCAGGATTACGGGATATATTAGCCAAATTTGAAGTGCGTCTCATCTTAGCTGCAAGCAGATGAAACGTGATATCTATAAATTAGACGAAAATACAGATACCTATAACTAGCGCTCAAACATTTTTAAAATCAGTCGGCCATTGCCAGCAAGCACCCACATTTTAGTGACCATATGAAACAATACACAAAAGTGCACGAGCACGCGAAATTTATTGCGTGTTTATTGGGTTAGTTTTAAGAGAAAATGGTATTTAGTAAGTAATAAAAACGTCGTCTATAAGAAATTCACGCAACAAATGCGTTAGGAATGGTCATCTGCATAATACATTAGAAAAAGCCTCTAACTTAGTATACCTAGAATACTGTATGAAAATCTGAGCTGCATGTTAACGGTGCCTTTAGTTTAATGGGAGCAGTATTGACATTTTCAACAAAAATAAATGAAGATGTTACAGGCTTCCAGTTTCAGGAAAATACTGCACTTCATAACCCAGAAAAGATTATCTTACTATTCCTAGATATAATGCATAAGGGCATCAATGATATCGGAGCAACGACAGAAACATGAAAGTAGAATCTTACCGGTGAGTAAGTGCGGGTGATACAGGAAAATGTTCAAATGATATGGCGTGCAATAATACTCGCTGTAAAATAGTGTGGCTTGCGGAGTGTAAACAGAGAGGGCTACCCACTTCTTCCACACAGACAGTTGCCGTAAACAGCACTATAATAGTCGGCAATGAGCGCAGTATAATGAGGAAGAGAGACAAACGCAATGGTGGGCGAAACGCGTGGAGGAGGAACAGCCAATAGACTAGAAGGAAACGTGGGACGTGAGATAGCAGCGGCAGGAAATAAGAGGTTATAGTGAAAGGGAAACGATAAAGGAACAAGTGGAAAAGCGAGGAGGTGGTCGAAACAGAGACGCGCGTTCTTCTCTCCTTGGGTGTACACTGTCGAGTGACGAAATCGCCAGCCGACTCGGGAACAGAAGCAATGTTTGTTGTGTCCATTTTGAATGATTTCGAAAACCTATGCAGTGCCGCTATGGTAAAAGATGGTTAACGATCGTATTTACAACAGAACGCCCACCATTGGATTTGTCTCTCATTATACAGCGCTCATTGCCGACTATTATAGTGCTGTATACGGCAAATGACTGGTGTTCAAGATGTGGGTAGCCCTCTCTGTTCAAAAGTGGGGCAACTGTCAATACCTGCAATTTTTCGTAACATTTCCTCTTTCTTACTTTCGGACTACTATTGCGTCCCAAATTTCAAGAAATGGTTGGCGGGACAAATATTTTATCCAAACGAGGAGGTGATTGCAGCAACTAATAGCTATTTTGCAGACTTGGACAATTCCTATTATTCAGAAGGGATCAACAAATTAGAACAGCGTTGGACGAAGTGTGTAAGTCTAAAAGGAGACTATGTCGAAAAATAAGAAAGGTTTACCCCAAACACGTAAGTAGTTTTTATTTTTGCACGTACTTTTCAAACGACGCTCGTATTTTGCCTTGCGACAAGGCAATTGTGCGTGCAAACACGCCAGCTGAACTCATTTCTGTGGTAGGCGGTTCACTTCTGGTGAATGCAATTGTTTCTCACACGAAACTGGAAATCCTGATCGATATTTCCACGCATAATGCGTTAGGACTAATTTCAAACACGTGCAATCCGTTAACCGAGTTTCTGTCCCACGTAACTTTTTCTTTTTTAAAGACGGCCATTTCCGTACAACTGTATCCTGTATATCGGACACCAGTAAGTTTCAGCTGGTTGTGTTCACCCTCAGTACAGAACGCTTGCCTATACTTAGAGAGTAGCGGCTGAGCTTTGCTCTGCAATTAGGGGGTCCGCCGTATGCAGCGTCCTCCATCAGGCGAGTGTTAACGCAATTGGAGGCGGCCTAACCGTTTAAAGAGGCCACATCCGCCCATCCAAAGAACCCACGCTCGCAGCACCCTCTCTCTGGCGCAGCAACGCAGGCCATCACCGCCGCCGAGTATAGCTTACGTGGCATTGGCGCGTACCGCTACCGCTCGTAACATAAGCCGTCCAAACACAACATAGCGCCGCCCCCCCTCCCGACATTCGTCGCTTTGCAGCGCTGTAGAACTAGTTAACACGGAATCACGTCATCTTCCACGACTGGGGTAAGTCATGACGGGTGGAGAGGTGTGCATGCGCCAATCGGTTTGTACGGAACAAGCGCAATGAGATGGGTGACGTGCAGACACGTGACAATGTCAGAAAGGAGCTACCGTGTTTCGATGTGCCCGTGGCCACATCGTGAGCGAAGCTCTCTCATCGGACTGTCCAAAGTGTCTCCAAGGAATGGAGTACCACTCGCAGCCATGCAGGACAGCGTGGGAACATTGGTGCTAATAAGATCCTAAACGGCGGGGGTCGGTCGCAAAACAAGTGACAGGAATTATTTCTGTCAGTAAATGCAGATCCATCTGAATCAGTTTACGGGCGAACACTGTATGCAGTGGACATTTGGAGATGGGTACGTCGCGAAACGCCGGTGCTCATAGCAGCACATAAACCTGCTCGACTTCAATGGACAAAAAACTGGGCTGTGGTGGACTGACGGCCTGTGGAGTGCTCCGTCAAGTATTCCGAGGCGGTTTAACCTGTCATGTGTAGTTCAGGCCGGCCGTGGTTCATTTATACACTCCTGGAAATGGAAAAAAGAACACATTGACACCGGTGTGTCAGACCCACCATACTTGCTCCGGACACTGCGAGAGGGCTGTACAAGCAATGATCACACGCACGGCACAGCGGACATACCAGGAACCGCGGTGTTGGCCGTCGAATGGCGCTAGCTGCGCAGCATTTGTGCACCGCCGCCGTCAGTGTCAGCCAGTTTGCCGTGGCATACGGAGCTCCATCGCAGTCTTTAACACTGGTAGCATGCCGCGACAGCGTGGACGTGAACCGTATGTGCAGTTGACGGACTTTGAGCGAGGGCGTATAGTGGGCATGCGGGAGGCCGGGTGGACGTACCGCCGAATTGCTCAACACGTGGGGCGTGAGGTCTCCACAGTACATCGATGTTGTCGCCAGTGGTCGGCGGAAGGTGCACGTGCCCGTCGACCTGGGACCGGACCGCAGCGACGCACGGATGCACTCCAAGACCGTAGGATCCTACGCAGTGTGGTAGGGGACCGCACCGCCACTTCCCAGCAAATTAGGGACACTGTTGCTCTTGGGGTATCGGCGAGGACCATTCGCAACCGTCTCCATGAAGCTGGGCTACGGTCCCGCACACCGTTAGGCCGTCTTCCGCTCACGCCCCAACATCGTGCAGCCCGCCTCCAGTGATGTCGCGACAGGCGTGAATGGAGGGACGAATGGAGACGTGTCGTCTTCAGCGATGAGAGTCGCTTCTGCCTTGGTGCCAATGATGGTCGTATGCGTGTTTGGCGCCGTGCAGGTGAGCGCCACAATCAGGACTGCATACGACCGAGGCACACAGGGCCAACACCCGGCATCATGGTGTGGGGAGCGATCTCCTACACTGGCCGTACACCTCTGGTGATCGTCGAGGGGACACTGAATAGTGCACGGTACATCCAAACCGTCATCGAACCCATCGTTCTACCATTCCTAGACCGGCAAGGGAACTTGCTGTTCCAACAGGACAATGCACGTCCGCATGTATCCCGTGCCACCCAACGTGCTCTAGAAGGTGTAAATCAACTACCCTGGCCAGCAAGATCTCCGGATCTGTCCCCCATTGAGCATGTTTGGGACTGGATGAAGCGTCGTCTCACGCGGTCTGCACGTCCAGCACGAACGCTGGTCCAACTGAGGCGCCAGGTGGAAATGGCATGGCAAGCCGTTCCACAGGACTACATCCAGCATCTCTACGATCGTCTCCATGGGAGAATAGCAGCCTGCATTGCTGCGAAAGGTGGATATACACTGTACTAGTGCCGACATTGTGCATGCTCTGTTGCCTGTGTGTATGTGCCTGTGGTTCTGTCAGTGTGATCATGTGATGTATCTGACCCCAGGAATGTGTCAATAAAGTTTCCCCTTCCTGGGACAATGAATTCACGGTGTTCTTATTTCAATTTCCAGGAGTGTATTTTCGGGGTGTTTTTGTGCCATGGCATGGGTCCACCCATTCACGATCCCCTGAACACGAAATAGGATGTTCGTTTCGATATTCTCACTGATCCTTTCTTCTACATATTCATGACGAGTATGATATGCACACTCTGTCATCTTGAATGACAAGAGATATATTCAAAGACCCGTATCCCTGTATTCCTGGTTTGACAAGCATTCCGACATTTTACTGAACCTCGATTTGCCGACCAAGAAAACCGATCTTAACCCCACTGAAAACGTCTGCGGCTGTTTGGAACAGCACGTGAAACGTATTCACTAACATCCTCGCACTCTGGCATCTCAATGGGATAGAACATTCCGTGAGTGACTTCAAATGGATTATGGCATACCTGAAAAAGTTTGTTGACATTCTTCCTTGCCGTATCGAGTCCTTTATCAAGGCTAGAGGCCGTCTTTCATTGTATTAGCGTTGTCTCCCAGTGGTGACTGAATTTTTGCCCATTGTGATTAAGCATTGTAAAAACTGTGAGCATTTCAACCTATCGGTATTACTTATACCTCGAACGGTTACTGCACGTTTCCGAGAACACACATCGCCACCACAAACAACAGCCACCACCATCGCCATCGGATCACATCATCTCTGTGTTCCCCTCTGCCACATTACTCAGGTATCAATTCTGCAATTTCTTGGCATGCTCTTTCAGAAGTTAGGAAACTGCACAGAAAAGTGTTAATGGTAATGGTAGCGCATACGAAGGTGAAATGACAAGTATATTCCGGTAACGAAATCCTGTTATCCTAAACTCCCGGAGACGATTAACGCATCAACAAAAGTGAAGATGTTTTTCGTGTTCGTTAAGAGTTAATACTGACAATGTTACCAAAACGATGAATCAAATGCGAGACCAAAGACTCCAACATTTTTGCGTAACACATTTCTTACATGTATCCAAAGTAAGTATTAGTGAAATATGGAGGCGAAATAAGTAAAATATAGTGTTTCACGTGCAGTCGACAAACGAGGTGATTAGCGACGCAGCACAAACTCTGATTGTGGAAGGAAATCTGTCGTGCCGTTTTCAAAGGGCATGTGTCTTAAACGATTTAGGGAAATCACGGAAACCTTAGATCTGGACAGCAAGACGGGGATTTGTACCGTCGTCATCCCAAATGCGATCTAGTGTACTAACAACATGGGATGGAGAAAAATATGGAAACACCAAAGCACAACACATTACCATGCCTAATACGGTGTAGGAAACCGATGGCATTCAAAACAGCCGCTCACAGAATGCATAAATATAGCTCCTGTATGATTTTCAAAGGACTCTTATTCCATTATTCCTGCAAAATAGTGATAAATTTAGGTAACGATGATGGAGAGCGATCACACAACCTTCTCTTTAAATTAGGCCACAAAAGCTCAATAATATTGAGCTCTGGTGACTGTGGTGGCCGGGAGAGATGAGACAATTCATCCTCGTGCTCACAAAATCAGTCCTGGGCGACGGGAGCTGTACGAACAGGGGTGCTGTGGTCTTGGAGCACAGCATCAACTTTGGCGAACAAATATTGTACCAGTGGATGAATCTGATCAGCCAAAATCCTTGCCAATAACGCCACTTGCAGAGTAACCATTGGGCCCATGGAATACCACTATATGGATGCCAAATAATCACCGAACACATCTACACCCGTCCAGTTTCACTCTTGGGGCATAAGCTCGGCCAGAAGCTGGAAAATGTGTGAAACAAAACTCTCATCCGACCTAATGAAATCACTGGGGGGGGGGGGGGGGACAACAAGCTGCTAGGTCATCGGTCCCTAATGGCTCCGGCAGCACATTTTCCTGCCACGGCATTTGACTCATTAATGAGTAGCTTTGGAATGCCAGCTGGCCCCTCAAACCCCAGCTTGTCGGACTCCCTACGTATTGTTTTGATACTGACAGGATCACAAGTGCGTAGTTGAGTTATGCAGTGATTTTTGCAGTTGTCTTATTTTTCGTCCCAATGCTGTTAAATGTTCGACTGCGACGATCACGTGTGACTTAGCGTTGAGATTTAGCGGATGATGTTTTTTCGCTTTCCCTGTATACGGAATACGTCTTCTACACTGTGCCTCTTGATACACCAAAGACTACCGCTACGTTTGTTCCGGAAGCACCAGCACCAACAATTTGTGCACCCACACAAGAGCAGCAACAATTTGTCAGTGTTAGAAAGCACTGAGCTCCGACATAATGCACTCAGAACTACAACAGCACTCTTCTGACCACAACTGACTCTTGCGATGTTTTGAGGGCATTGCACGGATGCCGTTCGTTGTCAAATACAACATCGCCACCTGCAACCATGCATTTCTCGCGATGTTTCCATATTCGCTCGGTGGATACGGAAGAACAAAAACGTAAATTTATAGCGAAGAATATCAGTTCATTGTTCTCGACAATACGTTTTCTTCGCAACTGCCTCAGGGACGGTTATCGGACCGCATGAAGGACAGAAAAGAAAAAAGTCGAGTGTTGGATGTCCCGTTGACGATGAGGTTATTAGCGACACAGCACAAACCCTGACGGGGGAAGAAAACTGACTGTGCCCTTTCGAAAGAACCATACCAGTGTCCTTCGTAAGCGATTTAGTGCAACCAAGAAAAAATAAATACAGAAAGCCGGACTAGGATTTGTACTGCCACTCTCTCAAATACACGTCCGTCCAGTGTCTTACCACTGCGCCGCGTCGCTCGTTGAGGGTTTGGGCATGAAATTTGGAAAAGGAAATATGGAGGCATTTAGGAAGACCTTGGGTGCTTCAACTTTACGACAGTAATTTATAACGAAACATTACACAATCTGCGGAGAAAAAAGTATAAGAATATTACAAATGCATAGGAATAGGATGAGTTCGCTTTAAGGTTGTAAATGTAGCTTTGAAAATCTGTGGTTGGTCATTGTCAGCCGTTAATTTATACAGGGACGCTCCCATGAACTAATGCTGCAAAATGGAAAAAAATAACTAAATCACTGGACAGAGCACAAGCTCCCAATAGTTGAGCACAGCAGAAGACATTCAGCCGTTTCGTCCACTCAAAGGAACGATCACGGCGTTCGCCTTGAGCTATGCACAGGAGAATCGCGAAAGAGCTAAATCTGGATATCTACATGGAGCTGTGAACCACGTATCTACCGAATACACCTTTAGAGAGTTAACCATAGCGCCACGTCGTTTGGAAAGATTTGAGTTTGAATGTTTCTCCACGTTGAACGGAGATCCGTGAGTTATTAGCACATGCTTTGACGGGTATTTTTCCATTTTTTTACAAAAAAAGTCGTTTTCGAGCTAAGTTAGGTCAAAATATCAGTGGCTTCGTGGAAGCAGCTTAACTGCAATAATTTACCCTTGAACAACAGGTGACTGATGCTATTCTGATAGTTTAAGTGTCTTCTCAAGCTGAATGTGGTTACTATTATACAGGGCGTTTGAAAAAGATTTATCAGATTTCACAAGACTTTCCTCTACACGAAGGAAGGCAGAATCTTGGGGTAAATTTCGGCTTACGCAGGCAACAGCGGCTTTGTTTAATATATATTTTTTTTTCAAAAGAACGACCCGATTTTACAACAGAATAACTTCTACTTAGATGTACGTACAATACCGTGGTAACCCGTGACCCATCGCGCTCTACACGGTGCTGTTTATCACCGTCGTAGAAACTGAATCCTGTGTGGATGACTAATTCTCGGCTGGCGCAACGAGTTGACTTGTGTGGACTACGTGCAAAGCTGTGTGGAGTGCGCTGTACGTCTTCAGCGAGCTCGCAAGGGAATCTGTGGATTTCTCCTTACATGGACAACCTGCGTCTGGTGCCATCGACGAAAGCTGTAAGAGGTGCGGTGGCGTACTCTCGATTAAAATAATGTCGCACAGGTGTAAATGAACTGCATTAAAATCACGTCGCACAGTTGTAAACGAGCTGCGACTATTGTAAAGGAGAACGTAAAGTTTTTGTTGCCGTGCTACCGCACTCTCGACGCAATGCACGTTGGCTAGAAGAAGATCCCATATAATTTGTCAAACTTTACAAGGTTTGCCAAACATCGTACCATGTTCGGTGCTGTGTGACATTTGTCAAACGTAGAGCGTGTTTGACATAAATTTGGCAGAATATTTGACAAGATGGCGGACGTTTTTTGTGTTGATGTCTCGCCTCATATGTTTAGCGAGAAAGGGTTTTGTCTCAGTTTACCACACAACACCCTGAGTTTCCACAACGATGGAAATGCCCATCAAGGATAAAAACAAAACAGCACTGGCATTTACCAAACTGGTAGAGATGTCATCTCTCCCAGCCATTCGTTACGCAGAAGAGGTTAAAAATAGAAGCTCAATTCTACGCACGACATAGATGGAGTAAAATGAAATAAAAATGCTCCAAGTTCTCCGGTTCTTCCACGGACAATGCAGAGCTAGACCATTTAACTTCACACGTTGTGCAATTTTAATGAACTGTCATTAGAGGACTAAGTAGAAGGGAACGAATTTTCGCACTTTTTCAATGTGAGGGTAAAGTAACTCTAAACAAGTTATTAAAAGTTTCACTGTCTGTTCGAGTAAGTTGATGTAATCATCAGGTTTTCATGTGTGTGTTTGTCCCATTTCAAACCATTTCCTGGACCAGTGTCTTGTTTTCTTCTTCATAAGACTCAGTGTCAGAGTCAAGGTTAGAAACGCATTACCTGCATTTATGGCCGTTCCTACTATTGTCAAAATACAGCACACACGAACAGCGTCTGCTTCAAAAGTGAGATCTTGGTAGCTCATGTTCGGATTTGTCTGACAAATCCGTGAATAGGTAAGAGCGAATTTGACAAATAGGTTTGACCGTGTACGGGGGCCTTGGCTGTACCAAGGAGAAACCTGCCGGCAGCCTCATGGACGGGCGTCAAGGTAAACTTCTAGTGGTTAGTTAATATTTACCTAACGTTTCTGTGTTTATTTATGTAGAACATATTCGTCTTGAGAAATCATACGAATCTTTTGAAAATCTTGTATTATCGATAAACTGGATTCAGACAATGTTTAACTCTGTGTATTGAGTTGTGTCGTCTATTCTGTGTTTTATACGTTATGTAGACTGGTACGTAACGGCTTGTACGTATCCCCACAGATACTGCAATTGATAAACTTACTGTGCCTGACGACGATGAGTAACAATCGAAACTGCTAGCAATAATAAAGGTTCTCATAGCAGATGACAGTGGCAGAGCATTAGTTTCCATAAATATCAGCAACCAACGAAGCAGCATCTACTTAAAGTATTTCCTAATATTTTATTTTAAATAACATTTCAAAACAGTTTATGATGTGTCGTGGGCTATTTCGACTATTTGGTCAATAACCCCCTCCCCTCCACCCCAATCTGTAACGTCTCCTGGTAAAATACATATTGCATGTGGTAAAAAAAAGAGAACAGAATAATTAAACTGGACGATTGTAATTGCGTGGACAATGATTGTGTGAAATTCATGTAATAAAAAGAAACCATTACGTGTCATGTTTTATACTTGTATAGAATTATGTACCGATTTTTAAAAAAAAGATATCTGTGTCGGTGAGTACTGAAACCGCCACAAACGATACTTATTAAATATCAAACAAAGATGAGAATATGTCACAACGAGTATAAATAGTAGTGACCGAGCATTAATGTCTCTGTCGTCTTCTTGGAGTTACGTGGGTAGGAAGAGCCTGTGACGCTATATTGTATGCTTGTGTAGCATTAATTTGTCAAGATTGAGAAAATGACGCCATTAGGTACTGATTTGTAAAGATGTGTAATAATTTAATCTGTCTAAACGTTTTGAATAGAGTTACTTAGTGAAAACTTGCATTATGATTTGTAATAAGCTTGCCTGGCATTTCATCCCATCCTTTCAAGACATGTTCAGTTATTTAAATGTTATTCGTGGTGCAGAGCTGCGCTACGAACGAACGAGCCGCTGCCGCGGCGCAGTCAAACTGCATTAAATGAAACCAATCGTAGAAGCGGACAGGTAATAGTGAGCTAAAATCATTTCTTTTAGCTTTCGGGATTGTAGGGCAGAGCAGCAGATTTTATGATGTGTTTTACAGGTAGACGCGGGCTGCGTATGATACATTACTAACAGTGCAAAAAATATAATTTACCTTCATGACATAAAACAAATCTTGCTGTGCGTAGTTCTGATCTGGCAACCATTATAGTAAAAACATCCTTTTCTCTGACAATAGTCTCATGTTCTCGTGTTAGTCGTGGTACCTATTGGTGCCTTACTGTTAACAAAAACCCACTGTAAAATTTTGATGTTGAACAAACATTGGGTACTGTAACACCAGTATTGATAATATTCGGTGACCTTTTCAATAACAGTAAAGTAAGGAAGATACGTATTACTTTATAGCGAGCAACAGCAACGAAACAATGTTCCTTTAATAGAAAGCCAGATCCAGAATAATAAGAACATAATATATTTTGTTTTGTTGAAAATTAATTATCCAAAGAAAGTCACAGCACAGCATCCCTAAAATGTATTTCAGGGCTCTTTTCGTAGCAACATATTTTATATCATATATTAGTTGTTACGCGAACAGTAACAAAGCAGAGCGCCAGCGAAACAACAATAAACAGCGCGCTTTCAACTTCATTCAGGCGTATAGATACCGATTTTGTTGAAAATAATTACATACGGAAAGCACATATACAATTATGACCAAACAAAGAACAACGAAGGTCAGATTAACACAAACTTTACTGAGGTGACGAAAGTCATGGAATAGCGATTCGCACGTATACAAATGGCGGTAGTATCGTGTCCACAAAGTATAAAAGGGCAGTGCATAGAGGGAGTTGCCATTTGTACTCAGGTGATTCATTGGAAGAGCTTTCAGATGCGATTACGGCCGCACGACGGGAATTAACAGGCTTTGAACGAGGAATGAGATTTGGAGGTAGACGCATGTGACATTCCATTTCGGAAATCGTTAGACAACCCTCTACGTTATTGGGCCATGGCAGCAAACGACAGATGCGAGTGCCTTTGTTAACAGCACTACACTGCTTACAGCGCATCTCCTGGGCTCGTCACCGTATCAGTTGGATCCCAGACGACTGGAAAACCACGGCGTGGTCAGATGGTAAGAGCTAATGGTAGGATTCGAGTGTGGCGCAGACCCAAAATATCTATGGACCCAAGCTGACAACGAGGCACTGAGCAAGTTGGTGGTAGCTCTATAAAGGTGTGGGCTGCGTTTCCTTGGAAGAGGCTGGGTCTTCTGATTCAACTAAACCGATCATTGTCTGTAATTGGTCATGTTCTGCTACTTGGAGACCACTTGCAGCCATTCATGGAAATGATTATTCCAAACAACGATGGCATTTTTATGGATGATAGTGCTCCATATCACCAGGCCAAAATTGTTCGCCGTTGGTTTGAAGAAAAAACTGCTGGACAATTTCAGGGAATGATTTGACACCCAGATCGCCCGCCATGAATCCCACCGAACGTTTATCGAGTTCCTAAACGGTATTAGGAGCTATCCCATGACTTTTGTCGCCACAGTGTAATTGTATTGCTCTGCAAGTGATGGACAAATTACTGTCAACTCTCCAGATTGGGGTACAGTTCTCAGGTTCCTGGCGGGAACTGACACACGCTGTTATATAAACACACAAACGCAAACAGCGAGTGCGTCGTGGCGATGGTCCAGAAGCAGTGACAAAACTTTGGTCGAGGAGGAGGATCTTGGCGCGTCCGGAAAAGCACAGCTTGAACACACAGCACACCGACTCAGCTACTGTCGTGTATAGCACAGCCAGCGCCGTAAACACTACAACTCTCCGTCATCTTCTGCGCCACCTACTTCACGAGAACAATACGTACGTACATTATAGCATTCCGACGGAATCAGTGCGTGTACGAATTTCAGGAGCTGTAGAGTGGAACAACAAACGTTTCACAGTCTCGCTCCACAGAGGAGGAAATTTCAATTCTGGTTGCAAATTTAGCTAGCGAGCACACCTTTTCCAACAACACTTTCGTTATCTGCTGAAAGAAGCCTAACAAATTTTCTATGGTTACATTTTATGAGTTCTAATTGAACTACGGTTTTAACTGGCTGTGGGTATTATTTAACTAGAAAGCTACACCCCGTTTTGCACTGAAAGAAGTGTCCAACTTCACCTTTCAAATATATGTTTTTCAACTAACCATAAATCGTCCACTTCCTCTACATTCGGCGAGGTATGAAGCACATAACATGCCTTTTAATAATTTGCGGACCGTACACCGACAACTGACACGATATTACGATGTATGCTACAAAGAAGCCATAAATCGAAGGTTGCTTTCAGCAATCCAGCGACTTCCTCGCTATGTCTTCTGTCGAAGCTGACCTTTTCCGTTATCCAATCCGAGTACAGGTCACTTAGTCCCAGCCAGAGAATCCTGTGTAAATGCGAGGCCGTACATACATAACGAGGGGCAACTGTCGAAGCCCCTACTCCCTTTTTCCTCCAAGAAAAAAATATTACATTAAAAAAGGGACCTAGCTTCCTGCTTCGCACGCACACAAACGCTAAAGATCTCATGCGAACTGCAATCTCTGCGTTAAAATACGTTATAGGTAGTAGAGACCTGTCAAAGTGGTAAGATTAGTATATTTGCTTATAAATAAACACAGTTTTTTCTGCAGGTAGTTCTCGAGTTCTACTTTGTACGAAATTGTGCTTCCTCATCAAACCAGTCTCAGGACTGAAGACCACAACAACAACAACAACCATTCTACCACAAACTTACCTGAGTTGCCCTTCTCCCCAACCAGGCTCAAATCCGGGGTACGCTTCTGTGCACACGTTAGCTGTTAAAACTTCACCGACTACCGAGCTACATGACAGCAAACGTATCTGTCACTTATTACACAAACAATCCATGACTAACCACAGTACGATGAGCTAAAGGCGTACCTTTTCTCTATAAACCATATTTGTTGCGGCGTTTCGGACACAACGGTAACGGTTGTCTCGTAGCTACAATAGCACTAAGTTTTGCGTTGAACTAGCGAACGCTGCAGTTCCATAAACGATGCCATGCTGCCTGTAAATGTTGACTAAGATTCTCTTCGCACTATTTAGTTTCGGCCTTAGACCATTTTCAAGTACTACTCTCCAACAACTTTCGGCGTAAATTTCGCAGCGAGTACGCTAAAAAATCTCCAAGCAGGCCTACAATTTACTTTTGTATCAAGAACTTTGTTGAGATGGGTTGTCACTGGCCTGAGTGTTGATGATTATGTCCAACTGGTTCTGGTATTGTGCATTGGATATGCTCGAAAACTTTTTAATTCCACAGATCGATGAAGATATCCGAGATGGGATTGTTTACTACCAGCAAGACGGTGAACCACCTCATTTCCTCTCGGAAGTTCTTGGTTTCCTCAGTAATAGCTTCCCAGGTCGATCGATTGTCCGTGAAGCGCTAATGGAAAGACCACTTCGCTCCCCAGACTCGACACCGCTGAATTTCTTTCTCTGGCGTTACATTAAAGACCGTGTGTGTGTTCCTCCCCTACCACACAATTTAGCCGACCTGAAAAGTCGAATCTACGCTGCCGTTGCACAAGTTACGCCCAATTTCGTGCAACGAGCGTGGTGGGAAAAACTGATAACCGGTGGCATGTTTGACGCATCACAAATGGTAGACACATAGAACCAAAGTGACACTTGACATTTATGTGAAACATGAGGTTGTTTGCTACAAATGACAAATCTACGATTCTGTAAGTTGTCTCAAAGTTGTTAAGTCCTTTATGACTCACCCTGTAGTATCTGGGAATCCAATGGATGGGTTTCAGTTTGGTGAATGCCTGGAGAACGTTACCTACCATCACGGGTAGCGCCAACTGTGAAGTACAGATGAGGTGGTGTACGAGATGGGGGTGTTTTTCATGATACAGGGTGGTCCCCTCGGTGCGCTTAAGAAAACGCTGAATGCGGAGCAATATAAACACATTTTACACCATTGTATACCGCCTACAGTACATGAACAGTTCGTAGACGATGAGTGTATCAGCATAAATGCACTCTGTCACAAAGCATCATCTGCCAGGCAATAATATTTCTGAAATGGGCTTGTCTACCCAGAGTTCCAACCTAAAGCCAATTGAACACCTTTGGGATGAGTTAGGACGTCGACTTCGCTCCATATACCGGTATCAGGTGTTCTCTGGTTTCGGCTCTTGAACAAGAATCGGCTGCCATTGCTCCACCTGGTTAACAGTGTCCCTAGTAGATTTCAAGCTGTCTTCAAGGCTAAGTTGGACATACTCATTTCCGACAATATTTGTCAGGACACTTTTGATCACTTGGTGTACAGACTCAAAGTAAACGTCATCATCATGCAGTCATCCTTTGCCACACAGCGACAATCCGATGCGGTATGGGGCAGTGTGGGGTTAGTACACCGATCTTCCACCTGTTGTCCGCTACCAAATGCTTCAAATGGCTCTGAGCACTATGGGACTAAACATCTGAGGTCATCATTCCCCTAGAACTTAGAACTACTTTAACCTAATTAACCTAAGTACATCACACACATCCATGCCCGAGGCAGGATTCGAACCTGTGACCTTAGCGGTCGCGTGATTCGAGTCTGAAGCGCCTAGAACCGCTCGGCCACATCCGGCCGGCCTGTCCGCTTTCCAGACCTCAGATTCGCTAATTTTCACTGAAGTAGCTGTTCAGTGACATCAGTTCATTCAAATACGTGTTGAAATGGCATCAGTAAGCCGAGTGTTTGGACCCTGTTCCAGTCCTGCCACCAAAGAGGGGTCCTTGGCAGCACCGGGAATTGAACCCGGAATCTTCTGCATAGCAATCAGACGCGCTGACGGGCGTTATAGTCCATATATAAACTAAACAGTTGAAGGAGACGTAGAGTCATTTAAGTTAACTCACGGCAACTGTGAGCCGAACTGTATATATTTCGATTTGCCGTGTAGGGCTCAACATTGTCTAATTGAAATTTGAAACTGTGAGAGTAATTCACAAATAAGTCGCGATGATAAGAGGACCAAAGTGCTTGGTATTTCGTGTCCTTTCGAGAGAGAGAGAGAGAGAGAGAGAGAGAGAGAGAGAGAGAGAGGAAGGGGGTGCATTAAAATAGAAGTACTTACCAAGACTTGACAATGACCTATGGCGCAGCAGGCCGCGGCCTTGAGAGAAGAACCATCCCGGCATTTCTCAGCCGAAATTTAGTGGGGAAGAAGATGAGAAATTTAAATCAAGACCCCATCGAAGGCACTCCACCATCCACCCTCCACTTCTTTAACTCCTACACACAAACTGCCATGCTGTTGTGAAGTATTTATGATCAACAGTAAAGAAAATCGTATCAACTGTGATAGCACAATTCTTTTTTACAAGGCGATTGTCAGGTTACACTTTTCACTGCACTCGGAAAGATGTAATGATTTCTCTCGAAGCGATTCATTCTCGATTCTCACATAACTGAAGCTTACAACGGAGCTTTGTTGCGGTAAAACCTAGTCAGAAAGTCAAATTTGGCACGAAATCGAGTGTTTCACTCGCTGCCGCTTTTCCAACAGCAGGCAAAAAGAGCTATCACTGTTCGCAGGGCATCGAGGCTCACTGTGTGGGGGAGCAGTCGGGCACGCACACGTACGTACTACTGGCACACGACGCAGTTCCAGGACAGCAGACGATTTCGAAACGGCAGCAGCTGAGAGACAGGCGAATCACACGAAACTGCGGCGAATGGTTTGCGGCGGCAGCACGGGAAGCGAAGAAGAGACGGCTGTGGCGGCTCGCAGGAGAGGCGACGTACTGGTGTGCTGTTGGGGGCCGTGCCGTGTGTAGCCACGGGCGGATGTGCTAAGCGGAGACTCACAACGCGGTACAGTCGCGGCGCCTACGCAATGGGCTCCGCCAAACAACCTGCTGCGCGCACCCTCCCCTCGACACGAGTACTTCGCTCAGGCCGTCTCTAATGAGATGACTACCAACAATGGTTGATGTGTGCAGTATGGCACTAATAGGCCCAATCCCGAAGAAAGCAGGTGTTGACAGATGTGAATATTACCGAACTATCAGTTTAATAAGTCACAGCTGCAAAATACTGACGCGAATTCTTTGCAGGCGAATGGAAAAACTGGTAGAAGCCGACCTCGGGGAAGGTCAGTTTGGAAATGTTGGAACACGTGAGGCAATAATGACCTTACGACTTATCTTGGAAGGAAGATTAAGGGAAGGCAAACCTACGTTTCTAGCATTTGTAGACTTAGAGAAAGCTTTTCACAATGTTGACTGGAATACTGTCTTTCATATTCTTAAGGTGGCAGCGGTAAAATACAGGGAGCGAAAGGCTATTTACAATTTGTACAGAGACCAGATGGCAGTTATAAGAGTCGAGGGGCATGAAAGGGAAGCAGTGGTTGGGAAGGGAGTGAGACAGGGTTGTAGCCTCTCCCCGATGTTACTCAATCTGTATATTGCGCAAGCAGTAAAGGAAACAAAACAAAAATTCGGAGTAGGTATTAAAATCCAGGGAGAAGAAATAAAAACATTGAGGTTCGCCGATGACATTGTAATTCTGTCAGAGACAACAAAGGACTTGGAAGAGCAGCTGAACGGAATGGACAGTGTCTTGAAAGGAGGATATAAGGTGAACATCAACAAAAGCAAAACGAGGATAATGGAATGTAGTCGAATTAAGTCGGGTGATGTTTAGGGAATTAGATTAGGAAATGACACACTTAAAGAAGTAAAGGAGTTTCGCTATTTGGGGAGCAAAATAGCTGACGATGGTCCAAGTAGAGAGGATATAAAATGTAGACTGGCAATGGCAAGGAAAGCGTTTCTGAAAAAGAGAAATTTGTTAACATCGAGTATAGATTTAAGTGTCAGGAAGTCGTTTCTGAAAGAATTTGTACGGAGTGTAGCCATGTATGGAAGTGAAACATGGATGATAAATAGTTTAGACAAGAAGAGAATAGAAGCTTTTGAAATGTGGTGCTACAGAAGAATGTTGAAGAATAGATGGGTAGATCACATAACTAATGAGGAGGTATTGAAGAGGAGTTTGTGGCACAACTTGACTAGAAGAAGGGATCGTTTGGTAGGACATGTCCTGAGGCATCAAAGGATCACAAATTTAGCATTGGAGGGCAGTGTGCAGGGTAAAAATCGTAGAGGGAGACCAAGAGATGAATACACTAAGCACATTCAGAAGGCTGTAGGTTGCGGTAGCTACTGGGAGATGATGAAGCTTGCACAGGGTAGAGTAGCATGGAGAGTTGCATCAAGCCAGTCTCAGGACTGAAGACCACAAGAAAAACAGTGAGACGGGGCTGCCAAGGGCGCTGCACACAAATGATTCTACTGCTGAAACTTCCAGGCAGATTTAGAACTGTGTGCCGGACCGAGGCTCGAACTGGGGACCTTTGCTTTTCGCGGGCAAGTGCTCTACCAACTGAGCTACCCAAGCACGACTCACGCCCCTTCCTCACAGCTTTTTAATTCCGCCAGTACCTCATCTCCTACCTTCCAAACTTCACAGAAGCTCTCCTGCGATCCTTGCAGAACTAGCACTCCTGAAAGAAAGGATATTGCGGAGACATGGCTTAGCCGCATCCTGGGGGATGTTTCCAGATTTTCTCTTTGCAGCGGAGTGTGCGCTGATATGAAACACTCTGGCAAAGCTGTGAGTATGGGACGTGAGCCGTGCCTGGATAGCTCAGATGGCAGAGCACTTGCTAGCGAAAGGCAAAGGTCCCCAGTTCGAGTCTAGGTGCGACTCACAGTTTTAATCTGCCAGGCAATTTCATATCAGCGCACACTCCGCTGTAGAGTGTAATTTCATTCTGGATTCTACGGCTGTTCTTATAAGATGACAAGTATTGAACTAAACGTAAATTAGATACAAACTACGGCGTGCACACACTTTATTCAACATGTAAACGTCACTACAGATATTCGGATTTAGGTTACGACATTTTCAGTATGTCTGCCATCATTGGTGGTGATGTGGCGCAGACGAATAGCGAAATTCTGCGTGACCCACTGTAGTGTCAGAACATCGATGCTACTGGTGGCTTCCTGAACGGCTGTTTTCAGGTCAGCAATGGTATTCGGGTTATTGCTGTACACCTCTTTAATATAATAATAATACTATAACTACTATCAACGTGATCAGGCCCAGTGGACCACACGCATCTACAAGTTTCCTCCTCCACTGTATTCTGTCCATTGCTGCTATCCGCCATCCGTCCACATCTATTGACACTTGGTTTAAATCTTCATGGAGTCCATTCCTCCAACGATTCTCGGGTCTCCCTGGCGGTCTCTTTCCTGTATGTGTGAAATCCAGGAGCTTCCGAGGCCATCTGTGATCCTCTATCGGGGCCAAATACCGGCCCACTGCATTCGTTTGGCTTGGACATTTCCTGGTATGTTGGGTTGCTGGCATAGTTCCTCGAGCTCTTGGTTGTATCTGATCCTCCATTCCCTGTATCTGCATCCAGAACCGGACCGAAGATCTTCCGAATCACTTTTCTCTCAAAGACAAGGAGCTTATGGAAGTCAAACTTCCGGATACTCCATGTCCCACAGCCATATAGAACAACAGGCTGGATCAGGGTTTTGTACAGTCGAATCTTGAACTGTCTGGAGAGGTATCTGGACCAGAGCAGTTGTGCTAGGCTGTGGTAAGATCGGTTTCCTGCTTATATTCTGACATTGATCTCTGCTTCACGTGAAGAGTTCTCAGTGAAAGTGCCCCTAGGTATTTGAATTCTTGCACTCTCTTGTAGGACTGGTCCCCAACCTGCAGTGATTGTAGATGGCCAGCAGTCTGACAGTGACCACGCGTGATAACGAGGTACTCTGTCTTGGCTTCGTTTATGTTTAGCCCAAATTTGCGGGCAGTCTCCTTTAGTGCTTTGGTCATTTGCTCCAACTCCTCTTCCGACCTAGAGAGTAAACAGATGTCGTCTGCATAGGTATGTCTTTAATATAGCCCCACAAAAAGGAGTCGCATGTGTTCACAGCCGGAGAATTTTGAGGCCAGTAGAGACCCAAGCTAGCGGACTCTGGGCACCCCACAGCCAGAGTCCTCCTCCAGGACACCAAACACACTCCTGTTACCAGGGGGTTGAGCTCCGCCCTGCATGAGCCACGTGAAACTAAGGGTCACTTTGGATAATGGGGATGAAATCATCTTCCAGAACGTTCATGTACCGTTCTTTAGTCTCCGTGCCATCAACGAATATCGCACCGATTATTCCTTGACAGGACGTTCCACAACACACAGTCACTCGTGAAGGGTGACGAGATTTGTCGATCGCGAAATGCCAATTCTCAGTGAGCCAAATGCGCCAATTTTGCTTCTTGACGAATCCTATCCAAATGAAAGTGGTCTTCGTCGCTAAACCACACCATACTAATTTCCATCATGCCCCGCGGCCTACCGTGCACTTTGGAAGTCCTAACGCAAGCCATTCAGAAGTTCGGACGATTTTATTTCATATAGTTCAATAATTGTCACCCTGTACCATCAGAGCCAACCTCGCGCCTGTGTTATCGCGAAATTCAATAAATTAAGTTAATGGGAGTGTTTGCTTATGTATTTACGTGGTAGCTTTGGAGATTCAACTGTATTCGTGAGATTTTCGAATGGTTTGTTTCACATAAAAACATGTATAGAGTCGTACACTCATCACGGGATGACAGAGCTTTCAGGGACGAAAAGTTAGTCACGTATTGTGACGTCACGACGTGGAATTTCAAGCTCCGCAAAAGACCGTAGCGTGAAAGACTGATTAAGGCAATATATTGAACACGGCTGCGCTTCAGCAACGGTTAGAGATCAATAAATGAATCTAAAGCAGATAGCCGGTTGCAACGAAAGGTGGTTTTATTCAACCTTTGACGACGGTTTCGACTGATGTAAACCCGTCTTCACACATACATGTAATTAAAATTTCACATTGGAAAAAACACTGAATAATGAAGCGATCTGACACTGGTCCAATGAAAATATGCGATAATCACTGTAGACATAATTAAATATGCTGGCCTATCATGGCTAGTCATGTAACAATAGTTAAAATTCAGAAAGAAAACCAATCAAATAACATGACCGGTCATGTTATGAGCTCCAGGCCGACACTGTATACAATGGTAATCAAATGAGCGTTTGGCGTCATTGGCTGGGAGGCCCCTTACGTGGCAGGTCCGGCCGCCTTGCTCCGGGTCTTATTACACTCGATGCCACATTGGGCGATCTGAGCGCCGGATGGGGATGAAATGATGATGATAACACAACACACAGTCCCTCAGCGGAGAAAATCCCCGACCCAGTCGGGAAACAAACCCGGGTCCGTCGCGGATAATGTGCGCTGACTGCATATCTATACGGACAAATGTCAGATCGCTTCATTATTTCGTGTTTTGGCAATGTGAAATTTTAGTTACACGTATTTCTGAAGAAGACGGCGCTTTACATCCGTCGAAATCATAGTCAAAGGTTGAATAAAATTACCTTTTGTTGCAACTGGTTGGCTGTTTCGGTTTCATATACTGAATAAGATAACAGGTGTTTGCTTTCTGGAGAGAAACGAGTTAAAAGTCACAAGGAAGAATTTGGTACACGCGTTATTGGATTTTGTCGTTTTTATAGTTTAAGCACATACTGCACTTGAGATTAGTTTTCTATCATAACTTACGCCTTATGAAACTACTGTTTTTCAAAGCACCAGCACATTAAAAGATCTGTCCCGAATGCGTCGATATTGATAAAAGTTGCGGAAAAAAATTAAGAAAAACGTCATACTGGTACTTTAAGACTTTTCATATTTCGTAGTTTTCGCATTACCAACTTGCAAGGTATAAAAATATGCCTTTTCAAGGCAACGGCACACGGAAGTGTTATCAAAAACACGTAGTTAAATGAATTTTATCCATATGGATGCTGTTGAACTCAGTGACTGTTCCTTTATAGGTTCTAGAAAAATGTGTACATTTATTGATCTCCAGAAATATAAACATCTACATGAATGTATAAACAACTGAGCATGGGCGCAAGCCCGAAATCAGTCGTGTGACAAATAAATAACCTTTTATTGTGATTGGTAGCGGAAATTTTTCTATAAAATAGTTAAATGTCAATTACTGACGCAACGACGGTCGAACGTAAGGCTAAAGTCATGGTTGTCAACCAAACTAAAGTCATGGTTGTCAACCAATGTGAGTTCACCATAGTGTACTGAGTACTGGCATGGAGCTGAATCTGAAGCAGTTGTTTCTACGTTTCTAAAAGATTCTGGGAGTTTCTTATAACATAGTAGGAGTACGTTTTGTAACATAAGATGCCACGTACACACACGAGCGCGCTCTCTCAAGAGTGAGTCTTTTCGTTTTTCTTTCAACATACCAGGGAAAATGGACCAACTAATTCAAAGATTTCTTTCTAAGCAACTTGAGAGCTTCCGCTGCTTGCAGTGCGATATTTTACCCTTTCTTGTTTCAAAGTCTTGCATTTCATAAGTTCTAAACATTCTGCTACTGAATAGAAGTAATGATCAAGTAAGAATGACCTTAGAATCTTATTAAAACATGAGACTAAGAAAATAATTATCTTATGTGGAAGACTATAGTAAATTTGTGTAGCACTGTTTGTAATGGGATTTTTAAAAGCTCACTTCCTTACTGACTGGTCATGTAACTTTCCGTTTTGCTTTGCAATACTGAAGTTTCTATGAATACTGCAAACGGAACAGCATGTTTAGATCCAACTGAGTCAATAGAGATTAACACATTTAAATATAAGGATCATCGTTACCTCCGAAAGATACGAGATTAGATCCCTTCACACACTGACCAGTGTGGAGTGAGACGAGAACAACGCGCAAAGGCCCTAATTACGAAGGCTATACCTTTGTCATGTGTGAGAAGAGCGAAGTAAACTTATGTTTAAATAAAGTCAAAAACTGTTTTCTTGAGTTCCATAGCATCAAAGATAAATGTCATCCATTCACTTTAGATAGTACAATTAATTCTATAATAGCTGTTTTTCATTTGGTGTTTAAAAATGGCTCTGCGCACTATGGGACTAAACTTCTGAGGTCATCAGTTCTATAGAATTTAGAACTACTTAAACCTAACAACATCACACACATCCATGCCCAAGGCAGGATTCGAACCTGCGACCGTAGCGGTCGCGCGGCTCCAGACTGTAGCGCCTAGAACCGCTCGGACACCCCGGCTGGCATTTGGTGTTTAAAACTAAGGTTTTGTACTCCAAAATGTTTAATAATTATGTAAAATTTGACACGTTTTTGCCTAAGTGCTAACTGTCACATACGAGTTCATAAACACAAGTGTAAAAAAATTTTTTTGAAATCCAGAATAGGAAATGTGATTTTTTTTCAAATTTACCCTGGCATCCTTGAACAATTTGAAATACAAAAAAGTTATTTGGTGTTCTAAGAAAGTGCGGAATGAAGGTTTATGTCGGGGGAGCAGGCAGGTCAGTCCATTGGCCGAATTTCCTCTCGTTCCAAGAGCATTTTACAGACAGTATTCACATATACCACTGAATATACCACCAAAATTATACCATTGTGCGAAGCACAATGCAGAAGATACGACGTCAAAAACACTGAACTAAGTGAAAATGAAACTACAGGGCGATATTCCGTAGTGATACGGGTGAGACGTGTGTGCATGTTCATGTAAAGTATGTTAAATTCGTATGAAATATTCAACATGTGCGTACACGCAAACAAAGCCACAGCTAAAAAGCTCATCCTAAACCCCTGGAACAATTCCAACGAAATCTAGTACACACATTAGTTACGATCTGGAAATAAATACTGTCGAGATAAGGACAACCACCCTCCCATTGGGGTGAGAGCGAGAACATGGACAAAGAAAGGGGGAGGAAGAGGGGTTGAATGGAGAGAGTGGGAAGAAGACATGTACAGAGAAAGGGGAGAGGATGAGGATGAGATGAGCAGAGAGCGCGGGTGGAGAAGATGGGCAGAGAGCGGGTGAAGGAAATGGGCAAAGAGGGGGTGAAATAGGAGATAGACGGAGAGAGGGGTAAAGAGGAGATGGACTAATAGAAGATTGGAATATATTATGTTACCAATCATCTTTCTTTTACAGTTACATATACATACCTGGCGGAAGCCAGATACTAGGCTAGTAGAAAATAAAGTGACCAGTCGCAGTTTTTCAATTATTTGAAGTAACAAACACTGCGCAACACCTACGCTCCATTTCTTGTTGTCTGTTGAGTGTTGTGTGTCCCAAACACAAAAAACATATACGTCAATTAGAAGTCAACAAGTGTGCTGGTCACGAAAAGGGCTTAGCTGGAAGATGGGCGAGAGGCTTCGAAGCTCGATGTGATAGATTTTTTTTTAAAAAGATGAAAAACTGTGGCTGAGCTGCGATCAGGAAAATAAACTCCAGCCAGACTCAGCTTGAGACAGTGGAAGAGAGCAACCGCTGACCTTTATTGTCAGTGGCCGTATGAACTTAACTGCAATTACTGGAGGGAAAGTGAAGAAGGAACAATTTAGAGGGGGCGTTCAAAATGTTCACAGCCAGGAGCTAAGCGACATACTTAGCGTCTGCGCCAACGCGCTGAGCAGCTAAGAGCCAAACTATAATACGATAGCTACTATTCAAATTCACAATCCTTCGACATCAGCTACAAAAATTTCATAGTCGACATTGTTCGTATTTCTGAAGAACTTGGTGTAGTCGCAAATCGTGGGCGCGATCGTTATACAAAACTGACAAGCAGACACGATGACCAGATGCCGACATCTGCACGTGTTTTAGACATCCGCTAACATTAAGAGGATGGTTTCTTACGGTAGTGACTAATTCATGTCCCAATGCAGCGGCACCACACTAATTTATCCAAACCCAAAATGACTTCGGAGATGATGATCATCTGTCACTGGCTTTATGCCATTACAAGCTGACGATAGAGACTGCTGACGTCACGAGCTATTTTTCATTCGCACACTAATTCCGTGGGGCCGATGGTCTTTCTAGGTTGGTCTCTTCAACCCCCACAAACCAACCAACCAACCAACCAACCAACCAACCAACCAACCAACCAACCAACCAACCAACCAACCAACCAACCAACCAATTCCGTACAATCTGGACATTTCAAACATTTTCACTACTTTTTTCAAGTTATCCATTTTACTGACTAGAAGTCGTGCCTAATGACTGCCAGCTTCCCTTTGTGCGACTTACATACCGACAATTCAAGCGAACAAATGCACAAAATAAGTAATACCGCAACTTAGTTGAAGCAACTATTATCAGCATATATATACTTGAAAAATGCGTGATGAACACAGTACTGTCTTGTAAATTATTTATTCACAACCAGTTTCGATAATAGATCACAGTGTTGTATATACGAACGAAACATGGCTTTCTTTTTGTTTCGTTCATATGTACAGCACTGTGAAGGTGGTCTATGATCCAAACTGGTTGCGAAATAATAATTTACAAGACAGCGCTATGTTCATCATGCATTTTTCTAACCGAACCTGATTAAGCTCCAAGGTGATAGAAGATTATGGGACGGATTGCGATATCAAAAGTTGAACATATCTATGACTGACTTGAAATACCGGCCGAAACGTTGGTATATAATTTTACAGTATGATTAATGCTAGTCTAGAAGAATTTTATGGATACACTGACTTCGGCTGCAAAAGGCCGCGAATCAACCGACAGACACTTGTTTCCTAAATGGACTTCAAGAAATGCCAAAGAAAGGATGTATAATGTAATGTATAAATACGTAAAAGCGTACGAAACCATTCAGATATGAATACTTCTCACCTCAGCTCATTCCATAGTCCGTAACACAGCATTACACCGACTTTTGTATTCCATTGCATAAAAAGTCTGCAGAATAACTGTACAGAAGTGTTCTCAGAAAAGAATTAAGAAATGGAATAGACACTTTCTTAGAAACAAATTCTGAAAGAACGTAGCTCCATGATTGTGCGATTTCGTCAGCTTGCGTTCTGATTAATGAGACACGAGCTGGAACCGTGAAAGTCTCCAGTCGTGTTTGTGTGTTTGCTCAGCCACCAATGATGGAGTTCAGAGGTATTTTACGCGATCTGTTCCAAATTCCACGCTGCGTAATCAACTGTCCAGCTATAGATTTGTGACGCGTGTGTAGCACACCAGCGTAATCCATGTATATTTAGATATTACAACACGGCACGCGGAAAGGTCAGTCCACTTCTGGTGTTTTCACTGGGCAGCTGCGACGTAAGCGTCAGCTGCTTAAACAGAGCAGTCACGCAGCGTCCATTTTCGACTGTACATAATGACAGAGTACATCTGTTATGCAAGAAAATCATCGTGACACCCACGTGTTTGGTGCCCTGATCAGAGCAATGGCAATGTAATATGTCTTCGCACTACGTCTCGAGTTCATTATTGTGTTTAAGATTCTCGTTGTTCAATTGTAATTGTCTCAAAAGTTATTTGATAGTAAATATTTAGTACAAAAATAGTGACTAAGTGCGAGGCTATTAATCCAATCGTCCGGCGTTTAATCCCTGGTCGGTTCACATACTTTTTTTGGTCCCTAATCCCTCCTTTCAGCTCTGGAGATGACCTGTTAATGTGAAAAATGTCCTGTTGCAAAGTAGCTCAGATTCTGTCAATATCGCGCTTTCTCAGTTCAAAGGTCGGAGGAAGCTGAGACCACACTACCCAAATTGGACCATACATAGTGAAGCATTGCGATGTTCAAAACAACCTTGGCGTTGTGGACCGCTTTCCCCCCCCCCCCCCCCCCTTCCTTTTTAACTAAAATGTATGTACGCATTTTCCTTACTATACATATACTTTGCAATTAACACTTTACCCCCCTTCCTTTTTAACAAAATTGTATGTAAGCATTGTTCTTAATCTACATATACTCTGCCATTCACACTTACGTGCGTCGCAAAAGGTTCATCGAGCCACCTTCAGAACGTTTCTCTACTCTTCCAATGTCGAACAGAGCACGGGGAAAAAACAATTCTTTCTGTGCAAGCTCTGATTTCTCTCATTTTATTGCGATGGTCATATTTCTGCCTATCCAGAAATCTGTATTTATTCATAACATTGCTCCACTGCAATATTTGTTTAGGTCGAAATATACAAGGTCTAGTTGGGCTGTAAGACAAGTAAACCCTATCATCTCCGACGACGTTCTATTCCCAGTTGTTAGCTCTTTTAGTAAATTTTAATTTTATCCATATTTTGCAGCTTCAAACGTGACTGTATTCAATACACTGGGAGAATGAATTTGAAAAACACGCCTTCAGTCACAAATTTTCATGTTTTATTAAATACACGAAGCATTTAGGACCTTGTGGGTCCATCGTCCGGCGTAATTTGTCTTAAAACATGATTCATTTTTGCTCTTGAATTAGGCGAAATGCATATTCCACATAATCCAATAACTTTTTATCATCATCATAATTCATTCTTCTCTCCGTCCTATTCATGCATATCACTTCACTCAAGACGCACATTTGCATGCACATGTTTGTATACACTACACAAAGCAAAAATAAATCTTATTTAATTAAGAGAAGTTACACCTGATGATGGATCCATAGGGTCCTAAATGCATCATGTATTTAATAAAACGAAAATCTGTGACTACAGGCTTTTTTTAATTCATACACCCCCCCCCCCCCCGAACCATGGACCTTGCGTTGGTGGGGAGGCTTGCGTTTGCGTGCCTCAACGATACAGATAGCCGTACCGTAGGTGCAACCACAACGGAGGGGTATCTGTTGAGAGGCCACAAACGTGTGGTTCCTCAAGAAGGGCAGCAGCCTTTTCAGTAGTTGCAGGAGCAACAGTCTGGATGATTGACAGATCTGGAACAATAACCAAAACGGCCTTGCTGTTGTGGTACTGAGAACGGCTGAAAGCAAGGGGAAACTACAGCTGTAAATTTTCCCGAGGGCATGCACCTTTACTGTATGATTAAATGATGATGGCGTCCTCTTGGGTAAAATATTCCAGAGGTAAAATAGTCCCCCATTCGGAATCCGGGCGGGGACTACTCAGGAGGACGTCGTTATCAGGAGAAAGAAAACTGGCGTTCTACGGATCGGAGCGTGGAATGTCAGATCCCTTAATCGGGCAGGTAGGTTAGAAAATTTAAGAAGGGAAATGGATAGGTTTAAAGTTAGATATAGTGGGAATTATTTAAGTTCGGTAGCAGGAGGATCAAGACTTTTGGTCACGTGAATACAGGGTTATAAATACAAAATCAAATAGGAGTAATGCAGAAGTAGGTTCAATAATGAATAAAAAAATAGGAGTGCGGGTAAGCTACTACAAACAGCATAGTGAACGCATTTTGTGGCCGAGAGAGATACGAAGCCCACGCCTACTACAGTGGTACAGGTTTATATGAAAACTAGCTCTGCAGATGATGAAGAAATTGATGAAATGTATGATGAGATAAAAGAAATTATTCAGGTAGTGAAGGGAGACGAAAATTTAATAATCATGGGTGACGAATTCGACAGTAGGAGAAGGAAGAGAAGGAAACGTAGTAGGTGAGTATGGACTGGGGGAGAGAAATGAAAGAGGAAGCCGTCTGTTAGAATTTTGCACAAAGCATAACTTAATCATAGCTAACACTTGGTTCAAGAATCATGAAAGAAGGGTGTATACATGGAAGAACCCTGGAGATACTAGAAGGTTTCAGATAGATTATATAATGGTAAGACAGAGATTTAGGAACCAGGTTTTAAATTGTAAGTCATTTCGAGGGGCGAGGTTGCACAGAGTTTCAGGGAGAGCATAAGGGAACAATTGACAGGAGTGGGGGAAAGAAATACAGTAGAAGAAGAATGGGTAGCTTTGAGGAATGAAATACTGAAGGCAGCAGAGGATCAAGTAGGTAAAAGAGATACTGAGTTTAATTGATGAAAGGAGAAAATACAAAAATTTATTAAGTGAAGCAGGCAAAAAGGAATACAAAAGTCTTAAAAATGAATCGACAGGAAGTGCAAAATGGCTAAGCAGGGATGGCTAGAGGACAAATGTAAGGATGTAGAGGCGTATCTAATGAGGGGTAAGATAGATACTGCTTACAGGAAAATTAAAGAGACCTTTGGAGAAAGGAGAGCCACTTGCATGAATATCAAGAGCTGAGATGGGAACCCAGTTCTAAGCAAAGAAGGAAAAGCAGAAAGGTGGAAGGAGTATATAGAGGGTCTATACAAGGGCGATGTACTTGAGGACAATATTATGCAAATGGAAGAGGATGTAGATGAAGATGAAATGGGAGATACGATACTGCGTGAAGAATTTGACAGACCACTGAAAGAAAGAAGGCCCCGAGAGTAAATAACATTCCAATAGAACTACTGACAGCCTTGGGAGAGCCAGTCCTGACAAAACTCTACCATCTGGACAGCAAGATGTATGAGACAGGCGAAATTCCCTCAGACTTCAAGAAGAATATAATAATTCCAATCCCAAAGAAAGCAGGTATTGACAGATGTGAAAATTACCGAACTATCAGTTTAATAAGTCACAGCTGCAAAATACTAACGCGAATTCTTTACAGACGAATGGAAAAACTGGTAGATGCCGACCTCGAGGAAGATCAGTTTGGATTCCGTAGAAATGTTGGAACACGTGAGGCAATACTGACACTACGACTTATCTTAGAAGGAAGATTAAGGAAAGGCAAACCTACGTTTCTAGCATTTGTAGACTTAGAGAAAGCTTTCGACAATGTTGACGAATACTCTCTTTCAAATTCTAAAGGTGGCAGTGGTAAAATACAGGGAGCGTAAGGCTATTTACAATTTGTACAGAAACCAGATGGCAATTATAAGAGTCGAGGGGCATGAAAGGGAAGCAGTGGTTGGGAAAGGAGTGAGACAGGGTTGTAGCCTCTCCCCGATGTTATTGAATCTGTATATTGAGCAAGCAGTAAAGGAAACAAAACAAAAATTCGGAGTAGGTATTAAAATTCATGGAGAAGAAGTAAAAACTTTGAGGTTCGCCGATGAGACTGTAATTCTATCAGAGACAGCAAAGGAACTGGAAGAGCAGTTGAACGGAATGGACAGTGTCTTGAAAGGAGGATATAAGATGAACATCAACAAAAGCAAAACGAGGATAATGGAATGTAGTCGAATTAAGTCGAGTGATGCTGAGGGAATTAGATTAGGAAATGAGTCACTTAAAGTAGTAAAGGAGTTTTGCTATTTAGGAAGTAAAATAACTGATGATGGTCGAAGTAGAGAGGATATAAAACGTAGACCGGCAATGGCAAGGAAAGCGTTTCTTAAGAAGAGAAATTTATTAACATCGAGTATAGATTTATGTATCAGGAAGTCGTTTCTGAAAGTATTTGTATGTAGTGTAGCTATGTATGGAAGAGAAACATGGACGATAACTAGTTTGGACAAGAAGAGAATAGAAGCTTTCGAAATGTGGTGCTACAGAAGAATGCTGAAGATTAGATGGGAAGATCACATAACTAATCAGAAGGTATTGAATAGGACTGGGGAGAAGAGAAGTTAGTGGCACAACTTGACTAGAAGAAGGGATCGGTTGGTAGGACATGTTCTGAGGCATCAAGGGATCACCAATTTAGTATTGGAGGGCAGCGTGGAGGGTAAAAATCGTAGAGGGAGACCAAGAGATGAATACACTACGCAGATTGAGAAGGATGTAGGCTGCAGTAGGTACTGGGAGATGATGAAGCTTGCACAGGATAGAGCAGCATGGGAGACCTGCATCAAACCAGTCTCAGGACTGAAGACCACAACAACACTCCCTGTTTCTTTAGTGCATGCCTACACTAGAGTTTAATTTAGTCCCTCTTGAGTTTCTTCTCACTTCCCTTCACCCCGATAAGGAGCTACTGAACGAAACACAACCGTGAATACCGAAGTATCCCAAATGTACACGACTGAAAATATTAACCGAAAAGGTATGTTGGCAAGTTGCGAACGGGCTGTAAGCTGATGGAGCATTCCACTGCTGTGCTGACACAATGCCATTCGTTACGGCCATGAGACTGCGAGGTCGCCTGCGTGAGCGACCGTCAGCTGCACGCTGACCGCACGTGCGCATCACAGGACGCACCTCACGCGTGCCGAGCTGTATCTGAACGTAGGCTAACCAGCTGCTGACAGGTCAACAGTCTCCAAAGGCTTTCGCCTATCGGTAGACTCATTAAAAGCCTGCTACGAGGTAGGTTGCGACGTAAGGTGCACTTTTCGAACCTGAGATTTTTGCCTCCTGTTACTCGTTTCCCCTCGTACATACCTATTTACGACGCATTTCTATTTGAACATTCATAATATTATGAATGTTGACGTCGGACTGCCAAATTCCGCGGCTACGCATATACTGCCACGGTTGAGCAGTCATATCTTGGGAACTACACAGTCTAGAAGGCTGTGAATTGCTTCGTTTTGTGCCTACTGCCGCGTCTCAGAAGTTGGCATTACGAATAAACAAATCAGTCCTTTGTTTCTGATAGTAGTTTTCGTTGCAAGTAGTGTGATTATCGGCTATTTTTGTAGGTAGCTAACTTCTATTGCTTTTTTATACGTAAATAAAGTTAATAAGCGTGAAAGTAACTTCAAGAAACGCAAATTCGCGAGTCACTGATACGTCAGACCTGCATTTTCGTTTTAAGTGCTTTCTTTCATCGAATATCAACCGATGATAATCCATGTCATGCTTTGTGTCCACCTCCACCTAACACTTGGTGTAAATATAGGCAAGCTGAATTTTCTGGCACTTTTCATGAATCTACACATAAACTTTCTCTTCCTTTGGCAGTAATGGAGGCAGTCAAACCTATTTACAGAGATTTGGCAAATCCTGAGCTACTGAAGAAGATCCAGAATGTGGACGAGTTCAATAATGTTGTGTGGTGCCATGTGGCTAAAAATATGACTTATGACTCTAAAGTTAGCAGTGTCTGATGCTGTAATAACTTTTAATGGTGGGAACTATGAAAGACTTAAGGTTCTGGAGAAGCCATATGGACAGAACACAGCTAAAGGAATGCGGGAACTGAATGAGCTTCGTGTACTGGAGCAGAGTTAGCTGCTCAGCAAATGACAAAAGAAGCAAGAAAGGTAAGTAGGAGGCAAACACTGTGCTGTTGTGACACTGAAGAAGACACAGACTATGGCCCAGGGCAAGACTAGTGCAATAAAAGACGCAGAAATGTAACTCTGTTTAAGAATTTGTAATAAAAGAAGTTTTAAACCTCAATATTTCTGAACCACATTTTTTTGCAATAAATGACCCGTTTTCTAAAAAAGTATCTATGGTAGAGACATGAAATTTTCACAGCATGCCAAGTGTGAGATTCAACACATATGGAACTAGAATAATTAAAATATCCTGAATTGTTTTCTTTTTACGTTCATTTATTTACAAAATTCTGTCAAAAAATTGAGTGTTTGAAAACAAAAAAGATAACATGCCACGCAATATAATTTTTAGTAATAATTCTAGTTCAGTGTATCTAAAAAGCTGCATTCAATAATTATGGAAAATTGTAAGTTGATGTCTTAAAAAATTTCCGAGGTAATGGATCACGAAATTCGATAATTTAACACAAGCGGCATAGGACATACAATGTCCCCGTAACTTCTGTGCTATAGCGTGGAAGTTTTTTTTATGTATCGTCCAAGTTTCATCTAAATATGTTACTTGGCAGCGACACATCGTGCAAAACCTGCTTTCGAATTTCAGTTTTTCTCACCAGTGTACAATGACCTGTGGACTTTGAAATGTCTAAGTTGTGCTACTGAGTAACTGCATTAATTTCATTGATCATAAACAATGTTTTTCGGCAGCCTGCAGCTTTGACAATATTGCTTTAGATAATAAAATGGTCCACTTCTTATGCTTTTTCATACACAATATCATGCACTTCGGGAATGTATTGTCATTTTCAAGCGCGGCACTTGGAAACGGGAATAAATTACTGAAATGAATTCGTTCTGTGCATGAAAATAAGTAATTGGTGCAGTAGTTTATTATTTAAATCTCAATTAACAGAAATGCTGCACAGTCCCCTTTATTCATTCAATTTCACAAAAGCCGTAATTTTAAATGCTGTATTAACTGTAGATTCTCATTTTTTGCTGCCAACTACGACCATTATCTGCAAACGTGCGTTGCCTGTGTGTGCTGTTGCAGTTTCTCGTGGAAACGACTGTGGTACTCACGGAATAGACTCTAAATCATTTAGGTGCAGCTGGCAACCCCGTACTGATGTCATTGCTTCTGAGGATTGGCACATTACGTGACGCCGATTGGCTGTCAGCAACGGAGCTGGCGAGGCGCCAAGATCGCAGGTCATGACTAAGGTCCGACTCCACTCACTGCCAGCCCTGCAGTGATGCCTTCTAACTGTACGAAACTGCACACCTGATTCCGATGTGAAGTTTCATCAATTGGGTACCTATCGACGTTATGTGCAACCGTTTCACACGAATACTGGACCAGTTTCTTCCAGTTCCACTAACAAGTGCCACAAACTTTGGGATTAACATAACCAAAGGAGTACTTCGTGTTAATCACGATACCACATAACATTCCGTCTAGTGTTAAACTTCAGAAGACTGTGGAACTGTTTGTTTGTGATCCTGTAGTGAGTGAAGTTTTGTTCACACAACTTCTGTTAGAATTAACTCTAACATATAACTTCGACGACAATACCATGACATCTACCGTCACTTCTGCCTTGCTTTTAAGGGAAAGCGAGTATATTACTTTGCGTAATGACAGATTTAAGCATTTATTGACACAGAGAGATCGACTGGAGACCTTTTCAATTACTAGAAATATGTAGTCGTATTTAAGATTTATGAGTAAGTCTCGACACACACTGCCCTGTCAATTCACCATCGCGTGATGTGCAGGAAGAGTGTCAATGTGCCGGAAGACACAGACAGGGATACGGAGCCATGCTAACTGCAGTGCTTTTTCGGTTGAGAATCCATAGCGCTAACTGCCCGATAGCGGCGGTCCCACTTATTCTCAACTGGCTTTAAATCCGGGAGTTTGGTGGCCAGGGGAATGCAGTGTATTCATTATTCATCCTGGTGCTCTTCGAACCACGCACGTTAGGCCTATTGTTGGTGCATGCCATCATGCCGACGGAAAACAAACTGCATGAACTTGTGGATATGCTACCCAAGGACAGATGGATACTCGTGTTGATCCACTGTGGTTTTCTACAGTGACGAGATCACTCAGGGAATACCGCGAAAACATTCCCCAGATCCTTCCTCCGACGCAGGGCACCTTGCACCGTACATGCCAAAGGCCATCTTCCCGGTGGAGCATAAAACGTGATCCATCTGGAAAAGCCACCAGTCGCCTCCCAGCGGACGTCCATTTGCTGTATTGAAGTGCAAATTGCAGCCTTCGACGCCGCGGAACAGCAGTCAGCATGGGTGCACGAACCAGGCGCCTACTGTAGGAGCCTATACGCAGCAAAGATCGCTTAACAGTCGCTGGGGAGAGACTGTTGGTAGCCCCTTGGTTCATTTGCGCCGTCAGTTGCTCAACGGCCCGAAAGCCGATGATCATGCCCTTTTGGAGGTCCGATAAATCGTTCCGTTTCTGCATTACGACAACGGCAGCCATGTTTTACGCCCCCCCCCCCCCCTCTTTACAAGTGTCTGTTAGTGACTATCGCAGGATGATGTCTATCACAGACGGTGGACCGAGTAGTTAAAATCGTGACATTGACGCCACGTCGTGCGTCGATCTTTAGACTTATCGTCAAAGAAATATGTCTCACTGCAGTAGAGGCATCGCTGCTCACCGTGTCACTGATGTGTATGGATTAACGGTACACAAACAGCACGTTATTGTTATAGGTTTTCGCGCCAACGGTACCTCAAGAGTTGCAATGAATGACACCTGGCAAGTTCACATAGTATTTGCGAAAGGAAAATCGTCTCAATTCAAGCCAGTTACAATCAAAGACATTTGTGCGAAGTGGCCCGGGGTCGGCCAGGAATAAAAGTTGTAAATTCAAAAGTGTTTAACATGCCACTGAGAATGAGATCATTAGAGATGGGAGCTCAGAATTAGATTCTGTTAGTACCTGGTAACGACGAAACTCAAGTAATTCTCGTTCCATCCCACTGCCAAAGCCGCGACGGGGTTCCCAGCAAAATGGCGATAAGGAAGCGGAAGAAAGGAGAGAGAGAGAGAGAGAGAGAGAGAGAGAGAGAGAGAGAGAGAGAGAGAGAGAGAGCTCACAAGTTCTGCTTGAAGACATTCGTCTTGTTGAATTTTGAAGCTCTTTATCTCGTTATTTCTTGGCTGCATAATAAATATCGCTTTTGCGACACCATCTTATAGAAAAGGTCGAAGGCTTTTCTTTTCTTCCTCACTCCGTTTCAGCAGCAATAATCCATCTTCATAGGGCATGGGGCTTCGCTTAGTTTCGTAAAAAAATGGTCTATGTCTGTGTTCTGTTATTGTTTCAGATCTAAAACACGTAGTCAGTAGTACTTGCACCTACTTTTAACGAGACTGGTTACCTCCGAAGTGCGTCGTCTATGACTTGCGTGTAATAAGATAGCGTATTTCTATGGTCCCACAGCATTTCAATTCGTCGTTACTAATTAACTATATGTGATTACAGTGCAGTGCTAATACATGAAGTTCTAACTAGTTACATCAAACAAACAGCAAAAAATCACTATATAAAAGAGGAAAAAATCGAATTTTCAATATATTCATTACTACAAATACCGGAAATAATCTCTGCAAAGCTCCTAATAACCCACCTATACCACTTTGTGTATTACTCCTCTAACTCACATGGCCCATTTTTTTCCTTTACTTGAGTTACTGTAGTTTTACCTGCCGCGTTAAAATTTTACCCCTTATAATTACTGTTGTTTCATTTGCATGTTTGGTCTCACTTGTTATATCGCACCTGTTTATAATATTGGACCTCTTAAGGACAAGATTAACTTGTTCAGTCATCCAGTTGGAACACGTCACCAAATTTTATTACATATGTAGTGTTCAACTCATTTTTCCTTTGAAAACAAATATTGTAGTTGTTTGTGTATTGTAGTTGGTCGTGTACGTCATTATTAAATGTGCCACATATTTTATCTAAACTAAATATTTTTACACAGAGTTTTTACTTAAATAATCCCTCTCGTTTTAGCCGTAAATGAATAACAACCGTCGTCTTTGCAATCCAACTGAGATACTCTGTAGTTGTACAACTTTAAAATCTTTGAACCAAGAAAAATTTTACAGCCACACATATTTCTCTTTGTACCCTACGATCATGCAACGGCCAAAAACCGCTAGAATGTTACACTAGTGTCTCTTTTTTTCTCTTTCTTCATCAGTAACTCACAATTTGTTAGAATTACTCAACAGGTCTGCTGTTGATTTGTATGAAATTGTTGTTGGCTTTCATTATAAGCACCCGCGAGAAAATAGCCGTTAATTTCAGGATGATTCTGAAACAGTTGCTGCTTTCAGATTTACGTCACTTTGGCACTTTGGAACAAAACGTCAAACGAACTAAACGCAAGTGGAAACCGACACATTCAGCGAAGATATCGATCATGGCCAATTCCGCAGACCAGTCAAAGATTAAAATCTTTCAGAGCTAAGCTAACAGGGGTTGTTTAAAAGGCATAATTAGGTGTCTCGTCGCAGAAATGGGCGGTCGCACCCAATTCCCCGCCGCACACGCACACAGTAAAGCCACAGTTAAACTGATACGGACCGGCAGAGTCTGGCGCTATCAGCAGATCTTCACCGCGTGCCTGCACTTGCTCTGCTAATGGGCAGTCCTCGAACAGCATGCGCGACTAGTGGCGCCATCTTTACTAAGAGGCCACATTCCTCTTTACATTTTCAGATAGCTGCGTACGGGATTTGTTGCACATTCTTTAGTCAAGATAAAACTGATTATTCTCGCTACACCTTCGAGCGGAAGAATTGTGTTTACGGCCACAGTATCGCGAAGCAACCGCGTCCACCCTGTTTCTCATCATTTCTTAGAAAACTAAGGTGGAGACGGGAGAGGGGGAGGAAGGAAGGGGGGTTTCAACACGGCTGTCGCATTCCATAACAGTAGGCACTGGGGCAGCCACTTAAAATCTACACAAGTGGCCATTAAAATTGCTACAACAAGAAGATATGCAGATGATAAACGGGTATTCATTGGACAAATATATTATCCTAGAACTGACATGTGATTACATTTTCAAGCAATCTGGGTGCACAGATCCTGAGACATCAGTACCCAGAACAACCACTTCTGGCCGTAACAACGGCCTTGATATGCCTGGGCATTGAGTCAAACAGAGCTTGGATGGCGTGTACAGGTACAGCTGCCAATGCAGCTTCAACACGATACCACAGTTCATCAAAAGTAGTGACTGGCGTATTGTGACGAGCCAGTTGCTCGGCCACCACTCACCATACGTTTTCAATTGGTCAGAGATCTGGAGAATGTGCTGGCCAGGGCAGCAGTCGAACATTTTCTGTATCCAGAAAGGCCCGTACAGGACCTGCAACATGCGGTCGTGCATTATCCTGCTGAAATGTAGGATTTCGCAGGGATCGAATGAAGGCTAGAGCCACGAATCGTAGCACATCTGAAATGTAACGTCCACTGTTCAAAGTGCGAACAAGAGTTGACCGAGACGTGTAACCAATGGCACCCCACACCATCACGCCGAATGATACGCCAGTATGGCGATGACGAATACACGCTTCCAATGTGCGTTCACAGCGATGTCGCCAAACACGGATGCGACCATCATGATGCTCTAAACAGAACCTGAATTCATCCGAAAAAATGACGTTTTGCCATTCGTACAGCCAGGTTCGTCGTAGAGTACACCATCGCAGGCGGTCGTGTCTGTGGTTTCAGCGTCAAAGATAACCGCAGCCACGGTTTCAGAGCTGATAGCCCATACTGCTGCAAACGTCGTGGAACTGTTTGTGCAGACGGTGGTTGCCTTGCAAACGTCCCCATCTGTTGACTCAGGGATCGAGATGTCGCTGCACGATCCGTTACAGCCATGCGGATAAGATGCCTGTCATCTCGACTGTTAGTGATACGAGGCCGTTGGGATTCCAGCACGGCGTTCCGTATTAGCCTCCTGAACTCACCGATTCCATACTCTGCTAACAGTCATTGGATCTCGACCAACGCGAGCAGCAAGGTCGCGATACGATAAACCGCAATCGCGATAGGCTACAATCCGACCTTTATCAAAGTCGGAAACATGATGGTACCCATTTCTCCTTCATATACGAGGCATCACAACAACACGTTTCACGAGGTAACGCCGGTCAACTGCTGTTTGTGTATGAGAAATCGGTTGGAAACTTTCCTCATGTCAGCACGTTGTAGGTGTCGCCAAGGGCGCCAACGTTGTGTGAATGCTCTGAAAAGCTAATGATTTCCATATCACAGCATCTTCTTCCTGTCGGTTAAATTTTGCGTCTGTAGCACGTCATCTTCGTGGTGTAGCAATTTTAATGGCCAGTAGTGTATAATGGTAGTACAATATCACTGTGACGAACAAATGTTTCGTGACCTTTTCCATTACTTGGGGAGGAGTATTTTACTGGTGGGTCAGTGGCTGATAAAAATACTTCTTTCTTTCTTTTTTTTTTTTTAATTTCTGTTTCGCTCCTTGCGACTAGTTACGTGGCCGCAGAACCACACTGAAGCCGAACTCCTGCTATCAAGAATGCCAGGCAGCAACCCGGCATTACCAGTAGTCATAGTCTAACTGGGAAACCAGCACACGATGCTACTAACCCAAGGGCCGGATATGAGCGTTACTCACCAGCACTAACCTCGTAATGGCACGGTACGCTATCGGAAGTTCGTTCTGTAATGGCCAACCGATCAGACTTTGCGCATGAGAGAGATTTTCAACCAGCATATTCGTCGGGAAAGCATACGAACCCACGTCAATCCATTGGAACCAGATTACTTTATTCAAGCATTGGTAGCCTCTGTAGCTCATACCCTCCCCCCCCCCCCCCCCCCCATTCGGGTCTCACACCTCCCTCAATTACGAAAATAACTATTCATTGATACCTCCCCTTCCCTCAAGTATAAACCTATCCCGTCTTTAAGGTAGCCTGTGCCATACAGCTCTGTTCTCCGCTTCTCGGACCTACATCTGCATTATTGGCCCTTTCTGAAGATGGTTCAAATGGCTCTGAGCACTATCGGACTTAACTTGTGAGGTCATCAGTCCACTAGAACTTAGAACTACTTAAACCTTACTAACCTAAGGACATCACACACATCCATGCCCGAGGCAGAATTCGAACCTGCGACCGTAGCGGTCGCTCGGTTCCAGACTGTAGCGCCTAGAACCGGGCGGCCAATCCGGCCGGCCTCACTGAAGAAACATGATTCGATGCAGTGGTAGACGTGTGTGGTATATGATTTACTGAAAAAGAAAGGAACAAATACTTCTATGCCAGGTGTGTCCAATCTTTAAGCTTTCTTGGAGTACATTGGAAGAAATTAGCATTTCTGGGCAGAAAACTAACAAACAACAATCGCAACAACAAAAATTTGACCAAAGAAGCTTATCTCACTAGGGGTAAGATAGATACTGCCTACAGGAAAATTAAAGAGACCTTTGGAGAGAAGAGAACCAAGTGTATGAATATCAAGAGCTCAGATGGCAGCCCAGTTCTAAGCAAAGAAGGGAAGGCAGAAAGGTGGAAGGAGTATATAGAAGATTTATACAAGGGCGATGTACTTGAGGACAATATTATGGAAATGGAAGAGGATGTAGATGAAGACGAAATGGGAGATACGATACTGCGTGAAGAGTTTGACAGAGCACTGAAAGACCTGAGTCGAAACAAGGCCCCCGGAGTAGACAACATTCCATTAGAACTGCTGACGGCCTTGGGACAACCAGTCCTGAGAAAACTCTACCAGCGGGTGAGCAAGATGTATGAGACAGGCGAAATACCCTCAGACTTCAAGAAGAAATAATAATTCCAATCCCAAAGAAAGCAGGTGCTGACAGATGTGAAAATTACCGAACTATCAGTTTAATAAGCCACGGCTGCAAAATACTAACGCGAATTCTCTACAGACGAATGGAAAAACTGGTAGATGCGGACCTCGGGGAGGATCAGTTTGGATTCCGTCGAAATGTTGGAACACGTGAGGCAATACTGACCTTACGACTTATCTTAGAAGAAAGATTAAGAAAAGGCAAACCTACGTTTCTAGCATTTGTAGACTTAGAGAAAGCTTTTGACAATGTTCACTGGAATACTCTTTTTCAAATTCTAAAGGGGGCAGGGGTAAAATACAGGGAGCGAAAGGCTATTTATAATTTGTACAGAAACCAGATGGCAGTCATAAGAGTCGAGGGGCATGAAAGGGAAGCAGTGGTTGGGAAAGGAGTGAGACAGGGTTGTAGCCTCTCCCCGATGTTATTCAATCTGTATATTGAGCAAGCAGTAAAGGAAACAAAAGAAAAATTTGGAGTAGGTTTAAAATTCATGGAGACGAAGTAAAGACTTTGAGGTTCGCCGATGACATTGTAATTCTGTCAGAGACGGCAAAGGACTTGGAAGAGCAGTTGAACGGAATGGACAGTGTCTTGAAAGGAGGATATAAGATGAACATTAACAAAAGCAAAACGAGGATAATGGAATGTAGTCAAATTAAATCGGGTGATGCTGAGGGAATTAGATTAGGAAATGAGACACTTAAAGTAGTAAAGGAGTTTTGCTATTTAGGAAGTAAAATAACTGATGATGGTCGAAGTAGAGAGGATATAAAATGTAGACTGGCAATGGCAAGGAAAGCGTTTCTGAAGAAGATAAATTTGTTAACATCGAATATAGATTTATGTATCAGGAAGTCGTTTCTGAAAGTATTTGTTTGGAGTGTAGCCATGTATGGAAGTGAAACATGGACGATAACTAGTTTGGACAAGAAGAGAATAGAAGCTTTCGAAATGTGGTGCTACAGAAGAATACTGAAGATAAGGTGGATAGATCACGTAACTAATGAGGAGGTATTGAATAGGATTGGGGAGAAGAGAAGTTTGTGGCACAACTTGACTGGAAGAAGGGATCGGTTGGTAGGACATGTTTTGAGGCATCAAGGGATCACAAATTTAGCATTGGAGGGCAGCGTGGAGGGTAAAAATCGTAGATGGAGACCGAGAGATGAGTACACTAAGCAGATTCAGAAGGATGTAGGTTGCAGTAGGTACTGGGAGATGAAGCAGCTTGCACAGGATAGAGTAGCATGGAGAGCTGCATCAAACCAGTGTCAGGACTGAAGACGACAACAACAACAACAACAACAGGTTTTTTTTCTGATCGTGCGGTAATCCTCTTTTTTTAGTCAAGCAGTGACACAAACTTTTCCCCATTTCGATTTACTACGTCCTCATTAGTTCCTCGATATACACATTTAATCTTCAGACGTTCTTCTGTACCGCCACACCTCGAAAGATTCGGCTGCCTTTTTGTCTGAACTGAAATGAAATGATGGTATGGCATTTACTGGCCGGGATATCTCCTTCGGAGTTCGGCCGCCGTATTGAAAGTCGTTTTAGTTGACGCCACTTCGGCGACTTGCGTGTCAATGAGTATGAAAATGATGATGCAGGGCACACAACAGCCAGTCCCCTGCCGGGAATCGAACCCGGGCCCCCTTGCATGGTAGGCGGTAACGTTACCGCCACGTTACGGAGGCGGACTTCGTCTGGACTGCTTATTGTTCACACGTCGTTTCCGTACAAGGCTAAACTTCAAGCAAACACCTTCAGAAAAGACTTCCTAAAGCTTAAATTTATAAGGAGCAGTCTTAAAAATTGAGGTGGAAAAAAATAAGTAAACTGTTTATTATTATAATCATGGTGAGAGAGGACAGTCAATGCCTTCACGGAAAAATGTTTGACGTTGCCTACGGAACCATGATTATACCTAGACGTGCAAATCTTCATCCGAAGCAAATCGTCGGCAGCGAATACCTGTCTTTCTCAGGGCTCCAGAATTATGGACATCGTATGGGGATAAATCGTGACTGTATGGTGGGCTTGTAAGGGCTTCCCAGCGGAACTTTTGCAGCGTAATCGAAACAGGCACGTCAGCTCCAGAGAAATCGTGATGAGCCCTTTCTTTGACTGCAAGGGCCTGCTGCTCACTGACTTCGTGGAACACCGCGCCGCAGCGGTAGATTGACACTTTGCAAGAATTGAAGCGCGCCATCAACTCCAAACGCCCAAAAAATAATGTTGATGGACGGCATCATGCTGCTGCAGGATACTTCCGTGCCCATATGTTGCTCAGGGTGTTTGGACTACGCTGCAGATATTTCGCTGGGAAACCCTTGCACGTCCTCCGTTCAGTCGCGATCCCTCCCCGTGCGATTTCTATGGTTTTGGAGTCCTGAAGAAAGATATTCGTGGCCGTCGATTTGTTTCGGACGAAGAGATCCACGTCTCGGTACGATCGTGGTTCTGCACGCAACCGCAAATATTTTTCCATGAAGGCACTGACTGGTTTGGCTCACAGTCCGATAAACATGCTAATATTTATTTAATATCAAAAACAGTCTTGATGACAATTTATTACGGTGACCGGTTTCGACAATTACTGTAGTCCTCTTCAGACAAATGAGTAAGAACCTCCTCCTGCTGGAGAAGCACTGCGAGTAGTGATTCTCCAACATAAGGAGGTTCTTACTCATTGGTCTATAGATGACCACAGTAGTGGTCGAAACCAGCCTCCGTAATAAATAAATCGTGATCAACACTGTTTTTGATAGTAAATATTTGTAACACATTGAACACTGTCACTCCCATAATGTGTTCAAAACTAATGCTAATATTTACTTCTTCCCATTCGCCCTGTTTTCATTTGACTAGCCCTTATTTATTCGACGTTACAAATTACTCTTTTTCAGAAACGCTTTGTTCGTTACTGCCAGTCTGCATTTTATATCCCTCATGCCTCTACTTCGACCATCATCAGTTATTTCCCTGCCCACATAGCAAAACTCAACTACTTACTTTAGTGTCTTATTTTCCAATCTAATTCCTTCATCACCGCCTGATTTAACCCAACTGCAAATTCTGCCACCCTTGTCCCATTTTCGTTGATATTCATCTTATAATGATTTTACGTCCGTAGGTCGTGGTCTTGCGGTAGCGTTCTAGCTTCCCGCGCACGGGTCCCAGGTTCGATTCACGGCGGAGTCACGGATTTTTTTCTGCCTCGAAATGACTGGGTGGTGTTGTGTCATCATCATCATCATCATCATCATCATCATCATCATCATCATCATCATCATCATCATCCATTCCCATTACGGTCCGAGGAAGGCAATGGCAAAACCACCTGCGCTAGAACGGCGGTGCGGGTCTCCCGAATCGTCCCCTACGCCCCTCGGAGTATGGGACGTCATCAATGTTTTTTCAAGCTACTACCCATTATGTTCAACTGATCTCTCAAGTCCTTTGCTATCTCTGACAGAATTAGAATATCGTTTGCACACCTGCTCAAAGTTTTCAAACCGAGCGAGGTTGCGCAGTGGTTAGCACACTGGACTCGCATTCGGGAGGACGACGGCTCAATCCCGCGTCCGGCCATTCTGATTTGGGTTTTCCGTGATTTCCCTAAATCGCTGCAGGCAAATTCCGGGATGGTTCCTTTGAAAGGGCACGGCCTACTTCCTTCCCCTAATCCGATGAGACCGATGACCTCGCTGTCTAGTCTCCTCCCCCAAACAACCCAACCCCTAAAGTTTTGAACTTCTTTTCGTTGAAATTTAATTTAACCTCTCCAACTTCATCCTAGGTTTTCAATACTGCTTGCTCTATGTACAGACTGAAGAACGGCAGGGATACGCTACAGCCCTGCGTCACCCCCTTCTCAACCACTGCTTGTGCGAAACACCGTTTGGGTGTACGCTTCCCTTGTCGCTGTCAGTACGTACATCCCGACCTTCCCGGCAGTGGGCGACATTTTGCAGTGACTTCTTTTTCCTTCCAGCAGCCGTGCCGTCCACGTGGAAGTGCAGAAGCGCGCGCAGCCGTGCAGTCCCACGGGAATGGCGTCGGCTTCGCCAGCACCGGGGTCATGTAGCCGCCAGTCCGATAAGCGCAGCTGCAACTCCCCCCACACAGTGTGTGTCGCCCGCACACCGCCCCATGGCAGCCTCACGTTGCTCGGGTCACACTTCACACACAGCAGAGCAGCTTTCACATACACGTATGCACTCTGCAGGACACAGCATGGTGTTTCGGGGATGTTACATTGTACCATCGCTAGCCTCCACTGCTCCAATAGCAAGACGGAGCGAGGGAAAAAAAAGTTACTGTCCTGTACGATCCATGATCTCCTTTATTTTTCCGTACGTCGACTCAAACCAAGCGAGAACTTTTCATACTAGGGCTCAGTCACAGGGGATAACACAGTAGTCTAATCGAATCACCAAACGGAAGTGTAAGCTGCGGCCAGATGTCTCTGCAAAACAAGATCTAGTCCTAGGAAACGCTCTGGCGTGCGCTCTCTGGAAATCACTCAACTGTCGTGGGTTGGGCGTCCCCCGTTGCAAGACCAATACACAAAAATGTGGCATCCTTCCAGCCTTCCAGCTGACAGACGTGTCCAGCTAGTGCGGAGCGACACAACATCCGCCCCTCCACTGGAACAACATTGCCCAACACTTGATCGCAAATACAAAGGTCATTGGAGCTGCTGCGTTCTGGAAATATTGACCCGTTACGGGTATGAATAAATGATTAGCAAATACTATCATCAACCAGAACACTATGACCACCTCTTAATAGCTGGTTGGTTCATCTTTGGAACAAAATATCGCAACGATACTACACCCAGTAAGAATGTGAAATATTTATCATTTATTTTATTTATTTAACCTGATCAGATTAGGACCATCAGGCCCTCTCTTCCATCGGACCAGTATTCCACACACGCAGCATTTCACACATCAGAGTATCATGACCATAGTTTAAATGAGAATATTAGCTTACTCTAGTGACAATATGAATAAAGAGCAGTGACTAAGACCTAATGAAGTAAATGCGGCAGTATTTCTACAACAGGTGCTATACATACAGATTATGATAAAAGCAATAATAATAACAGTAAAAAAATCAAATAATAATGATAAACATGAGAAAGATCATAGTAATGAAGGTTTGTGCAGATGTACATTAATATCTTGGTGTGTAAAATGACGACAGAGACTAAAAAAGTCGTAGGTATAACATGTAGCACACTTCATTTCATTGGCATTAGGGAAAAGCAATCAGTCTAAAACGGGGACTGCTTTCAAAACATTCGTAGGACCCACTCTTGATGTTTCCCTAGTGTGTGGGAGCAGTACCAAATACGAATAATAAGCGACACTGGGCGTTTACAAAGACGAGCACCACGAATGCTTACAGGTTGGTCTGACCCATGGGCGAGCGTCGGGGAGATCCTGAAGAGATGGAACTAGCAGACGTTTGACTTTAAGAAGTAAACTTTTCCGAGAATGAGTGCTTATCAAGTTCAAAGAACCAGCATTAAATTATAAATCTATAAATATAGTGGAACCTGCTACATATCGCTGCCACATAGATCACGAGGACAAAATGATGCTACTACTACTACCACCATCTTTTTTTTGTGCATTGCTCCTGCATCTGCGCAGATCGGCATGGCTATTAATGGATGTGCCATGGCTAATTTATTGGGTAGCCAGATGCCCTTCTTGTCACCACCATGTTGCCCTCCCTCTGAGCACTACGGCACTTAACTTCTAAGGTCATCAGTCCCCTAGATTTAGAACTACTTGAACCTAACTAACCTAAGGACATCACACAGATCCATGTCTGAGGCAGGATTCAACCTGCGACCGTAGCAGCAGCCCGGTTCCGGACGGAAGCGCCTAGAACCGCTCGGCCACAAAAGCCGGCTTACCCTCCGGAACGCAATGTTTGTACACTGTCTGCAGATAGTGTTACTCATGTGAAAGTGAGCGGAAGTTTTCAAAAAGTTTGCGAATCCGGCACGACTTGGGTACAAGCCTGATATTAACCTAGTTGGTAAGTGGAGAACCGTCTAAAAGCCGCGTCAACGCTGACCGGTACACCGATTGTCGTCTTAATCCGCTGGGCGGATTCGATCAGGGGTTGAAGCATCTCCGTCCCGAAAGTGTCGCTTTAATACGCACCCCTGTCCGGGCAGGTATGGACACAAATACACTAATTATGTAAAAAGCTCTCATAATTGGTACAATGGGAGTACGCTCTAACACGCAATTCACTGTGATTTGCCGAGTATGGATACAGATGTAGATTCGCGCGGCACGAAGGCTCGTCAGAACTCCATAGAACGCACATTAAAAACAAGAGACCGTATACGACGACGAACAGCCAACAGCGAGTCATTGAAGCCCAGCTGAATTCCCGAATTGTATCCTGCAAGACATATTCTGAGAGCAAACGGAATAACGTCACCAAAGTTAAGGGGTAGCAGCAGCGCAATAGGGTCGACCGTCTTGACCTTTTGAGCCAGGGAAGGTTGCGTCGTCTCGTCCCTTACGTGCAGGCCGACTGTTGTCACCGAGCACTTCTAGGCGCTTCAGTCTGGAACTACGCAGCTGCTGCGGTCGCAGGTTCGAATCCTGCCTGGGCCATTGATGTGTGTGTGATGTCCTTAGGTTAGTTAGGTGTACGTAGTTATAAGTCTAGGGGACTGATGGCCTCAGATGTTAAGTCGCAGAGAGCTCAGAGCCATTTAGCATTACGTGCAGTACTCGTCTAGCCAATGAAACAATAAGACGTAATTCTTACCGAGATTACGATTCAGTGTTTTGTTATATTATTAATAACTTTAGTATTTTCTAATTCTGTTTCAAATTAACGCGATATGCTGATATAACCAGGTGTTACCATGACTGAACGTGAGTAGGGATCGCAGTGGATGGGTTTTGACTGACGAGGACAATGTCAATAGTCGCCCGTCTACGTCGCGGATATTGTGGACGAGCTGCCCGAATCTTGCAGCGTAAGCTTAAAGCAAACATGAACAGGCACGAAGGCGTGTCCAGGCTGTATTTGCTCTCCCGACACGCAGCACGTTCGCGGCCGGCATCACGACCACCGGGCTTCCGGGAGGAACGCAGTCAAGGCGTAGCAAAACTGAAACACGAAGCAGTACTTTGATTACAAATGTCGGTGATTCTAGAAAATGTTGTTGTTGTTGTTGTTGTTGTTGTTGTCGTCTTCAGTCCTGATACTAGTTTGATGCATTGAGACTGGTTTGATGCAGCTCTCCATGCTACTCTATCCTGTGCAAGCGTCTTCGTCTCCCAGTACCTACTGCAACCTACTTGCGAGTGGAACAGGAAAGCAAATGACTAGTATAGTGGGGTACAGTGTACTCTCCGCCACGCACCGTACGGTTGCTTGCAGAGTATATATGTAGCTGTACAATACGGTAAATATGACATTTTCTTTCATCTTGTACAAGGTTGACTGCATATTGTTTTATTTGACTTGTGTTGATTACATTAATTACCAGTCTTTTTCGCCGGAATTGGCATTTTCAAGTGTTCCAGTTGAGATGTTATCGTATACCTACGTCTATCTATTTTCTGTGTAATACTATATTTTAGTTACGTCTAGGTCGAATGACGTCTGTAATGGATCTTTGACGAGTTTTCTGTCTGATAAAATGTAGTCATTATGAATCACGTAATTTCTTTTCCACTCCACTTTTAGTGATTCCATATAATACTTTTTGACAGCTGTTACGCGGTTTTCGCTGCAAAGATTCTTTGTTTGCCATTTTTACCTCCATGAGTTATGAGAAGCTTAAGGTTATCTATTGCTATTCATGCATCGCGTCATTTTTATCCTCTTTCTAATGCTTCAGTACTGTCTTAAAAGTGGTTTTTATGTTTCAAATCTGTTGGTTCGTTAAGGATGTCGTTCAGATATTTTTTCGTATGTGTGTAAATTTCGAATTATCTTAGGATGTTCAAAGCATGACCTTTAGGTATTTTACGTAGAATTTGAAATGCATTTTCGATTTGTTTTGCCTTATGATTTTGGGGCTTCAGGTATCAGAAAAAAATTCGATTGATTTCTTTCACAGTTTCTTTTACGTTCGTTAAATTTTATTCCAAAGTTTCTTCCTGTTTTTCTGATACAAAATTTACTGCGACCACAGCAATAAATTTACCGAAAGCAAACTAATAATAAAGTATCAGAACCTAATAAAACGCGAATGTTAGGAAAAAAAAACTGGAAGCGTTAAGACGCGATCCACCGCCCCAACAAAAACTCATTATCGGACAGAGACGCTACCCATTACGCTAATCCAACAAGACGCTACTTACACTTCATCATATTGCATTACTCTTGCTAAAAACGTTAATCGTAGATAATTAATTTACTAACTGAAATTTAATCATAACAAATTGTACCAAGAACAATGCGTTTGGGGTGGATCTTCAGTGTGTCGCTGCCTTCAAATATCCTACTCTCATAATAAGCAAGTTACAATATTTCTTTTGCCACGGATATGATGCTTCTCATTATTTCATTGGAACGAATCACGCAACTAACAACGGGTTTTCCAGTGATTCCCAATTTTCTGGTGATCAGAAACGGCATATATACATATAGGCTTGAAATGGAGGCCAATATGGCGCCTCACAACTCTGTACTGAAGGGAGACGGCGTGCGTGTGACGTAGGTGGCGTTGTGGCATCTCAGACGCACGGTCAGGATATCTGACAAGCCAGATACTGCTCTGAACGTTCGGAAAGACTCCCGAACGTGCTGTTCCACGCTGTGACGTCAGAAACTCGGCACGCTCAACGTTCGGATGCACGGTACGTGTGCCGACGGCTTAATTCTTGTAACGTTAAGACTAAGCTTCGAATTCAAAGTTGTTGGTAGCGACTGGATGGGTTATGTGCTTCGAACACACTACCTGTCCTTCTCATTTCCTAAGCCGATACAGGGTTTCCCGACTTTGCAGTGATTCGTTTGCGAGCAAGAAGTTACAAAATTTAAGGCGGAGAGCGGATCGAACCACAAAAGGAAACTTCCCGCAAATCCACTTTCACTCATAATGTACTGGCGTGTAAATTTCTTATGAGGTGTGTGTATGTGTGTGTGTGTGTGTGTGTGTGTGTGTGTGAGACAGACAGAGAGAGAGAGAGAGATTACGCACTCTCGCGGCAGATTGCGACAGATGTAGCGAAGGGAGTGCACACAACCATTGGAGGGGCGCCGTCGAGGTGCACATGAAGCTTGGGCTAAGAGAACGGCGGGCACAGTACGTGGTGTGACATAAGCGGCCCTGACACGCCGCTCGCATCGCGATTTGCTCGGGGCCGGTCGCAGGAGGGGGCATGGGCAGACGGACAGACTGCGAGGAACTGCCGAGGGAAGTGACTCACCCACACGGCGGCCGAGCGACGCAGGAGCTGTCCGCGAGTCTTCATCCTTCCTCCACAGTCCCCTTATACATCAGTTCCGTTTTCACTTCAGGAAGTACTGACCGCACTTTTATGCATGGGTACTACGTGACGCACTGTGACAGGCATATCACGCGTAGAGGTGAGTTTGTTGTTGTTGTTGTTGTTGTTGTTGTCTTCGTCGTCTTATGTCTGCACGTACCTATTGCAACCTACACCATTTCAACTCCCCTTCTCTAGTCAATCTGTGGTATCTCGTTACACAATTTTAACACCCTGCTCCTCCCCCTCCCCCCTTCGTACCCCCCCCCCCCCCCCCCCCAACACACACACACACTGTAATGCTACTTCAACTACGTAGCCATTACGGCACCTCACCTCAACCTCTCGATACCAGCAATATTCTACTGTGTTTCTGTAAAATAGTTAACATATTTCTGTGGCAACATTCACATTTGATTTCATTAATGTAGAGGTACTTCGATACATCGGTATGTACACATTGCAATGATATTATTCTTATGTGTATTATTTCTTTTGTCACTATCATCTTTGACGTATTTGTGTAAATCTGATTTTTGGGCGCGTAAGCGGTTATTAGAGAGTCAAGCTTTGGTCGTCATGTTAAAAAGACGCAAATTGAAGTCATTTTATGAAGTGTGAACTTTAACAGTGAGGAAGATATTTTCAAATATGTTTTATATTGTGAAGTGATGTTTTGGAACGAGTTACGCGATATTGCAACAAAAGTAATAAAAAAGAAGTGTAACTTGCAAAAGTTAAATCTTCAAGAATGGTTTATGAAACACATCTATAAAACTTTTGAATATCGGAGAATAACACCTAGGCCTCTTTGGATCCGAGCTTGGAATCATCACTACCTAGATTTTCGACTATTGAGCCATGGGTTCACAACGAGACCAGCGTGGGAAACACAAAAAAAGATGAGTGCCTAGTTTATCCATTATTTCAAGAAATGAGTTTATTAACTGTGCTCTAATGACACCTGCCACATAATGTAACTTTGTTGTTGCCCGAAAATGCAATATTTAGCAGCGTGATCAACACTACAATCATAATTAATTTTTGTTGTGGTAGGGCTGTTAGAACACACACACACTGTATATATATACACTTCCTCCAGTACTAAATTTATGATTCCTTTATGTTTCACATCAACCGATACCTCCTTTCAGTCAAGTTGTGTAGCACATTTCTTTTTTCACCGATTCCAGTCAGTACCTCCTCATTAGTTACAAGATCTACCCATCTAATCTTCATTTTTCTGCAGCACTACATTCAAAAAGCTTTGGTTTACTACTTCTTGTGTGAATCGTTTATTGCCCAAGTGTCACTACTTTTCAAGGCTACACTCCAGACAATATCTTCAAAAAAAAAAAGATTTCCTAACTTTCAAACGCATTCGGTGTTTACAAATTTCTCGTCTCCTTGCTATCAGGAGTCTGCATTCAACCTCTCCATTACAACTTCTTCGTTGCCAGTTCCCCTACTCTACTGGATCGACATTGTTATAAGGGTTTTTGGAAATGTTAGCGAAGGCTGGTGAGCGGATGCCCCCAACAGATATCATCACTCCCCCCCCCCCCCCCCCCCCCCGAATCTGGTATCCTCTCTATCTGCGTTAAGGAGAGACGTATGACAAGGCGGCTTCAAAAATTCGATTTTTAGATTTTAGCATATGTGAAATGCCTGGTCTTTCCTGCGTGATACGGTTTTTGTTTTATACAAATACGACAATTTTTCCGTGAGATAGGATGGTTTCCCTGACGCTCTGTGAAATCAGGGGGCGGTGACAGCAAGGCTTATTACCAGGTATGTGCAGAACAACCCTATGGTCCTAATGTCACAATTCCTAAATTAGAGTGCATTGCGCATGTCCAGAAGAGAATGGGGTCCAGGTTGCGAAGATTATTGAAAGAAAAGTAAAAAATAGTATTGGAAGAAGATAAGAAGATAGGTGGTAAAGGTCGCGTGACAAATGTTGAAATAGATAGATTACAGAATTATTATGGCCTGGCCATAAGAAGATCTTTGGGAATTTAGAAGACAGGAAACAGCAGTATGTATTATATTTTGCCATAAGTTTCCACAAATGAAAATCCAGTGCGCGGTCTTTGCCCGAATAATCCTGACACTTTGTGCAAGTACAGGAGAAGTGCCAGATATGACCACAAACGTTATTTACTGCATCAGTAGTGAATGAAATTAAACCCATGTTCAGAGACTTTTCTAAACATACTTTGTTGATGAAATGTCTTCTTGGGAAAACCCAAAATTTAAATGACTGAGTGAATTCTGTCACTTGGAACCGGTTACCGAAAACTTCATTTGTTCAGCTTACAACCCTCAAATTTGGTTCAAATGGCGCTGAGCACCATGGGACTTAACAAATGGCTCTGAGCACTATGCGAATTAACTTCTGAGGTCATCAGTCGCCTAGAAGTTATAACTAATTAAACCTAACTAACCTAAGGACACCACACACATCCATCCCCGAGGCAGGATTCGAACCTGCAACCGTGGCGGTCGCGCGGTTCCAGACTGAAGCGCCTAGAACCGCTCGGCCACAACGCCCGGCTCAAATTTGGTGTTTATGATGCAATTTTATGCTTCACTGACCGTGTAAATAGGAAACTGGATGTTTTGGAATTATTGGGCATAAAATCTAGTGGGAATACTGCAAAATTCTTGGTGCAAATAGATAAAGAGAGAATCCGCAAAGCAGATATTGCAAATTTAAAATGCACCAAAGCCAGACAGAAAAGAAGAGGGACCAAGAGAAGAAAAGAAGATCAGTATAAATCAGACGATGCTCAGTATGGTGCAGAAAAATATTAGTGATAAGTAATTCTCGTCTATAACTATACTAGAATTGCAGCATTAAACTTTAAATGGATTTTTCTCAAAACTACATTTTTTTTTGATTTAAGGTACCATTATTTGATAAACTAATGGGGTTAGAAACATTTGTACTGCAGATGGTAATAAATTATTGCAAGTAAATTGAGAACCACCAAACATTCAAACTGTTTTATAATAATTAATGAACAAAAAAGTTAACTTTTACTAGTGAAGGAATACATTTTTTTTTCTTCAAAACCACAGGAGGTATTATGTTCATTTTACTTGTAAATTCAGGCATATATATGCAGTAAAAATGTCATTGTTTTGTCAGTTACAGTTCTTTTGAAAAGTGTACCTATTCAAATGGCAAAATAGCGTTGGCAGAATAGGGATAAAAATTGCCTTCCTTCTTCCCATAAGAGCAAATCTCATATCCACGAGTGAGAAAACGTTCAAAATGTTTGCGTACCCAAGTACCTGAGGCGGTACGCGGGTTCCAGCTCTGTTCTCGTCTAGTTGTATGTGGGAAACCGCCTGAACACCACACCCGGGCTGCCTGGCTCACCACCCCTCGTGGTTAATCCGCGAGGCGGATTTGTTCCGCGTCAGGACCGTCTTCCGAATCCCGGAAGCGGAACGTTAACGCGCTCGGTTATCTGAACGGCTGTTTCCTCTACTTCAACTATCGAGATTTATTTAGTTATCGGTTAAAAACAGTCTGGGTTGCAATTATAGTTTTTTATTTTTCAACGACGCGTTTCACCTTATTTAGGCATCTTCAGGTTATCTTAATTTGGTATTTCTTAGAAGAATCCTTTAGTCAGTGTAGCCAAAGGGCATCGTCGAATATATCAGGCCAACATCGCCTTCGTTAAACTCAGTAAGAACTCTTCTAGATAGAAGAAATTATTTAGTTGTCCAAGCAGAAATATTCGTAGCGAAAGTGGCCGTTTGCATCTTATTTTCTAATCTAATTCCTTCACCATCGCCTGACTTAATTCGACTACGTTTCATTACTCTTGCTTTACTTGGGTTGATATGCATTTTATAGCCTCTTTTAAAGACACTAACCATTCAAGTTCAACTGACCTTCCATGCCCTTTCCGGTCTCTGGCAGAATTACAATTTCATAACCGAAAAGTTTAGGCAGAATTACAATTTCATAACCGAAAAGTTTACAATTCCGGTCTTCTCAACCGATGCGGCTGCACCGACGCTACTGTCACGAAAAGATAGGATGTATCAGATCGTCCGCAATGGTCCTCCTGCACGACAACATGCGACCACATACTGTTGCCCGCAGCAAGGGTATGATTCAGCATTTCCGCTGGGGACTTTTCGACCACCGTGCGTACAGTCCTGATCTCGCACACAGGGCCTTGCACTTTAAAAACGGCTTAGACGAGGACGGTTGGGAGGTGATTTCAGATTCCACGCGGAGACCCGATGTGCATAAGGGTTACAGGCGCTAGTACAACATTACGAAAAGAACTTACACGAGAAAGGTGATTATGAGAAAAAGTGAAGCAGGGTTGCAGAAACTTAACGTCTGCAATAAAAGCTTTTTCTAACGAAATTTATCTTTTTTAAAAAAAAATCATCGAAAGGTCCTCACTTTTCAGACACGCTTCGTGTATCTCATGTTAGAGCAAGGAGGGGAAAAATTCAAAACAATTCTGACGTATTTGGAGCGCAACAAAAAATCTTTCTTCAAGCTCAGCATCCACGAAAGCATTAGGAAGGGGAGGAGGGGGGGGGGGGAGGAGGAGTTATTCTGGTATTCCATAAAACCTCTCGGCGCACATCGTAGCATGTGGACTAAAATTTTCCGTACTGCACAACCTACTTTTAAGCAAACAATACAAATAATTTGTGTTCCTCTACTTAGCTTCCGAAGCAACATTTCATACGACTTTTCAAAAGACTATGTCCTGTTGGTTGCATCCCAACTTAATCCCGCCTTCAGTTCCACACACAGAACTCGTGCCCCGTTACGCAAGTCGCAGAGCGGAATGTACAATCCACTCCTCGCCACTGCATATAACGTTTCACGACTCGCCACCTGGGCTTCCATCTCGAATGACGCCCTCCTTGGCCCTTCCGAGAGGGCCGCAAAGTCACGCTAGTGGCAACCATCGATTATACTCCTCAACCCCACCCTTCCTGTTTTACACACACACACCGCGCTCACGACGTTATGAATCCGATTACTTCACTACAATGGAATCATAGCAACTTCCGTACTCTCTTCGAAAACAGTTCACAAACAATGGAGGGTGCAGAAATGTATGTCGTAAACAATTATAATTTTCTTGCAAATACAAAAAAAAAAAAAAAAAATCAAATGGCTCTGAGCACCATGGGACTTAGCATCTGAGGTCATCAGTCCCCTAGACTTAGAACTACTTAAACCTAACTAACCTAAGGACATCACACACGTCCATGCCTGGGGCAGGATTCGAACCCGCGATCGTAGCAGCACGCGGTTCCGGACTGAAGCGCCTAGAACCGCTCGGCCACAGCGGCCGGCGCATCCAGGTACATCATGCACAGTAAATTCAAAGAGTCTCCACAGGCAATGAGATAGCCATCGACACAGCGTGATAATTTTGAAACACGCAGCAAAAAGACACTAGCAATGTTACTGGACTATTTATTCAAACAAGTCTGCGTAATCGTGGTGGGTCGGGGTGGTGAGAGAAGAGTCAATATTATTGACAATAGGTCGTATCAGTCAATACTGTCATATTCAAGCGCAGCGAAACAGTTAAGAAAAACCAGAGGTTGTTGCAGCTGCCCCAGGTGGTCACGCGATGTCATGAAGAACACGACACATCCACAGCATCTGTAGAATACTACACACCGAGGAACATCAGCCGGGAGATCGCCTTTTCACTGCGCTGACACGTTGCCACGGTCTTGTACACTGAAAATACGGAGGAGGTGGCGCAACGGTAACACACTGGACTCGGATTCGGGAGGACGGAGGTCAGATCCCCGACCGGCCACCCACATTTAGATTTTCGGTGGTTTCCCTAGAGCTGTTAAGGCGAGTGTCGAGACAGTTCCTCTGAAATGGTACGGCCGGTTTACTTCCACAATCTGATCTTCTGTTCAGTCTCTAATGATCTCGAGATCGAGAGTGCGTTAAACAGTCTTCCTTCCTTCCTGTCGAAAATGACAAGCGGTTAATGTGAAATAATTGTTACCTACAGAAAGGAGGGAAAAAGATTCCATATGGAAGTATTATCGTTCCTCCAACTTTTAAAAGCAAGTAAGAATGAATTTAAACTAGCCATATGCTTTATTCCCCATAAGCGCAATCACATCTTGAATCTACGTGCACTGGTACAGCACCGACTAAATTTCGTAACATCTTTCCAAAGTAAACAGTTACTATAGAAACAACTAGAGAGATTTTCTACCTTGTTATGCAGTCGTAACCCGTACAAAAAGAGTACAAAATGGAGGAGTGCAAGGTACGAATCCAGTTACAGAACGGAAACTGCGAACAGGGAGTTCTAAGACAAACACTATCGTAAGCAAACGGTAGCCGAAGAAAATGAAGAAAATAAAAGCTTAGAAGAGTGTGCACATATTTATAAGCAATAAGAACAGAGACAGAGAGCTGCTATTTTGCAGAACGAGCGCTCCTGTCACTACCAAGATACAACAGTTTGCCGTATTATGTGGCTGGGATCCCAACTAACCTTGCAATGGCATCTGACGTGACAGTCTCGCGCCAAGCCGTGCGACAGCACCGGTTTTCATAGCAGTAAACTCATCGACAACCATCGCAAGGGGTACTCCTTCATGCTGGGTTTTTCTCGTACCACCGTGGCCGGGTATGTACCACTGATACGGCGATTCAACGAAAACTGCCAGTGCCAGAATCAGGAGCCGACTGCCACAATGCGTTCGTTTTACTGAATCAAACCAGACGTCAAGTCAACGAGGAAAAGCTTAGCTGGCGAATAGCCGTACCATCTATAAACTGAAGCCACAGCACGTTAGAGGGAACACGGATTAACAAGGGCTTAGGGGTGCGGACTCTGAACGTCCCAATCAAGTAAAAATTTCGTCTAGACAGTAAGTCGCGGTACCAAGGTAGTGCATGGCAAGGGCGAGGCAAGAGCAAATCGAAAACCACGTGAGGCAACCACCTCAGTCGTCAATACAGTACAGTTCAGGCAGATAGTGGAGGTAATCTCGTGTGGAGTTTGCATTTGTTGAAATGAAGTCAGAGATCCATTTGCCATAGCCTCGCGACGTTGGGTGCTACAGGAATCTATTGTCCCGTCATATGCATTTGCTTGTTAGCTTACAGTGGCCCCACAGCCTACCTGTGCCGTCAGCACGAAAATGCAGTCTCTAATCATCCCAGGTTTTGTCAAAATGGTTTGAGGATCGTTCAACGAACATGTGGGAATATGCCCATCACGTTAACAACCTGAACCCCGCTGACCACATTCTACATCTACATGGATACTCTACAAATCACAATTAAGTGCCTGGCAGAGGGTTCATCGAACCACCGTCACAATTCTCTATTATTCCAATCTTGTATAGCGCGCGGAAAGAATGAAGACCTATACCTTTCCGTACGAGCTCTGATTTTCCTTATTTTATCGTCGTGATCCTTCCGCTCTATGTAGATCGGTGTCAACAAAATATTTTCGCATTCGGAGGAGAAAGTAGATGACTTGAATTTCGTGAGAAGATTCCGTCGCAACGAAAAACGCCTTCCTTTTAATGATTTCCAGCACAAATCCTGTATCATTATTTGTGACACTCTCTGCCATATTTCGCGATAATACAAAACGTGGTGCCTTTCTCTGAACTTTTTCGATGTACTTAGGCAGTCCTACCTGGTAAGGATCGCACACCAAGCAGCAGTGTTCTAAAAGAGGACGGACAAGCGTAGAGTAGCCAGTCTCCTTAACAGCAAAGGGCCTATAACACTACCTTGGGGAACGCCAGAAATCACTTGTTTTACTCGATGACTTTCAGTCAATTACTACGAACTGTGACCTCTCTGAGAGGAAATCGCAAATCCAGTCACATAACTGAGACGATGTTCCATAAGCACACAATTTTACTACGAGCAGCTTGTGTAGTACAGTGTCAAAAGCTTTACGGAACTCCAGGAATACGGAATAAGGAATCGATCTGAAATCCCTTGTCAATAGCGCTCAGCACTTCATATGAATAAAGAGATAGCTGTGTTTCACAGGAACGATGTTTTCTACACCCATGTTTACTGTGTGCCAATAGACCGTTTCCTTCGAGGTAATTCATAATGTTCGAACACAATATATATTCTGAAATCCTGCTGCATATCGAAGTTAACGATATGGGCCTGCAATTTAGTGTATTACTCCTACTGCCTTTCTTGAATGTTGGTGTGACCTGTGCAATTTTCCAGTCTTTGGGTACGGATCTTTCGTCGAGCGAACGGTTGTATACGATTGTTAAGTATGGAGCTAATGGATCAGCGTACTCCGAAAGGAACCTAATTGGTATACAGTCTGGACCAGGAGACTTGCTTTTTATTGATTTGAGTTGCTTCACTACTCCTTGGGCCGTCAGGGAGTGAGACGTCTTCGCCATTGACACAACTCTGAACTATGTCAGGAACTCTGGAGGGGTTGTAGGGAGGGAGCGGTGGTTGAATGGTCGTGGATCAGGATGGCTCCTAAAGCTTTCCAACAACACCGACAAAATTTCGAAGGTTATGCAGGGTTATATTCTTAGTATTTTGCTTTAAGGGACAAGGGGATCTCCGGTTCTACGTAAGGAAGTGATAATATAACCATGATTGTTCGGAGGGGGTTGGTGTGTGTGTGTGGGGGGGGGGGGGGGGGGGGGGGTCGCTGTCTTCGGTGCGGAAGGATATGGGTTAAACTGCCGGTATCTGCTCAGATTTTTATCTGATACAGGTAGCTCTCGAACGGGGTCCATTCACCCTACTGAAGCCAGATTAGGAGGTGCTTGAATAAAGATCAGTAGCAATAGGAGGATTCATGTACAGGCTATAACGATTAGAGGGACTGGTAGCGTAGTCGCACGGTCCTAGGCGCTCCTCGACTGTCTTTTAGTCAACAGTCGACCAGTCGGAAGGGGCCTTTACTTTGGCTTTACCCCAATTATCTTAGCTTCCATGATAATTTATACCTTCATAACAGTGAAAAAGCCTGCAATACTTGTTTCCGGTCGCTGCGGGTACAATGCACCATGGCGTCGTCGTGTAGCTCTTCCTTCACATTCAGTCACGCGAAACACGAGGTAGATATCGGCAAACTCTTCGTGTGTAAACCTATCCATGATGCCATGAATCTCTGGTAACGTACAACTAACACTGTCGGAAAAAACTAGCCCGAGATGGAGCCGAGCAGTACTGAATGCAAGTTGGAGGGTGAAGAGTAAAGTTGGCACTACTGCTGTCAACGGCAAGTACCATGAGTGAATCAAACAAGGGTGTTACAAAACATGGAAATGCAAATAAGCGTATGGCGTCAGTGGCCGGTATTTCCCAGTCGCCAAGTGCAAGTCTCTATTGAGTGCGACGCCACATTGGGTGACCTGCGCATCGACAATGGGGATGAACTGAGATGAGGACAGCACAACACCCAGTCCCTGAGGAGAGAAAGTCTCCCTCCCCAGCCGGGAATCGAACCCGGGCCCCCGTGCGTGGCATTCGAGCGCGCTGACCATTCAGCTAATGGGGCGGACGTTAGCAAACAAATACTCACAGCTGACATCTGCGTTGTCGTACAGATATTTTCATGACAGTTCATATACAAAGGCAAATGGGTGTAAGAAATTCACTTACTGTGTTACTAGATACCACGGAATCCACGCCAAGACAGTTCTCCCTTGCGTTCAGGTCGAAAGGGGAGAAATACACGCTAAAATGTACCTGGTGATCAAAAAGTCAGTATAAATTTGAGAACTTAATAAACCACGGAATCTTCACGATAAAGGATGACAGCCAAAACAGTTGCAGGATAAAAAATTTTATTAAAATTCTTGACCATGATTTCGGTACATATAAATATACCTTCATCAGAAGTGAAAAATCTGAACAGGAAGACACTTTCACTAGAAAAGCCTTAGCATCGGATGTGAGAAACACGAAAGCTTAAGTAACAGTGAAATTACCAGAGTAATACAGGCACAAAATCTTTAAGTTATTTACTAAAATTACATCATGCAATGGAGATTAATAAATCAATTGTGCCAAAGGCGTCGTCAATAATTAAGACATCTTCTCCGTTTGTGCAACATGACTATGGGCACAGGGTCAATGCGAACAGTTTAGCACCGGTACTTCGCCTATGAACTATCGAGACAAGTGTCTGAAAGCACTACGGCAGTTGCTGTTGCAGCCATGTTTAAAATCTTGAAACCACGGAATATTGTCGATAGAGAGGTAAAAATTGACACACATGCTAGGAATGACATGGGGTTTTATTAGAACAAAAAAAAAGTTCACAAAATGTCCGACAGATGCGCGTCGTTTGGTGATGATCGTGTGCTCAGCCGACACTTTTGTCGTGCTTGGCCTCCCAGGTCCCCAGACCTCAGTCCGTGCGATGATTGGCTTTCGGGTTACCTGAAGTCTCTAGTGTATCGTTATCGACCGACATCTCTAGAGACGCTGAAAGACAACATCCGACGCCAATGCCTCACCATAACTCCGGACATGCTTTACAGTACTGTTCATAACATTATTCCTCGACTACAGCTATTGTTGAGGAATGATGGTGGACATATTGAGCATTTCCTGTAAAGAACATCATCTTTGTTTTGTCTTACTTTGTTACGCTAATTATTGCTATTCTGATCAGATGAAGCGCCATATGTCGAATATTTTTTGAACTTTTACATTTTTTTGTTTGTTCTAATAAAACCCCATGTCATTCCAAGCATGTGGGTCAATTTGTACCTCTTTATCTACATTATTCCGTGATTTATTCAGTTTTCAAATTTATACTGACTTTTTGATCACCCAGTATGTGTACAATTCTGTTTCTTATGAGTACATAATGATCCAACAGAGCAGCACGACAATCCCAGAAGTGGACAAATGGCGGTGACGCTTTGCACTGGACGTGAATGCGTCATCAGAGAGAAATAGATCAACAGTCTTGTCCGCCACTAAGAGATATCTGTGTGACAGATGAAAGCGGAGTTCAATAGTGAAGATTGCGAATGTGTTCGGGGACGCCCCATTCAGCGGGTCTCTGCGACAAAAGCGGCCTTGTAACGAAAGAACAACACGTGTGCAGTTGCTGATCCGACGGAACGGTCAGATACAAACTGCAGTGATACGGAAACGTCAGGGCCGGACGACAGCACAGCGCAAACGAAAACTGCGTGGTGAGATGAATCACGCTTCCCGTTACATCACGTCGATGGTTTGTGTCACGATACGCTGACTTCCGGAAAGCCGCCTGTTGTGCGCTCGTGCCGTGGTGGTGGCAATGACCTGGGCGTCGCACACTGATCTGTGGTTTCGACAGAAGGCACGGTGATTGTGTCATTACAACTGATGGCCACTTCATACCCATCAAGGTCCCCAACAGACACGACAGTTTTCAACAGGGCAATCGACCACGCCAAAGGCCAAGAATCGTGCTGCAACGGCCTGGACAGTAGCATAATAAACTGCAGCTGATACTCCTGCACCGTAATTCGATGTATAAGAGGTCCGTCTAAAAAGTATCCGATCTTTGGCCACAAAAAATATTTCGAATACCTGACAGGGTTGGGACCCTAATACCCTTCAAAGTTGGCCCCTTAAGCTTGCACACACTTGGCCCACCGATCCTTCCACTGCTGGAAACATCTCTGGAAGTCTTCTTTTGGAATGGTTGCGGTGGCGCGCTTCTTTCCGTCCCTTTACGACGAACTTGCACCTGCCTGTGAACATTGTCTCAGCAGATCATCAGTAGGGAAGCCGAGCGAAACCTACTGTACTTCGACGTGAACCAGGCTAAAATTAAAGTCACTAATCTACGTTTCGGGAGAAAGTTTTCACACGAAATGAAAGGTTGAAAATTTTGTCCTCAATATATTCTGAAACTTAGGTGCGCAAGTATCACTGCCAAGCCCGTGCTAGTCTTAACACAGTCACTCACAATCCCTTTCACTCACGTTAGCAAGTTTATGGTGTTGTATTTCCCGAAAACGTAATAGATACAAAAATACTGATTGTTTTTTTATTGATAATGCTCGCCAAACATTAAGTCTGTCGGTACCTAATGCAGTCACAGTTTTTAGCCACCGACCTGCTCAATACGCCACGCGGAATGTGTGTCTTTTCTCATCACAAAACTCGCTTAAAAATTCCGAAATTTCTACACACACATCGGAACAATTATGCCGTCACTTTACAACACTTTTCAAGTATGAAACACTACTAGATCCGGCACCATATCGTTTCCATCGGAACTACTACTACACACGTCCGAACTGTTTCATGGCTAGGCTCCGACTCCTCTCTAGAATGCTGCAAGTCTTCTCTACCAGCAGAGAAAGGCGCGCGAAGAATATTGCTTTACCACTGGTCAGTTTACTCAACAGCCAATAGCAAAACAACATTTTCCCGCGTCAGGCCGTGCTTTGCATCAATAACCTATCGCAAAATAGTAAACCTAACGATTGCACTTTTTACCGACGTAATTATCTAATATGCTGAAGTTTTGCTTATGTATAAAGTTATTTACTATTGTTATTTATATCTGAATTAACTTTCTTTTTACCATAAACTTACTTTACAAATCTATTCTACAAAAATCCCCTTTGTCTATATCCATACTACTTCGAAATGTTCCCACACTAAATGCTACTACACAACTTGTTAAATAATTATCTTCATATTAACCTTAAACAACACTCACGCATCATTCATACTGCTAAAACACATTTACATCTTTTTACGTACACAAAAAGACATAACAACACTTTATGAAGATACTAGAACAGTTTATGAAAAACATTGTATTACTTTAGTGCACTCTGGTGGGCACAACCGAAACTAAAATCACAGTCCCCCTATCCAATACTGCCATCTATCGGCTGATACATAAACTACGTGCGCGTCCAGTCTCGCGTCACCATCTGCCACTATCCAGCCCTGAGACACATCTCACACTTAACAGCCTCCAAGGCAGGATCGTTATATGGCCCTACGCCTCATGGTGATCAGCTCCGTCATCGTGTTCCGCATTCTCTCTTCTCTACTCTCAAAACGGGATCCTTTCAGTGGCGTTTTCAATTTTGGAAACAACCAGAAGTCGCAAGGAGCCAGTCTGGAGAGCAGACAGATCGGTGAATGGCTGTAATTCCATGTTTGGCCAAGAAATTTAGGATCAAGTTGGATGAATGTGCTGGGGCGTTGTCGTGAAGCAGTTGTCAGTGTTTTGCCGTCCACATATCTGCTCTTTTGCGCCGAACTGCGTCACGGAGCCGCCGCAGAACATCTTGATAGTACTCCTTTGACACTGTTTGTCCTTCCGGTGCGTATTCGTGATGCACAGTTCCACGGACATCACAAAAGACAGTCAGCATCAACTTCATTTTGCTTCGCATGTGCCGCACTTTCTTCGGCCTTGGGAGACTCGGGATGCTTCCACTGCGACTGTCTTTTTGTTTCTGGGTCGTACTCATACAACCACGTCTCATCTCGAGTTATGAAGGTGTCCAGAAACCCAGCATCAGTGTTGGTGGTGTCCAAAAGATCATGTGCAACGTCAAAATGGAAGTCTTTTTGTTCCGGCGACAACAACTTGGACACGGATTTCGCAGCCACTCGGTACATGTTCAAATCATCACGCAAAATTGCATGTGTAGAATCTTTACTCACTCCAACCTCTTGGGCGATCTGCGGCACCGTCAAACGACGATTTGCCATCACCAAATTTTACACCCTCTCAAGAACAGCTGCACTCAGAGCAGTTTGGGGCCTACCAGAAAGCTGGTCACTCTCCGCTGATGTGCGTCCACTTTTGAATCGGTTGAACCACTCCTTAATTTGTGGCCCCTCGCATCTTCTCCAAACACCTACTGAGTCTTACGAATTGTTTCGCTTTGAGAATTACGAAGCTTCTGACAAAATTTGATGCAGCATCTTTGCTCAACACGTTGTCATCTTGAAGAGAATCGGTAATCCGACGAAGACATTGTGTAGCGCCTCACTCAGCGACATCTACACCATCCAACCACAATGCAGCTTTCGCACAGTCCTGAATCAGTTAAATGAGAGTGCAGGGTATTTTCTGACCACTGCCAGATTAAGTAAATTTGCTTACAGTACATTTTTTCTGTCTGGTATTATTTCGCAAGTTATGAACAGAGAAATACCAGAACGGAGAAGATGGAAAAATAGTGGTAACTTAAACTTGTAACTTTCTCACATGTTCTGGAAGAGCTAAAAGTTGAAAAAGAAAACGACTCAGTAACTACCTAGGACGAAGAGACATCCTTTGAGTTATTGCAATACTTTACATCGCATACAAAGTCTGTACAAAAAATTCCGGAGCGTTGCCCACAAAAAAATGTTCTGCACTTGCCCCTTTTACTTCTTGTGCATGGTCTCCTTCGAAATGCTCTCCTCCACAAGTGATCCACCGCTCCTAACGCCGTATTCACTTCCGGAAGCAGTCTTGGCGCTCCTCTTACTGGATCACCTGAAGCGCCGACAGGAACAAAGAAGTACAAATCCAAGGAGGGATTCGATGTTTTGAAGTGCCCAGGGTGCGGTGAAGCCTAGAAGGAGCCTATCGCGGAAGACCTGATTAATTGTCAAAGTCGCTCCCTATGGTGGAGTGAAGAATGCACAGGTTTTGTGAAGGACGCGATGAATTTCTTCCACGTTTATATTCGTGCGTACTCTCACCGGACCTCCATGCTATCACCGGACATCTACATCTACATCCATACTCCGCAAGCCACCTGACGGTGTGTGGCGGAGGGTAAACTGAGTACCTCTATCGGTTCTCCCTTCTATTCCAGTCTCGTATTGTACGTGGAAAGAAGTATTGTCGGTATGCTTCTGTGTGGGCTCTAATCTCTCTGATTTTATCCTCATGGTCTCTTCGCGAGATATACGTAGGAGGGAGCAATATACTGCTTGACTCTTCGGTGAAGGTATGTTCTCGAGACTTCGACAAAAGCCCGTACCGAGCTACTGAGCGTCTCTCCTGCAGAGTCTTCCTCTGGAGTTTATCTATCATCTCCGTAACGCTTTTGCGATTACTGAATGATCCTGTAACGAAGCGCGCTGCTCTCCGTTGGATCTTCTCTATCTCTTCTATAAACCCTACCTGGTACGGATCCCACACTGCTGAGCAGTATTCAAGCAGTGGGCGAACAAGCGTACTGTAACCTACTTCCTTTGTTGTCGGATTGCATTTCCTTAGGATTCTTCCAATGAATCTCAGTCTGGCATCTGCTTTACCGACGATCAACTTTATATGATCATTCCATTTTAAATCACTCCTGATGCGTACTCCCAGATAATTTATGGAATTAACTGCTTCCAGTTGCTGACCTGCTATTTTGTAGCTAAATGATAAGGGACCTATCTTTCTATGTATTCGCATCACATTACACTTGTCTACATTGAGATTCAATTGCCATTCCGTGCACCATGCGTCAATTCGCTGCAGATCCTCCTGCATTTCAGTACAATTTTCCATTGTTGCAACCTCTCGATACACGACAGCATCATCTGCAAAAAGCCTCAGTGAACTTCCGATGTCATCCATGCGGCTATGCAGCGTCTCAGATATGTTGACAATTAAGATTTGTGCTCAAAAATGGGCAGCTGCAACTTACGTGTTGTTCCTAAATAAACCAGCAATGATTTACGAGAGTGAGTCAAATGAAAACGTTAAACTTGTAATAACAAATCGAAATTTCGCGTCGTTATCCTGTAAGCTGGTAGGCGTGCTACAAACAGCGTGCAGAATGGCCTGTAGGTGGCAGCATAGTGCAGACGCACACACACCGTCGCAGTATCAGTACAAAGATGGCCGCCCCACTTACGACTTGCACCAGGAAAGAACAGCGTTCTGTTGTTCGGTTTTTGCGTAGTGAAGGTGTGGAACCTATTGAAATTCATCGACGAATGAACGTTCAGTACGGTGATGCATGTTTGTCACAGCAGCAAGTCTACGAATGGAGTAGGAAGTTCGCAAATGCACAACGAGTTGGACTCCACAGAACATTGCAAAGGTTGAAGCCACAGTGAAGGAAAACCGCCGAGTGACACTGAATGACATTGCAAGATATTTACAGATTAGTCACCACATTGCGCATGATGTGCTCCAGTTTCACTAAGTGTCTGCAAGATGGGTGCCACGCCGGCTGACTTCTGAAATGAGAGAACGATGTGTTGATGCTTGTGAAGAACTTCTTCGGCGCTTTGAACGAGAAGGTGATGGCTTCCTTGCAAGAATCCTTACTGGGGACGAAACCTGGGTTTACTTCCACCAACCGGAAACGAAGAGATCGAGCAAGGAATGGCGCCATTCCTCATCACGAAAACCAAAGAAGTTTCGAACACAACCATCGGCGGGGAAGGTTATGCTGAATCTCTTTTGGGACGAAAAAGGCGTCATTTTGAAGCATTACATGCCTACAGGGACCACTGTCACCAGTGCATCATACACAGATCTCCTAAAAAGTCATCTGCGGCCTGCAGTCGCATCCAAGCGACGTGGATTGCTGCCAGCAACGACAATGAAGGCCCCAGCCCCACACTGCCCGTACAACAGTTGCAACAATCAGAGACCTGCATTTTGAGTGTCTTCCTCATCCACCACACTCACCAGACCTTGCCCCCAAGTGATTTCCATATGTTCGGACCATTCAAAGACGCAATGGGAGGAAAGAAGATTCGTTCTGATGAAGAGGTACGCCACGCGGTGCATGAGTGGTTGTGCGGACTACCAAAAGAATTTTTTTCTAAACGAATTTATGCGCTTTCTAAGCGCTAGAGGACTTGGATTGAGCGTGGGGGTGACTATGTTGAAAAGTCATACAGCTTTGTACCACTTCTGCACAATAAATAATATTAAAAAAATATTTAATGTTTTCATTTGGCTCACCCTCCATGCTGCTTCATCTCCCAGTACCTACTTCAACCTACATCCTTCTGAATCTGCTTAGTGTAGTCATCTCTTGGTCTCCCTCTACTATTTTTACCCTCCACACTGACCTCCAATACTAAATTGGTGATCCCTTGATGCCTCAGAACATGTCCTACCAACTGATCCCTTCTTCTGGTCAAGTTGTGCCACAAACTTCTCTTCACCCCAATCCTATTCAATACTTCCCATCTAATCTTCAGCATTCTTCTGTAGCACCACATTTGGAAAGCTTCTATTCTCTTCTTGTCCGAACTATTTATCGTCCATGTTTCACTTCCATACATGGCTACACTCCAAACAAATACTTTCAGAAACGACTTCCTGATACATAAATCTATATTCGATGTTACAAATTTCTCTTCTTCAGAAACGCTTTCCTTGCCACTGCCAGTCTACATTTTATATCCTCTCTACTTCGACCATCATCAGTTATTTTGCTACCCAAATAGCAAAACTCCTTTACTACTTTAAGTGTCTCATTTCGTAATCTAATTCCCTCAGCATCACCCGACATAATTCGACTACATTCCATTATCCTCGTTTTGCTTTTGTTGATGTTCATCTTATATCCTCCTTTCAAGACACTATCCATTGCGTTCAACAGCTCTTCCAAGTCATATGCTGTCTCTGAGAGAATTACAATGTCATCGGCGAACCTCAAAGTTTTTATTTCTTCTCCCTGGATTTTAATACCTACTCCGAATTTTTCTTATGTTTCCTTTACTGCTTGCTCAATCGGGGAGAGACTACAACCCTGTCTCACTCCCTTCCCCACCACTGCTTTCCTTTCATGTCCCTCGACTCATAACTGCCATCTGGTTTCTGTACAAATTGTAAATAGCCTTTCGCTCCCTGTATTTTACCCATACCGCCTTCAGAATTTAAAAGAGATGATCGGGTTAATACTAAATGCGTACTCTTTTCCCCATCAGTAAAAATCGACATTAATCAATCGGCTCTAAATAATTTACTCTTACACTAAAACCACCGGTCTTGCGATAGATATACCAAACGTACATTGGTGACAATGAGAAATCTCAGAAACTATAAAAATCAAAGTACCGAGACCACTTACGACGACAAATCTAATGAAACGTACAAACACTTTTTAAGATAATTTCGCGTTGGGTCTTTACAGGATTTCTGTTAATGTTTCGCTGTAACCAGAGTCAGAAGACCGAGGAAATACTACGAAACGCGCTGGAACTTACGAGGAAACTAGACGGCTGAACTACGGCTCTGCTGCGAGGTGATAATCCCGTACTGCGCTGACCACATCGCTCGTAACTCCCGCCAGTTGTGCTGCATCCAGCCACCACACCAACTTGGAACATTAAATGTGGGGCCAAGATGACAGATTTCACGAGCAGCTGCCGAAAGTAATTTGTGGTTCGGTAGCCTGTATGTACCCACAACGGTTCGCTCCGTTGTGCGGCTCTGTTATTGCACTGCACGACGAAGATCGGTATCCACTTCCCTTCCGCCCTGTTTACGAACAGAAAGATGAAAGGACGCCCAAAGATGATAGTCTATATGCCTTCTTCAACATCGTAATGTCCCGTGACTTACTTGTGTGTCCAGCTGTCTCTCAACACAATGGTGACAGGTAAAAATAGTAGAAACGGCCGAAACTAATGTCGAACTCGTGGCTTTCGGAGTCGCTACACTGTCTAGTAACAGTCCTAGGGTAGGTGGTGGCGAACGAAAGAATGGCACGTAATGCGTAACTCTGGGATGCTTGCAGCAAATGCAACCAAACTTGGTAAACATCTGATCATATAAGAAATTGTACACTGTATTTATACTTTTGATAAGTGAAAGCAAACTAGGTTTGTCTTTACACTACAGAGAGATTTCGTTGCTTTCCCTGTGTAACATAATTTTGGGAAATATTAATAACCAGGCAATGCTAGGCAATGAGCCAGTACGAAATACGCGTCTGAGGCAGAAGAATGTTTTGAAAACTGTTCCCATGTGTTAACGACAAATTTGTATTTTTAATGGTTCGTACAACGAAGCGTAGAAAAATAACGCGTTTTGGAGAGATCTTGAGGTGTATAACAAACTGCATATTTCCGTAATACGCCAAATACAAATACGAACAATCAAATACAGCATGTCAGCTTCGCATAACATTGAAATCGACATGGTGGCTCCTATATTTGCTTCTGGCAGCCAGTCACAGCATAGGACACGGTATCTCTTCAGCCAATCACAGCACAGGACACGTGACCGAAGCTGCGGTTAGGTAAGGACCTAATAGCGCAGCTTAAACTGCTAGGAGTAAAACTAGGCCCATTCGTTGCGTTTATGCCAGTTTTTCTTGTGAATCTGATCTTCGCAATTTTTTTCCTTGCATGCTTCGAATGTTTCGACTTTCGAAAGCATAGTAAATGGACACACAGTTCTATGTAGCTGTAATAATCAGCTTCTCTTCTTCCTCCACTTCGTGGTTTAATGTTTTCTGACTTCTGTTTTGACGAATTCTACCTCCATTCAGATCGCCGAACATCCTCTTCGAGTGATTTACAATCTGACGCTATATCGGGTTCAAATGGCTCTGAGCACTATGGGACTTAACATCTGTGGTCATCAGTCCCCTAGAACTTAGAACTGCTTAAACCTAACTAACCTAAGGACATCACACACATCCATGCCCGAGGCAGGATTCGAACTTGCGACCGTAGCAGTCGCGCGGTTCCGGACTGAGCGCCTAGGCTAATTCGGGAAACACTCGTCTTATGCAGGAGTTGAAAACAGTTGTCACGTTCTCTTATTCTCTCTTAGACTGCCTCCATCAGAGGTCTGAAGCTGTTTTATTCATCGGAGTTCACTTCTTTTAAAGAATCGGGAAGGGGTGTTTACTGGTACTCCCAAGCACAGGAAGAGAAAAAAACTGTCGTCTTCAAGACAAAGTTGCAAAACGGATATTGAAATGAATTGCAAAGTAGTATCCATTGAAGCAGAAAAGAAACTAAAGTCAACGAACATGGGTGAAAAGTATTTTAACGGTATAGTATTTCGCTGTGTTGCGCATTACTGATTAAATCATGGAAGTATGACACGTGCCTTTAGCATGCATTCTAGTGGAACATCCTTCACAGTGGATCTTGCTTTTTTTAAAGCTAAGTTCATCTTGATGTCCAAAAACAATGTTTTCGTATGATAACATTTACGGCCCTTCTTCGCGCGAGATAAAAAAAAAGTAAGGCACGACTTTCTAGCTGCAACAGAACTCCAGAGATAACATTGTGTATCCCTCTGAAACGCTGCTTCGAATGTAGAGCAACTGAACCTGTACACCTGTTATCACTTTCATATGAAACACAGCTGACCGGAAAGTATAAACAAGTTCAACTGGAAGAACAGATTTTTGTTTAGGAATGCTCTCAATTATATCTTGCTTGCAGAAAACGTACGCAGTGTCACACGGTCGCCTGTGTTTATGTAAATACGCGTGTCGATTTGGGAGCTAATATGTAATGGCTGTATTTAGTGAAGTGTTATCAGTTGGCTGAAAGCTAAAAAACGTATAAGCTTATGAAACTGCAACTAAAAAGTAAAGAGCAGATGATGCGGCTCAACAAATCTTGTTATTTCATTCACCGCTGCACTTTTCATTCATCAGCGTTCCGTAGAAACAGACCACTATTTTAAAATATACACAACGAAAAAACCTGAATTTAGTGAGAAGCGCCGTGCGATATCTGAATACGCCAAGACACAGGCAGGAAGATTAAGGTGTATTCATTGCAGGAGAGTGCTGTCTAGCTTTCCGCAAATGTCTCAGCATTCCGATCAACGACGCGGAATGCTGCATGCCTAATGAATGCTCATCTGTAAACACGCCAGGTGCAACCTTGACACGGACATTAGCACATGTGCGCCTCTGCGTCACCAGTAAACGGCACCATCGGAGAAGGTTTTATTGCTTTCACGAAAGTGTGCTGTAAATACTTAAAAATCTACGATCTGACAACATACTTCCGGGCAACTCGCTTTCACATTATCCTGGACGTTGCAACAACTGTTTACGTTATGCTCAAAATGGCTCCGAGCACTATGCGACTTAACTTCTGAGGTCATCAGTCGCCTAGAACTTAGAACTAATTAAACCTAACTAACCTAAGGACATCACACACATCCATGCCCGAGGCAGGATTCAAACCGGCGACCGTAGCGGCCGCTCGGCTCGACTGTAGCGCCTAGAACCGCACGGCCACTCCGGCCGGCTTACGTTATGCTGTATTGGCAGTTATCAGTGCCGATATGCAAGAAGTAATTACTTATTTTTATTTTATCCGCACCCTTTCCATGAATAATTTATTTTCCCAAGAGAAAAGGGCTTTACAAACTGAGCAAGGGTTGGGTTGTTTTCATGAATAATTCAATTAGGTCTAAAAACGTATATAGCTGAAATAACAAGGAAGTGTCTCGGGCATGAAATAGTAATGTTTTCCTTAAAACAAAAAAAAATAATAAAATAAAATTACAAGACTTGTATGATGATTGTCTCTGTGCCCTGACTCTTACACACATCCTGTTTACGAAAATAACAAAATCTGAAAGGAACAACAAACTTTACCATACACACGAAAACCAAATGCCCAGGAACAGTTTAGGACGATTAAGAAAAGCAATTGCGTCTAAGGCAACGGAAAAACGTTGTAACAGAATTACGACAAAAAATGAAAGCTTTAGAGATTCTTAAATTAGAATAATAATAATCAGCTCTGTCCTTCTTTTTTGAGGCGATGACATGCGTTGTTTGGCAAGTAAGTTTTCTTAGCACCCGGACAATAATATAGACTAAAACAAAAATGGATAACAGAACTGACGACGAAGCCGTGAACCCTAATTCTGAAATTTTATGTTGTCTTTCACTGTTACCTTTACACTCCACAAAATAGTTAACTGATTAGTTGTGACACTCAGCTTATTTCCTGTAATCTACCACACCGAATTGTTCCACAAAGTTAAAAAAAATTGGAGCTATTGAATCGCTTTAGTGATCCGATTCCATCTTTGGCCAAGATCCTTTAAATGTTAATGATAGCACTCAAACGCGAAAGTTGTTTGAGTTGTTCTTAAACGCCCCCGACACTAGTTATCCAAGACAAGGAAATTTCTGTCTCAGTTCACAAAAATGCAACAGTATACGAATTCCACGGAAGTGGGCCCAGGTGTCCAGTGTACCACAAGCTGTAAAGTGTGCTCTGCAGTCACGCGTGGTAACTTCCAACACTGGGCTGCTTGCTCTGTCTTAAGGCGCGCGCGAAAACAAACCAGAGGCGCAGGACCGCACCCACCGGGTTGAGCCTCTTCCACGAAGTGTCTCCCAGCAGGAAGAGGCTGCGGCTGCCTTCTGCAGATGCTGGCTGACCGTGTCTTACCTGTCGGCAACGCCGTGTATGGCCAGTACCGATCGTCAAACCGAAACGAAAGCGCGCCGCAAACACACACGACTTCCACCGCTAGCGTCGAGATGACGACTGCTCTCACCCGCGCTCCACCACCGTAGTTCAGCGTGCGCGCCGCGGGAGGGCAGCACCGCTCGTGACGTCAGGCTACGGCTGTCGTCGTCAAGGCAACCGGCTTCGCTGGACCGCGCGTCATCCTCGAACAACGTTTCGTGCTGAAAACTCTCTTTTTAATTCCTAGAGTGATGGAGCGGTAGCTATGCAGTCCCTTCCCACATAATCTGCTCAAAATACACCGACAAGCGGACGGGAAGAAATGACATTCAAAGATTAATGCCTCGTAGATGTCAACATCAGCTACGTCAGAGCTCTGGTCCAAGTGGAGAAGCATGGGGGGAAGGGACTATCCTAGCGTTTGCCTGAAGAAAATTTTGGAAAGCACGAAAAACTACTCAGAATGCGAAGTGTCAATTCGGACCACCACCTTTCCGATTATGCACAGGTTTGGTTTTGTAAAAGGATTCTACACAAACTTTTTATGGGCGTCAATTAGCTTAAACATACTCCGAACGACGCAAGAATAGTAAAAACAGAAAAGTAGACCATTTTAAACGTTATATTGCTTCAAAACTTAAAATTATTTGTGTAAATGTACTGGTAATCTGTACGGAAATGGGAACATGTGTATATTGTGCCTTACAATCAGTCGAATCCGTTCTCTACGTAATTTTACTCGAATTATTCGAAAACTTCCTGCCAGTTGTAAGGATAACTGGCTCACAATATCACCTACTTACTTAGTTTTGATAATTTCTTTACCACAATTTGCCAGTTTATGTTAAACAGGCGTAATATATTATTTTATTGAACAGTAGCTCAGCAGCTAGATGCGTAACTGCTGGTAACAATGCGAGCTATTTTTAGAGTCTAACAATGTTGTCTGCGCATTGTGCATAAGTATATATATATATATATATATATATATATATATATATATATATATATATATATATATATATAAGGTCATCAGTCAAAAAAAATGGTTCAAATGGCTCTGAGCACTGTGGGACTTAACATCTGTGGTCATCAGTACCATAGAACTTAGAACTACTTAAACCTAACTAACCTAAGGACATCACACAACACCCAGCCATCACAAGGCAGAGAAAATCCCCGACCCCGCCGGGAATCGAACCCGGGAACCCGGGCGTGGGAAGCGAGAACACTACCGCACGACCACGAGATGCGGGCGGTCATCAGTCCCCTAGAACTTAAAACTACTTAAACCTGACTAACCTAAGGGTATTACACACATCCATGCCATAGGCAGGATTCGAACCTGCAACTGTAGCGGTCGCGCGGTTCCACACTGAAGCGCCTAGAACCGCTCGGCGACAACAACAAAAACAACACGACACAACACACGTACTCTTCAGTCACCTGTACTAAAAAATGAACTCCAGATACCTTTCTGAGGCCATTATCACTGAGCGCAATCTGATATTACCTAATATCACACTCCCCCCGCCAAAAACATTATCTGAGTAAACTTTAGAAAGATCAAGAATTTTCTTTGAATGCCCGTATTTTTAAAATGACGAAAGATGGATGATATTTGGTTTTTGGAGGTGTTTTACTGAACCACGAACTAATGAGCCAGTGAGAGTATTGGTACCGATTATTTCTGTCAACATTTTTTTCACGTAATGATGAAGCCATTCTCAGTGCAGTGCTAATGCCAGTTATAACTCCGCCTTAGAAAAGAAAGCTAACCTTCCATACTAAAGGTAGGCATACGTGATGGGAAAACATACTTCCTCTGCACCAATCCTCTTCCTAGCAATATTTGCTTCAGCCACACTGTGCACCCAAATTTAAAATTAACCAAGTTACCATGTGTGCACTACTTAGTTTTTATAAATCGCTAGACTGTTGGACGCATTACTTCTCGGCTGGCACGAAGTGGAATCCTTCAGGCTGTCGGTGTTGTGTGTCCCGCCACTGCCACTAATAATGCGTCGACCCTACAGCAACTTAGTAGCCATGACAGCGTTTTATTGTTTTGCCAAGTAGTTGGTTTGTTTGTTACGTGAGCAATGAAGCATTACCTAGTCAATTGCGGGGACTATCTACAATTCGGAGAAAGAATTTTTTTAATGAGATATTGGAGCGTGGGAATTTCTCAATTTTACTCTCACAGAGGCATGTTTCGAAGTATGTGTGTAGTGGGTACACTGTGGAAAGAAGATTTTCAAGGGGGGGAAAAAAAGAAAAAATGTTCGTTTCACAAGCTATAACCTCCATTACATCGTATTACGTGTCAATGCTAGTATTTGGAAACAAAGGTAATCAATATTACCGTGATACTAAATAGTGATATATGGAGAGTCTTTCAAAAAGTAATTTAATTTCTTGACAAACACAATCCATCCCTTTTGTTTTTACCGTTTACAAAATACCGTTTTACTCCTCACAGTAATTACCCCTGATTTATAACCACTGTCCGAAGTCTATGTGGTAGCTCCAACAACAGTATCATGCGACATGAAAGTTGAAAGTAGCACTGAATGTTTGTTGGTAACACTTTGCCGTCCGCACGTCTCGTACAAATTGATTCGGTGACGCCAGCAGCCTTAACTAGGATTACTTGGATTTTCGCCGCCTGATCTTGATATTATTGGGAGATTATAAATTGTTAATTTTTACTAATCTCATCGTTAGTTCTCATAAGTTTTCAACCCTGTTTAACTACTTTCATGAAATTTCGAAGACATACATACGTATTTAAATACCAAATTTGTTTGTTTCGAATATTTGTTTATTTAAACGTTTTGGTAAAACGCACTTTGGAAAACCGGTTTATTGTTGCTGTCGGAAAAATGTAAAAATAACCATATTTGTCAGAATCGGTTGCGGGACATCGCTTTGCGAAATATCGGTGTCTCTATCAACGGATTCGTTGACCAATAATCATCTGTTATTGCTTTTTTTTCTGTTCCCATACAGATAGCAAGCCCAAACCATTTTTCTACGTTCGGATCCCGTAACGTCGACAAATGTGGCACTTTTTGTCCAGTTTCCTTCTATTGCAATTTTGACTGTAGTACTTGTTGATTTCGTTGCTAATATATTCAAATAGATCATTGCCAATATATAATTCTACGACATCCTGGACGCTCTGAGTATCTTTGGGAAATGTGCATGGGCCCGGAGATGCTTCAAATTTATTATTGGTCCTCGGAAAATCAAAGTATGACCACTGTGGAATGCCTTCTCCGTCTGATTCATCCGAATCATTTGGCAACCGTAGGGCTTCTTGGACGTATTTCACTACCTTCAGACGACTCAGCTTCAATTTCATTTTTTTTTTTAAATATCCAATTTCTTCTTACAAATCGGCCAAGTCGTTCGGAACTTCAGACAAGACGTTGTAAGAGGTCCATGGTTAAGAAATTCGTTGCTAGCGCACTTGAGCAGATGTAATTTCGATCGATTGCTCACGCGCTGCCTGCGATATGTAAGCTATAAGAGAATCTCGGACCAGAGAGCAGTGTTGTATGCAGTAAGAACTGTGTAGCAGCAGGACTAAGTAGTAGCTAGCAGTCCTGTGTGTCGAGTTGGCTGGGCCGGTCGGTCATGAGGAGCGATGGCGGAGCCTGAGCGTTGTAGAATAAGGTAAAAGCAGCCTCGCGCATATGTAGTGATGGTATATCAAGTCCCATGTAAATGTTAAAAAAAACTCTTAATAATAATCTTTCTCATAAAAAGTAACTTTTGACAATCATTAACTTCAATTTACTAATTTCTCCAATCCTTGGTCATCCCGATTACTGAAAAGAAAAATCAGTTGTTTCTTTTTATGTATGACAAATCTATCGGCCAGCATTGCACTCGGCTGTGCCAGAAAAATTTCTTATAGGAGCAGATTATATATATGCGTTATGCGGTGACCTTATTTAGGTGAGAATTTTCAATTTATTCAGAATGATCTTTCAGGGCCATGGCGCAGCACTGCTGACTTCCAAAATTTACCAGTTTAAATTCACAGTCAATTATTGAAAGGTTATAGAAGAGTCACAATTTCATTGAAAAAAATAAGTCACGTTATTATTCCAAGGTTACGGAAGTAAACTGTTGGTAGGTTACGCTGAATGTGAACGATATAATTATATTTATATTTTTTTGTGGGGAGGTTACAACGTCCACGCATTCATTGTAAATAATCGTATCGTCTCTCTGTCTGCCATGATGAAAAGGCACAAGTACTTATAAAAACAAAAAACTTGTTGACGTGTGTAACTTATTGTTACCTAAACAAAACAACATAGTGAAAAAGATACTAAAGTGCTGTCGCTGTCCTCTGCGCGATACTATTTAGACGACACCACTCTGTTTTGTTGACGGCCGTTGACCGCTATTTCGTGGACACCACTGTGATGTCGCCGGATGACAGAATGTTAATGTTAATTTTAATGAATCAAAAAACATATTTATTACGCAACAGTATAATAGAAACGACTTCCACATTGTTACGTCGAGAAAACTTACCGGCAACCTGAAACAGCTGCAAAAAACCACTTCGCTTCGCTTAAAAGCAGCGCACCGTGCACATGATTCTATCGAAGGTATTATTCGTCAAATAGGCCTTTGGTATTTCCCATCTATCATACAAGGAAAATAAATTCACACCTATCACCAAAACACACACACACACACACACACACACACACACACACACACACACACACAGAGAGAGAGAGAGAGAGAGAGAGAGAGAGAGAGAGAGAGAGAGAGAGAGAGAGAGAGGTACGAGGAGAAGAAGAGTAGCTTCCACAACGGAGGATCACGTTCTACACCTCTGACTGCAGCTATAAACAAAACCCGACGCCCACAGAGCGTTGGTTTCCAGCCGGTTATTTGTGCTGTCATGTTTGACATCTTGTAGTTACGTCGCTAGTTCCTGCAGCCTTGAACACAACTCTTCGAGTCAGCGTATGCAGCGTCGGCTATCAAAGCGTCAAGGGCATCATTGTGGTGCAGAAGCACATTGAATTACCTCGGTGACTACTATCCCGACAGTGTCGCAATGCCATGATGTCATTTTCTTCAAATCTTTCGTGCATGTTCGTTTCTTACACATCTCATAGGATGCACTACACTTTCTGTCAAACTTTCTTGAACACAGATGACACCGGCTGCTTTTTAAAGATGGACGGGTGCAGGAGGTTCACTATCTTCTAGTCCCTTAGGCCCTGTTTACATAACAAGACTTTTCATATCGTCATCTTCGTAAGACCTATGACCTATGGGTCTCTCAAGCTGTCGTTGGACTTGTGGTGTAATTAACTCCTTGCCAATATTCAGCAGAAAATTTCTGCTCCCAATCGTAGAACTAGATGGAAGACGCTGATTTTTTGTGTTGCATAACATATAAGCATTCAAACATGCCAAGTCCACAAAGTTGTGGAATAGGGCCTACGGCCATCATCTTGTGGTTGTTTCCACATAATATTCTTTGACCATCTTTATCCACATCCCCTTTAGCTGTGTTTCGAGACATAGTATACCAAGGAACCTTCATTATCAAAAACGAAGACCGGTGACATCAGCGTCTTTGTAGGGATAGGCAACAAAGCTTTAGGTATTTCTTGCTTTTCCTCCTCACTGTTCCACAAAGGATCACATTTCTCTTGGATAGTTGAGTTGCAAGTGGAAGAGAAGTAAAAGAAATTATCAGTGGCGATGCCACAACCTCCACTAAGATTGTTGGATCCAACACTACTCTTCCCCTTTTTTTCCTTTAGCATTTCTTTCTTTTCCAGTATATACTTTTAAGTTCAGTGCATAATTTGATTCGGCATCAACCAAAGCCCATACTTTAACACCATACTTAGCAGGTTGTGACATCATAAACAAGGGACAACTACTTCGGAAAGAAACAAGTTTTCATCTACTGTAAGATGTGAATTAGGACAGCAATTAGACCTGCAGTGGTTGATAATGTGAAGGCATCTCTGATGAACTTAAATAACTGCTGAAAACCGAAACATTGAAGCTAGGACAACGCCTTCATCACACAACAAGTGTCTGGTACAGTTGCTATATTGGTTACCGTTGCTGAAATTGCAGGTTATCAATATTTAAGTGAGTTTGAACGTCATGTTATAGTCGGCCCACGAGCGATGGGACACAGTATCTCCGAGGTAGCGATGAAGTGGGGATTTTCCCGTGTGACCATTTGACGAGTGTACCGTGAATATCAGGAATGCGATAAAACATCAATCTCCATCATTGCTGTCGGGAAAAACATCCTGCAGGAACGGGACCAATGACGACTGAAGAGAATTGTTCTACGTAAGAGAAGTGCATCCCTTCCGCCAATTGCTCCAGATTTCAGTGCTAGGCCATCAACAAGTGTCAGCGTGCGAGCCATTCACCGAAACGTCACCGATATGGGCTTTCGGAGCAGAAGGTCCACTCGTTTATACTTGATAGCCGCACGGCACACAGCTTTACGCCTCGCCTGGGCCCGTCAACACGACACTGAATTGTTGATGACTGCAAACATGTTGCCTGGTCAGTCGAGACTCGTTTCAAATTCTATCGAGCGGATGGACGTGTACGAGGATAACCTCATGAATCCATGGACCCTGCATGTCAGCGGGGGACTGTTAAAGCTAGTGGAGGCTTTGTAATGGTGTGGGGCGTGTACAGTTGGAGCGATATGGGATCCCTGATACGTCTGGATACGACTCTTTGACAGGTGACACGTACGTTGCGTCTATTCATGTCCATTGGCATTCCGACGGACTTGGACAATTCCAGCAAGACAATAAGACACTCCATACGACCAGAATTGCTACAGGGAGGCTCCAGTTACACTCTTCTGAGTTTAAACACTTCCGCTGGCCACCAGACTCTTAGACATGCACATTATTGAGCCTTGCGACGTGCTGTTCAGAAGAGAGCTGCACCACCGCGTACTCATACGGTTTTATGGACAGCCCTGCAGGTTTCATGGTATCAGCTCCCTCCAGAACTACTTCAGACATTAGTCGAGTCCATGTCACGTCGTATTGCGGCACTTCTGTGTGCTCGCGGGGACCCTACGCGATATTAAGACAGGTGTACCACTTTCTTTGGCTCTTCAGTGTACATCAACACTGTTTCCTGTTTCATCTGCTATTTCTTTTTCTACCTCTAAAAGATTCTTATTTTATGATTATTCTGATTCATCGTCACTATTTAATTCTTCACTGTCACTCGTCTCATGCAAATTATTTCACGAAGATGCTCCAAGTTATTTAGTTCACATGTCTCACGACGCCTTTCGGACATTTTTACTGCACAACCACAAACAGCATTTGTAACCCCTCACATAAGTGTCAAATAATAAATTAAAGGAAGTCAGACTAAACAACTATTGGTGTTCATGCTCCCAACAATGAAAATACTTAAATGTTTGTTAGTGGTATCATTAGTTCCAGCCGGCCGTGGTGGCCGTGCGGTTCTGGCGCTGCAGTCCGGAACCGCGGGACTGTTACGGTCGCAGGTTCGAATCCTGCCTTGGGCATGTGTGTTTGTAATGTCCTTAAGGTTGGTTAGGTTTAAGTAGCTCTAAGTTCTAGGGGCCTTATGGCCTAAGATGTTGAGTCCCATCGAATCCCATAGTGCTCAGAGCCATTTGAACCATTAGTTCCAACAGAACGAAAGAAAAATCAAGTTCTGAAAAAGATATTTTTGTACAACGCCGACTACCAAGTGGGGTCAACAGAGACGTCACTCAATAAAAATAGGTGCTACTTTCATCTTATTCACTTAGTTACGCAACCAACACAAGAGAGATGATGTAACGAGCGTATCTGACATTAAATACAGCCGCCGTTTTCACTTTAAAATAAGAAACAATATGGCTTTGCGGTCTCGGCTGACAAAGACTGGTAGTCTGAAAACTTCGTCGTCAATATTGGACTCAGGTTTGGATATTAGGACTGTTTTGACAAAAATGATAAAACTGCATTCTAGATCTTTCACCCTCATCTTCAGGCAAATCACTGTATTACGTTACATTACCTGCTTGGTGGATGTGACCAGCTTTTTTTGTGTTATATTTCGCGACAAATAAGATACTTCGCATTTTGTGTGCGATCTGAAGATGAAAACGTGTATTTATGACGACGCACACTGTACTTTCTGCTGGACCATGCTATAACAACCTTTCTAATCGTTATAAATTTGAAATTCCAATGCTATATTACATCAACAAGTGACAGTTATACCTCATCTGTAATTAAATGTAACGTGTAGTGGCTACAGCCATCAACTAATACTGCAATGCAATCGAGCGATCCTCCTGAAGATGAGCGTGTAAGGCCTCGAAACGCATCGTGGGATAAAATAAAACTGACTGACACCGATAACCGTTTCTACGTCTCTTCTGTGTACATAAACGAGTGTTTTGTTTACTGCAAACGGTCATCCAACTCGTACGCAGCAAGGCGGGTGGCACCCCACCGCAGACAAAGGGAACAGTTACTGCGTTAAGATTCGCGGCGACGTTTACGGCTTTCATTTGTCTGGGCTCCGCGCGTGACGGTTCGGTTTACGCCAGACGCGCGGCGCGCTTCCACAAAAACGACAATACGGCGCCATGCTGTGCGGCGTTGCGTCACGCATGGCCACAGCTGCTGCTCTTTCCGGCGGCTGGAGAAGCCTGCCCTTGCGAGACACTCTCCAGGGGCCCGGGAAGAGACTGGAATTGCCCACACAACACGCCTCGAGGAGGTAGTGCGTGGTCTGCACTAATCCTGTTACTGGCGCTCCATCTACATCTACATGGTTATTCTGCAATTGACACTTAAGTACGCGAAAGAACTTGTCCCCCTTCTAACAGCCGTGTACCGCAAGTCTCTACAGAAGTGGAAGGTTCCAAATGATTAGAACAGATCACAAGTAGTTACAGTTTACAAGAAAGGTCGTCGAACATATGCGCAAAACTATAGGCCTATATCTCTGACACAGATCTGTTGTTGAATTTTAGAACATGTTTTTTGCTCGCGTATCATGTCATTTCTGGAAACCCACAATCTATTCTGTAGAAAGCAACATGGATTCCGGAAACAGCGATCGTGGGAGACCCAACTCGCTTTTACTTGTTCATGAGACCCAGAAAATATTAGATACAGGCACCCAAGCAGATGCCATTTTCCTTGACTTCCGGAAGGCGTTCGATACAGTTCCGCACTGTCGCCTGATAAACAAAGCAAGAGCCTACGGAATATCAGACCACCTGTGTAACTGGATTGAAGAGTTTTTAGCAAACAGAACACAGCATGTTGTTCTCAATGGAGAGACGCCTACAGACGTTAAAGTAACCTCTGGCGTGCCACAGGGGAGTGTTATGGGACCACCGACATAGTAGATAGTGTCGAAAGCTCCGTGCGGCTTTTCACACATGATGATGTTCATTGCCAGAGTCCTTAGGAAATGTAGTCCATGAACAAAGGAGGTGGCTTACAAAACACTCGTTCGACTTATACTTGAGTATTGCTCATCAGTGTGAGATCCGTACCAGGCGGGGTTGACAGAGGAGATAGAGAAGCCCCGGAGAAGAGCGGCGCGTTTCGTCACAGGGTTATTTGGTAAGCGTGATAGCGCTGCGGAGATGTTAAGCAAACTCAAGTGGCAGACTGCAAGAGAGGCGCGCTCTGCGTCGCGGTGTAGCTCGCTGTCCAGGTTTCGAGAGGGTGCGTTTCTGGATGAGCTATCGAATATATTGTTTCCCCCAACTTATATCTCCCGAGGATATCACGAATGTAAAGTTAGAGAGATTCGAGCGCGCGCGGAGGCTTTCCGGCAGTCGTTCTTCCCGCGAACCATACGCGACTGGAACAGGAAAGGGAGGCAATGACAGTGGCACGTAAAGTGCCCTCCGCCACACACCGTTGGGTGGCTTGCGGAGTGTAGATGTAGATGTACAAGTGCCTGGCAGAAGGTTCATCGAACCATTTTCATTCTACTTCTCTACCATTCCACTATCGAATGGCGCGTGGTAGGTGGGTGTCAACAAAATATTTTCGCATTCGGAACAGAAAGTTGGCGATTGACTCCGCAAAGAAAACCGCCTTTGTTTCAGTGACTATCTTATGAGTGACACTCTCACCCCTACTGCGGGATAACACGAAACGAGCCGCCCTTTTTTTTTCACTCTTTCGATGTCCTCCGTCAATTCTACCTGGTAAGGATCCCACAGCGCGCAGCAATATGCCAGCAGAGGACGGACAAGTGCAATGTAGGCTGTCTCTTTATTGGGTTTGTCGCATCTTCTAAGTGTTCTGCCAACAAAGCGCAGTCTTTGTTTCGGCTTCCCCACAATATTATCTTTCTGGTAGTCCGCCCCTGGTAGCTGAGTGGTCAGCGCGACAGACTGTCATTTCTAAGGGCCCGAGTTCGATTCCCGGCAGGGTCGAAGATTTTCTCCGCTCAGGGACTGGCTGTTGTGTCGTCCGAATCATCGTTACTTCATCTCCATCGACGTGCAATTCGCTGAAGTGGCGCCAAATCGAAAGACTTGCACCCGGCAAACGGTCTACCTGACGGGAGGCCCTAGTCACACAACATTTACATCTATGTGGTCTTTCCAATTTAAGGTGCTCGTAATTGTAATTCCTAGGCGGCGTTCTTAGTCTGTAACCGCATGCTCTATTTGGTAAGCCTGTTGCCAGACCCAATTTGTGGAAAACGTTGGGACTTCCACTGACGTTCCTCAAAACTACTTCTCTATTCACAAAAAGAATCAACTTTGGTTTTGTTATAAAAAGTATTTTGCAAAAAATAAAATTGTTTTTCATTTGTCTTCCTGACATCTATAATTCGAAATTAGTGTTGCCAGGTGTCTACTCTTACGACAGCGCCCTGCAAAATACGTAACCAGAGTCCGGCCTGTCGCGATTTTGTTAGGCTTTTTAGCGCTGAAGTAGAGCGCGCGCAACTAAGGCCCGTTCCACGCTAATGACGTACGTACGGGGAATATAAGGACGAGTAGAGAGATGTACAACAATGACATATAAGGTGTACCAACCGAAGATTAGGCCTGTGGCCTACGTATTTCATCGCAGTCCGAATGAGCGTAACACACAATGTCGCAACCACGCTACGCGTCCCACACGAATAATTAACTGTCTATTTTGTTTAATGAAGAATTTTAGTTTATTTTTGACTTAAGATTATGTTAGAAAGAAGACTGAGCAATTAAGAAGAATGAGCACTTAGCTGCTATCACAATTACGGATGTTTATTGATTGATGAATTAAGGATGTTTAATGATTGTTGCTTAGTTTAAGTTTCTTTAAGCGTGATCTCGCAAGAAACTGACAAATGTTTATTCATGAAAGACTGAATATTCCGCATTGACTATTTCTATTCAAAATAGGTGGTCCGGCTGCATATTCTTAATACAAAAAACTACCCAGAATAGGATGAAGTATGAGGAAATACATATATCATAATAAACGAAGTTCTCCGTTTGTTAAGAACACTAATGAAAGTATATATCAAGGTAGTATCTCTTCCCGAAAGAACAGATACCATTGATAACATTGCAGCTTCTCTAGAATGAAATGATAATTAGACCGACACCCTAGCTGCAAACAGGCGTTGTTATACATCACTGGGGACATGTTGAAAATGTGTGCCCTGACCGGTACTCAAACCCGGGATCTCCTGCTTACATGGCAGACGCTCTATCCATCTGAGCCACCGAGGACACAGAGGATAGATAGTGCGCCTGAGGGAGTTATCCCTTGCACGGTCCCCGTGAGATCCACATTCCCAGCATGTCCACACCACTACATTCGTAGTCTGCCACGAGTAATGAGTGTGATCGGCAAACATCTAGTAGGCGCACACTCCACTGAGAATGACTGAATTCCCTAACGATTTCAAAAAGGGAACGTTGAACGCGCCTAGCTCCGACTCTCACTCCGCGTTCAGAGTCTGCTAATCCTCGCCGTGCGCGCCCATAATCACATCGGAAAGCTTTTCTAGTGAATCACCAGAGTACAAGTGACATCTCCGCCAATGCACTGTCCTTTCACACCTCGTGTACACGATACTGCCGCCGTCTGCATATATGCGTATCACTATCCCGTGACTTTTGTCACCTCAGTGAACAGGCACACATGTTACATGACCGTCTCGATACTAGGTAGAGTCCTGCCCGTACCTCAAACGCATCTTGATGTGACTGCAGCGATGTCGTTATACGAGCCTTCCACGCGTTACTACTAAGTGCTCAAAGCAACACAGTTCCAGACTAAACTATTGAAGTTAGCCGTGGGACTCGATATTACCTCTATGACTGATACTACGAGGGTTGGTTGGTTGGTTGGTTGGGGAAGGAGACCAGACAGCGTGGTTCAGCGGTCTCATCGGTGTACGGAAGGATGGGGAAGGAAGTCGGCCGTGCCCTTCCAGAGGAACCATCCCGGCATTTGCCTGCAGTGATTTAGGGAAGTCACGGAAAACCTAAATCAGGACGGCCGGACTCGGGATTGAACCGTCGTCCTCCCGAATGCGAGTCCAGTGCCTTACCACTTCGCCACCTCGCTCTGTCTACTACGAGGGTTGTCCAGAAAGGAAGTTCCTATGGGCCGCGAAACAGATACCACATTGAGAATCATGTTTTTTCCCGCCGTTTAGCTACACAGATCGAACTAAGCTTACAGCACACCCCTCGTATTTGATATTATATGGTAAATCTCAAATTACATCGACATTTTGTAACTGGGCAAGCGTCATGACGACGCAAAATCTGGTGGTAAGTTTCTATGGGACCAACTGCTGAGGTTATCGGTCCCTAGGCTTACACACTACTTAATCTAACTTAAACTGGTGGGAGCAGCCGAGCGAACCGTGACACAAAATCTGGTAGTTTTTATTCTACAAAGTCTAATTCATAGTTATGACGAAACATACTACATAATTTCTAAGCAATGAAAAAACGGGAGTTAAATCTGTTGCGATTATTTTTACGTTTAAATTACACAATCTATACTACGTAAATGTAAACGTAGGCTTCCGCGGCCGTTGTGACAGTAAATAAAATTCTCCAGTTAGCAGTACACCCTGAGGAAGGCGTCTTGTAACAATCGCCGAAACGTCGGACTTTTCTAGTTGACAAAGGCGGCATCAAACCCAGAAGAATTTTATTGACTATAATTTACACTACTTTACTTCAGATACTCCTTCAATACTGATTCCATCATCGTCATAACTGGAGTCTGTGGAGTAAAACGCACACGCCGTCTACCCGAAGCCCTTGCGAATCGTCTCCTGTTAGCTCCTACAGGGACCACCGCCTGTCGTTGCAGAGACCGAGGCGAATAACAAATGTTCGCAGGTCCTCAGCACGTTCTTGTTCTCACGCTATTGCAGATTCCGCCAGCAACTCCTGCGGTTGGCTCCAAATCTGGGCGCCTCTCTCCTGATGACACACTTCATGCGCTACACCACCTAGTATTTTATGTGCCACGAGTTTAACAATATTTCATCATCATACTCGGACAAGCGCTGTGGGGTCCATTTACTTTTTGTTTACGCCATCGACGCGTTCAGAAATTTATTTCGAAACTGTCATATACTCGAACCTTCTTGGAGTCAGTAAAATTCCTACACCACGAAGATGACGTGCGAAAGACGCGAAATTTAACCGACAAGGAAGAAGATGCTGTGATACGCCAATGATTAGCTTTTCAGAACTTTCACACAAGGTTGGCGCCGGTGGCGACACCTACAACGTGCTGACATGAGGAAAGTTCCCAACCGATTTCTCATACACAAACAGTAGTTGACCACCGTTGCCTGGTGAAACATTGTTGTGGTGTCTCGTGTAAGGAGGAGAAACGCGTAACCTCACGTTTCCGACTTGGTCGGATTGTGGCCTATTGCGATTGCGGTTTATCGTATCGCGACATTGCTGCTCGCGTTGGTCGGGATCCAATGACTTAGCAGAATATGGAATCGGTGGTTTGAGGACGGTAATACGGAACGCTGCTGGATCCCAACGGCCTCGTATCACTAGCAGTCGAGATGACAGGGATCTTATACACATGGCTGGAACGGATCGTGCAACCACGTCTCGATCGCTGCGTCAACAGATGAGGACGTTTGCAAGACCACAACCATCTGCACGAACAGTTCGACGACGTTTGCAGCAGCATGGACCTCTATCAGCTCGGAGATCGTGGCTGCGGTTACCCTTGACGCTGCATCACAGACAGCACCGCCTGCGATCGAGTAGTCATCGATGAACCTGGGTGCACGAATGGCAAAACGTGTTTTTTTTTTTTTTTTTTCGGATGAACCAGTTTCTGTTTACAGCATCATGATGATCGCATCCGTGTTTGGCGACATCGCGGTGAACGCACAATGGGAGCGTGTAATCGTCATCGCCATACTGGCCTATCACCCGGCGTTATGGTATGGGGTGCCGTTGGTTACACGTCTGTCACCTTTTGTTCGCATTGACGGCACTTTGAACATTGGACGTTACCTTTCAGATGTTTTACGACCCGTCGCTCTACCCTTCATTCGATCCCTGCGGAGCGAGGTGGCGCAGTGGTTAGCACACTGGACTCGCATTCGGGAGGACGACGGTTCAATCCCGTCTCCAGCCATCCTGATTTAGGTTTTCCGTGATTTCCCTAAATCGTTTCAGGCAAATGCCGGGATGGTTCCTTTGAAAGGGCACGGCCGATTTCCTTCCCAATCCTTCCGTAACCCGAGCTTGCGCTCCGTCTCTAATGAACTCGTTGTCGACGGGACGTTAAACACTAACCACCACCACCGATCCCTGCGAAACGCTACATTTCAGCAGGATAATGCACGACCGCATGTTGCAGGTCCTGTACGGGCTTTTCTGGATACAGAAAATGTTCGACTGCTGCCCTGGCGAGCACATTCTCCAGATCTCTCACCAATTGAAAACGTCAGGTCAATAGTTGCCGAGCAACTGGCTCATCACCATACGCCAGTCACTACTCTTGATGAACTGTGGTATCGTGTTGAAGCCGCATGGGCAGCTGTACCTGTACACGCCATCGAAGCTCTGTTTAACTCAATGCCCAGGCGTATCAAGGCCGTTATTACGGCCAGATGTGGTTGTTCTGGGTACTGATTTCTCAGGATCTATGCACCCAAATTGCGTGAAAATTTAATCACATGTCAGTTCTAGTATAATATGTTTGTTCAATGAATACCCGTTAATTATCTGCAATTCTTCTTGGTGTAACAATTTTAATGGCCAGTTGTGTATTTGCATCATTTGGAGCTAGTTAAAAAAAATGGTTTAACTGGCTCTGAGCACTATGGGACTTAACATTTGTGGTCCCCTAGAACTACTTAAACCTAACTAACCTAAGGGCATCACACACGTCCATGCCCGAGGCAGGATTCGAACCTGCGACCGTAGCGGACACGCGGTTCCAGACTGAAGCGCCTAGAACCGCACGGCAACACCGGCCGGATTGCAGCTAGTAACCAGATCCGATGTCAATACGACATAACAGTAGCTGTTGACACCGTTATTTATTACACTTGCTGTCGGCGCTACGCAAGCTGTTCTGGACTGCGGGGGACGTCATAAACATCCACAGTTCACAAGACGCAGACACCTAACGGTAGAAAAGACAGTGAAGTCAGGTAGTTGGACGGATACGGTCTTTAATGTTGGTTTGCACATGCAAGTCTAAGAGAGACTTCCGAATCTTTGACGGTTGTCCTTTCTCGTGAAATACCTTGAGCACTTATGCCTAGTGGAAATCGCGACAGCACCATCGGTACTTCCTTTGCAGAGGGCGCCTGACTCGGGACCAGCAACAGGCGGCTGGACAAAAGCGTGTGGCCACCCCCTCCGGCAGGTGCACGCCGCCATCTTGGCCCAGCGCACTGCCGTGTTTACGGGTCCTCGCCGGCACGCCTGCGTTTACAGTCGGCTCCGCCATTTGAATGCGGGTAGGCCTTCTGATTTCTCAGGATGTATGCACCCAAACTGCGTGAAAATGTAATCACATGTCACTTCTAGTATAATATATTTGTGCAACGAATACTTGTTTATCATCTGCAATTCTTCTTGGTGTGGCAATTTTAACGGCTAGCAGTGTATTATACGCATTACTTTTCAGTTGCTAGCAGTGCTCTTGAAGTCGGAACGTTCGGAGTCCCGCTTGAGGCTTACGTGACGCCGCTCATGTCACCCCTAGCCGGCCGCTGTGACCGAGCGGTTCTAGGCGCTTCGATCCGGAGCCGCGCTGCTGCTGCGCTCGCAGATTCGAACCCTGCTTCGGGCATGGTCGTGTGCGCTGTCCTTAGGTCGGTTAGGTTTAAGTATTTCTACGTTCTAGGGGACTGACGAGCTCATATGTTATGTCCCATAGTGCTCAGAGCCATTTGAACCATCTGACACCCCCAAAAATCGGCCGTGACAATCGCGGTTTCTCGCAACGCTGGTCACGGCGCCAACCGCTGCCGTTTCCGAGAAAGTTCCCCCCGGCGCCGCCGAAACGCGTAACCGCCGAGCGCTGCTGCGGCCTACCCGCTCCGGCGCACATCTCCTCCGCGGCTGGCCGACCCCCGCGGCTTCGCTTCGCTTTCGCTGGCGGCGTTGCGTCACATACCTGACTGCTGACCCACTGCCTGATGGCCGCTCCTAGTTGCCGCACCGGCCCGCAGATGGCGCGCTGGCCGCGCCCCGCGCACCTGAAGCCGGCGTCGGAAGGTGGGGGGAGGTCAGATGGACGCGCCAACAGAATCCGGCGCAGCAGCAAACAGCGCGCAGTGCTATCGTATACAGGTTGCGGGCCGGACACGCCAATGGCACTGCAACGCGGCAGCAGTGCGCGATGGTGTTCAATCTGTGGCGCACTACTGACTTGGGAACCGTGTCCGGCTTGTTATCTGCATCTACATTTATACTCAGCAAGCCACCCAGCGGTGTGTGGCGGAGGGCACTTTACGTGCCACTGTCATTACCTCCCCAGTCGCGTATGGTTCGCGGGAAGAACGACTGCCGGAAAGCCTCCTTGCACGCTCGAATCTCTCTAATTTTACACTCGTGATATCCTCGGGAGGTATAAGTAGGGGGAAGCAATATATTCGATACCTCATCCAGAAACGCACTTTCTCGAAACCTGGACAGCAAGCTACACCGCGATGCAGAGCGCCTCTCTTGCAGAGTCTGCCACTTGAGTTTGCTAAACATCTCCGTAACGCTATCACTCTTACCAAATAACCCTGTGATAGAACGCGCCGCTCGTCTTTGGATCTTCTCCGTCAACCCGACCTCGTACGGATCCCACACTGATGAGCAATACTCAAGTATAGGCCGAACGAATGTTTTGTAAGCCACCAAAAGTTGATGGGCTACATTTTGCAAGGACTCTCCCAATAAATCTCAGCCTGGCACCCGCCTTACCAACAATTAATATCATGCGAAGGGCGCCTTTACTTCGCTGGAATGGTCTCTGCAGCCACTCAAGCCGAAGGATCGTCCACGTACCCCAGCAACACTTAAACTATCCTGCGTTCGACATACCCTGTAATTCTCTGTAACCATTACCATTTTAGAGACACGCTACTGTATTAGAGTATTGCTACTGTATTAGAGTCATGCTACTGTATTAGAGTCATGCTACTGTATTAGAGTCATGCTACTGTATTAGAGTCATGCTACTGTATTAGAGTCATGCTACTGTATTGCAAATGGATACGTGCAAAGATATGAACACTTTTAGTAACATGTTTGGGAAGTTTGTTGTGATATCACCCCCCCTCCTCCCCCGCTTGTGCATTCGCGCCTGAAGTGGACGTAAATAATATACGCACAATACAACTTGGCCCTTTTACAGGTTATGCTGGGAGCCTAAGCACGCGATCAAATGGTTCTAATGGCTCTGAGCACTATGGGACTTAACATCTGAGGTCAGCAGTCCCCTAGAACTTTTAACTACTTAAACCTAACCAACATAAGACCATCACACACATCCATACCCGAGGCAGGATTCGAACCTGCGATCGTAGCGGTCGCGCGGTTCCAAACTGAAGCTCCTGGAACCACTCGGCCACTCCAGCCGGCAGCACGCGATCGCCTCCTAGCTTGTGGGCAGCTGCAATGTGTGTGTGTGTGTGTGTGTGTGTGTGTGTGTGTGTGTGTGTGTGTGTGTGTGTGTGAGAGAGAGAGAGAGAGAGAGAGAGAGAGAGAGAGAGAATTGATAGTGAAGACAAATGAGAGTAATTATGCAAGACAACATATTACTTAGCTGTGCTTTGCGCAACAGTGACCTAAACTTTACCCGAAGTAATATAAGTAGAAGTTGGATATTGGTATTTGTTACACAAGATTTGGTAGCTGCTGCAATACAGTCACATAGTAATACAGGTATCAGTAGCTGTAGCTGTTGTTACAGGCCGGCCGAAGTGGCCGTACGGTTCTAGGGGCTGCAGCCTGGAACCGCGAGACCGCAGGTTCGAATCCTGCCTCAGGCATGGCTGTGTTAGGTTAGTTAGGTTTAACTAGTTGTAAGTTCTACGGGACTGATTACCTCAGACGTTGAGTCCCATAGTGCTAGAACCATTTGAACCATTTTTTGTTGTTATAGTTTTAACAGTAGCAGGTAACGAAGACGAGACCAAAACTAGTTAAAACAGAGTGAACATAACTTCTATTCTCTTCTTGTCCGAACTATTTATCGTCCATGTTTCAGAAATATATAGAAATTAAAAAGGTTAAAATCGTTAAACTCAGCTTAAGTTCAGTATTGGCAGAAACCCACTTTAAAAAGTCATAACAGATTTAGATAGTATAATTTGATACGCAATATTCAAATGTTGTCAAAGACATGCACTAGTGTAACGAAATACACAAACACTCTAGTTCTTACGGCCAGAGACGATCCCTGACAACTGAAGTGGGCTTGGAGAAGCTGCTCCCAACGTCGACCACATTAATTTGTTTCCTTCTGTGTGGCCGCGTTTGGAGGCGTCTTTGGTTTTCAGTCAGTACTGACGGCAGCATTTGAGCTTCGCTGCTCAAAGCTGGTACGGATTTTCCCTTGCCGAACTTTTCCCGGAAGTGGGCAGCTCATTGTCTCCAACTTTCTTCTGTGCAGGACTAGTTCAGCTTAGCCTTTTCTGTGCAAGCAGCAATTAAATAAAAGCTACATTACATTGCTCGTAAGCCGTGTACGTCACAGCACTTTGGTTAATTAAATTAACCCCTGCAGTGGAGTGACCTGACGACCTGCAAGCATTCAGATGTTGAGTGGGGGGGGGGGGGGGGGGGGGAGTCGTGCTTAACCGGGAAACCTGCTCCGGCCAGAGTTCACCTGCAGATCGTTAGGGTGGCGGCACGACGCACGCCGTGACGTCCGCCGCGGTGCCGGCTGCTGCTGGTTGCCTGGCAACCGACCACGCCTACCAGCGCGCCGCGGTGGCCCAACCCCGGGGTGCAGGATCGATGCCGCGACAAGACGGTGGGGCAATCACGTCTCGCCCCGTTACCGATATACACGTTGATCAACGCCTAGGGCTGTGCATCTTATAGCAACGAGCCCCATTTTAGTGGCAGTGATTCTAGATGGCTACTGAACAGGGTGGTCCATTGATCGTGACCGGCCCAAATATCTCACGAAATAAACGTCAAACGAAAAAACTACAAAGAACGAAACTTGGCTAGCTTGAAGGGGGAAACCAGATGGCGCTATTGTTGGCCCGCTAGATGGCGCTGCCATAGGTCAAACATATATCAACTGCGTCTTTTTGAATAGGAACCCCCATTTTTATCACAAATATTCGTGTATTACATAAAGAAATCTGAATGTTTTAGTTGGGCCTCTTTTTTCGCTTTGTGATACATGCCGCTGCAATAGTCATAAACATACGGCTCACAATTTTAGACGAACAGTTGGTAACAGGTAGGTTTTTCAAATTAAAATACAGAACGCAGGTACGTTTGAACATTTTATTTCCGTTGTTCCAATGTGATACATGTAGCTTTGTTAACTTCTCATTTCTGACAATGCATGCTGTTACAGCGTGATTACCTGTAAATACCACATTCATGCCATAAATACCCTAAATGATGTCCGTCAACCTCAGTGCGTTTGGCAATACATGTAACGACATTCCTCTTAACAGCGAGTAGTTCGCCTTCCGTAATGTTGGCACATGCATTGACAATGCGCTGACGCATGTTGTCAGGCGTTGCTGGTGGATCACGATAGCAAATATCCTTCAACTTTCCCCACAGAAAGAAATCCGGGGACGTCAGATCCGGTGAACGTGCGGGCCATGGTATGGTGCTTCGACGACCAATCCACCTGTCATGAAATATGCTATTCAATAGCGCTTCAACCGCACGCGAGCTGTGTGCGGGACATCCATCATGTTGGAAGTAAATCGGCATTCTGTCATGTAGTAGTCTTGTAGCAACATAGGTAGAACACTACGTAGGAAATCAGCGTACACTGCACCATTTAGATGCATTTAGATCCGGACACTTGGGTGATGTCGTCCAGGATACCGAGCAGCATACATAGCACACGTCCGTTGCTATGTATGCCATACATCAACACGATAACGAGCTTTTCCGCAATTGGTAAACGGTCCATTTTAATACGGATGACGTATGACGAAGCACATACCGTCCGCACTGGTGGAATGTTACGTGATACTACGTACTTATACGTTTCTGACGAACAGCGCCATCGATCACAAAGCGAAATAAGTGGTCCAACTGACACATTCATATTTCTTTACGTACTACACGAAAATGTAATATAAAATGGGGGTTCCTATTTAAACAACGCCGTTGATATCCGTTTGACCTATGGCAGCGCCATCTAGCAGGTCCAACCATAGTGCCATCTGGTTTCCCCCTTCGAGCTAGATGAGTTTCGTTCTTTGTAGTTTTTTCGTTTGATGCTTATTTCGTGAGACATTTGGCCCGGCCACTATCAACGGACCACCCTGTATATGGGAAATACTGATACTTTGCACAAGCAAAACGACATATCGTTATTATACCGCCGATACATCGGAAAAATCGGCTCATTCCTCGACGTATCGAGCCTTCGTAATTTACGTAGTGATCGTCGATTTTGACACATACTGTCAAATGATGCTACAGTGTTTAGTTTAATGAAAGTCAATTTCCTTGCTGCTGTATTATTTTACTTTTATGTTTATCTCATATACACTGATCAGCCAGAACATTATGCCGTAATTGTCGGTATATCCACATTTGACACGGATATCAGCGGCGACTTGTCGTGGCATGGAAGCAATGAAACCTTGGTAGGTCGCTGGAAGCAGTTGGTACCACACCTGCCCTCTCAATTCCCATAAATTCACACTAGATCGCGTGTTAGGGGGCGATAAGCCTCAAATCACATCCCCGATGTGTTCGATCTCGTTCAGACGTGGTGTAAGTTGGGCGGCCAGCTCATCAACTGGAACTCCCCACTGTGTTCCTCGAACTACTCCATCACTCTCCTGGCCTTGTCACATGGCGCATGATCTTGTTGAGAAATGCCACTGCCGTCGAGAAACACGATCGTCATGAAGGTGTGTACATGGTTTGCAACCAGTCTATCATACTCCTTGGCCGCCGTGGTGCCTTGCACGAGTTACATTGGACCCATGGATGCCGTCGTGAGTGTTCCTCAGAGCTTAATGGAGCCCCACTAGTTTCCGTCCCGCACCACAGGTGTCAAGGAGCTCTTCCCCTGAAAAGAAGGTATCGGAATTCATCAGACCATGCAAATCTCTGCCACTGTGCCAACGTGCAGTGCCGATAATCAGGTGCCCATTTCAGTCTTAGTGTTAACATTGACACCTGCATGGGTCACCGTCTGCGGTTTTCAATCGTTAGCAGTGTTCGGTGCACTGTGTGTTCACACACACTTGCACTCTGCCCAGCGTTAAAGTCTGATGTTAGTTCCGCTACAGTTCGCCGCCTGTCCTGTTTTACCATTCTGCCCAGATGACATCAGACATTTATCTTTGTTGATCCGTTATGGACTGTGGGACAACGGCTGGCATCTAGTTCTTGATGAAATAATTTACAAACAGCCGTATGTATTGTAGAAATTTATTTTATGAACTTCTTATATGCTATCGGTTTCGGCATTACATTGTTGCCATCTTCAGGCACCACAAGTCAAAGTCGTAAAATCGCTATACACGGAAGGAGCCATATAACTGGATCCGTGAATCAAATCGCTATGCAACAGCTCTTGGTGGCCTGGCCTGGCGATTTTACGACTATGAGGTGTGGGGCCTGAAGATGGCATCAATGTAATGCCGAAACTGGTAGCGTACAAGAAGTTCATAAAATAAATTTCTACAATACATACAGCTGTCGGTAAATTATTGTAAATTAAGAAAGAGAATCCGACACTTGTGGCCGCCGAACCCCACGGTGTCTGGTCGTGGTTTCATCTTTGTTTCGTCATGTGTTGCAGACGCTCACCACGACCCTCCTCGTACACCCGGCAAGCTGCGCAGTTTCCGAAATGCTCCTGCCGAGCCTTCGGACCATCGAAATGTGCCCTCGGTCGAACTCAGGCACACCGCGCGCCTTCCCCATTCTACACACGGAAATTCACCGTGCTTGTGCCCGACTAGCAGTCATTCCTCGCCAGGTGACGCTGTTATCGCCTGGACGAGTTTATATCGGTAGTAGGTCGGTTGTTATAACGTCTTGCTGATCAGTGAATGTAGAACTGGGATGGCCAAAACAAGCGATGCTTTTTGAGCGGGAAGAGAGGGAAACTGTGAACGCGTCGTATTAAGATGACAACGCAATCGCCTAAGAGACACTGGACGTCTTGCACGTGGCTTGGTTTCATGTCTTGACCGTTTTAAACGAGTGCAAATACTATTAGTGTGACTGTGTTTGCTGTTTTTGAGGCGTAACTCCACCGCTTTTCATTGGAAACGAAATTGCAATCAAGCAATGGGCAACAGCCGAAGATCAGCAACCACGTCCGGTGTAAACACCAACTACTACTACTAATGCATTATCTTGCAAAAGGTTAAAACAACTACCAATGAACACTACGTCACCATTCTACCTGGACAGAAAAAGGAAATACGTCTTTCGTGAGAATAATGCAGAAATATTTGGCAGAATCTCAGGTATTTCAATGCCGGGGCGACGGTGTTTCACCTTGTCGGCACATACCTGTTTCCTCTGCGCGCGCGCACCCATGCACACGCACACATACTGGAACTTTAATAGTGGCAGTCCTGCCAGACACACGCAACGCAACGGTTAGCAGATAAAGCAGCTTGTACCACACGTTAGTTACATACAACTACTTTTTACCTCAATGCAAATGAACTCTCCCTTTCTACACCACAAACATGTGCACTTACAAGAACGGAGCGTAGTGTAGCGGTCGGCCTAATGTAGTGCTGTCACCATTCTTTCGAAACAAGAATAACAGAGTTGAATAACAATTGTGCTGCCGGACATACAGCATGAGAGTGTGATCACGGTCTTCAACAGGCTTGCGGGGAATCTGCACATCTTACAGAACAGTGACGAACTGAGTAAAAGCTTTCAATGAGGGACGTCAAAATGTGGCTGACATTCGTCGGACAGATCTTCCCGTGGCACTGCAGAAAAAGCGTCTGCTCGTACCGCGATACTGGGCACTGATCGACACCAAACGATTCGTCAACTGGTCCGAGAGACGACAGCATTAGCGCATACGACTGTGCTTCAGATCCTGAAAGAACGCCTGGGAATGACAAAAAGAGCGAAACGATGGGTTTCGCATGATTTGAGGGAAATCCTGAAATGGCTACGATACGAAGCTATTGGTACCCACTGAGAACACTACGGGTGCAAAGGAGACGGTTTCTTACGCCGCGTCGTTATGCTGGGTAAGACATGGGACAAATCGTACGAGACACACTTGAAACGCCAATCAAACGGATGGCGCGACTGCAGGTCACCACGGCAACCAAAAGATTGTTAGAACCCCGGCAACGCGAAAGTTGTGGACGTCGTGTACTGCTGTGGTCGTGTTATCCTAAGGCATAGCGCTCACCTACCGTCAATGCGCTGTATTGCTGTCCATTTTTTGGATTATAACCTCCGACCAGCATCACGAAAGAAACGGAGACACTTCCTGCAGCACATACACGTCAATTTGCAGGAAAATGTTCGTGCACATACCGAGTCCGACGAGACTTATTTCTTCGATCGATAGGGCTGAGAAGTGCTGTACCATCCATCATATTCCCAGGACGTAAGCTCTTGTGATTTGACACGATTCCTAAAATGAAGGAAGCACTTCGTGAAATTCGCGTCAGAACGGTCACACAAATTCGTCGGACAAAGGACAGATCCAATCGAACCATCACCGCAAGTGGCGCTGTTAAACGTACCCTGCGTCTTACACGCCCCTGGCAACGGGTTGTACACATACGAGTATAAATGCGAGTATCTATGGAGTGAGCACAGCCCACTGCGCATGTTGTCAACATCAAACCGGGCTAGTCACGTGGTAATGGGACGTCGCTGCTTGTGTGTGAAATATTTAATATTACACATATCCCATTTTTTTAACATACGCTTCTACACGTTTTAGTAGTAATAACAGCCATGGCGCAAGTATTTTTGTTGCTACGGATGTAAAGAGAAGTACCAGTTACTTTTTATAGGTACGTACAACAAATCTCTAATAGTGAATATGATATTGATGTGAGGCGCTTATATCGAGACGCGGTATTATAATGTATTGCAGAGCAGATTTCTGCGATTCTGTGATGCATCGGCGCCCGATACAGCGTGTTTGTAACGTAATTAATTGGAACAAAGATTCGACAACATGTGTAAGTTCAATAGAAAACCTAAAAACGCATTGTTGGCAGTCACTTCTTTTCCCGCACCCGAAAAAATGTAAGTGGAACTGAGCTACGATACTGAGGCGAAAAATCACAATACCCTTGCTTTAAAACTATTTCAGTTCCAGGTATAAAATTGTTAAGATGTCTCTAAAACGCATATACAAAGTTTCAGGATACTTCTGAAGGTGATTTATCTGTTCTAGCGAAGTAATAACACTCAAAATACGCTAAGCGCTATACAGACTAACAAGCGCCGTTCCAATAGCACGTGACTTGAGCAGCACGAGATGTTGCGGAGATATCTCTCTTTCTGCGCATCTGAATGCTCACTCCACAGACATTTCTGCTCTATGGTTGTACACAATGCTGGTGACTGCACGGAAAAACGAATTTTCGAAGATGTATCTAATTTATATAAGTTGCAAATAAATCGGTTCTGCTGTTGAACTTACAGCCCTCGTACATGTGTTTTATTTGTATTTACACCTGTAAACAAATGCAGTATTCTGGTATCTCAAAATTATCTGGTTCAGCATGAGAGAGAGGAGATAAGCGACCATTTGATACTGTATAGAGAACCTTCATTAACTCATTATTTTCCTGCTGATATTTGGAAGCGAAAATGAGGACAGTGGAGGGAATAAACCTTGTATAAATGGTTGTGCCAAAGAATAGGGGAAGAGTTTTTCAGCTGTCGCAAAGATATGTGCTTAACACTTGTAATATTACGCTGTCATTAATGCTACTGTGTTCCATGTTCTGCTTTCCTTGTCGGTTCTGCTGAGAACCTCACATCAATCCACTCTATTTTCAGTATACTTCTGTAAAGCCGCACGTCAGACTTTTCCATTCTCTCCTTCCCGTTTTCCCCCTAACCCAAGATTCACTTTCATACAACTCTCAGTTCAAGACGTACAAACTCCGGAATTTTTCTGAAATTAAGGCCTTTGCTCTACTTCGTGGTCTGCAAATGTCTAATATTTCCACTACTCTTCATTACGTTCACTCTGCATTACGTTCGTCATCCTTTGTTTTAGCCTCGTTGGAAGCAGTTAGATGGGAGGAAGACCGATGACTGCCGACGCGCCATTCACCGGGACAAATGCAGGGAATTGAATGGCCGGAAGGCGTGAGGTTTAGTTCAGCGGCTCACTGGCCGCCAGCGGATGATTTGCGGAACTGCCACAGCTGATAAACCGCAATGTCCCGGAATCCGTGAGAGCAGTGTTTTCCCCAGGCGCTTAATAAGAACTTCGTTTCGTCACAGAAGACTGGATGACTAAGTCAGCTATTTCGTACAATACGTCCCGCTCAAAGAGAGAGGGAAAAAAACAAAGCTTTACTCAACCGACCGGTTTGTTTGAGCGACACAAAGCTTTGCCGGGCATGGTTCTACAACAGATGGTGAGCCCTTTCCATTGCCATTGCCTGACCTATCAAATGTAATAGCGGGAGCTACGGTTCGTCTGCGAGCCATTGTGCAAGTCGACTTTTTTCACATTAACAAATCCTTGCCAGAAGCAAAAGAAGCTTAACTGACACAAAAAATCTACTATACTTAGTTACGAAGAGAAAGGAAATAAACATTTTTGTATATGTACATTACTGTTCATTAAAATTGCTACACCAAGAAGAAATGCAAATGATAAATGGGTATTCATTGGACAAATATATTATACTAGAATTGACATGTGATTACATTTTCAAGCAATTTGGGTGCGTAGATACTCAAAAATCAGTACCCACAACAACCACCTCTGGCCGTAATAACGGCCTTGATACGCCTGGGCATTGAGTCAAACAGACCTTGGATGGAGTGTACAGGTACATCTGCCCATGCAGCTTCAACACGATACCACAGTTCATCAAGAGTAGTGACTGGCGTGTTCTGACGAGCTAGTTGCTCGGCCACCATTGACCAGACGTTTTCATTGGTGAAAGATCTGGAGAAAGTGCTACCCAGGGCAGCAGTCGAACATTTTCTGTATCCAGAAAGGCCCGTACAGGACCTGCAACATGCGGTCGTGCATTAGCCCTGCTGAAATGTAGAGTTTCTCAGGGATCGAATGAAGGGTAGATCGACGGGTCGTAAAACATCTGAAAGGTAACGTCCAATGTTCAAAGTGCCGTCAATGCGAACAAGGGGTGACCGAGACGTGTAACCAACGGCACCCCATACCATCACGCCGCCTGATACGCCAGTATGGCGATGACGAATACACGCTACCAATGTGCGTTTACCGCGATGTCGCCAAACACGGATGCGATCATCATGATGTTGTTAACAGAACCTGGTTTCATCCGAAAAAATGACATTTTGCCATTCGTGCACTCAGGTTCGTCGTTGAGTACACCATCGCAGGCGCTCCTGTCTGTGATTCAGCGTCAAGGGTAACCGGAGCCATTGTCTCCAAGCTGGTAGTCGGTGCTGCTGCAAACGTCATCGAACTGTTCGTGTAGATGATTGCCGTTTTGCAAACATCCCTATCTGTTGACTCAGGGATCGAGACATGGCTGCACGATCCGTTACAGCCGTGCACATAAGATGCCTGTCATTTCCTCTGCTAGTGATACGAGGCCGCTGGGATCCAGCACGGCGTTCCGTATTACGCTCCTGAAGCCACAGATTCCATATTCTCCTAACAGTCATTCGATCTAGACCAACGCGAGCAGCAATGTCGCGATACGATAAACAGCAATCGCGACACGCTACAACCCGACCTTTATCTAAGTCGGAAACGTGATGGTACGCATTTCTCCTCCTTACACGAGGCATCACAACAACGTTTCACCAGCCAACGCCGGTCAACTGCTGTTTGTGTATGAGAAATCGGTCGGAATATTTCCTCCCGTCAGCACGTTGTAGGTGTCGCCACCGGCGCCAACCTTGTGTGAATGCTCCGTAAAGCTAATCATTTGCATATCAGAGCATCTTCTTCCTGTCGGTTAAATTTCGCGTCTGTAGCATGTCATCATCATGGTGTTGCATTTTTAATGGCCAGTAGTGTAGTTTGTAGTGTATATAAACAGATCGCTCCCTGCCTGTAACGACCACGTCGCCGGCATGACAAATGCCAGCTTCCTTCCCTCACTCCCTTCTTCTTTCCTTCCTGGGATTAGTCATGATCGAGTTCCTCTACTGCTTTACAAGCGAACGCAGAGCTACAGCAATCGAGAAAGTGAACTGCAGAATCATTTACAATGAGGCACGTGCGTGTCACGCAGATATCTGACTAGAAAAACAGTTTGTGTGGCACGACCTAACACACTATCTGGGTCAGCACTGCCGCGCCAACATTAGTTCCACATTATTTATCCGAATCTCAGAACAAGGCAGACGAGTGCTATCAGCTCAGCGCACGCCTCATCACTACAAAAGCTAGAGACACGACATCAAGTGTGTAAAATTCGGGCCACTTGTCACAATACAGGCGGCAACGTGCTGCCTAGTGACTTAATAGTAGATTAGTTGACTTATTTCTTAACAAGTTGGTACGACCGCAATGTTGGCTCCAAAAAGGACCTGGAAACTAACAATGCGCAGGTTGAGTTACATTTCCGGGACACTTAAAATATGCAGAATTAAAGTTTTCGAGGAGTGCCAATACGCAGACACTAATATTTGTCCTGTATGCTCAAACAAAACTCGTGATTTTCAAAATACTGTGTACTAATTTATCAGCGGTTGAAAGCTCATGAAAAGAGTAGAATACTCAAACAGTTAGCTACAGTCTGAAGTGAAATCTGTCGAAAATTTGCTGAAACATGGAAGTCGAGGATGCCGGCAAAGCGCGGACTGCAATCAGTTAGGTGAAGCTAACAAGGAAATTCAAGTATGTTAGTATCGTGCTGAAGCATCCAGCCAATCTGTTTGTTTGATTTCTCGACAACACATCTAATGAGGGACAGAATGCTCCCGACATTGAATAAACCGCATTCTGACTTCTCTAACGAGTAGCTCTCAAGAGGAGAATTATTTCCCGGAAAGCGGTAGCAAAGCACGCCGGATTCACTTTGGCGGAACAAATGAGAGCCGCTTCTGCAGCAGTCGATTGTGGGTGGGGGGTGGGGGGGGGAGGGGGTAGGGAGCGTCTCTTACACAGGCACTTCGCCCACAGTAACACCAGATTCTGTTCCCTCATTTTACGCCTCTTTCGATATCAGTCCATATCATGCAGGCAGTATTTAACAATACTTGCAATATATATATATATATATATATATATATATATATATATATATATATATATATATATATATTGGAGTGGCTACCTCCCGCAGCAGCTGTTGTATAATAATTAATTATTAGCTTTTCCTATCTAAAGCGTACTGCCAATGCCGTTAAGATTTTGCATACACATTGTTATGAGCTCACTAGACCATAAACGTATGTATGAGTGTGTGTGTGTGTGTGTGTGTGTGTGTGTGTGTGTGTGTGTGTGTGTGTGTGTGTGTGTGTAAGGGGCGGGGGGGGGGGGGGGTGAGGGGCTGGCTATACAATAGAATTTTTGTATAGTCGCCTTAAACACAAATTAACGAAACTGAAGTGCAAAGAAAACAAATTAAATTAATCGAAAATTGGGCTCCGTAGCCGAAAAACAGACGCGAGTAGTTCGACTGCAACCTATAGTAAAAACAAAAGGGATAAGCGTTACCATCACTACTTGTGATAAACAGCAATAAACGTTCTAATTTACGTTTTACTTGTAAATGTGACGTTTCTTAAACTTTATAGTAATCGAAATGTAAAAACATATTATGCACGCAAGATCTTTCCAGAATTACAGGAGCCGTGCGACTGCTACGGTCGCAGGTTCGAATCCTGCCTCGGGCATGGATGTGTGTGATGTCCTTAGGTTAGTTAGGTTTAAGTAGTTCTAAGTTCTAGGGGACTAATGACCACAGCAGTTGAGTCCCATAGTGCTCAGAGCCATTTGAACCAGAATTACAACCAATGATGCTTCTTCAGCAATTAAGCAAAACGCATAGAATGCGAAAGCGTCCCACTTTTCTGTACGCTTTATGCAGAACACAGGCTACATGCTAATTTTACTTTATTTTTGTGTAGCTACGGAAATAAAGTAGACTAGATGTGCTTGATTATAGCATATTCTTTAGTAATTTTGGACTAGAATGGCTTTAAACTATCAAATATTCTGCTTACATTCCCTACACTGTGGAATAAGTGATTGCTTATTCCAACAACAATACATGCACATATATTTTTTCGATATAGCATAGGAGCTACATTCGGCACCGATTTACGCTTTCACACTTCACTTCACTTCACTGGTACTGTTTTCGTAATTTTTGTGTCTGTAATATGGAGTTTTCTGAGTACTGGACGTATACCAGTTATATTCTAACGAAAATAGTATTCACTCTGAACATGTTCTAAAATGTTGTTGGATCACACCAAAATATAAACTTTTCGTTCATAAAATTTAAGCTCAGGACTGAGAAGCTTATGACAGGAAAAGGAAACTATAATGAGATTTTCACTCTGCAGAGTGTTCGCTGATATGATACTTCCAGGCAGATTAAAACTGTTTGCCGGCCCGAGACTATAACTTAAGACCCTTGCACTGCAGTGCTTTTACAGTCTATGGCTGTTTCAGAGACCCCGTTTTCAAAATGTACAACATACAGCAAGGGGTTTATCAGGATCCAACCACTTCTGTTACCCCCCCCCCCCCCCTCATTAGGAAACCCATATTCCGTTTTGGGCTTGTTATAGACCACGTATGGACTAGAATCGAAACAAAATATCACGAGAGGGACGCTTATCACGTTTTGTGGACTGTGATAAGAATGAGATCTGTAGAAATAGCTTATCTGAACGAACTTGGGAGTTTGGTTTGGGTAAGGCCTACTTGGTTTTTTTTTTGTACTGAGGGCTTCACTTAGTGGGCATTCAGAGATCAGTAGCGAGAGGCAGCGCCACGAAGAGAACTATCGAGTGTTCCACCACAATGTTTCCAATGTTCGCCTCAAAGCGAGGTTGTGAACTGCGCAAAAATTCAAGGCTTTCTTCGAGATGATCAGAAAGCGCCCGTCTCGGTGCATAACTCGAGAGCGATCCATGGTAACGTACACTAAGTGTGCCACTGGCATTCGTTACTGGGAAGAACTCAGAACTGTAATTTAAGGTCGTGTCCCTCCGTGGTAACGAACCTGAGTAGGTCTCTGTTCAGATCGGGAAAATTCACGGGTAAATACGTACAATCCATTAACACTTGTGATATTTGTTTCTCAAGAGTTGTCCTCCTCCACCACGTATGAGGCCGTTGTCTATGTCATCTAGGTTAATACATTGTGTACCATCTGATTTGGGCAAGGATATTCTCCGTCTCACATGTACGGAATCAACATCAAGGCGGCGTCATCTGAAATTAGGACAATGAATCGCCCGGAGATTCGAATCATCAATTGTTCTCTTGGAGCAATTACGAATGTGAGGGAAAACTAGATGCAACTGTTGAGTTGGAGCTAACAAATTACGAACATGTTGATTGTTACGATTCATCCGCTGTTGTGAACTGTCCCATACGTTTTACATGCGTTGATTTACGACTAATTTGAGCGACTTAATCCACGGTGTGGTCACGGGCATGTCCAAATACCTTTCTGTCACTCTGTCAAGTCTCCACGTCGACCCATGTTACTGCACTCGGCTGCCATCACTTACGTCAGAGGTGGAGAGTCACTTGATCACGTGATATCAGTTCTACGGCGCCCCTAGAAACTAGTCTGCTCTGTTTTTAAGGAGATGAGCCATACTTCGTCCGGTGACCTTATGGTACGCGGTGTAGTTCTGGGCGCACGAGAGCAGTGCTGAGGAAACGGCTGCGCTACCACAAGCTGCGACGGAAACGCGACGGCCCGGCCTGCGGTCTCGCTGCGGCTGGCCTGGCATTCACTCTCACGTGGCTCTGGCAGCCGCCATAATTACCAGGCTACCGACACTGCAGCCCTGACTCTTGTGCTGGTAGCAGCTCCCATGTCTCCACTCCACGCCTACACACCTACTCCGCAACACGGTGTCACACGGACGCTGTGCCACGTACAGTGATCATGTGTCCTCGAGCCAAGTAGATAGGCATCACGGTGTATGCTGGTGGCCCGCAACACGGGGACTCCCTCAAGTGTTCACTCGTCTGCCCCAACCGTGCCCTCAGGATCCAAGTTCCCCTCCACGTCACTATGCTTTATTTTCCGAGATGCCGCATCTTCACGACCAATATTTCTCACCCCTACTCCGATTACCTTAGTACCCGACAATCACTGCAGCAGAGAACATGGTCAATTTCATACACGACCAACTGTACCTCCTACAGCGGCAGGGGAAGGTGGTGCCATTCTGCTACGCACCAGGGAACGTGGGAATTTGGGGAAGTGAACAGGCTGACAATGCCGGGATGGAGGCCTGCAGGGAACATAACGTTACATTCCTTTGCAGGCTGTCATCTCGTTGGTGAGTCGCCAGATTCGTACGTGTGGAATACAGTTAGCAATTAAAAACGAGGCCGGCCGATCTGGCCAAGCGGTTCTAGGCGCTTCAGTCTGGAACCGCGCGAATGCCACGGACGCAGGTTCTAATCCTGCCTCGGGCATGGATGTGTGTGATGTCCTTAGGTTGGTTAGGTTTAATTAGTTATAACTTCTAGGGGACTGATGACCACAGATGTTAAGTACCATAGTGCTCAGAGCGTGGCTTGGTCTAGGCACTGTTTACAAGTGTGTTACTATCAAAAAGTCAATAAACAAAGTAAAATGATCGGTATTATTATCCTTTGAAAGCAGCATTTCTTCACTTAAATTTGAGGAACTTTAATTTTCATAAAGAAAATAGAGACGTTTTCCTATTAGGCAGCAAGGTGAAATGTTTTCAGCAACGAAGCGCGTTCTGTCCGTCAACCATACCTTACTGGCCCGATCGACGCAAAATTGAACTACGAAAGGGAGTTTACAAGCTACATCACACGCTAAGGTGACGACAGACCTGCGAGCTACGGCATAAACGTACTGCAATAATCTAACATTACTGTTCTCGACAAGGCACGATGTGCCTGAAGCATGAAGAAGAATCCAATGCTGTAACAGCAAAGGCGGAAGAATACATGCAATCATTTGCTTCCGTGCAACGATGAACAGCTACTCCGCAGCAGTGACGCACGGGCAACGGGCCAGGTGCTGTGTGTTGCCCTCCTGTGATGTTTCCATCGTAAAGCAGTCTCCACTGTGGAACTGTTCGCTGTAGTAAAACGCACAGTGACGTCAAAGTCCAACTGGGCGCCTCTCAATCACGGCCGCACCTGCAGCTGGGCCCTGCCTTGCAGGGTCTGACGTCACACGCCGCAGACAGGAATCGTGTTCGGCAGCAGCGGGTAGCACTCACAGGAACCTACAAGCAATACAGCACCGGAGCTATCACCAGAAAACGTGAGTTCTATGTGGGTACGTAGTCTCCCACAAAGTCCGCAACTTCTACCTGCCGAACACCAGAAATCCGCTACTTACCCGAGACTGACCTTAGCGCCAGTACACCAACTCAGCAACTAACGACAGACATGTAGCTTTCTCTCGGCCATTCGCCGGGCCCAGTCAGTAAGTCAGATGGCTATAGTATAACAATATTAAGCTGAAGAATATAACCGCACTTTTATTACAAAATATAAGATAGGTAAAATACCCCTAAATATCCTACGTGAAAACGGAAAGAAAATATTTAACTACGAGTTTCAGATGCATGTAGTTTTCCTTAGAAAATACATCTATTTAACGGATATTTATTTGCCATGGCAAACTAATGATAATATTGAAGTTTTGTGCGATATACAATTCAGTAAGTTTAATCTATTTCACCACTGCACAACTTTTTTCTGGACGAATACTTATCTTTGGTTTTCTGGTCTGTTTTTGGCTCAGAACCAAAGCGTATGGTATTTGCACTCTTGTACTTTTTTCAGCTTATTCATATAAATGTAAATGTTACAGTGAGGTGAATTAAACCATATTGTTAAACTGGAATGGAAACTCTCGGATGCATCTGTCGTTCTCCAAAGCGCAGAGACTCGTCTGCTCTAACAAAGGTGCTGAAGAAAAGTATTCCATATTTTGAGAAGTGTTAGTATGCAGTAAGAAAAGACAGAGACAAAATGGTTCAAATGGCTCTGAGCACTATGGGACTTAACTTCTGAGGTCATGAGTCCCTTAGAACCACTTAAACCTAACTAACCTAAGGGCAGCACACACATCCATGCCCGAGGCAGGATTCGAACCTGCAACTGTAGCGGTCGCGCAGTTCCAGGGACAAAATGTCCGGGCTGTAAAATACTTGCCTTAAGAGGTATGACCATTTTATCATCTTCACTATTGCGAAACCCATCAATCCTGCTGCAAGCTCATTGCTATTTGAACGGCCTACAGAATGTAGTAAACAAATGACAACGCGTTATTCAGTTACTGTGAAACAGCAGAGCTTCCAAAAGACTCTACCTGTTGTTATATACTACCTGCCGTTGTGAGTAATCGCTACAGGAATCATGGACACACTGAAAAACTCCACGTTCGTCACAGATGCACTGGCAGGCAATGAAGACGCGTTCCTGTAGTGTGTATACGTCATTAATGGAGCTTACACACACCAAAGGCTGGACAAGGTACTGGAACTCACCGGAAAATCAATCGCCCATTGACTGGTGCTCCAGCATGTACGAACCACGTCTACAGCCTTTTTAAAATGGCGCGTCCTCTAGCAGGGCGGTAAGTCGTTTAATGTGTCAGTTGTTAACTGCATTCTGCAGGTCCGTTCGTAATAGCAAAGACCCTGCAGAAGGAGAGATGTTTCACAGTAGCGAAGATGAAGTGCGCATGGCCTTTAAGATACGGATCTTAGAACCCATGTTTATTAGATATTTTTCTCGTTTTCCGAACCACACTATCACCTCTAAACATATGTAATTTTTTATTTTTTTTATTTTTTAATGTTGTAGACAGTCCTCCGCGCTGTATAGGGTGATGAACTATGGAATTCGTGTAAGCGATAAATGCTTCCTCCAGCTTTTCTAAACTGTGAAGTTGGAGTTCACCCGGTCAACGACCCTGCTTGGAGAACCTCTCTCGAGCCATCACGTAAAGTTTAGGAAATTTGCCTCGCCGTCACTCGGGCTTAAGGGTCGTGCTACGTTGAGTTCGACAACGGATAACTGATTATGCTAGAAGTTCGGAACAAAGCTGGAAAAACACAAGTTGGCAGAACTGTTTTTTTCCGTACGCGATTGCTTCATTTTATTCTCTTGCTGTTCCGTAAAATTTAACTGTTTGGTTCGGTTGATGGAAGCTATTGAAAGCGGTGTGTAGTGTTTAGTTGTACAATTAGTATTTAAATTGCGGTGCTTTCAACTTAGAAATTTATTTTTCTTGTTGAACATAGCGATCTATACACTGTGTTAGTGCAGCAGTAGGCATTTGCTGAAATTTTTCCGGAAACAGCTGTACCTCACGGTCAAGCGTCTCGTCGACTTACTGGTTCGGAGTTAAATGCCGAACGAACTGGAAGGCCAATTAAACTACACGAACAGAAGTGGTTGGATTATTTGCAGTGCCCAGCAAAATCACTGCGCTAGTTGAGACAAGAAAAAGATATCTGGCTTGCAACCCCTCATAAAGCAGTTACGCAAACACAGAAAAGGTTCAAATGGCTCTGAGCACTATGGGACTTAACATCTGAGGTCATCAGTCCCCTAGAACTTAGAACTACTTAAACCTAACTAACCTAAGGACATCACAGACATCCATGCTCGAGGCAGGATTCGAACCTGCGACCGTAGCGGTCGCGCGGTTCCAAACTGAAGCACCTTCATTTTTGGAAGAAATCGTGAACAGTGAATGTTATTGTGAATGTTGGCCAGCCAAAGAAAGAAGGTATCAACTACTCGTGGTTTCAGTATGTCGGCGCTACTGCGTACACAGCTAAATAACGGTGTGCGTCTACTGGAAGAGTTTCTTGTGGGACGTGTCGTCTCGAAAATCCTATGACCGTCTTCGTTCGTCGGCCTGTCCTCCACTAGATACTTTTATTTGGGGAGCGACAAATCTGTAGAGTATCGCAATCGCCCACGCAAGCTTTGAGACTTAAGAACTGAGATCACTCTCTGCTCACATAAAAAGCGTATCAATTATATCTGCATTAAGTGTTTTCCAATAAAATTAAGCGGTTTCAGACTTGCATAGTCGCCCGTCGACGCCATTTCCAATACACGACGATGTTGTTACAGCACAGCAACGTTCCGGACACACTGCATTGCGAGAAAATCTTTGCCTCTAGTCTTTTTAGCCCAATTACGGCTGTTAATGCGGAGTCAACGTATCCATGACCAGCGATGGAGCATTTTAGGGATCGGCTCTGCCGTATCCGTGGCATGGCGCTGCTGTCAGTTGTTGAAGATGGCGGCTTTGTTTCTCACGTGCACGGCGTACGGGCAACGAAGCGTAATTTGTTTTCTAAGGAGGAAGGGACGTTGAAGGGCCATCGAAATCCCAGGCCAATGCAGTCCACATGAGAGGAAAAGTGAATCGCTTTGTGAAATGTGAGGTGGTGGTAGTGTAAGTTCGCAAATGTCCGTCAAGACTTGCATGATAATGAGAATTTGCGGTGGCCGCGTTCATCGCAGTCTGACAACATTTTACGCGTGGATACAATGGTGAAAGCGGATCGGCGTATGCATCTCAAGGACATTTCCCGGGAGCTTGGCATTTCACGGGTCGTACCGGAAGATTTCATGTCGCCGCGTGCCTCAGCAGTTGGATGACGTGATGAAAAACAAGAAAATGAGTGCTTCATTGAATCATTTGTAACGGTATGCCAAGATAGGTGATTTACTTCCTGGATCGCATTGTTACTTGTGATGAACGTGGACACTGCATTTCCCGCCGGAATCGAAGCACCAGACCATGGTGTGGAAACATCCGAGTTCGCGTGTGAGAAAGAAGTTCCGATCAGTGCCACCCGTTGGGAAAGTGACTTTTGCGGAATTCCCGGATCGCCGTGGACAGCTCCTGGCTCAAGCCAGTACGTGAAACCCATCAATGCCGACAGTTATTGTATCATACTGTTACGTCTGAGGGCTATCACGAAGAAGCGCCGATGGGTTCTCGGTTGACAACGTTATTACCCTCCACGTCAAAGAGATGCCACCAGAACCGCCGACAAGCTGCTGTCATTTCACTGGCTGACTCGGGACCACACATTTCGGATTTCGGCCCCTCGTGATTTCCACATTTTCTGTCCATTAAATAAGTTCCTGTTAGGGCAACTATTCACGTACAAGGTGACGCCTAGACAGCAGTCCGATGGTGGATCCACAATCAGTCGGACTGATTCTACCACAGGGGCACCTAAAAATTGAATTCTGAGATGGGACAATTGTTTCAACTGGTGTGGGGACTGTGTAAAATAGTTCAAATGGCTCTGAGCACTATGGGACTTAGCTTTTGAGGTCATCAGTCCTCTTAGAACTACTTAAACCTAGCGACATCACACACACCCATGCGCGAGGCAGGATTCGATCGTAGAGGTCACGCGGTTCCAGACTGTAGCGTCTAGAACCGCTTGGCCACCCCGGCCGGCGGGGACTGTGTAACAACAGTCTAAGATACAAACACTACTGGCCATTAAAATTGCCACACCACGAAGATGACGTGCTACAGACGCGAAATTTAACCGACAGGAACAAGATGCTGTGATATGCAAATGATTAGCTTTTCAGAGCATTCACACAAGGTTGGCGCCGGTGGCATCACCTGCAACATGTTGACACGAGGAAAGTTTCCAACCGATTTCTCATACACAAACAGTAGCTGACCGGCGTTGCCTGGTGGAACGTCGTTGTGCTGCCTCGTGTAAGGAGGAGAAATACGTACCATCACGTTTCCGACTTTGATAGAGTTCGGATTGTAGCCTGTCGCGACTGCGGTTTATCGTATCGAGACACTGCTGCTCGCGTTGGTCGAGATCCAATGACTGTTAGCAGAATATGGAATCGGTGGGATCAGGAGGGTAATACGGAACGCCGTGCTGTATCCCAACGGCCTCGTATCACTAGCAGCCGAGATGACAGGCATCTTATCCGCATGGCTGTAACGGATCGTGCAGACACGTCTCTATTACTGAGTGAACAGATAGGGACGTTTGCAAGACAACAACCATCTCCACGAACAGTTCGACGACGTTTCCAGCAGCATGGACTATCAGCTAGGAGACCATGGCTGCGGTTACCCTTGACGCTGCATCACAGACAAGAGCGCCTGCGATGGTGTACTCAACGACGAACCTGAGTGCACGAATGGCAAAACGTCATTTTTTTCGGATGAATCCAGGTTCTGTTTACAGCATCATGATGGTCGCATCCGTGTTTGGCGACATCGTGGTGAACTCACAATGGGAGCGTATAATCGTCATCGCCATACTGGAGCATCACCCAGCGTGATGGTATGGGGTGCCGTTCGTTACATGTCTCGGCCACCTCTTGTTCGCGTTGAAGGCACTTTGTACAGTGGACGTTACATTTCAGATGTGTTACGACCCGTGGCTCTAGCCTTCATTCGATCCCTGCGAAACCCTACATTTCGGCAGGATAATGCACAACCGCATGTTGCAGGTCCTGTACGGGCCTTTCTGGATACAGAAAATGTTCGACTGCTGCCCTGGCCAGCACATTCTCCAGATCTCTCACCAATTGAAAACGTCTGGCCAACAGTGGCCGAGCAACTGGCTCGTCACAATACGCCAGTCACTACTCCTGATGAACTGCGGTATCGTGTTGAATCTGCATGGGCAGCTGTACCTGTACACTCAATCCAAGGTCTGTTTGACTCAATGCCCAGGCGTATCGAGGCCGTCATTACGGCCAGAGGTGGTTGTTTTGGGTACTGATTTCTCAGGATCTATCCACCCAAATTACGTGAAAATGTAATCACATGTCAGTTCTAGTATAATATATTTGTCCAATGAACACCCGTTTATCGTCTGCATTTCTTCTTGGTGCAGCAATTTTAATGGCCAGTAGTGCAGAATAGTGAGCATATTTGTAAGTACCTGTATGTACTGTATTTCGGCTACTAGACATAGGGAAAGAGTTTGTTATTCACCCTCGTACAACTACACCTTCTCGCCTCGAAGTGCGAGCCGGCGATAGTGGCCGTGAGGCTCTAGGCGCTACAGTGTGGACCCTAGCGACCGCTACGGTCGCAGGTTCGAATCCTGCCTCGGGCATGGATGTGTGTGATGTCCTCAGGTTAGTTAGGTTTAAGTACGTCTAAGTTCTAGGCGACTGATGACCTATTAAGTTAAGTCGCTTAGTGCTCAGAGCCATTTGAACTATTTTTTAAGTGACGCAAGCCAAGAGCCGGGGACAAGAGACTTGCGGACCAACGTGGGAGACGCCTGTGGGAGACGCCGCGGCGGCAGAAGCAACAGCAGCAGCTGGTCATCTGGAGTGCAGACAGCTGCGGCCGCAGCTGAGTCAGACGGCAAACAGATCCGGTGTCGCGCGCCTGCCCACTGTGGGGGCGGAGATGTCCGCCATTGCTGAGGCGACACAACTCGTAGCTGATGGCGCCCCGTCTCAATTACGCCTTTCTGTCTGACCAGGTGCTCAGTACAGCATGCATCCAGCCCACGTCCCAAAGGAGTACGTGACCATACGGAGCTTTGATATTCACTGTGGTCTCGAAAACAGGCTGGTTTTGGCGTTGTACTTTGAAGAGTGGCTTATTGGTTAACTTTTCAAGACGGAAAATCCAAACATCCACGATTTAACATTCAACTAAAACTAAACTCCGTCCGAACAGGCCACGAAGGCCAAACGGTACCGACCGGCCGCCGTGTCATCCTCGGGCCACAGGCGTCACTGGATGCGGATATGGAGCGGCGCGAGGTGAATACACCGCCCTCCCGGCCGTATGTCAGTTTCGGAGACTGGAGCCGCTACTTCTCACTCAACTAGCTCCTCAGTTTGCCTCACAAGGGCCGAGTGCACCCCGCTTGCCAACAGCGCTCGGCAGACCATATGGTCACCCATCCAAGTGCTAGCCCAGACCGACAGCGCTTAACTTCGGTGATCTGACTAGAACCGGTGTTAACACTGAGGCAAGGCCGTTGACTTAATATTCAACAGGTCCAACGAATTTTTTCTGTCAGTTATCGCTTCTTTCATCTGTAGGAAGGGGCTGCTGCCACCACCACCACCACCACCACCACCACCACCACCACCACCACCACCACCACCTTATGCCTTCTCAACACAACCACTCTTCTCCACCTTGCGCTGTCCTCCTCTTTAACTTGATAATTTTGACTTTTGTTATCTCCAGCAGTTGTTATACTATTATTTTTCTTGGTACCCCAATGTTTTATCCTTGAAATGTACAGGGTGGTCACACTATCCTCAACAAAATTTCGGAGACTGTTCCAAGATACCTTATCAGTATTTTGGCACAAGGGGGTCGTTGTCTCCATTAGTTCATTACGCGGTAATAATCCAACCATGATGCATCCAGTTTGTTACCACAGTTACTTTTGTTTATATGAAGAATAGCTCCAGAACAGTGAAGAAGCCGGTAACAAGCAAACACCGAAACGTACAACACAAAAGTTGAGTAACAACGCAGACGCATTGGCATTATACCATGCCCTCTTCAAAACCAAAATTTAAAAAAACCATATCAGAAAGAACAACAGACAATAAACTGAAAATTATTCTCCCTATTTGTAAAAAATGGGGTCCAAAAAGAACATCTAAAACTACATCTGAAAACATCATAAGCTCTCTAATCAGTCCGCTCGCTTCTTTCAGGAGAGTTAAAAAAATGTTCAAATGTGTGTGAAATCTTATGGGACTTAACTGCTGAGGTCATCAGTCCCTAAGCTTACATACTACTTAACCTAAATTACCCCAAGGGCAAAAACACACACCCATGCCCGAGGGAGGACTCGAACCTCCGCCGGGACCAGCCGCCACAGCCCATGACTGCAGCGCCCGAGACATCTCGGCTAATCCCGCGCGGCAGAGATAAAAAACCGCTCGGCTAATCCCAAGCGGCAGAGATAAAAAAAGGGACGCAAAGAAAGAAGCAATAACATAACGCTGTAGGGCCGCATTTGCACTACATACGGGGACCCCTAGACGAGGTGCAAGCCGATCGATTCATACTGAGATCTATCCACAGCGTGTCACTGTTAAAATGTAACTAACAACGCCGGGAAAACAAACCGAGACAGAACAGAACAGCACTAGACGCATATTCGAGAGCCAAAATGAAGTTGCCATTGCTGCTGTCCACAGCAAATATCGTGTGTGAATTTCGTTAGTTTCCAAACATAATGGTTCAAATGGCTCTAAGCACTATGAGACTTAAAATCCTGAGCTCATCAGTCCCCTAGACTTAGAACTACTTAAACCTAACTAACCTAAAGAGATCACACACATACATGCCCGAGGTAGGATTCGAAACTGCGACCGTAGCGGTCGCGCGGTTTGAGACTGAAGCGCCTAGAACCTCTCGGCCACATAGGTCGGCACTTCCATACATGCCTACACTCCATACAAATACTTTCAGAGTATTCAGTTATTAATTGATACTACTACTTACATTTTAATAATAACCAAAAAAGAGAAATGAAAACTTGTTTATTAATAAAAGTAAACATTTTCCCTATTCTCTTATTAAAATGAAAAATCACTCTATAAAGCCGCACTCCGCACTGATTTAAGAAACACAAGAAGCTTATTGTGCGAGGTGGTATTCATCATTGTCGTCCAAAATCCCATTTTTCGGTTAAATTTGGAACAGCATAACAAGATGAGGTTTACATCACCTTGTGATTCATAATGACACTCACGTGGAAGAGAAATGTAAATGTTGATTCCATGTGTATGTAGAGGAGAATGGAATGGTCACAGGAGAGGCGAAAGATGGTGAAAATCGGTGTTTAACCAAAGTGAGTCCTCGTAAACGAAGGCCTTCTAGGAATTTCAAGTTGTAATGCTATGTAATATCCACTTTTCGTTTGTTGTGACAAGTTACACATCTCTTGAAATTGATGTTTTCCGTGGTTCCTGACCTCAAATAGGCTGTCTGCTATCTTAATTTCAAGTCTAGGACATAACTTACAGATGTGACTTGCTTCGTTAAGACCGTAAGTTCCTCATTGTAGTGGATGCCAGCGTGAGAATGTACTGTCAGTAAATGGAAGGTCTGCACCCAACTTGTTATCTAACGGCAACCTTGTTTCGCTGACAGCACGTTTTACTGTTGCCACTCTTTCCCTGATTTCCACCCTATATTTGTTGTCTTCTACTCTTAAGGTGCATTCATAACAAAAATATCAACTTTTTGTATTTTATTTATTTCGATTTTGACGTCATTGTCCTCAATTTTTACTTACTTATGATAACTTTTGTTTCTGACTATTAACTTTAACTCCAAAATTTTTCATATCTGTAGCAAACTTAAAAGGTACATCCTGCGTACGTTTTTCCTCTATCAGCCACCGGGGCAACGAGTCTGACGCACTGCTTACCCTCTGCCATGCCCCCTGTGGTGGGATACGGCGGGGAGTACAAGTAGATGTGTAAGAGTCTAAATCATTTTCTCCTCCAAAAAAATCTGTCCTGATTGATTTACTCTTAGGTCGTCAGTAAATAGGTAGAAACCGAGAAGATTTACTTATTCTATTTACATCTACATATATACTCCACTAGCCACCAAGCGGTGTGTGGCGTGGGCACAATTCGAGCCAAAGTCATATTTCCTCCCACTCTGTTCCACTCGCGGATCGCGCGAGGGAAAAACGACTGTCTGAACGCCTCAGTATGAGCTCGTAATTTCCCGTATCTTTGAATGGTGATCATTGCGCGTTTTGAAAGTTGTTGGTAATAATATATACTCTACATCCTCGGTGAAGATCGGCTTTTCGGAATTTAGTGAGGAGCCCCTTCTGTTTAGCGCGGCGTCTATCTGCAAGAGTGTCCAAACTTTCTATGAGATGATTTAGGTGGATTTCTCAGCATATTTGCAATGATATTCTTGCTAGCTGCCGCAACAACTGGACCATATGATGAACTTTGAGGTAGACTACAGTAGCCCGCATCTCGTGGTCGTGCGGTAGCGTTCTCGCTTCCGACGCCCGGGTTTCCGGGTTCGATTCCCGGCGGGGTCAGGGATTTTCTCTGCCTCGTGATGGCTGGGTGTAATGTGATGTCCTTAGGTTAGTTAGGTTTAGGTAGTTCTAACTTCTAGGGGACTGATGACCGTAGATGTTAAGTCCCATAGTGCTCAGAGCTATTTGAACTACAGTATGAACTTTGTTCAGGGCCTCACTGATACAAGTGTTGAAAAATTGCACCGCGGCAGTGTGCTGTAACGAATTATCCCCATGCACTTTACTATCACTAAGTACTCCTACATCCATACTCCGGAAGCCACCTGACGGTATGTGGTGGAGGGTACCTTGAGTATCTCTATCGGTTCTCCCTTCTATTCCAGTCTCGTATTGTTCGGGGAAAGAACGATTGTCGGTATGCCTCTGTGTGGACTCTAATCTCTCTGATTTTATCCTCATGGTCTATTTGCGAGATATACGTAGGAGGGAGCAATATACTGCTTGACTCCTCGGTGAAGGTATGTTCTCGAAACTTGAACAACAGCCCGTACCGAGCTACTGCAGAGTCTTCCACTGGAGTTTATCTATCATCTCCGTAACGCTTTCGCGATTACTAAACGATCCTGTAACGAAGCGCGCTGCTCTGCGTTGCATCTTCTCTATCTCATCATCCCTATCTGGTACGGATCCCACACTGCTGAACAGTATTCAAGCAGTGGGCGAACAAGCGTACTGTAACCAACTTCCTTTGTTTTCGCATTGCAACACTTTCGCGATTACTAAACGATCCTGTAACGAAGCGCGCTGCTCTGCGTTGCATCTTCTCTATCTCATCATCCCTATCTGGTACGGATCCCACACTGCTGAACAGTATTCAAGCAGTGCGCGAACAAGTGTACTGTAACCTACTTCCTTTGTTTTCGCATTGCAACACTTTCGCGATTACTAAACGATCCTGTAACGAAGCGCGCTGCTCTGCGTTGCATCTTCTCTATCTCACCATCCCTATCTGGTACGTATCCCACACTGCTGAACAGTATTCAAGCAGTGCGCGAACAAGCGTACTGTAACGTACTTCCTTTGTTTTCGCATTGCAACACTTTCGCGATTACTAAACGATCCTGTAACGAAGCGCGCTGCTCTGCGTTGCATCTTCTCTATCTCATCATCCCTATCTGGTACGGATCCCACACTGCTGAACAGTATTCAAGCAGTGGGCGAACAAGCGCACTGTAACCTACTTCCTTTGTTTTCGCATTGCAACACTTTCGCGATTACTAAACGATCCTGTAACGAAGCGCGCTGTTCTGCGTTGCATCTTCTCTATCTCATCATTCCTATCTGGTACGGATCCCACACTGCTGAACAGTATTCAAGCAGTGTGCGAACAAGCGTACTGTAACCTACTTCCTTTGTTTTCGCATTGCAACACTTTCGCGATTACTAAACGATCCTGTAACGAAGCGCGCTGCTCTGCGTTGCATCTTCTCTATCTCATCATCCCTATCTGGTACGTATCCCACACTGCTGAACAGTATTCAAGCAGTGCGCGAACAAGCGTACTGTAACGTACTTCCTTTGTTTTCGCATTGCAACACTTTCGCGATTACTAAACGATCCTGTAACGAAGCGCGCTGCTCTGCGTTGCATCTTCTCTATCTCATCATCCCTATCTGGTACGGATCCCACACTGCTGAACAGTATTCAAGCAGTGGGCGAACAAGCGTACTGTAACCAACTTCCTTTGTTTTCGCATTGCAACACTTTCGCGATTACTAAACGATCCTGTAACGAAGCGCGCTGCTCTGCGTTGCATCTTCTCTATCTCATCATCCCTATCTGGTACGGATCCCACACTGCTGAACAGTATTCAAGCAGTGCGCGAACAAGCGTACTGTAACCTACTTCCTTTGTTTTCGCATTGCAACACTTTCGCGATTACTAAACGATCCTGTAACGAAGCGCGCTGCTCTGCGTTGCATCTTCTCTATCTCATCATCCCTATCTGGTACGTATCCCACACTGCTGAACAGTATTCAAGCAGTGCGCGAACAAGCGTACTGTAACGTACTTCCTTTGTTTTCGCATTGCAACACTTTCGCGATTACTAAACGATCCTGTAACGAAGCGCGCTGCTCTGCGTTGCATCTTCTCTATCTCATCATCCCTATCTGGTACGGATCCCACACTGCTGAACAGTATTCAAGCAGTGGGCGAACAAGCGCACTGTAACCTACTTCCTTTGTTTTCGCATTGCAACACTTTCGCGATTACTAAACGATCCTGTAACGAAGCGCGCTGCTCTGCGTTGCATCTTCTCTATCTCATCATTCCTATCTGGTACGGATCCCACACTGCTGAACAGTATTCAAGCAGTGGGCGAACAAGCGCACTGTAACCTACTTCCTTTGTTTTCGCATTGCAACGCTTTCGCGATTACTAAACGATCCTGTAACGAAGCGCGCTGCTCTGCGTTGCATCTTCTCTATCTCATCATCCCTATCTTGTACGGATCCCACACTGCTGAACAGTATTCAAGCAGTGGGCGAACAAGCGCACTGTAACCTACTTCCTTTGTTTTCGCATTGCAACGCTTTCGCGATTACTAAACGATCCTGTAACGAAGCGCGCTGCTCTGCGTTGCATCTTCTCTATCTCATCATCCCTATCTGGTACGGATCCCACACTGCTGAACAGTATTCAAGCAGTGGGCGAACAAGCGTACTGTAACCAACTTCCTTTGTTTTCGCATTGCAACACTTTCGCGATTACTAAACGATCCTGTAACGAAGCGCGCTGCTCTGCGTTGCATCTTCTCTATCTCATCATCCCTATCTGGTACGGATCCCACACTGCTGAACAGTATTCAAGCAGTGCGCGAACAAGTGTACTGTAACCTACTTCCTTTGTTTTCGCATTGCAACACTTTCGCGATTACTAAACGATCCTGTAACGAAGCGCGCTGCTCTGCGTTGCATCTTCTCTATCTCATCATCCCTATCTGGTACGTATCCCACACTGCTGAACAGTATTCAAGCAGTGCGCGAACAAGCGTACTGTAACGTACTTCCTTTGTTTTCGCATTGCAACACTTTCGCGATTACTAAACGATCCTGTAACGAAGCGCGCTGCTCTGCGTTGCATCTTCTCTATCTCATCATCCCTATCTGGTACGGATCCCACACTGCTGAACAGTATTCAAGCAGTGGGCGAACAAGCGCACTGTAACCTACTTCCTTTGTTTTCGCATTGCAACACTTTCGCGATTACTAAACGATCCTGTAACGAAGCGCGCTGCTCTGCGTTGCATCTTCTCTATCTCATCATTCCTATCTGGTACGGATCCCACACTGCTGAACAGTATTCAAGCAGTGTGCGAACAAGCGTACTGTAACCTACTTCCTTTGTTTTCGCATTGCAACACTTTCGCGATTACTAAACGATCCTGTAACGAAGCGCGCTGCTCTGCGTTGCATCTTCTCTATCTCATCATCCCTATCTGGTACGTATCCCACACTGCTGAACAGTATTCAAGCAGTGCGCGAACAAGCGTACTGTAACGTACTTCCTTTGTTTTCGCATTGCAACACTTTCGCGATTACTAAACGATCCTGTAACGAAGCGCGCTGCTCTGCGTTGCATCTTCTCTATCTCATCATCCCTATCTGGTACGGATCCCACACTGCTGAACAGTATTCAAGCAGTGGGCGAACAAGCGTACTGTAACCAACTTCCTTTGTTTTCGCATTGCAACACTTTCGCGATTACTAAACGATCCTGTAACGAAGCGCGCTGCTCTGCGTTGCATCTTCTCTATCTCATCATCCCTATCTGGTACGGATCCCACACTGCTGAACAGTATTCAAGCAGTGCGCGAACAAGCGTACTGTAACCTACTTCCTTTGTTTTCGCATTGCAACACTTTCGGGATTACTAAACGATCCTGTAACGAAGCGCGCTGCTCTGCGTTGCATCTTCTCTATCTCATCATCCCTATCTGGTACGTATCCCACACTGCTGAACAGTATTCAAGCAGTGCGCGAACAAGCGTACTGTAACGTACTTCCTTTGTTTTCGCATTGCAACACTTTCGCGATTACTAAACGATCCTGTAACGAAGCGCGCTGCTCTGCGTTGCATCTTCTCTATCTCATCATCCCTATCTGGTACGGATCCCACACTGCTGAACAGTATTCAAGCAGTGGGCGAACAAGCGCACTGTAACCTACTTCCTTTGTTTTCGCATTGCAACACTTTCGCGATTACTAAACGATCCTGTAACGAAGCGCGCTGCTCTGCGTTGCATCTTCTCTATCTCATCATTCCTATCTGGTACGGATCCCACACTGCTGAACAGTATTCAAGCAGTGGGCGAACAAGCGCACTGTAACCTACTTCCTTTGTTTTCGCATTGCAACGCTTTCGCGATTACTAAACGATCCTGTAACGAAGCGCGCTGCTCTGCGTTGCATCTTCTCTATCTCATCATCCCTATCTGGTACGGATCCCACACTGCTGAACAGTATTCAAGCAGTGCGCGAACAAGCGTACTGTAACCTACTTCCTTTGTTTTCGCATTGCAACACTTTCGCGATTACTAAACGATCCTGTAACGAAGCGCGCTGCTCTGCGTTGCATCTTCTCTATCTCATCATCCCTATCTGGTACGTATCCCACACTGCTGAACAGTATTCAAGCAGTGCGCGAACAAGCGTACTGTAACGTACTTCCTTTGTTTTCGCATTGCAACACTTTCGCGATTACTAAACGATCCTGTAACGAAGCGCGCTGCTCTGCGTTGCATCTTCTCTATCTCATCATCCCTATCTGGTACGGATCCCACACTGCTGAACAGTATTCAAGCAGTGGGCGAACAAGCGCACTGTAACCTACTTCCTTTGTTTTCGCATTGCAACACTTTCGCGATTACTAAACGATCCTGTAACGAAGCGCGCTGCTCTGCGTTGCATCTTCTCTATCTCATCATTCCTATCTGGTACGGATCCCACACTGCTGAACAGTATTCAAGCAGTGGGCGAACAAGCGCACTGTAACCTACTTCCTTTGTTTTCGCATTGCAACGCTTTCGCGATTACTAAACGATCCTGTAACGAAGCGCGCTGCTCTGCGTTGCATCTTCTCTATCTCATCATCCCTATCTGGTACGGATCCCACACTGCTGAACAGTATTCAAGCAGTGGGCGAACAAGCGCACTGTAACCTACTTCCTTTGTTTTCGCATTGCAACGCTTTCGCGATTACTAAACGATCCTGTAACGAAGCGCGCTGCTCTGCGTTGCATCTTCTCTATCTCATCATCCCTATCTGGTACGGATCCCACACTGCTGAACAGTATTCAAGCAGTGGGCGAACAAGCGCACTGTAACCTACTTCCTTTGTTTTCGCATTGCAACGCTTTCGCGATTACTAAACGATCCTGTAACGAAGCGCGCTGCTCTGCGTTGCATCTTCTCTATCTCATCATCCCTATCTGGTACGGATCCCACACTGCTGAACAGTATTCAAGCAGTGGGCGAACAAGCGCACTGTAACCTACTTCCTTTGTTTTCGCATTGCAACGCTTTCGCGATTACTAAACGATCCTGTAACGAAGCGCGCTGCTCTGCGTTGCATCTTCTCTATCTCATCATCCCTATCTGGTACGGATCCCACACTGCTGAACAGTATTCAAGCAGTGGGCGAACAAGCGCACTGTAACCTACTTCCTTTGTTTTCGCATTGCAACGCTTTCGCGATTACTAAACGATCCTGTAACGAAGCGCGCTGCTCTGCGTTGCATCTTCTCTATCTCATCATCCCTATCTGGTACGGATCCCACACTGCTGAACAGTATTCAAGCAGTGGGCGAACAAGCGCACTGTAACCTACTTCCTTTGTTTTCGCATTGCAACGCTTTCGCGATTACTAAACGATCCTGTAACGAAGCGCGCTGCTCTGCGTTGCATCTTCTCTATCTCATCATCCCTATCTGGTACGGATCCCACACTGCTGAACAGTATTCAAGCAGTGTGCGAACAAGCGTACTGTAACCTACTTCCTTTGTTTTCGCATTGCACTGCCTTCTTTCCAGGTAAGCGTTTCTGCACCGGCAGAGGACTGGTGTTCACTACAGATCTGAGCTGTTGATCTACAGCACTCGTGATCCGCAAGTGATGCAGTTCTGAATAGGAGTTTTTGTTTTTCCATCGGCCGCGTATAAACGGTGCACGAGACTTCCGAAGCTGTTGATGGCAACATGTGAAAGACGGGGGCGTCGGTCCCTGAAGGCGGCAGAAGCGAGTCGGCAGGTGTGTCGCCCCGCCCAGCGGCCCGCATTGCTGGGCGTTTCCGGTTCGGCAGGCACGGCAGCTCGCATACCTGGCAGGTCGCCTGCCGCGCCACGTGAAGTATGTCGCCGTGTACAGGGAACAGATTCCCGTTTCGGGGTATCACAGGTCAGCTCTGAAATCAAATGGTTTCGATCTGCGTAACGATGCCACGGAAATGATACGATCAATGCACTACCTGACAACCAGAACTTCGCCTTTCGTGTATAAAGCTCTACTTACTACGACGCCCAAGTATTTCTCCTCACTCGACACTCCTGAACCAGCATCTCAGTCACCCGAACTGATGATATTCGGCCCCTTCGCGTCGTTGTCAAACATGGCGTACTACAAATCATTCTGAATCATTGGCACTCAGGGCCACAGAGATACGTCGTGTGCTACAGATAGAGCTTTTCGTAGACCAGTCGCGTAACTAGGATACCTGACGCCCAGAGAAAATTTCCACTGCTGACATGTTCCCCCTTTTTTGGTTACTCCTGACCGTCGCTCAGCCTGTCAAAAATGGTTCAAATGGCTCTGAGCACTACGGGACCCAATATCTGAGGTCATCAGTCCCCTAGAACTTAGAACTACGAGGGTCGGTCAAAAAGTAATGCCGCCCATTTTTTTTCTACTTAAAAAAATTAAGTTAAGTGAAAAATTTGAATTTGGCGCCATTCCTCAAACCTTCTTCTGCAATCCACTGCAGTAGTAACTTTCTGTGTCAACAGGTGGCAGCACAGCAGAAGTTTGTAAGCTGGCCGACATCGATGTTCGTTTGAGACAGCGTTGTGTGATTGAATTCTTGAATGCAGAAGGTGAAACGCCCATACGCATTCATGAAAGACTGAAGAAGGTGTATGGTGTTGTGACAGTGGATGTCAGCACTGTTAGACGATGGGTTCGTCGTTGTAAGGAAGCTGAAGGGCAAACACCGTTGACTGACGAAAAGCGGAGCGGCAGGCCGGTGAGTGCAGTGACTCCACACAACATTCAGCAAGTTGATGACATCATTCGTGGTGACTGTCGGGTGACTGCAGATGAAGTGTGTCGCATTATTTCTCTTAGTAAAGGCGGTGTGATCACGATTATTAAACAAGCTTGCCGAGGAAGAAAAAATTCAAAACTGTGCGATCGGCAGGAAAAGTTATGGCAACAGTTTTCTGGGATACAGAGGGTGTGATTCTGGTTGATTTTTTGGAGCAGGGATGCACAATAAATTCTGTTCAATACGTCACAACCCTCAAAAAACTTAAAGCACGTCTTCAGCGAGTTCGCCCAACAAAATCAATGGCAGATGTTCTTCTTTTGCATGACAATGCAAGACCACACACCAGTCGTCACACCTCTGACGAGATTGTCAAAATTGGATGGGAAGTTTTGCCTCATCCCCCATACAGCCCTGACATGGCACCATCAGACTTCCATCTGTTCGGGCCACTAAAAGAAGCTCATCGTGGGATTCATTTTGAAGATGAGGAGGCCATCAAAACATCCGTGCGTCAATGGCTTAGGAAGCAGAGCTGTGATTTTTACCGTGCTGGGATACATGCCCTTGTTCAAAGATGGACCAAAACTGTAGAGATGGGTGGAGATTACATTGAAAAATGACAAAATGATCCTCAATGTTGTGGTTTTCAACCTATGTAATTGCATTTAAATTTCCTGACAATTAAACGTAGAAAAAAAAATAGGAGGCATTACTTTTTGACTGACCCTCGTACTTAAACCTAACTAACCTAAGGACATCACACACATCCATGCCCGGGGCAGGATTCGAACCTGCGACCGTAGCGGTCGCCTGTCAGATCGTTTCACTGTTTATATGACCAACACTGTAAAACAGTAAAAAAGCGGCCAGATGCGAGAAGAACTTGGGCTCCTGTGTTCTTCGCACACTTACTTATGTATATAGTCAGTTCACCCATCCCCGAAGTCTAGAATCTGGATAATTTTTGCCTGTTATCGACACTGATACTGACAAGATCCGGGAATTTCAAGACTTCCGAGGATGTTTTAATTTTATGCTTCAAGTCGCATAACAAATGATAAAATAAATATTTTTTCGTATGATACAAATACAAATTAATAATTTTTGTATTTTTTTTCCTTTACCTATTGAGTGAAACCTTGGTTCATGGCAAATTTCGTGGTTCTACACCAAAGGGAAGTACCAATTAGCTTTTGGTAAGTGAGTTTGCAAGTGTGAAAATATGTAACATTAATGGCCGTATCTTTTCATTGGTTTGACATAGAAACTTACATTTATTTAAACGTCAAGTGGCTATAGACCTTAGCATGTGACCAATATTAACTTGATGCTTCTACTAGTTACTAAGGAAAAGAGGGAACTGTAAGACAGATGGACAGGCAGCCCGATAACAAATCTGTAATTTTCGTTTTTTTTTTCTTTTGCTTTTACTCTGAAACCTTGCTTCTTGCCCATTTTTTTGATTCTACGTCACGGGAAGTTTTTCGTTGATCAGTATCTATTTGTCAGGTGCCCAATTTGTTTTCCAGATGTGTCAAAAGACTGGTCTGGTACAGAATGTGGGCAACTAGTAGTTAAAATCAGAAGAGTAACAAGAAGAATTATGGCAACATAGAACTAAGACGGAAATTATGTCAGGGATACGAAAGTTATAAAATTAAGAGGAAGAGACATTAACGCCTAAGGTCTCGTCCACAGTGGGGCCATTAGAGACAAGAGCACAAGCTCAGATTCTACTGGGAAATTTTTTGTGCCTGACTAACGAAATATTGAAGTTATTCGACTTAGAGGGTGACAAACTTCTTCACTGTGGTTTAGGGACACATCTTCATTTCTTCACGGGCGACAAACTTTAATACTACTACTTGTTTGGACAAGTCATTTCTAACGTAAATTATTACTCACGCACATTAGCTTCACTTCTCATTAGTGCAGCAGCAGGATGCTTACCTAGAAAAGAAAAAAAAGTATTAACATGGAGTGGGCATTCTTTTAATTACATTATAAATGTTTTTAATTCCTAACTATCTGTTCTTCGGCCAAGAGTCACTGTGGCTCAGTGCAGTAAAACGAAAAAGAAACAAAAAAGCACCCATTTCTAATAAGTATCGGAACTGGATATAAATCCTTTATCCACGACCTCATCCCCCCCGCCCCCTCTCACCTCCTGCTCTCTCTGCCCATCTCCTTTGAGCTTTCTATGTCCATTTCCTCTAAGCCCTCTGTCCATCTCCTATTCCCACCTCTCTCTAACCTAGAGTCTTGTTTATTGTTACTGCCCACTCAGACTTTCTAGAAGTGTTCTAACCATAAGCCGAAAACCCACAAATAAAACTTTACTGTTTGCTAACATATTTTCACTATTCATTACATATAAAAAATATATAGCCTACGTGTGACCAAACGTTTATTACATTACGGTGTAAAAATTTTGAAATAAATTGGTCGAGTACATTATGAGATTTTTGGTAACGTTTCCCCTTTATATATTACATGTATATTATGTATCTTAAAATATATAGCCAATGTCTGTCAGAATGTTCTTTAGAATATTCTGTAAAAATCTGAAGGAAATCGGTCAAAAGATTTTCGAAATTTTTGGTGAGAAAGTTTCCTCTTAAATATTACATGTTTATTTATATACTACGCATATTTGAAAAATAGGTATATAAAAACACGCACGTATTCTAATGCAACGTTGTGTCTAAATTTGAAAGAAATTTGTGACGCACGTTCGAAGACTGACAATTTTAAACAAACAATATTATATGCTACTCCGTAACGTTAAATGTTAAACAATTCGAGATATAGACGCTTCGTTGTTGCTTCAAAGACTAATCCTCGCATTTTGGTGAGACAGTAAGAGCTTCTTGAAGAAACTTCAGCTAACTGAAGGAAATGTAACGGCACTGGTTCATAAAACCGACATTAACGGTAGGGATAGTGCTCTGATGACCACATGCCCCGGCGAAATAGCTGTCTCTAATGATACTTTAGACACAAGACGAATAGGAATAAGCGATAAAATGATAAGGACTATAGTGTCAGCAAGTTTTTGCTTTCTTCAGTCAAGTAGCGAAATATACGCGATGACTAGTGAACTGCATAAATCAAATGAAAGTTATGGTATATATTTATTAACTGATTTGGATGATGCTAAAATGTAATGCTTTATCTTCTTGTAAGCGCTGAAAGGACGGATGAGAAAGTTAATTCACTTGTATCGAACCATTTGTAGTGTTTGTTTATTATAGTGAGGACTACCTACGTGTATTATTTTGGCGTAAAATGCGAGCCCCCTTCAGTAGATTGTCAAATCCGAGAGTCTCGCGGGTAGAAAGGGGGGAGAAGGTGGTGGACAGAGAGGGAGGGGGGGGGGGTGGAGGGCGGGCTCGAGGAGACGGAGAGAGAGAGGAAGACGAGATGGAGAGAGAGGAAGACGAGATGGAGAAAGAGGAAGATCTTCTGGTCGTTGATTTGACCACTGTTGCAGATAGCTTCACATAAAATTTAATGTGATTAACAGTAGCAAATAACAAGTAAAACTTTTGCGTCATGTTTGTTTATTAGCATCATCAAGCACAAAATAAAATCATGTTTCTCAATTTCAATATGGCGTCGTCAGTGTTGCCAACGCACTATTCCTTAAAATCGAACCATCTGAAACTGTCCACCCTGCCAGTGGCTGACCTAACTTCTTTTGTTAAGATGGCTTGTGATATCATTCTCAAAGCATCGACCAAGCTCTACGTCATAATTACGAAATGTCTTGTTAATTAAATTTTCCTGTGTACAGCTTCCACTACTATCGGAGGCCACTGTCAGTGATATTCAGTGGATTCAACTACAGCTCGGCGACCAGCACAGACTGCCGGTTCTGTCACATACAACTCAAGTTTATAATATACTGATCTGATTGCACTGGGTTGGCATTGAAACAGAAAGATTAAAAAAACAAGCAAAACGTAAACTTCAATATAATCACGCTGCGGTTGATATATCAACAGTTTTAATTTAATTCAAAGAAAGTTATTGATGCATTTGTATGAATGTTGTAATTAATATTAACTCCTGTGTGAGGGATATTCAACAATTAAAGAGACAAATTTTTGTAAAAATGAAACAGATAGAAACATAGTTTTCTACTCCCATGACTAAAAGTTGTCTTCACTGGGTGAGCTTAGAAAAGCTGTCGGATAAAAAAAATGTTTTCTTTATAACCTCAATACTGCATTTAACGATGGAGTGTGCGCTTGAAGTTTCCATATTAGTCGAAAAACGTTCAGCGGTCCGTTTCTCGCTTTCTGATACTGAAAAACCGGCTAAAATCTTTTCTCGGATGATTTCACAGTATGGCGAAAGTTGTACGAAGCGCGGGTAGTACACCAGTCCGAAATAAATACAGAACGCAAGCATCAAGGGGGGGAAAGCAATGTTGACCGTGTTTAGGGATGTGCAAGATGTCGTCTTTTGTCATTGTAAAGAAAAGCGTAAAATAAAAAGTGCCCACTACTCAGAAAAACTGATGAACAAAGCAAAGCCTGCAACGAGAGAAAAACGTCGCGGATCCCAAATAAAATGCGTTATATTGCTAGCTAGCAACGACCAAATAACCAAAGCAAAACGGTTTGGAAGATACTAAACTACCTCATCCTCCCTACAGTCCCAGATTCGGCTGCCTCAGATTTTCATTTGTTTAGTCCACTCGATGAGGCGTCACATGGAAAAAAATTTCAGCAACAACGACAATATCGAAGAAATGTGGGAAAGTGACTCCAAAAACAAGACAAAGGCTTCTTTGCATCAGGTATTTAAAAAAACTAGATCACTGTTGCGACAAGCGCATTAGTAGTAGCTAAAGTATCATTTTGTATAAACAGTTTTTTTTCTCTACATCAACTTATCTCTTCGATTACTGAATGTCCGCCGTAGTTGAAACAAATTGCTGCATCGATGTTGATCTACGCACGTGTATCGACTGTGATACCTCTGTTGCTTCAGAATACTTTTCAAGGAAACTTTAAGTCGAACGGCGCTCTCACACCAGACTTTGCACTATTAATTCGTGGACGCTATCTCACACAAAACGTATTTTATCACTGCGAATAATCGGTGGTTATGGTTTCCTATAAATGTTAATAATTCTGGACATAGCCTATAAAACAGAAACCAAATGCGAAAAACGGAATCACATGAAGAAGGTTGCTAAGGAGAAGTCTATGACTATAACATCAACTGAAATCAAGTCAACTAATATGAATACCCACGTGTAACGATTTGTTTGGATATGCAATGAAACGATCACGAAGACTCAGTCGTAGTTAAAGTAGCTGGCAGACTTCACTTCATTGGTAGAATACTGGTGAAATACGGTCTGTCTATAAAGGAAACTGCTTGCTAAAGATTCGTACAACTCTTATTTCGTAAGACATACTTTAGTATGTACTAACCGGGGATACTGAACGTATACAAAGAAGGGCGGCACATGTTACTTTAACTCACGGGACACGGTCATGAAGATGCTGAGAAGCCTGAACTGGCGGACTTTTCAAGAAGTATGTAAAGTGTGCTTACAAAGTTTGAAGACCCAGTATGAAGTCAGGAATTCCGAACAACGCTGCAGACTCCCGCAGAGACCGCCATTAGAAGGTTAGACTAAACTACAGCACGCAGAGGTGCATTCAATCAGTCGTGCCTTCTGCGTTGCATACGCAATTCGAACGACAAGTAACGCGAATATTTGGTGCGAGGAGAAGTGCCTCCTGCTGTGAACTTCACAGTAGTTCGCAGAGTATATATGTAGATGTAGGCAAGGTAAATTTAAAGAGTAATTATTAAGAGAAACAGATAATTTCAAGCAATTTTAAGTTTTATCCGAAAATTTAGGTCATAATTAAGCAATTTAGTAGGTCTAGTTGGATTGCAATTCATCTTTGTTCAAGAAAAGAGCGCATTATTCACTAGAATTATATCAAACACTTCCCCAGTACACACAAACTAATACAGTGCCAGTAACGGAGAACACACGGTCTTGTAAATGTGGAGTACGTACGAGAAGAAATCCCCAAGTTGCTCGAGAAGAAATCCCCAAGTTGCTCGGTTGCTCGCTGACTACTAGGGAAGTCCGTTACGGTCCGCCTTGCAGCGGCCGACACGCAACCCGCAACACAAAGCTCTCTCTCTCTCTCTCTCTCTCTCTCTCTCTCTCTCTCTCTGTGTGTGTGTGTGTGTGTGTGTGTGTGTGTGTGTGTGTAGGCACAGTCTGTTTGGCGGCCACCCTTGGCTACAACAGGAGATAGCTTTCATCCGCCGATTGTTTTCCTCGCATTCACGAGCCGCTGCGGGGGGCCCCATATCACAGGTTCCGCACATGTTCGCGACCGTTCCTTACAAATGACAGTTATAGTTTCAGTAGACTGTTCACAAAGCAAAGGCACCCGTCTGTTTCGAGGTGTCAAGACACAACGAGACGGAATGTTGGACCTGTAACAAACAACCTGGTTCTTTCTCTGGAAGCGACAGACAACTAACTGGCAACGTCCACATGGTGTACCTGCTTCTAGTCACGCAGATTGAACGAGGTCCTTCTCACACGTCTTTGTACGGAGCACAGCCCGATTACTCATAGGTTTTTGCTCCGGCGGGAGGACCCTTTAATGTGTGGTGCTTGCGACGTGCAGATCACTGTGCGCCACATTTTAGTAGATCGGTGTTTTATACGCAGACAAGAAGGCAGCAGCTCATTTGCCAACGATTTCCACTCCATTTTAAATGACAATGACACGAATATGGTTCGTCTTTTTAAGTTTTATGCAACGTCGGACTTGTTACATAAGATTCTAGAGCGACAACTTTAATGTGTTTTCAGGCTGGCTGAACCACCCGTATAGTTTGTAAGTGATCAGCCAGGCAAATACTCCTCTGAATCAATTTTAGGTTTCCTCTCGTCTTACTTGTGTTTTAATTAACAGTTTTAGAACGTATCACCATTTATAACGCTGTCTTATCTCAGGTAGCTTTTGCTCCTTTTATCACATATTCTACATTTTCACCACATCCGTTTCTTCAACTGATCTTCGCATGGGGACCTAACCCACAGACACAAACACACATCCTTCTCGTCTGCATGCTTTCTCTACGCACAATTTGGCTTCATTCCCCCACATCCAACCCCCTTACCTTTGACATTACATGAGAGAGTGTTTGGGGAGAGGGGAAGGGGGAAGGGGGGGGGGAGACTGCAGAGGGAGGCCAAAGCGCCAGCCGGGGTGGCCAAGCGGTTCTAGGCGTTACAGTCTGGAACAACGCGAGCGCTACGGTTTCGAATGCGACTTTTGTTGAAGTTTGAAAGATGTGGAAAACACAGGAGGTTGCATGGCCTTAAAGATCTTCTTGGCCTCACCATAGGGGATGCGCTTTGCTTGAGGCCGCCATCCAGCAGGCATTTCTACGTAACCAGCATTGTCTAGGGGTCTTCTTTGACATTAATAAGGCGTATGACACTACTTGGCGCCGCCTTATCCTCAATCAACTCCATGAGTGGGGCTTTCGTGGCCGTCTCCCCATCTTCATTCGGTCCTTTCTTTCTCACCGCCTCTTTCGGTATCGGGTTGGTAATGTGCTATCGGATTTGTACGTGCAGGAGAATGGTGTTCCTCAGGGCAGCGTTTTAAGTGTCACCCTCTTTGCCGTTGCTATTAACAGTATCACGTCCACTATCCGGAGTCCTGCCCAATGCTCCTTGTTTGTGGACGATTTTGCTGTTTTCTGTTCTTCCTCCAGTCTTGTCAGTGCTAGTCGGCAGTTACAGCTTACGATAAAGCGCTTAGAGGCATGGACTGCATAGACGGGTTTTACCTTTTCTGCAGACAAATCTGTGTGTGTTCATTTTAATCGTTCTCGGCGTCTTTTTACCTCCCCTGAATTGCGTCTGAGGGACACCGTTCTTCCTTTTAGAGACACTGTGAGGTTCCTGGGCCTCACTTTTGATTCCAAGTTGTCGTGGTTGCCTCACCTTAAAGACCTCAAGGTGCGGACCCTGAAGGCACTGAATATTTTGAAGTGTCTGAGCCATCGGTCCTGGGGAGCAGATCGGGCGCGTCTGCTGCAGTTTTATAGGGCTTTCGTCCGATCGCGTCTTGACTATGCTTGCACCGTGTATGGGTCAGCAAGGCCTTCGTATCTGAAGATCCTTGACGCAGTACACCGTGAGGGTATCAGGCTGGCCGCTGGTGCCTTCCGTACCAGTCCCATCCCCAGCCTGTGTGCTGAGGCAGGGGAACCGCCGCTCGCCATCCGGCGGAAACTCCTCATGGTGCGACGGGTGTGTCATTTCCTTGCCTGTCCTACCTCCCCTGCGTACCCTACCGTTGCCCGACCGCCTATGGAACGTCTCTTTTCCAGTCGTCCCAGGGCAACAAAACCATTTGGGATTCGTGCCAAGCATTTGCTTGAGTCCCTTGGTGTGGAGCGTGTGGCCCCCCAACGACAAGGTTTTACTCGCCTGCCTCCCTGGTTGCTCCAGAGGCCCAGCATCCTTTTAGACTTGTCGGAGAACCGGAGGAACTGCACTCCGGCGTTTGTTTTTACCTCCTTATTTTACGATATTTTAAACCAGCATCCGGACCATGTACCTGTATTCACAGATGGCTCTAAACAGGGGGACACTGTTGGTTGTGCTGTTGTTTTCCCTAATCGAGTCGTCAAGTTACGGCTTCCTGCGGTGTTTACCATCCTCGATGCCGAATTATTTGCAATACTGCGGGCATTGGAGCAGATGAGATGTGTTCCCAGTATTAAGTTCCTCATCTGTTCTGACTCCCTGAGTGCCCTTCAGACCATTCAACACTTGTACCCAGCGGATACGGTCGTCCAGAACATCCATGATGCCCTACTCCACCTGCAACGGCAGGGGAAGGAGGTTTCTTTCTGCTGGGTGCCGGGGCACGTGGGTATTAGGGGCAACGAACTGGCGGATGTGGCTGCCAAAGATGCATGTTCCCTCCCTCACGTTGTTGAATGTGCCGTCCCCCTCCATGCTGTAACCTCCCTTTTGCGTTTTCGTGTTATGCATCAATGGGAAGAGGAGTGGCTGGCAGTTTCTGACAATAAGCTGCGTCTGGTAAAGGCCACTACGCGACCATGGCGTACGTCCTACCAGTCATACAGGCGGGATGAGGTTCTCCTCACTCGCCTCCGCATTGGACACAGTCCCTTCACGCATGGTTTTTTACTCCGGCGGGAGGACCCCCCAATCTGCAGTGCTTGTGGCGTCCAGATTACTGTCCGCCACATTTTACTTGACTGTCTTTTATTCTCTGACCAGAGGGCGGTGGTTTCCTTGCCACCGGATTTGCCCTCTATTTTGCAAGACGACGCAGCGACTGTGGTTAAGGTTTTACGGTTTTGTGTCCTGTCCAATCTGTTGCCTCGGATTTTAGGGAGAAGGTTTTAATGTGCTGCTGGGTGACTGGCTCACCCAGTTTTTAGGTAAGAGGTCCGCCAGTCACGATTACCTCCTTGTTTCACTTCGGTATCTGTTCTCTTTTCCTTGTGTTTCCTTTCCTTTTTTAGTGTGTTTCTTCTCCTCTTGTTTTGCCTCTGTATGTGCGCATTTGGAACTGCGTCAGGCCTGTGTCTTTTAGCCGTTCTCCTTGTTCGGCGTCCGTCTTCGTCCCTTCACCGCCTGTGTTCCTGTTTCTATGCGCTTGGGCGCTGATGACCACGCTGTTTAGCGCCCGTAAACCTCAAACACACACACACACACACACCTTTGTTGAAGTTTGGTGAACATACCTTCACCGAGGAATCAAGCAGTATACTGCTGCCTCCTACGTATGTCTCGCGAAGAGACCATGAGGATAAAATCAGAGAGAGTAGAGCGCACACACAGACATACCCTCCGCCACACACCGTCAGGTGGCTTGCGGAGTATGGGTGCAGATGAGCTTTTGATCTCAGTGGAACTGTTAGTTGCACGACTTGCAAACCACCAACTTCCGTTCGTAGCCGTTAAAATGTTTGTCTTTGTACTACTCAGAACCTTCTGTCAAGAGAGCGCCTACCCAACCACCTGACGTGTTGAAACTACACTACTGGCGATTAAAATTGCTACACCACGAAGATGACGTGCTACAGACGCGAAATTTAACCGACAGTAAGAACATGCTATGATATGCAAATGATAAGCTTTTCAGAGCATTCACACAAGGTTGGCGCCCGTGGCGACACCTACAACTTGTTGACATAAGGAAAGTTTCCATCCGACTTCTCATACACAAACAACAGTTGACCGGCGTTGCCTGGTGAAACGTTGTTGCGATGCCTCGTGTAAGGAGGAGAAATGCGTACCATCACGTTTCTGACTTTGATAAAGGTCGGATTATAGCCTATGGCGATTGAAGTTTATTGTATCGACACATTGCTGCTCGCGTTGGTCGGGATCCAATGACTTTTAGCAGAGTATGGAATCTGTGGCTTCAGGAGCGTAATACGGAACGCCGTGCGGGATCCCAACGGCCTCGTATCACTAGCTGTCGAGATGACAGGCATCTTATCCGCATGGCTGTAACAGATCGTGCAGCCACGTCTCGATCCCTGAGTCAACAGATGGGGACGTTTGCAAGACGACAACCATCTGCACGGACAGTTCGACGACGTTTCCAGCAGCATGGAGTATCAGCACGGAGACCATGGTTGTGGTTACCCTTGACGCTGCATCAAAAACAGGAGCGGCTGCGATGCTGTACTCAACGTCGAACCTGGGTGCACGAATGGCAAAACGTCATTTTTTCGCATGAATCCAGGTTCTGTTTACAGCATCATGATGGTCGCATCCGTGTTTGGCCGCACCGCGGTGATCGCACATTGGAAGCGTGTCTTCGTCATCACCATACTGGCGTATCACCCGGCGTGATGGTATGGGGTGCCATTGGTTACACGTCTCGGGCACCTCTTGTTCTCATTCACGGCACTTTCAAAAGCGGACGTTACATTTCAGATGTGTTAAGATCCTTGGTTCTACCCTTGATTCGATCCCTGCGAAACCCTACATTTCAGCAGGATAATGCACGACCGCATGATGCAGGTCCTGTACGGGCCTTTCTGGATACAGAAAGTGTTCGACTGCTGCCCTGGCCAGCACATTCTCCAGATCTGTCACCAATTGAAAACGTCTGGTGAGTGGTCGCCGAGCAACTGGCTCGTCACAATACGCCAGTCACTACTCTTGATGAACTGTGGTACCGTGTTGAGGCTGCATGGGCAGCTGTACGTGTTCACGGCATCCAAGCTCTGTTTGGGTCAATGCCCAGGCGTATCAAGGCCGATATTACGGCCAGAGGTGGTTGTTCTGATTTCTCAGGATCTATGCACCCAAACTGCGTGAAAATTTAATCGCATGTCAGTTCCAGTGTAATGTATTTGTCCCATGAATACACGTTTACCATCTCGATTTCTTCTTGGTGTAGCTATTTTAATGGCCAGTAGTGTACGTGTCTCTGTACGCTACTCTGGCGTACCTCGGAATTGTTTATGCATCTGCGGGCGCGTCGTGTTGCCACTGATACCTAAGCGTTCGTGGCGGCTCGAGAAGCGCCTGGTCCGTAAGTAGGCGCCTGTGACTTGCTGATGAGTCACGGGGTCACGGGCCATCAGTCCGTCGAGACGCCGGGGGAGCCAGCAGCCAGCGCCTCCTGGTCCCGGCCACAGGAAGCTGCCGCCGATAACCCCAGGCGGGTCACAGCCGCGATACCGCCGGCCAGTACCAGCGCCCTTCTCTGCATAGCGAGCGACCACCTCGTTCCCCTCAAGGAGCGCTGCGCTCCCAGCCTCCACAGTCGGCTGGAGAGCCTCGGTTGAAGCCCCTTCTGTCTGCTCGTGACTGGCGAGACTGCTGTAGCATGTTAATCCTGTACCGACAATCGCCTTTCACGTTTCTGTTTACACGTCCGTGCCAAAATCCGGTGTGTTGTGAGTGGTGTCCACAACGCCATTTGGCGCCTAATAAGGTGAAAGTAAAGTTACGAATCTACATGTGTACTCCGCAAGCCACCCAACGGTCTGTGTCGGAAGTCCAGTCGCGTATGGTTCGCGGGAAGAACGACTGCCGGAAAGCATCCGTGCGCGCTTGAATATCTCTAATTTTACAATCGTGATCTCCTCGGGAGGTATAAGCAGGGGGAAGCAATACATTCTATACCTCATCCAGAAACGCACCCTGCCGAAACCTGGCCAACAAGATACACCGCGATGCTCAGTGCCTCTCTTACAGAGTCTGACACTCGAGTTTGTTGAACATCTCCGTAAGGCTATCACGCTTACCAAATAACCCTGTGACGAAACGCGCGCGTTCTTCTTTGGATCTTCTCTATCTCCTCTGTCAACCTGACCTGGTACGGATCCCACAATGATGAGCAATACTCAAGTATAGGTCGAACCAGTGTTTTGTAAGACACCTCCTTTGTTGATGGACTATATTTTCTATGGACTCTCCCAATGAATCTCAACCCGGAACCCGCCTTACCAACAATTAATGTTATATGATCATTCCACTAAAAATCGTTTCGCACGCATACTCCCAGATATTTTACAGAAGTAACTGCTACCAGTGTTTGTTCCGCTATCATATAATCATACAATAAACGATCTTTCTTTCTATGTATTCGCAATACATTAGATTTGTCTATGTTAAGGGTCAGTTGCCACTCCCTTCACCAAGTGCCATTTCGCTGCAATTTTTTAATGCTGCAACTTCTCTGTATACTACAACATCATCCGCGACACCGCACGGAACTTCTACTAGGTCATTTATATATATTGTGAAAAGCAATGGTCCCATAACACTCCTTTGTGGAACGACATAAGTTACTTTAACGTCTATAGACGTCTCTCCATTGAGAACAACATGCTGTGTTTTGTTTGCTAAAAACTCTTCAATCCAGCCACACAGCTGGTCTGATATTCCGTAGGCTCTTACTTCATCAAGCGACAGTGCGGAACTGTATCGAACGCCTTCCGGAAATCAATTAAAATATCATCTACCTGTGAGCCTGTATCTAATATTTTCTGGGTCTCATGAACAAAAAAGCGAGTTGGGTCTCACACCATCGCTGTCTCCGGAATCAATCTTACAAAAAATGGTAATATAGTAACAGCATTAACAAACTACCAATAATAATGAAATTTCCTGGCAGATTAAAACTGTGTACCGGACCGAGGCTCGAACTCGAGACCTTTGCATTTCGCGGGCAAGTGCTCTACCATCTGAGCTACCCAAGCGCGACTCACGCCCCGTCCTCACAGCTTTACTTCTGCCAGTACCTCGTCTCCTACCTTCCAAACTTTACAGAAGCTCTCCTGCGAACCTTGCTGAACCAATACTCCTGGAAGAAAGGATATTGCGGAGACATGGCTTAGCCACAGCCTGGGGAATGTTTCCAGAATGACATTTTCACTCTGCAGCCGAGTGTGCGCTGATATGAAAATTCCTGGCAAATTGACGACAAACGCAAAATTCATTATGGATGTTTTTGATGAATGTTTATGGTACGTTATCCCAACAGCTGACAATTGAAAGAAAAGGTAAAATGTCTTCGAAATATTTCAAAACATAAATATTTATTTTCTTGAGAAAATATGTGTGAAGTACCAACAACTACATCACAAGATTTAGAGGGCAGTATATCACGCCTTTTTACTTTATGCTTGGTGCCCTGTATTGTTTTCAAGTCCTAAGTAACACCTCAAACTCTTTTTCCCTCAGTTCACCTGCAATATCTTCACTGCTGATGCAATTTTCATTAGAAAACTTTTACGTCTCACTACGTTCACGTTTTTGCGTGATACTGGCTATTTCCTGCGACCAAGTACTGTAAAATCGGAATAACTTATTGCTTTCAGATACTCCATTCGTAAGAGAAAAAATAATCAAGTTGTTATGCAACTCACGCGATGTGTCATAAAACCAAAGCTAATAATTAAATAAAGATTAAAAAGACACAAAAGCACACAATCTATAGAGAGACCCACTGCGCAAAATAAACAGCATAACAGTGAGGGGTAAAGCCGACCGGGTGGGTAAACTCGACCGCACTCTATTTGCGAGAAACGGCAAAGCGGAGCAATTTCACATTAGTGCTAACGTGTAGCGAATTCGAAATAACGAAAATGTCACCTAGACAGCTTTGTCGCATTTGACTTTTAGACACTCAAAAGACAACAAGTGTGTTTTCGATTGTTTCAATTTACCTTAACGATCGCAAAACAAACTAAGTGATTTTGTAGTGCATTTAGTGACCTATTCAGTGTATTTATCGTTTTTGTTGGAAATTTCGTGCAAATTGTTTCTGTGTGTGTTAAATGAAAAATGGCTGATGGGGTAAATCCGACCGCACATTTTTTTATCGTTTGTGTGTATGGAATTATTTATTTATGGAAACAAAAAGTGAATTTTGCTTTATTTTAAGGAAAATGGTACGACATTACAAACGTAAAACGACAAAACGCAATCAAAACGATATTCGCCGAGCAGTTGCTGCAATGCAAATGGGAATGTCTTTACGAGCTGTCGCTCGTGATTTTAATTGTTGCTGCATCGCCGTGCAATGAAATTACCCTTTTTCACTTAAAATTTACATTCATTTAACTTTCAGTACATTTAGTACTCTAACATTGTTATTTTTTGAAGACCTTTTGTTCATTTTATAATCATTTTGGAACTATTTCTTTCTTTTTGAACTATTTCTGAGCAAAATCAGCCAAACAAATACGGGGGCCGGATTTACCTCACCATTTTTACAAATGGCAAAAATGGACGTTTCTTAAAATATCGGTATCTCATGAACTACTGATGGTTGAACAAAAATATTTTGCAAACAATTGCTCCTTTATATTACGTTAAGATCAGAAGTCGGATAAGCGATTTATAGCCACAAGAAATTACTAGGTCGGATTTACCCCACCTTACAATATATATATATATATATATATATGTATATATATATATAATGCGAGAAAACGAGTACAGCGGGACGGAAAAAGGTATTATAACGGTGGAAGAAGGATACAACAACGGCAGAAGAGTACATAAGTGGAAAAAAAAATTGCAACAGTGAAAAAGAATTACGACACTGAAAATACTAAAGCAGTAATGAAAAATAGGGCAGCTGTTGAAAAAGGTAAAACAGTAAAAAAAAGGGGAGGGAGAGAGGGGGGGGGGGGAGAGAGAGAGAGAGAGAGAGAGAGAGAGAGAGAGAGAGAGAGAGAGAGAGAGAGAGAGAGAGATATGCGAAAACACGTCCACTTCGAGTGTTTTAAAATTTCACATCGTCAGTCTTTTTACAATACCACTAAAATTAGTGGTTACAGCAGGGGTATCCATCACGTGACAACGGCGATCGTCCCGAACGCCTCCAGAACTCTAATTGCTCAAATACAGAGGTGTAAAAGAACACAATTGCCGCTGGCAGATCATTAGTATATTTTTCAAGATTAACACACACACTCGGGTAAAGTTGCATTTAATACAGCGTCCTTATTTTTTTCTATTACTGGTTGCGTACTCAAGTTAGTTAGTTAGTTGTAAATACCGCTAGCCGGTTGTACCTTGTGCGGCTACTTCAATGGAGTGTTTTCTTGGGTGCTCTGAGGCCTAGAAGACAGTGACTCGCACTTGTGTTTACAGTTTGCACTTTTCGTAGCCAAGATCAAGGACAGAAAACGTTATTCAGACCAAGCGGCGATTGCCATCCTCTTACACTACTGACCATTAAAATTGCTACACCAAAAAGAAATGCAGATGATAAACGGATATTCATTGGACAAATATATAATACTAGAATTGACATGTGATTAAATTTTCACGCAATTTGGGTGCTTAGATCATGAGAAATCAGTACCCAGAACAACCACCTCTGGCCCTAATAACGGTCATGATACGCCTGGGTATTCAGTCAAACAGAGCTTGGATGGCGTGTACAAGTACAGCTGCCCATGCAGCTTCAACACGATACCACAGTTCATCAAGAGTAGTGACTGGCGCATTCTGACGAGAATGTTGCTCGGCCACCATTGACCAGACGTTTTCAGTTGGTGAGAGATCTGGAGAATGTGCTGGTCAGGGCAGCAGTCGAACATTTTCTGTATCCAGAAAGGTCCTGCAACATGCGGTCGTCCATTATCCTGCTGAAAGCAGGGTTTCGCAGGGATCGAATCAAGGGTAGAGCCACGGGTCGTAACACATCTGAAATGTAACGTCCACTGTTCAAAGTGCCGTCAATGCGAACAAGAGGCGACCGAGGCGTGTAACCAGTGGCACCCCATAATCACGCCGGGTGATACGCCAATATGGCGATGACGAATACACGCTTCCAAAGTACGTTCACCGCGATGTCGCCAAACACTGATGCGACAATCGTGATGCTGGAAACAGAACCTGGATTCATCCGAAAAATGACGTTTTGCCATTCGTGCACCCAGGTTCGTCGTTGAGTACAGCATCACAGGCGCTCCTGTCTGTGATGCAGCGTCAAGGGTAACAGGAGTTATGGTCTCCATGCTGCTGCAAACGCCGTCGAACTGTTCGTGCAGATGATTGTCGTCTTGCAAACGTCCCCATCAGTTGACTCAGGGATCGAGAAGTGGCTGCACGATCCGTTACAGCCATGCGGATAAGATGCCTGTCATCTCGACTGCTAGTGATACGAGGCCGTTGGGATCCAGCACGGCGTTCCGTATTACCCTCATGAACCTACCGATTCCGTATTCTGCTAACAGCCATTGGATCTCGACCAACGCGAGCAGCAATGTCGCAAAACGATAAACCGCAATCGCGATAGGCTACAATCGTACCTGTATCAAAGTCGGAAAAGTGATAGTACGCAGTTCTCCTCTTTCCACGACGCATCACAACAACGTTCCACCAGGCAACGCCGGTCAACTCCTGTTTGTGTACGAGAAATCAGTTGGAAACTTTCCTCATGTGAGCACGTTGTAGGTGTCGCCACCGGCGCCAACCTTGTGTGAATGCTCTGAAAAGCTAATCATTTGCATATCACAGCATCTTCTTCCTGTTGGTTAAATTTCGCGTCTGTAGCACATCTTCGTGGTGTAGCAATTTTAATGGCCAGTAGTGTATAATATCGGCTGGGTGTCTAAGTGTCAGACGAAAAACAGAAAGCCGTTCGACACCAATTCGTTAACGTCACACAACATAAAATTTCGGCTGTGTGTCCCTCAAAACTATTGGGAATGACGGAAAGGCATGAAAATGTTACAAAAATATTCCCGAATTATTTAACTTTTTTCTACGTTTTGCACCAGCTTAAGAAGTATTCTTGACGATACATTAATGTAGAGTTGGAGATATACTTAGCGGGGCTGTGAATTTTTTCAGTGACTCTTTACATTTTCACTCATCCACACTTCCAATCAAAAAAATCTCCTCGTAACAAGTTAAAAGAAACGTATAAAAAGGCAGTTACACTGAATTAAAACAACGGCTCGTTAGTTTGCGAAACTTTGATGTGTTCCGGACTAGTCACTACCGAAAAAATTTACTTCGAAAGCCATAACCTTTGAGATTTTCCGTGGCTAACGAATTATAAAATGTTGCACTGTCATGTCAGAACTGATAAGACTTTTTTTTTTTTGTCTCAGTCAGCGGGCTGGTTTGACGCGAACATACACGAATTCTCCACCTCAGAGTAGCAATTGCCCTGAATTACATGTTGTATATGTTGCAATCTCTGTCTTCCCTTGCAGTCTTCACTCTCTGCAGCTTCCTCTAGTGCCATGGAAACTATTCCCTGACCATCCTGTCCTGAAGCTGCATGGGCAGCTGTACCTGTACACGCCATGCAAGGTCTGTTTGACTCAATGCCCAGGCGTATCAAGGCCGTTATTACGGCCTGAGGTGGTTGTTCTGGGTACTGATTTCTCAGGATCTGTGCACCCAAATTGCGTGGAAATGTTATCACATGTGAGTTCTAGTATAATATGTTTGTCCAATGAATACCCGTTTGTCATCTGCACTTCTTCTTGGAGTAGCAATTTTAATGTCCAGTAATGTACATGCGCCGCCGCTATTTCAAACCGGTCCACCCTCCGCGTCGTCTCGCAGAGACAGCGCAGCCGTTCGCGCTAAGTACGGCGGCCCTTCGGTAGGGAGCACGGGAGCGGTGCGTGGGCGGCGCCGTGTGAGCTGCGTGCAGGAAGGCCGCGTCCATTGTGTGGACATCAAACGCGGCCGAGCGCCCAGGGGTGTCCAGCGGGCACCCGCCTGGCCGGCCGGCTGGCGGCCCTGGCCAGCGTGAATCACGCGACCGGCCAGCTGCGCCACCAATTACTGCTGCCGCCAGCTGGCGCGGGACACTTGTAAACACCGACGCCGACAGCGCCAGCGCCGCTCGCGCTGTACGGCTTGGCGCGTCCGTAGGGGCGAACAGTGCTGCTTTCCTTGGCGAGCTACGACTCCGCGAGCAAGCAGAGACCGCTCCCCCACAACTAAGCGCCAGCCTGCTTTGCTACTCGCACTTCATTCCTGGTGCCAGTGGGCTCTTCCTCTCGAGCGGAGCCACTTTCCAGGAACCAGAAGAAGCAAGCTTTGTGGTGTGTCCGTCCCCCCGAACTACTAATACTATACTACTGGCCCTTAGAATTGCTACACCAAGAAGAAATGCAGATGATAAAAGGGTATTCATTGGACAAATATGTTATACTACAACTGACATGTGGTTACGTGTTCACGCAATTTGGGTGTATAGATCCTTACAAATCAGTACCTAGAACAACCGCCTCTGGCCGTAATAACGGACTTGATACGCCTGGGCATTGAGTCAAACGGAGCATGGATGGCGTGAACAGGTACAGCTGCCCATGCAGCTTCAACACGATACCACAGTTCAAGAGTAGTGACTGGCGCATTGTGACACGCCAGTTGCTCGACCACCATTGACCAGACGCTTTCAATTGGTGAGAGATTCGGAGAATATGCTGGCCAGGACAGCAGTCGAACATTTTCTGTATCCAGAAAGGCCCGAAAGGACCAACATGCGGTCGTGCATTATCCTGCTGAAATTTAGGGTTTCGCAGGGATCGAATGAAGGGTAGAGCCACGGGTCGTAACACCACTGAAGTGTAACGTCCACTGTTCAAAGTGCTGTCAATGCTAACAAGAGGTGACCGAGACCTGTAACCAATGGCACCCCATACCATAACTCCGGGTGATAGGCCAGTATGGCGATGACGATTACACGCTCCCATTGTGTGTTCACCGCGATGTCGCCAAACACGGATGCGACCATCATGATGCTGTAAACAGCAACTGGATTCATCCGAAAAAAAAACACGTTTTGCCATTCGTGCACCCAGGTTGATCGATGACTACTCGATCGCAGGCGGTGCTGTCTGTGACGCAGCGTCAAGGGTAACTGCACCCACGGTCTCCGAGTTGATAGTCCATGCTGCTGCAAACGTCGTCGAACTGTTCGTGCAGATGTTTGCTGTCTTGGAAACGTCCCCATCTGTTGACTCAGTCATCGAGACGTGTCTGCACGATCCGTTACAGCCATGCGGATACGATGCCTGTCATCTCGACTGTTAGTGATACGAGGCCGTTGGGATCCAGCAGGGCGTTCCGTATTACCCTCCTGAACCCACCGATTCCATATTCTGCCAACAATCATTGGATCTCGAGTAACGCGAGCAGCAATGTCCCGACACGATAAACCCCAATCGCGATAGGCTACAATCCGACCTTTATCAAAGTGATGCGTGATGGTAAGCATTCCTCCTCCTTACACGAAGTATCACAACAACGTTTCACCAGGCAACGCCGGCCAACTGCTGTTTCTGTATGAGAAATCGGTTGGATACTTTCCTCATGTCAGCACGTTGTAGGTATCGCCACCGGCGCCATGGCATCTTCTTCCTGTAGGTTAAATTTCGCATCTGTAGCACGTCATCTTCGTGGTGTACCAATTGTAATGGCCAGTAGTGTACTACGAGGCGTGTTTAAGCACGTACCGTTTTGAAATTAAAAAATGAAAAGCTAAGACATCTCAATAATTTTATTTTTACACGAAAGCCTGTACCTTAATCTACTTTTCTATATAATTTCGGTCAATACTGGGTTCTCGTCATAACGTTGTACCGGTTTTTGAATACCCTCCTCATAGAAGTTAACCACTGCATCACCACTGTTTTTACTTCGTCATTGTCCATCGTCTTGAAGATGCTGAGCGCTCAGGTGTTTCTTCAAGTGCAGGGACAAATGGTAGTCACTGGGTGGAAGATTGCGGGCTGTACGAAGGATGATCTAGAGTTTCCTATCGAAAAGACGTGATGAGACCTTTGGTCTGATTCGCCACATGCGGACGGGCATTATCTCGCAGCAAAACGATGCCTTTGCTCAACTTCCACGGACTGTTGCTTTGACTCTGGTGTGACGTAGGCCACCCATGTTTCATCGCCCGTAACAATCTGGCTTAAGAAATCGTCACCGTCGTTGTGGTACGCTCAAGGAAAGTCAATGCACTGTCTAAACGTTTGGTTTTGTGCACATCCGTCAACATTTTCGGTACCCAACGTGCGCACAGTTTTCGGTAATTCAAGTGCTCGGTCACAATGCCACACAAAACACTACGAGAAACATTAGGAAAGTCATCGCCCAAGAAGTAAATCATAAAGCGTCTGTTTTCTCTCACCTTATTGTCCACTTCCTGCACCAAACTTTCATTAACTACCAAAGGGGACGCCCACTCCGTTGTACATCATGCACATTTGTGCGGCCATCTTTAAATGCTCTCACCCACTTTCTTACCGTTCCATCAATCATGATGTTTTCTCCGTAAACTGCACAGATCTCACGATGAATGTCTATCCCTTTTAGGCCTTTAGCACCAAGAAATCTTACAACATCCCGTACTTCACAGTGGGCGGGACTCACGATTATTGGAGGTATCCTGAAACACTCAGTACACAACGTAAACAAGGAAGAATCAGATTGTAATGGCTTCAGTGCGTAGATTAAGGTGCAGGCTTTCGTGTAAAATTAAAATTATTGAGGTATCCTAGCACGTCTTTTTTTATAATTTCAAAACGGTACTTACTTCAAAAACACGTCTCGTACATGGGTTGTGGTCGGGGCCTGATATGCAGGCGTAAGGACTAGCGACCCTCTCTTCATGGTGGGTGTTTTCCAACACTTGGATGTAAACTTTTGAAAAAAGTCCTGACAGCATACAGGTGACATCTTGCAGAGGTGTGTTATTAGTGAGAGCTAGAAATGACCAGTGAATCTGCCTGTATGCCGTTCTTGATGTTAGCTGGCGGGACCGGATGGACGCTAAAACAATGCGGTAGAAGCAGGCGAGTGCCCACCTACTTAGGAATTGGCCGGTAGCCCTCCTAAACTCCCTGTCTCCTTTTCACTTCACTGACACCCGCCGTATCTAAATTGAGCCTTTGCAGTTCCGTTTTCCGATTTTCTAGCTTCTCTACCACGTTCAGGCTTTTGACATTCCACACTGACTCGTAAAATGTTATCCTTTCGTTGCTTATTCCATCTTTTTCTTGTGGACCCCTCCCCATTGGCGGTCCCCTCCCGGAGATCCGAATGGGAAACTATTCCAGAAAATTTTTCCAATCATCATTAAGACTTGTTTAAGATACACATCATGTGACTTTAATGCAGTGGTTTCCACTGCCCTCTGCATCCTCATACCGTTGTTCAGCACCATACATATACTTATTATATGGACTCTGAGGTATCAAGCTAAGTTTCTGACTGGCCTGAGGATTGTTTGGTACGAGAGACATAGCACGTTCTTTGCTCAGAGAATGTAATTTGGGCGTGCCCTTGAGAAGCGTGTTGGCACCATTGTCGTTCGTGCTGTATATTATAATGTTACACACAATATTATTAGTAACTGCAGACTTTTCGTAGAAGACGCATTTAGCTACAGTAAAGTATTACCTAGAAAAATACGCACGCCGGCCGCGGTGGTCTAGCGGTTCTAGTCGCTCAGTCCGGGACCGCGCGAATGCAACGGACGCAGGTTCGAATCCTGCCTCGGGAATGGATGTGTGTGATGTCCTCAGGTTGGTTAGGTTTAAGTAGCTGTAAGTTCTAGGGGACTGATTACCTCAGATGTTAAGTTCCATAGTGCTCAGAGCCTTTTGAACCAAAAATACGCACAAATAAATATTCAGTCAGATCTTGGTAGAATTGAAAGTGGCTCAAAGATTGGAAACTTGCTTTAACTTTTCAGGAATGTAAAATTTTGCGCCTACCAAAACGAAAAAATGCATGTTTCGACTACAATACCAATGAGTCAAGGTGTGACCGCTCCACCTGCGCGTAACAATTAGTAGGGATATGAAATGAAACAATCACACAGGCAGTCGTAGGTTCAAATGGCTCTGAGCACTATGGGACTCAACATATGAGGTTATCAGTCCCCCTAGACTTACAACTGCTTAAACCTAACTATCCTAAGGACATCACACACATCCATGGCCGAGGCAGGATTCGAACCTGCGACCGTAGCAGCAGCGCGGTTCCAGACTGAAGCGCCTAGAACCGCTCGGCCACAGTGGAAGGCGCAGTCGTAGGTAAAGCAAGTGGCGGACTTCACTTCACTGGTAGGATACTGAGAAAATGCACTCTACAAGATTATTGCTTACAAAACACTCGTTGAACGCGTGCTAGAATATTGCTGAAGTACTATCGACCCGTACCAAATAGGGCTAATCGGAGATATTTAATGAATGCAAAGGGCAGCAGGAATGAACACACATTTGTTTGACCCATGGAGGAATGTCACGTTGATATGTTTAAGAAACTGAACTGGGTGACTCTTAAGAGAGACTCAAATTATTCCGGGGAAAACGATCCAGTAGTTTCAAAAATCAGCTTTAAATGATGAATCTAGGAATATAGATCAACTCGCTTACATATAGCTACCGTAGGAGTCACGAAGGGAAGATTAGAATACTTACACCGCACACAGTCACGTTTTAAGGGGGGGGGGGGGGGGGGGGTAGAACGTCAAACGGGCCGACTTGGAGCAGGAGAGGCACCACAGGACATTTTGTTTTTCTACTGTCTATACTTTTTCAAATAAATTTATATAACCTCGTCAGCATTACCAGGAAGAATTAAGGATTCACACTTATAGCACTGTAAGTGCAAAAACATAATAAAATAATTTTTTTACATATGAAATTTCATCATTTTTTCTCTTACTATTGGCTGCATTTGTTGCTATAGGTACATTTTTCTTCACAGGTAAGACAGATAAAACTGTGGTAAAAATTGAGATAATTAACTACAAAATTTGATTTTTTTTCTAAACATAAAGTTTAAAATGTAACAGCTCATTCATTTTTTCACAAACTAAATAGCTTCTAGAGTTTCAGACTGGTTTCAGTATGGTTCGTATGCCGTGCAAAATTCATCGAACAGTCTCTCTTTTGAAGAAAAGTTTACCTATAGCAACAAATGCAGCCAATAGTACGTGAAAAAATGATGAAATTTCACATGTAAAAAAAATTATTTTGTTATGTTTTTGAACACCCGCTGCTACTAGTGTGAGTCCTGAATCCTTCCTGGTCATGCTGACAAAGTTTTATGAATTTACTTGCAAAAGTACAGACAGTGGAAATTAAAATGACCTGTGGTGCCTCTCCTACTCCAAGTCGGCCCGTTTGACATCCTGCCCCCCCTTAAGAATTCATTCTTCCCGCGCTCCATATGTGCAGGGAATGGGAACAAAGCGTAATACTGCTATAATCTGTGATATTCTCTGCCATGTATTCCACAGTGGTCTGTTGAGTATGGATGTAGATGTAACAGGCAATACGTAGCACGACACCTAATACATTAAACGTTGCCCGCGTCGCGCTATTAACAGGTCCACTCGCTTCACTCCAGTACTGTTAATCGCCTGACGCCCGTTTCTTGCGCTTGTTTGCGACGAGCGCCGCCTTTCCCTAACGGAACACCACTTGACAATACCCAGCACGGCAGACTGGAAAAAGCTGGACTGGCGCCAGAAACGAGCCACCACAAAAACCGATACTGCTCGCCGGGCAGAGGATGCGAGGCGAGCATCTGGTGGCCGGAAACCACTCGCCAGGAAACGATATCCTGCGAATTGGCTCCAATTTTCTTGGCACCAGCGCGGTAGGTCCGTGGCCCGGCGTGGTGTGTGGCCAGCCGGCGTTGTTATAAACAACGCATACCGCCACCAGAGGCCCGTGTGCTGGGTGCTTACACTGCGCCAGGAATATCCGTTCCTCCAGTACGCTGCAGGGCCACGGCCCGCAGCAGACAACACGGCGCGAGCGTGGGGTAGGGTCCGGTGAGCGTAATTTCGTCTAGCGTCTTGCAACAGACGTGTCCAGCTGTCTGCCTACACTGCTAGGAGAGCGAACTGCGCCGTGACGAAGTGACCTGGTATAAGTGAATGGTTATTAACAGAGCCCGGATTTTATGTCATATGAAATTAAGAAACATGTAATGAAGCAATTATATGTTAATTGGCAACCAGTGCTGTACAGTTGCAACAAAGTCATGAGATGTTCAATTGACTCTCTTATTAGAACATGTTAAGCGTTTCGGGATTACACCCATCTTCAGACATCACAAACTTCAACTCCTTCCTAACCAACCAGGCGTACAGTCTTCCCAACTCAAAGAAACTGTCCAATAAGATATGACTAACTGCGACACAAGCAATCTTCAAGCAGTCTTGTGTCGCAGATATAGTCATATCTTATTGGACAGTTTCTTTGAGTTGTGAAGGCTGTACGCTTGGTTGGTTAAGAAGAAGTTGAAGTTTGTGATGTCTGAAGATGGGTGTAATCCCGAAACGCTTAACATGTTCTAATAAAAGAGTCAATTGAACACCTCATGACTTTATTGCGAGTGTACAGCAGTGGCTGCGAATTATTAACATAAAAATGATCGCAGGCCTCAGACGGGATTTTGTGTCCTGTCTATCAGCAATTATGTGTGGAACCCAAAATTTTAATTATTTTTGGCTAGAAAACAGAAGTTCACGAGCAGACTAGTCAAATATCTCTGTTCACTCTCAATCAGATCACTTCTGCTACGAAGTACTGAAATGTCTCCTACTGAAGTGTTTAAGTCACACTGGAACGGGATACGGAATTAATTATAACGTACTGTTCAACAATGTGCTGTTGGCAATCACAGTCTCCCGTCTGACAATATTTCTTTTTTAATGAACAGACAAAGATCGCTCAACTTTGTCAGAAGTAAATTGTGGACATCTATACAGAGGGGCTGTATTAGGGATAATATTTGAAGAAATTTTGACCATTTTTCGACCGTGACTGTATCTGCTAATGCTGCAGCTACAGTCAAACGACTGTCATGTTATGTATCTTTTATTCTAGGAGTACTATAGTGAAATTGGAAAAGAAATGTGAGTTTTTGAAGTCTGTCATTTCATTCAGGCTCTCGTTATTCCCCATGTGGCCATGGATGAATATTTCCATTTCTTGCAAGATGTCCATTTTACAGCTCTTTTCTAAATTATGTAGTACTTTGAACTGGTCAGGTGAACTGACGGACTGAGCTCCTGTGAACGTGCCGGCACGGAGATCCGTACGCTATGGCTGCTCAGAGGGAACTGGGTTCGGTCGCGGCGAACCCAGTTCACTCGGATCTCCGTGCCGGCACGTTCACAGCAGCTCAGTCCGTCAGTTCACATGATGATGGCGAAGTGTATGATCGCCGAAATACTGTGCCCGTTGGACAACGTAGACCGGCAATACACCCGCGGATATTTTGGATATCAAATACGCCTGGAGAAACTCAAGAATCACAGTCAATATTTGTTGCATTATCTTAGAAATACGTAAAATAAATAGTTTATATCATGATGCGTTCAATAATATTGGAACTAGTACTCAATCTGTAATCTATTTCGTCAACCTACATCTGTAATACGATAACTAGAATTGCAGAAGACATGTAAACATCCGACACGTGTGATATATATCATTGGTCGTCTCTCCTTAATCATGTATATAGTGTCTCTTCCTTCGGACATGTCCGAAAGGGCAGACACTATATACATAATTAACGCGAGACGACCAATGATCTCTTCAGGCTCGATCTCTTACGGGCCCGAGTAACGAGGATAATGAACAAGGGGGCACTACATATGTGGCGTGTGGGTGAGCCGAGAATTTGAGAGTGACGAGAGGCGTGTTAGGGAAGTCCTCACAGTCCCTATGACCACTGGGCCCGGATGGCTCAGTAGTCGGCATATCTGCCCACTAAGCAGAAGACCCGACTTCGGAATCCGGTCTGGCACCAACTTCTAACTTTCCCCTTGATTTCAATCAGCGCCCGCTCGCAGCCAATAACTGTAACTGCCGTTATGAAGTAACGTTTAATTGGAAGTTACGACCATGCCTGTAACTATAGGAAACTTTTTTTCTGCCGAGTCTACATAAACATTATAGTAACTGTCAAAGTACTGAACTGTCAAAATATCTGTCAAAAACGTATTTTTACGTTTTGTGATAACAACAAGTATTATGCTTACCACAACTGGACAGGAAAAAATTTACTATAGACGAAATATGGTCACCACTTCCTACTACAAGTAACTTGCTAATAGTAATTAACCCGAAACATGCCTGTCGAGTAAGATACTAAATGTTTTACCTTAATGCGTCAAGTAATTCACTTTTATTATGTCTTATACTGACGTGCACTATGTTGCCCGCCCAGCGGAATGTAAAAGACTGGGAAGCGTTTGAGGACAAGAAAGGAAACCATTTATAAGGAATCATTGCTGTCCGCGTCGAATTTGTGCAGTTTAGCTTCGAGTATAACGGGATTGACGACAGTATGAGAAAGACAATTTTTTTTTCTTTTTTTCATTTCTTGCTATGTAACGAAACAGTACGGTTTTGAAACGTACACATCGCCATTTGACCGTATAGCTGTTTATTTAATTACAACCCAGGTGTCGGTCTTCTATGCCATTTTCAAGTGATTGCTACAAGCAAAAACTGACTACAGTAACAACACGTAAAATTTCAAAAGATGTAAAATGCCTTAAACAATCAATGTAAATTAATATATAATAACGAAAATATATGGGTCTTTCGAAAATAACAATTCGGCAATAATTTTGAGGTCTGTAATATTATGTAGTATAGTGTGAAATACATACTACACATCAAAATACGTAAAAATATGTAATTTTAAAACTTTACCCGCCAGGGTAGCCGAGAGCGCTAATGCGCTGCTTCCTGGACTCGGGTAGGCGCGATGGCCCCGAATCGAATCCGCCCGGCGGTTCAACAACGAGGATCGGCATCCAGGCCAGCCTGGGTATGGTTTTTACGCATTTTTCCACATCCCGCTAGGTGAATACCCGGCTGGTCCCCGACATTTCGCTTTAGTTACACGACTCGCAGACTTATGAAAACGTTCACACTATTCCATGGCTTACACTCGAGGCAGACAGCTGGGGGTACGCTAAATGGTTCAAACGGCTCTAAGCACTATGGGACTTAACATCTGAGGTCATCAGTCCCCTAGAACTTAGAACTACTTAAACATAAGTGACCTAAGGATATCTCACACACATCCATGCCCGAGGCAGGATTCGAACCTGGCAGCAGCGCGGTTCCGGACTGAAGCGCCTAGAACAGCTCGGCCACAGCGGCCGGTGGGGGTACACTAATTCCGTCCGGGGGTAAAAGGTGGGGACAGGAAGGGCAACCGGCCACCCTCTGCACCTAACACTGCCAAATCAATAGTAACACGGCCGATCCCGCGTGACGCGGAAAAAAAGGCCCAAGAAAGAAATGTAATTTAAAACTCAGTGAAAGAAGGGTCCTGTCAGTGTATTTCGTCAACAATTTAGTTTTTCTTGTGTCTACATATAAACGAATAGAATATGCAATCTCACACAATCACGGCTCTACTTCCGAAGTATGATTGTTATTTCTGGACCATCTGATATGGCCATGCAGTACTGAATGAAATCCACCTTCATTCACATAACACAATATTATTTTAGTGATGTGACAGCTACCAAGTACTTCAAGAACTGAAACTTCCTGGCACATTAAAACTGTGTGCCGTACCGAGACTCGAACTCGGGACGTTTGCCTTTCGCGATCAAGTGGTCTACCTAATGAGCTACCCAAGCGCGACTCACTACCCGTCCTCACAGCTTCAATTCCGCCAGTACCTCGTTTCCTTTAAGAACTGAATTTTAGAAATCAGCTGTACTAATTATTCTTTATCGGTTTGGTCATATCGATCATCGTCACAGGAAGAAAAGGCAGTACTTTAGATGAAAAACCATTTCCTCTTTGTTCCGGATGAATTGAAAGTTTGCAAACCACTCGCTACACGCAGTGACTTTAGACAGCATCAACTTAGTCTCGCACTAACAAGCGGCCGAGTATGAAAGAAACCGCGAGGGCAGCCGACTCGGTCAGCACGCCAGCCGCGGCAGAACCCACCCGCCAGAGCCGTGCAAAAAGCGGCCGGCCGTTCCCAGGCCAGAGGCCGCAGGCGACCCGCCGCTGACTGGGCCCCGAAAAAGTGTGCAGCACAGCGCCGGTGGGACTGCATCCGGCAAGTGCCTGGACGGTGCCAGCGCCAAGTGGGCGCCGGACCGTCAACACGGTTCCAATAAAGGGGGCATTCCAAAAACATTTATACCGTTTCAAAAACAAATGTTTACATGCCCATTCATGTGGTTCCAGTAGAGGCTCCGTGGTGCAGCTCGCTCGTTCGTTCATTAGCCAAAGCCCGTCGATGGCGATAGCATAGCAATTAAAGGCGTTAAGGGGTTTTTGCTTTCCTGTTTCAACAGCTGCAATTCAGTTACGGCTGTGTGGCGGGACTTGCGACGTGCTGCCTGCAGTGTATGGCTAAGTGTGAAAGCGGGGGTGTACTGACAATCAGTTTTGTACCTTTTTTCTTGAATAACCCGAAAACTACGGCCTCTGGAAAAAACGAATCCCAGTCATAATTTAACTACATTAAATTTCTTACAAAAAGGTATGTTCATTTTTTTCCCTAGCACTAATAGTTCGAGCGTAGCAATCGTGAGAAAATTAAAAACTCGCGCGTGTTGTATGAAGGCCACAAACGTAATTGCGGATTGCATAAAATGACACTGATAGGGGCAGCTACAACACCCCGTAGACGGAACTAGGTATCTAATACACAGCTAACCATAGCAAAGGCAATGCAACGAAAACATTCCAAAAGCTCTATCACGTGTTACACCTAGCGAACGTTGCCACTAGGGTAGCGATCTCCTCTTAAGCAACGGACGGCACAATCTTGTCCTGCCTCCACAGCCAGCATAACGTTCAAAATCAATTGCAAACGAAGTAGAAATGTCAGGATAATTAAAACTTACAAAGGAAGAAAAATGTTCGATGTTCAGAAAAACGAACTAGTATCATCAGATAGGTGGTAAGTTTCCATGGGACCAAACAGCCAACGTCATCGGTTCCTAGGCTTACATACCACTTAATCCAACTTACGCTAAGGACAACACACACACCCAAGCCCGAGGGAGAACTCGAACCTCCGTCGGGAGAATACGCGCGAACCGTGGCAAGGCGCCTCAGTCGGCACGGCTTCATCAGATAGTTGGGACTTACTGGATGGTCAGGTGCAGATACATGCCGGAGGTGTCTCAGCTCGACTGCCCAACGTACACCGTGCTATAAATACAGGGGGAAAAAAAGCAAGAAAAGAACGGAAAAGTTTGTGAATCGTCGAAAGAAACACTGTTAGTGGCGAATTTTGATGATAAAACAAAGCGAAAGAAGAGCGAGCAGAGGGGAGCACTACCTACGAAATATGAAGAAGGTATCTGTTCTTTGTGACATGTCTGAAGTAGACACCATCTCCATATAGATAAGGCTTACAGGTAAATGATCTTCAGTGCGGATGCAGTCACACTGCCCGAACTCTTGCGGCAATCGGTAGATTGACTGCGCGAGTAATGGAGTGTGGTGGGCAGGGGCGCTACAAATGTAGTGTATGGCAAGTAGCTGGAAGTGTCGGTTACGCGGGGAGCGTGCCAGAGATAAGTCCCTGCAGTCGCGCTATTCATCTGTGTCCTCGGCGGCTCAGTCGGATAGAGCGTCTGCCCAGCAAGCAGGCGATCCCTGGTTCGAGTCCCGGTCGGAGTACACATTTTCAACTGGCCCCGTTGGTATTTATTAACGCCTGTATGCAGCTAAAGGTCTGGATTTCATTGTAATTTCCACTATCTACGATTGTATGCAGGCTGTCGATGCTATCATCAGTAATGGTAAACTCTTATGAGTCGTTAGGCCCGTCAGATTCCTCTATGTCCATATCTGCTCTCAGTATTTACTCAATGACGACGGACCACCAATGGCAGTGTGAAGATTTTTAGCCAGTAAATGCATTTCTCCGGAAAACACGGGGAAACAGAGTTTTGTAACTCAAGTTCAGCCATCCAGAGACACCAGTGGAGTCCTGAAGAAGATCCCAGTACAGGGCAGCAGAAACGTCGACGACAGCAGCAGGTTGAAGAGGAATATAACGCGGCCTAGCGACTCAGACTTTACCATCGGGAAGCACCCTCTGCTTTCGCGAAAGATTCACCGACTATTTCAGTAGGATTCATCGACTATTTCAGTAGCAACTACCATACACCATAGTGCATTTCCAGTACGTTCTGTCAGAGCCGTGAAGCATAAAGGAGTAGGCGGTGCAAGGTGGTCGCTGACACGTGGCGAGGGAGGGAGGGAGGGAGGGAGGAGCGTCCAGGGCGTGAAGTGCACGGCGGCGCGTGTGGCGGACATAAACGCAGCAGCCTTGCCTGTTCACGCGTCTGGAACAGGTCGATGACCCGAGCTGCTCCGAGGCACCACAGCCGCTCCGCACCGTGTTACACCACACACCTCACTACGCTCCCCTGTCACAAAAATCAACAACCACAACGTCAAGGACTACAGCAGCGTATTGGTGTCACCATCTACATCTATACTCCGCAAGCCACCCAACGGTGTGTGGCGAAGGGCACTTTACGTGCCACTGTCATTACCTCCCATTCCTGTTCCAGTCGCGTATGGTTAGTCTGAAGATCGACTGAAAGCCTCCGTGCGCGCTCGAATCTCTCTAATTTTACATTCGTGATCTCCTCGGGAGGTATAAGTAGGGGGAAGCAATATTTTCGATACCTCATCCAGAAATACACCCTCTCGAAACCTGGACAGCAAGCTACACCGCGATGCAGAGCGCCTCTCTTGCAGAGTCTGCCACTCGAGTTTGCTAAACATCTCCGTAACGCTATCACGGTTACCAAATAACCCTTTGACGAAACGCGCCGCTCTTCTGTAGATCTTCTCTATCTCCTCTGTCAACCCGACCTGGAACGGATCCCACACTGATGACTAATCCTCAAGTATAGGTGGAACAAGTGTTTTGTAAGCTACCTCCTTTGTTGATGGACTACATTTTGTAAGGACTCTCCCAATGAATCACAACCCGACACCCGCCTTACCAACAATTAATTTTATATGATCATTCCATTTCAAATCGGTCCGTACGTAAACTCCCAGATATTTAAAAGAAGTAACTGCTACCAGTGTTTGTTCCGCTATCATATAATCATGCAATAAAGGATCCTTCTTTCTATGTATTCGCAATACATTACATTTGTCTGTGGTAAGGATCAGTTGCAACTCCTTGCTTCAAGTCCCTATCCACTGCAGATCTTCCTGCATTTCGCTGCAATTTTCTGTATACTACAGTATCATCCGCGAAAAGCCGGAGGGAGCTTCCGACACTATCTACTAGGTCATTTATATATTTTGTGAAAACTAATGGTTCCATAACGCCCCCCTGTGGCACGCCAGGGGTTACTTTAACGTCTGTAGACATCTCTCGATTGAGAACCACATGCTGTGTTGTTTGCTAAAAACTCTTCAATCCAGCCACACAGCTGGTCTGATATTCCGTAGGCTCGTACTTTATCAGGCGACAGTGCGGAACAGTATCTAACACCTTCCGGAACTGAAGGAAAATGGCATCTACCTGGGAGCCTGTATCTATTTTCTGGATCTCATGAACAAAAACAAAAATAATGCGAGTTGGGTCTCACACGATCGCTATTTCCGGAATCCATGTTGATTCCTACAGAGTAGATTCTGGGTTTCCAGAAATTACATGATACGCGAGCAAAAAACATGTTCTAAAATTCTACAACAGATCGATGTCATACATAGGCCTGTAGTTTTGCGCATCTGCTCGACGACCCTTCTTGAAAACCGGAACTACCTGTGCTCTTTTCCAATAATTTGGAACCTTCCGTTCCTCTAGAGATTTGCCGAACACGGCTGTTAGAAGGGCCAAGTTCTTTCGCGTACTCTGTGTGGAATCGAATTGGTATCTCGTCATGTCCAGTGGACGTTCGGCTGTTGAGTGATTTCCCCCGTACAGTACTTTACAACAGCTGTTACGTTTGGGGCCTATCGAAATCATGTGTGACAGCTTCTCTCGTCGTGCGGTTCTAGGCGCTCCAGTCCGGAGCCGCGCTGCTGCTACGGTAGCAGGTTCGAATCCTGCCTCGGGCATGGGTGTGTGTGATGTCCTTAGGTTAGTTAATGAGACAACATCGGTGGCATACATACACCAAACACTAATACGAACATCGTAGCCCTTACAATCGGAAAAATCCTAACCCTAACCATGCACAGTGACAGAAAAGGAAGTTACGAGACATGCGTATCACGTGGTCATGCTGAATTCACCTTATCTAGGATAAGGCAGCAATTATGTGCGTATCGTAGATCAACTAGTGAACTAAAATCGTCTACAGAAGTACTTTGTCAAACCATTCCATTTCAGCTACAACAAAGTATACCTGCAACCTTTACATTACACCGCCCACAAAAAACCTTTCCACCAAATACTGCGTATTTTCGACTAGACAAACGTAAAATATGGGCAGTGTCACTGTCTGAAACTTTCCAGAATATTCATGAACCTTTTAAACAGGAAGGCAAGGGAGTCAGGGTAGATTTGGGCATCACAGATCTTTACAAAGCATGGTCCAATTGTAGATGACACGCTTTAGTCTTCCACCGACCTTTGAACCGAAGTTTTATACCAGTTAGAGAGACATCTACACTGCTCACGGTGTAAATCAACTTTTTCACAACTGTCAGGTGAAAGATGCAAAAGATAAAACTTCTAGGACTGGCTGGGAATCAAGTGCTAGATCTGGATCCGTAGCCTTGCACTTAATCATCGAGGCTCGGAGCCACAGTTCCAGCATGCTTTCCCTATAAACGTGGATCTCACCTTCCTGCGCTATCTTATAGTCGTCAACATTTGGCGTCTACCTACAAATAGCCAGTCAAAGTATATTAACAGACCAGACCATGACTGTGTTCAAAATGTAGTTTCTTATGCCGAACCAGATTCGTCTTTGGTTCTATACTTGCAGTATCAGGCAGAGGCAAAGACGCGTGAATCATTTCTCAAAAGTGGCAAAGAGCCTCCTGTCGGCGCTTGCGACCACTTGTTGAGCCCGTTAGAGGGCTCTGTTATGCACAGAGGCGAATGCTTTGGGTATTTAGCGGGGCAGGTGACAGCAATATGGCTGTTGAGTAACATCGCGGGCCACGTGGAGTGTTGTCGCAGAACGGAGACCCAGCACAGCTGTTCCTGAGGCAATGTCCAGCGGATTACTCTCTGTCAAGGTCAGCGTTTCGCCATTGTGTCTGTTCCTGAAGCACACTTACGAAGTTCACAACCCAGCTTTTAGGCGTCGATGAGTTTGGTCTTCATGACGCTTAGGCGGTTCTGTTCTATATTAGCAACGGACTGAAGGCAGAAGCTCTTAACAACTTCCCTTATAGAACGACGCATAGTCAAAGTTTTAATTATCACCTCGGAAAAAAAATCTTGTGCGATCTTGAAAGTTGGTGATGGTGCTGGTTATAGTACAGTCAGCATTTCGGCTGTTGGGGAAGCATTCCCGCTCGAAAATGACGGTCCTGTCATTCTGGAAATGCTGTCTCGCAATAGTTTCTTCATCCGAGAAAACAGGAAGACGCTACTGGATTCACGCCAAGAGAATATGAGTGTTACGCAAAATTTCATAGCACACGTATTAGCATGTGACACTGTGTCCCATGCTTGGCCACTGGCGGGACCGAAACTACGCCCTTGGGCGGCTCCCACGACGCTCCATTTTGGCAGCCTCCCGTCAATCTCCCCAAGAGATTTTGGAGTTACTTACTGTGATGGTTTGCAGGTACGAACATAATCTGTTAAAAGTAGCCGACATAAAACCAAACGGCGCCAGGCCCGACCTATCAGCTGATTATGTCCCACCCAATGGCCCTGCAATGTTGTGCATGGTGTTTGCTGGTCAGTCGTCCAATCCGCTACCTCCGAGTGTTCAGTTTCGCTTCGTTCCATGAACTCGATTAGAGATTGGAGTGGTACAGAACAACAACGTTTCTTTGCATTCCATGGAAGCTAGCCCACATCTTCTCCTTGTATGCTGCCACAGAATGGACACTACACAACGAACTTTGTCTTTTTAACAATTTTGTCGCTTAAAGTTTCTGTATGGTTCAAAAGAACAATTTATCAGCGACGAGATTTCTTGTTACACATTCGAAACAATTACACACCTCTTACGGTGTTTTATTTTTTTATCTCAAAATAGTTTTCACGATAAAATATGTATCACATTCAACCTTAATCTCTGAGAATGTTCACACACATTTTTCAGTCAATATATGTTAGTACTAGTGGGTTATCCCACAGGTTGAAGTAAAAAAAAAACTTAAAATTTCTTGTAACAGTAGTTCTTACTCTTTTCGTAACGATTAGCAAGAATTTTGTTTTGGAACGTACTCATCACATTCTACTCAAGAAACAGAGATGTCTAAATTTATTTCGGAACTTTTACTAAGTTTGAAATTATCGGTAACTGGGAATGCTGAGAGTAGTAGAAATGACCTTGACCCATGTGGTTTCATGAGACCATCGCAGAACCACATAATGGCAGTCCCAAAAAATACCTAGCTTCAACTTGCCCGATGACCTCTAGGTACAACGACTACTCTGCAAACAAACATTCAAGTGTTTGACAGAGGGTTCTTCGAACCACTTTATTTCTCTACCGTTCCACTCCAGAATAGCATATGGGAAGAAGGAACACTTCAATCTTTCGATGTGAGCTCTGATTTCTTTCCTTTTATTACGATGTCATTTCTCCTCAAGTAAGAGCCTGGTCAGCATTAAACGTAGATGGTAGGAGATATCGCTTTAAAACTTCCTGACAGATTAAAACTGTGTGCCGCACCGAGACTCGAGATTGCGACTTTTGCCTTTCGCGGTCAAGTGCTGTTCTGCAAGATTCGCAGAAGAGCTTCTGGGAAGTTTGGACGGTAGGAGACGAGGTACTGGCAGAATTGAGGCTGTGAGGACGGGTCTTGAGTCCTGCTTGGGTAGATTGATTGAGATACAAAAGACGGGACACGAGTTCAGTTTATGGTCGGGGTTTTGAGGCTGTGTTCCTCTGTAGCCACACAAAGGTCCGAAGACGAGTCATGCCACGGCGTCCCAGTACGAAAGTGGATAAGACGCTGTAATTGGTTGAAAATGAGAAGGACTTTTACAATCAGTCTCTTCTTGTGCATCTCAGTCAAGAGTTCGATTGAACGAATGCTTTATGGACATCCCATGAAGGACAAATGGTTCTCCTATTGGGCTGTAAAAGAACATACATATTTTACAATTTGTGTGTAATGCCAACCACGCTCTTTTGATAGACTAGTGGGAGCCAACAGAATGTTTTCACATTTTGTGAAATCTGCGGGGGATTGAAATTTCGTGGAAAGACATCGCTGCAAGGAAAAAAAGCTCTTTTTTTAATGATTGACTCCATGGCACGTGCATCACATCTGTGATAGTCTCTTCTCTTTTTCACGATAGTACAATTTGAGCTCCCCTACTATGGATTTTTTTCGATGTCCTCCGTCAGTCCCATATGGTACGGATCCCTTACAGCGCAGCAGTACTCCAGAAGGGATTGGAGAAGTGTAGGCAGTTCTCTTTAACACTCCTGTTGCATACTGACTTATCAAAGTGCATTATATATTTTTTTACTATTTCTTCTGCACAAGCACCCAACAATGCAACATAAAGCTGCGAGAATTCGACGTTAAGTAACAGAAAACAAAAACTGTTCTCCTCAGAGATTTGTTTACAGTATTTTCATTGGTTATTAAATTCGATTGCAGTTAGACCGTTTCTGATCTCTTCTTGATGCAATAATTTACTGTATGTTTTGTAGAAGTTTATTTTATTTCATGAACTAAGTGCTGCTACCAGTTTCGCCATTACATTGATGCCGTCTTCAGATCCCTGTACAATATTGTACAATGGCCTCCAGTTTCGGCATTACATTGATGCCATCTTCAGGTCCCTGTGCAATATTGTACAGGGGCCTGAAGATGGCATCAATATAATGCCGAAACTGGTAGCAACACACAGAAGTTCATAAAAAAATAAACTTCTACAAATCATGCAGCTGTTGGTGAATTACTGCATCAAGAAGTTCATGCCAGCCATCGTCACACGATCCATTATGGATCAACGAAAGTTTCTGATTTCGTTTCTTGCTGTAGGGCAGTACCACCTCAACCACTTTCAATACGGGAGGGGGGTACAGCGGACAACTAATGTAAACACCAAGAAATGATATCTAAACACCTACAGCCGTCTGAAGGTGAACCTGTCGGGTCGAAGCCGGTACAGTGTGGTTGCTGTTCTCTTCTTCGCGAGAATCAGCTAGCAGTTCCGTTGCTGCCACAGGCCAACAGTGTTTCTGGGTGGGTACGTGCAGTCGCGGAATCCAGCGGGCGGCGCCCTCTGCCGTGAGAGTCAAACACTCGGTGTCAGAGGAGTCGGCAGCGGGCACCGGTCGGTGCCCACAGCCGCTGATGAGCCAGCCTCGTATTGCAGAGACGGCGCGTTGCGTGGGCGGCAGCCGTGAAGCGGAGCTGTGGTGTGCTGCGCCGCGGACACACGGTTGGCCGCCGCCGGCGATGTTGCCCGCTCTGCCGGTACGCCACGACAACGCCGCCGCAGGTGGCCCTGCCGTGCCTCCGGCCAAGAGCTTCCTCCAGCCACAGCCTCGCCCCTGCGCGCTTTGTTAAGGAGCCGCCGGCGTCGCCAGCCACGGCCATTCCACGTGCCTCTGCCTCTCCCACCTACCGTTACACTGCCGCGCCGGCAGGTTACACACACTCCGTGCCGTCACTCACGTGGCCACCCATTACTGCCACAGAGGCAGAATCACAAGCGCTTACACGGAAACCGAAAATTGTCAGAGCAACATGAGAAACGCAAAGCTGTAGAAACATACGTGACCTTGGAAAAGATATAGGAAGAGTATTGTTGTTGTGGTCTTCAGTCTTGAGACTGGTTTGATACAGCTCTCCATGCTACTCTATACTGTGCAAGCTGCTTCATCTCCCAGTTCCATGCTGCAGCCTACATCCTTCTGAATCTGCTTAGTGTATTCATCTGTAGGTCTCCCTCTACGATTTTTACCCTCCACATTGCCCTCCAATGCTAAATTTGTGATCCGTTGATGCCTCAGAACATGTCCTACCAACCGATCCCTTCTTCTAGTCAAGATGTGCCACAAACTTCTCCCCAATCCTATTCAATACTTCCTCATTAGTTATGTGATCCACCCATCTAATCTTCAGCATTCTTCTGTAGCACCACATTTCGATGTTTCACTTCCATACATGTCTACACTCCATACAAATACTTTCAGAAACGACTTCCTGACATTTAAATCTATACTCGATGTTAACAAATTTCTCTTCTTCAGAAACGTTTTCCTTGCCATTGCCAGTCCACATTTTATATCCTCTCTACTTCCACCATCATCAGTTATTTTGCTCCCCAAATAGCAAAACTCCTTTACTACTCTAAGTGCCTCATTTCCTAATCTAATTCCTTCAGCATCACCCGATTTAATTCGACTACATTCCATTACCATCGTTTTGCTTTTGTTGATATTCATCTTATACCCTCCTTTCAAGACACTATCCATTCCATTCACAGATGCTCTTCCAGGTCGTTTGCTGTCTCTGACAGAATTATAATGTCATCGGCGAACCTAGAAGTTTTCATTTCTTCTCCTTGGATTTTAATGCTTACTCCGAACTTTTCTTCTGTTTCCTTTACTGCTTGCTCAATATACAGATTGAATAAAATCGGGGAGAGGCTACAACCCTGTCTCACACCCTTCCCAACCACTGTTTCCGTTTCGTGTCCCTCGACTCTTATAACTGCCGTCTGCTTTCTGTACAAGTATAAGGAAGAGTATAGAAAACTTAAAGATATCTTTGGACTAAAGAGAAGTATCTGTATGAATATTAAGAGCTCAGAGAGCAGGCCCGTACTAAGCAAAGAAGACAACCATAGAATGTGAAAGCAATCCTCTTCCCTGCTTCCGTTATAGGAGGGTACGTAATGCACCCACGAACACTGCCGAACAGGATCGTTTTGCTGGACCAGGTATTATGGTGTGGAGAGCAAACTGTTGCCTGGGTGAATTGAGTTCCAAAGGTTTGAACGTGCTACAATCACCGGTCAACATTGTAGTGAAGCTGCATTCCTTCCACCCGCGCATCTTTTCAGAGGTGCATTCGGCCCTGACTTATATGGATCGGCGCGACCGCATCGAACAGCCCAGGCTCAAAAATGGTTCAAATGGCTCTGAGCACTATGCGACTTAACATCTGAGGTCATCAGCCCCTAGAACTTAGAACTGCTTAAACCTAACTAACCTAATGACATCATACACATCCTTGCCCGAGGCAGGATTAGAGCCTACGACCGAAGCGGTCGCGCGGTTCCGGACTCAAGCGCCTAGAACCACTCGGCCACAGCGGCCGGCGAACAGCCCAGGTGGAGGACCTCTTGCAACGAGAGGATATTCGGCGTATGGACTAACCTGCCAGTAGCTGCAACTTCGGTCCAATGGAGTACATCTGGGATACGGTGGGGAGACGCATCGCAGGACGTCCAATGCACAACAGCACCCAGTTGTCAAATGTACTAATGGGGAAACGGAACGTCCTACAACAAGAATGCCTGGTCAAAGCCGTGGCCAGCATGTTGGCACGCTACAGAGCATGCCCCGCCATCCATGGTGACCACACACACTGTTAAAATACACGTCCCCCCTTCTGTAAGGTCCAGAAGACCAGGAGTGTCGTTTCTGTTCACTCATCGTGTACTTCTTTCAGTTACCGTGCGTACTATATTGCATCAGTTCTAAGCATAACCCAAATTTCCTCGATCTATGTTACTTGGCACCTATACACCATGTGAAAGTTCCCTTTGACCCTTATGTCTTGCACACCAATGTACGATGGTTGGAACTCAAACAGTGGCATCTATTTATTCACAACCCCTACAAAAGGGTTACATGTTTGCACCTGTTACTGTCCTTCAGAGTAGTCACCAGCGTTGTGTTGAACCCGCTGCCGGCGATGTGAAAGGCGTAGTACACCGTTAGCAGAGCCTGTACTGTTGATGGTGAGAATGGAGCGGTCTACTGCCTGTCGAATCTCTGGAACAGTTGTGAACCGGATGTCGCGGAGTGGTTCCTTCATGTTCGGAATCAAATCAAAGTCACAAGGACATCCGGAGAGTATGGTGGATGGTACAGTACTTCCCAGTCCCGTCGACCGATCAGATCAGCCACAGCTTGCGCTGTATGCGCCCACGCATTGTCGTGCAAAATGATGGGTGGGTTGCGCAGAAAGTGTCGCCGCTTCTTTCGCGCAGTTGGTCGCAGCTGATGCTCCAAAAACGACCAGCTTTGCGAAAGAAGCGGTGACACTTTCTTCCGCCACTTATGCAACGCATGTCAACAACAAACATTCTCAAGCAAAACAGCCACTCTGCTGGAAGAGGCGAAAGGCTGAGGACGGGAATTTCCTGTAGTGGTTCACTGAAATACCAACAACCAGCTGATCACAGGCGAGCTCCACCGCAGGCGAGCCGAAACGACCAAATGCTGTTAACTCGAGCTCGCTTAGCATTCACACCAGGGGGAATTGTCGTTCGCTGAAGCTCTTTCCCTGGTGTTCCTCCGGCGTAAGCCAAACTTTAAACGGTCAGCCACTCTAGGCGTGACCCTGACTGAGAACGGGACGCGGGCAACTGCGCGAATTCCTGTCCCACGTACCCTACGGTGTGGACCAGGCAGCTAAATATGAATTACGAATGCCCGCGCCTCCATTCACGAGCAGAGAAATCGGCACCGTTACACAGTGGAGTCTGTGCCACCAAGTCTCAAAGCTTTTGCAGGTGGCTGAAGTCGATCACGCCAAACTACATTTCTGAAGCTCTAAAAAGGAAACAACATATCCCCCCCCCCCCCCCCCCCCCCCACACACACACACACAGCCTGTAACTTGCCTTTCGGTGTCCGAGTTGAATAATGTGCCTCCTTTCTTGCAGGCAACAATTACTGGCAACGAGACACCGGCCTTCATCTACTTTCCTTAAGCGGCGCCTCGGCAGGCTGTAGTCCGCGTGTCCTTACGTGTTTGCCGGCTTCCTGTGCCCGGAGCAGGGTCCTTCGCTGGCACGACGTTTGAATTATACATGCAGCAGCCTCGGAAACATTGCTCACTTTCAGTGTCTCCGCGTCCATGTTCTGTGCAGAGAGCAATTGGCTTTTGAGAGGCGGCAATTACACGGACCGTGCAACACTCTCGTGGACGAACAGTGACGTATGAAACAGCATGTTTACTGCAGTTCTTCCGTCTGTTCTCACTTGCGAGTATGAAGTACGATACTTCCAGCCTTTGGAAACGACCGTGATTGCTGCAGTTGTTAAAATGAGTCATTTTCACATAGAATCAAAAGAAGAAGAAGAAGAAGAAGAAGGTGGTGGTGGTGGTGGTGGTGGTGGTGGTGGTGGTGGTGGTAGTAGTAGTAGTGGTAATAGTAGTAGCAGAAGGAGGAGGAGGAGAAATATAATGGGGTTTAACGTCCCGTTAACGACTTGTCATTAGGAACGAAGTTTGCAACTTGCGTGAGGAACAGTACTGGGAAGGAACTCGGCAGAGTCTCTTCGTTTTAGCCAACTGTGGTCCACGTTAATTCGGACCAGTTTCGTTTCTTCTGGTCTTCTTCGATTCTCATATTTACGAGGCTAATCCCAAAAGTAAGATCTCCTATTTTTTTTATAAGTACATAGACCTGTTTATTTGTACAATGGTTTACATCAGTTTACAGCTTGAACATTTAGCTATTTTTCGACATAATCACCATTTATGTCGATACATTTTTGTAGACGCTGTGGCAGTTTACTTTCTGAACAGCATGGCGAGCGGGCTGGCATGACATGGGCACACAAAAACTGCCACAGTGTCTGCAAAAATGCATCTACATAAATGGTGATTATGTAGAAAAATAGCTAAATGTTAAAGCTGTAAACTGATGTAAACCATTGTAGAAGTAAACAGGTCTATGTACGTATAAAAAAAAAGGAGACCCTACCTTTGAGATTGCCCTCGTAGCAACTTTCTTCGCTCTTCTGCCCGCGACGATTCTGCTTTGGGTCTTGTCTGGGATTCTATGACAGTCAGATCTTTTTTTCATTGTAATGTCGCTCTGTTGCACATTTATGTTTCCCGCATTGCGTTTTATTCCACATTCCTTTGTACCTACGGAGCCAACTTACTCTGGTTCCGTTGTTTGCAAGATATTGCTTTTATCTGATGTGTCCTGCAAATCTTTCGTTTCACAATTTTTAGCGTCTTACGTAATCTTGTCCTTGCGAGGTTCAGATTTTCTGTTCCATATATTGTTTCAGGGCGGTTTACTGTCTGGTAATGTCGCAATTTTGTACTGATCGAAATATTTTTATTATTTTACATAGTCGCAGTTAATTTATATGCTAAATTCATCTTATCTATTCGCGCTACCACTGCTGCTTTTTCTGTAGGACCCGTTTATATGCATTCTCCTAATGAATTAAATCTCTCCAACTTCAGAATTTTCTCTTCTACTTGCATCTGTTTAAGAAGCTACCTTGAGATACGTTGTATACCATGTCTTCTCGATAGAAATCTGTAACTTGATTTAGCCGCTCGTCTCTGTAGTTTGATTAGCCACTTCTTCTAATAATTCCGACAATATCACAGTATTGCATGCAAATGCCAGACGATCTACCCGTATAGCTTTCTTGTTGTATCCGGAAAATATTTGAACAGCTGCTTCCCTCTTACGTCACCGTTCACTTATCAGCTTATGAAAGTGTCTATTTCACAGGAACCATACCAGCATTTACCTTATTGGTTTAGAGGCATGGAGGAAACATTTCAGTCTGTATAGACAGACAGGGATTCGAACTACAGTCCTCCAGAATGCGTTCCTGCGTCATATCACTACGCCACCCCGTTCGATAATCGTCCTCGTAATCAATTACAAACACACTCCTATTTCTCACGGGTAGTACTCTCACAGACTCTTCTCATCAACATTTTAAGTCTAAATTCTTTGAGATCTGCACGCATAGCTTAACGCGACTGCTTGCCACATAGGGAGGTGGGTCACATCCTGATGGAATCCGCACAATGAGTGTGGCTTTTAAGCGGTTCTGTTGGCTGGTACTCAAATCTCCGTCCCAGCAAATACGACACTCCAGCAAAAATCCGATACACACAGCAAAATTTACACAGTCCACGGACACATGCCGGACACAACTCCGTTATCAGCAGCACGGAAGCCTTATGGTGTTTGAAACTTCCTGGCAGATTAAAATTGTGTGCAGGACTGAGACTCGAACCTTTGCCTATCGCGGGCAAGTGCTCTACCAACTGAGCTACCCAAGCACGACTCACGACCCGTCCTCACAGCTTCAATTCTGCCAGCACCTTGTCTCCTACCTTCCGAACTTCACAGAAGCGCTTCCCATTCCTTATGGTTTCCGCCGAGCAGCACTGTCATTTCCCCCCCTTCTCTGTTACATTCTCGAATGAGTTTTGATTTCTCTGATATTTTCGTAGTGGTCATTTCGCGAGATACACAGGAGTAAGCGACCTGTTGATCAATTTGCCGTCAAACGAACCACCTCGGAATTTCGACAGTGACTTCCACCTTGAAAGCAACTCCACTCCTCCAGCGACTGCCAACGGAGTTCGCCGAGCGCGCCACTAAGGCCCTCACGCTTACCGCACGATCCTGTGATGGAACCTGCCGCTCTGTGTTGTATCTTCTCTATCCCTACAGTTAATCCTGCTCAGTAACGGACATAGACTGATAAGTGACACTGAAGAATCGGTCGAGCTAGTGTTTTTATGACACTTCTTACGTGAATGAATTATACTCCATTCAGATTTTTCCAGTTAACCTCAACTTGACATCTAGTTTCCCTACAACTTGTTTCAATCGTCGTTCCATTTTCGGTCGCTCCGGTCGGATACTCCTAGGTATTTCAGAGCTGGTACTAGCAGGAATGTTAAGGTAAGGAAACAGGTGGTTCAAACGGCTCTGAGCACTATGGGACTTAACATCTTAGGTCATCAGACCCCTAGAACTTAGAACTACTTAAACCTAACTAACCTAAGGACATCACAAACATCCATGCCCGAGGCAGGATTCAGTCCTGCGGTTCCAGACTGCAGAGCCTAGAACAGCTCGGCCACCGCGGCCGGCGTAAGGAAAGAGGTGGTTCTCCGCAGAATCGTCGAAGAAAGGGACAAACAGAAAACACTGACAACGAGAATGTACAGGATTACAGAATATCCATTAAGAGATCAGTAAATAACACTTATTGTTTTAGAGGGAGCTGTGGAGTGTAGAAACTGTAGCGAAAGATTGGAATACATCGTCAACTTCGGTTGTAAGTGAAAAAACCGCGAAAAAAGTAGAAAAATTAAAAAACCGCGAAAAAGTACAAAGATGGCGAAAAGTACAAAGATGGCGAAAAGTACAAAGATGGCGAAAAGTACAAAGATGGCGAAAAGTACAAAGATGGCGAAAAGTACAAAGATGGCGAAAAGTACAAAGATGGCGAAAAGTACAAAGATGGCGAAAAGTACAAAGATGGCGAAAAGTACAAAGATGGCGAAAAGTAGAAAGATGGCGAAAAGTAGAAAGATGGCGAAAAGTAGAAAGATGGCGAAAAGTAGAAAGATGGCGAAAAGTAGAAAGATGGCGAAAAGTAGAAAGATGGCGAAAAGTAGAAAGATGGCGAAAAGTAGAAAGATGGCGAAAAGTAGAAAGATGGCGAAAAGTAGAAAGATGGCGAAAAGTAGAAAGATGGCGAAAAGTAGAAAGATGGCGAAAAGTAGAAAGATGGCGAAAAGTAGAAAGATGGCGAAAAGTAGAAAGATGGCGAAAAGTAGAAAGATGGCGAAAAGTAGAAAGATGGCGAAAAGTAGAAAGATGGCGAAAAGTTGGGAAAAGTAGAGAAAAATTGCGCAAAAAGTGAAAAAATTCTGAAAAAGTAGAATTTTTTCCACAATGCAAACGAACAGTAATGGATGACTTCGCTTATTTACGCACAGCATGTTGTTACTGTGGCGACAGTAAATGTCTTCAGTCACAGACTTAAAATAAATTTAGCAAATCGTGTAAACGGCAGCCCTGTACGACGTGATGAATACTGGAAAAAGAGAGATTTTCGTAACTGCTTTGCATGGTTGGTGGAGCAAATTCTGTTTGTAAGAGACGAATGATATCAGACTGGAGAAGCGACCTTTGTCTTCCGTGCCTGCCAGTACGCTTGTTAACAGACCCCTGACGAATCTTTTTGTGACCTCAGGTAGTTTATTATTATTATTATTATTATTATTATTATTATTACATTAAGGAGATTGCGCGTGTATGTGTTGAGACTAGTGGGAGTAACGAAACTTGGGCTACTTAAAAGTGCGCGTCCACTTGCCATGTTATTCATAGGCTTTCGGTAAAGGCTCGGGCTTCAAAGAGCGGCGGGTTTCCCGGAAAGAGGCTCGAGTATAGTTTTGGACGGCGATGTGACGCACTCCGTTGCTAGCCCGGAGCAGCGTCCTAAAATACCTCCAAAATCTACGGGCCCGCCGTCCTCGCGTGCATCGAACGGCTGTACCTCGTTATCTCCTTAAACAATTCAATCCTTACGGTTCCGAAACATACGGTTCCAGTTGCATTGTTGCCTATTTAACAGCTTTCAGGAGCAACAAAAATTTGATTTTCAGTATTTCATACAGGTATTGACCGAATTTAAAAATTCAATATGCAGTCACGATCGACTCATCGAGAGATACAATCTTATATCAACGATTTACCACAGTAAGACAAGTATTAAAGTCTGAAACTGTCGCAGCTTAACGCATGGTGCACTGATTACCCAGATTAAATCCATCCATTACTTCACAATGATGGCACTTGGAAACTTCCAACAAATTTTTACACATACTATGCAACCTTTAGGGAACATTTTCTGCTGACCTCCACGAAATGATGAAGGGAAAAAGTTCTTCGCTTGATGCAGTTTCATTGCTCATGCAGTAAAACATCAGTATCTTCAATTATATCGTACGACACAGTTCAGGTGACTTTACATCGTAAGGTTGAGATGTTTACGAAAACTAGTTTTGGCTTAATATGGAATAACCCAGTCTGAACTCATTCACTGTCTGACCGTGAGAGCACTTCCGATACATTTTAAACATAATATCAGACCATTTCTAAACGCGTTCTCGCTAACACGTTTAACTTCAAATATTTAACACATTAACTCGTTAGTAAAGTAACCAGACCTTTGAAACTGTTTTACACTTCGGATTACGAGTCTTTTAAGAGGCGGTGGAGGTTACAAGTTAAATTTTAAATTGCAGCATTCCGGCTACTGTGCCAGGTTAACGGCGAGTGTCTCTGCGACATTTCTTTGCAGGTCCTTGGCCGAAACAGCCCTCCAACAGCCACTTACGCTGGCAGTAGTGGCTCAAAGTCAAATTCCACTTGGGCCTGGAGAAGAGCGTTCGATGTAACGAAAGTTAAAGAAATCCAACATAAAGGTACCCTGTACAAAACAAAAAGGTAAAAACAAAAAACTGTAATTCCAGCAATATCTGTATTTCTTTACAAATGGATGCATAAAGTTCCTAGAACTCAAAAGAAAATGTGTTTTACGTGTTTCAAACTAACGATAATTACAAATTACCTAATCGGACTTCAGTTTACTTCAGCAAACAAGCGAACAATCTTTTCCTGCTTCAGTGGTCAACAGCGTTTTAGACCAATGAAATTTTCTATTGTGACCAAAGCTAAGTATGAATCAACGTGTACTCCTGTTCTAAAGATGCTGATGCACGTTGGGAACAATGACAACTTTGCCAATTTTGTAGTCACAGGTGGAAGAGGCTCCACTACTTCTTCTGCTTAGTCATCGTATTCGTTCTTGTCACCTAGAAAAACGCACATCTCAACATCAGGCAGGGTAAATTCCACATCATCATCATCATCATCATCATAATGTACGAAATGGGCACGTGTCAAATTTTCTCCTCAATCAAGAAGATGCACTTCCGAGGGTTTCCTTAATCAGGAAGATGGTCTTCCGAGGATTAAACACTTGTGCATTTGTTTAAAGTAATTTTTACAGCTGATTTTTATGCTATAGTATGTTATTCATTGTCAGGTAAACAACGGAGTGTCGAGAAGAGTTCAAAGTCGTAACAATTTCCGAAACGTTCCAGTTCTCGAGTGTTAAATGGCTGTTGAGTTGGAATTACAGAGTGCCTGTGGGTGGTCTGTCGTGACAAGCGCTTCTATTCATAGTGTGTGCCAAAGCACATGCGGTTTCTCCGATTTACGGAAGGTAACTAGTTCTATTTATCGAGGATCGAATTATCAGCAATCAACTGTACATACTTGACTGTGCAAATGATCAGCACTAAAGGGGAACTGCACAAAGTAGACAGATTACACAGCGGGTATATCACTGAGAAAAAACATCTGAATACTGTGTGTGAGAAGATCGTGTCATATCTTGTATAAGAGAGATAATCTTCTAACAGAACGTGTCAGAATTCGACAGCAACCGGAGCGTCCTTTACCGCGTCTGCAGTTCACAGTTCCGAATTACTGCTGCTAATATTCGCATCAACTACCGACTCATTTACAAAATTTCCCCGAATTTTTCACCATATTTTCTCCGACTTCTACCTTAATGTAAAAAAATAACACAAGAGTATAGCAAACGTCATCACTGTGAGCCCTGGTGTTTACGCATTTTGCAAAGATCTACCTCTACCTCTACCAAATCTCATTAATTTCAGCTCGTTTCCGTAATGATGAATTCTTTCTCTCTCTCTCTCTCTCTCTCTCTCTCTCTCTCTCTCTCTCTCTACACACACACATACACACACACACACACACACACACACACACACACACACACACACACACACGAGAGAGAGAGAGAGAGAGAGAGAGAGAGAGAGAGAGAGAGAGAGCAGGGGGGACGACGACGACACATGGGTGGTATGTGTGTGTCCGGGGTCTAAGACGTAGCCACCTGGACCCATTTCCAGAATCTAGGCAGTTGCGTCGGCCGGGCGGCCGCAACCTTGGGGCGGAAAACCGGTACGGGTGCGTGCCATGAGACGTGCGTGGTGGTCCAGCTGATGCGGCGAGGAGGTCTATATATAGCGGCCCACATCTGCCCACAAACCGGTACAGCGCGATCGCGGTTTCGCGGACAACTGCTCGCATCCACTAACACCGATGTTCCTCCGCACCATTTTCCATTTTGTACCGACTATACTTTTTCTTCTTGTTGTTGTTGTTGTTGTCTTCAGCCCTGAGACTGGTTTGATGCACCTCTCCATGCTACTCTATCTCTTGGTCTCCCTCTACGATTTTTACCCTCCACGCTGCCCTCCAATGCTAAATTTGTGATCCCTTGATGCCTCAGAACATGCTCTACCAACCGGTCCCTTCTTCTTGTCAAGTTGTGCCACAAGCTCCTCTTCTCCCCAATCCTATTCAATACCTCCTCATTAGTTATGTGATCTACCCATCTAACCTTCAGCATTCTTCTGTAGCACCACATTTCTAAAGCTTCTATTCTCTTCTTGTCAAAACTGTTTATCGTCTATGTTTCACTTCCATACATGGCTACACTCCATACAAATACTTTCAGAAATGACTTCCTGACCCTTAAATCTATACTCGATGTTAACAAATTTCTCTTCTTCAGGAACTCTTTCCTTGCCATTGCCAGTCTACATTTTATATCCTCTCTACTTGGACCATCATCAGTTATTTTGCTCCCCAAATAGCAAAACTCCTTTACTATTTTACGTGTCTCATTTCCTAATCTAATTCCCTCGCCATCACCCGACCTAATTCGACTACATTCCATTATTCTCGTTTTGCTTTTGTTGATCTTCATCTTATATCCTCCTTTCAAGACACTGTCCATTCCGTTCAACTGCTCTTCCAAGTCCTTTGCTGTCCCTGACAGAATTAGAATGTCATCGGCGAACCTCAAAGCTTTTATTTTTTCTCCATGGATTTTAATACCTACCCCGAACTTTTCTTTTCTTTCCTTTACTGCATGCTCAATATACAGATTGAATAACATCGGGGAGAGGCTACAACCCTGTCTCACTTCCTTCCCAATCGCTGCTGTACTTAAGTCTTTACTATTCGACGTACCATTTCCACCGTTTGACAACTGAATTACCTGCGCTTCATTAATTACAGTAACGTCAACACTGGGAGCCTGTTCGTTCTTTCCGTAAGTCGTTTCAGACGAACGCCGGGAAACAGTCTACAGAACAACTACACTGTCTCTTTCCTTGTGCCTCTGTCCGCAATCCGCAGGGTTGGCACGGTTATCGTCTGATTTGGCAAGGCTAATTGAAAGGTGGCCGGATGCCCTTCCGCGGTGGCTGAGATGATGATGAAGACAACACAGCACAATGAGCAGAACACAACAACAACCTGCCCGTGAGCGGAGAAAAATCCCCAACTCAGCCGGGAATGAAACCCGGGCACCTTGGCGCAGCATTCCGTCGCGCTGACCACTCAGGTATCGGGGCGGACACACAACAATTACACTGTGGTGACAAAATCCATTGGACCCCGACATGCATATATACAGATAGCGGTAGTATCGCCTACACAAGGTATAAAAGGACAACAGGCTGGTAGAGCTGTCGTTTGTGCTCTGCTGATAATGCGAACAGTTTTCCGACGTGATTAAGGCCGCACGACGGGAATTAATAACTTTGAAAGCGATTTGGTAGTTGAAGCTAGACGCAAATGAAATCGTTAGGGAATTCAATATTCCGAGATCCACAGTGTCAAGAATGTGCCGAGAATACGGCAACGCAGTGGCGGACAGCCTTCACTTATCGACCGAGATAAGTGGCGTTTGCGAAGAGTTGTCAGTGGTGACAGACAAGCAACACTGTGTGGAATAACCCCAGTAATCAATATCGGTTAGGGCAGTGCGGCGAAATATGGCCTTAATGGGCTATGGTAGCAGACATCCGACGCGAATGCACTTGCTAACAGCACCAATCGCTTGCACCGCGACCATATCATTTGGATACTAGACGACTGAAAAACCGTGGCCTTAGTCAGAGGAGCTGATGATAAGAGTTCGATTGGGGTGCACACCCGACGAAGACTCGGATACAAAATAGCACTGAGCAAGCTGATGGTGGCTGCATAATGGTGTGGGTTCTGTTTACACGGAGTGAACTGGGTATTCTGGTCCAACTAAACAGATCGCTGACTGGAAATGATCATGTTCGGCTACCTGGAGACCATTTGCAGCCATTCGTGGACTTCATGTTTCCAAACTACGATGGAATTTTTATGGATGACATTGCGCCATGTCACTGGGTCAGAATTGTTCGCAATTGGTTTGAAGAACGTTCTGCCCACCCACATCGCCCGACATGAATATCCAATCGAACATTTATGGGACATTGTCGACGGGTCAGTTCGTGCACAAAATCCGGCACCGGCAACGCTTTCGCAATTATGGACGTCTATAGAGGCAGCATGGCTCTATGTTTATGCAGGGGACATCCACGCCACGTCGAGTTTCGCCACTGCGGTGGGCAAAAGAAGGTCTGCCGCCGATATTAGGCGGTATCATTTCTGTGTAAACAAATCAAATGGTTCTGAGCACTATAGGACTTAACATCTGAGGTCATCAGTTCCCCTAGGCTTAGAACTACCTAACTAACCTAAGGACATCACACACATCCATGCCCGAGGCAGGATTCGAACCTGCGACAGTAGCAGCAGCAGCGCGGTTACGGACTGAAGCGCCTAGAACCGCTCGGCCACAGTGGCCGGCTCAGTGTAAACATTTCCTTGTAACTCGCTATAGCTGAATAACTGATTTCAAATTCATGACGCAGAAATATTGCGCATTAGGCGGTGGTTCCCTTTCACGATCCCTTTGGGAGAAGGTGCATCTTAGCGAATGGTGTCCCTGCGCTACACGAGCACTTCCTGTGCTTCATATCCTGCGGGTAACATGTCCTAAAATCCTTATCCATCCACATCTTTATTATTTCCTATATAAACCTCCGTCCTTTCAAAAAAATGTTCAAATGTGTGTGAAATCTTATGGGACTTAACTGTAAGGTCATCAGTCCCTAACCTTACACACTATTAAACCTAAATTTCTCTAAGGACAAACCACGCACACCCATTCCTGAGGGAGGACTCGAACCTCCGCCGGGACCAGCCACACAGTCCATGACTGCAGCGCCCTAGACCGCTCGGCTAATCCCGCGAGGCTCCGTCCCTTCTCAACCAACAATTGACCAGCGTTAGAGATATGGTACAAACCTCCCCTAAATGACGCTGTCGAGCTTCATGCTCAGAATCTGTCACTGAAATATCAATTTACCCCATGGATTCTGGAAATAGGGGAGGGAAGGCAATGAAATAAAAATACAAACTGAGAGGAAATAATAACAACTTGGTCAAATCTTTCACACTACGAAACTTCAGCGTCTCGCCTGTGCGGAACACAGAACTGATAATGATATTTTCATGGATATTAATAAATGGTTTAAAGCCAACTCACTGACATTAAACTTCGAAAAGACTCACTATATGCAATTCAAAAACTGTAAGAGGTTTCCACAGAGCATATGCATAAAGTATGAAGAAGAGCAGATAGACGAGGTTGACAGTCTTAAATTCCTGGGATTACAACTTGATAATAAATTCAGTTGGAAGGAGCACACCACAGAACTGCAGAAACGCCTTAACAAATCTGTATTTTCAAATCGAGTGTTAGCTGACATAGGCGACATAAAAATGAAAAAGCTTGCATACTTTGCCTACTTTCATTCCATAATGTCATATGGTATAATATTTTGGGGTAACTCAAAAGTTTTCAGAGTCCAAAAGCGTGTAATACGTATTATTTGTGGAGTAAACTCACGGACGTTTTGTAGAAACCTCTTCAAAGAACTGGGTATACTAACTACTGCCTCTTAGTATATTTACTCCTTAATGAAATTTGTCCTAAATAATATATCTCTTTTTCCAACAAACAGCTCAGTTCATACATACAATACCAGGAACAAAAATGATCTGCACAAGGACTTACAAGCACTTACTTTAGTTCAAAAAGGGGTCCACTACTCAGGAACTCTCATCTTCAATAATTTGCCAGCAAACATAAAAAAATTAGTTATAAATAGAGATCGGTTTAAAATGAGCCTGAAAGGCTTACTAGTGGCCAACTCCTCCTACTCCATTGACGAATTTTTTAATAGAAACAAAAGATGTATTGTATATATTCATACTATTAGTATTGTTATTTCAGCTTTAAAACAAAAAAAAGCGTGTTCCACATCCACGAGGATCTCCTCAGCACGGATCTATGGAACGAAAAACTAATCTAATCTAAGTAACAAATGGGACAATCAGAGAGACGAGGCTAAAAGGTGAAGCGACTACTATATTGCAGTCTGACCACCTCCTGTTTAGTAACAATTCGGACGTAAATTCGCATCTTGGCGGCGTAGCTCGGCTAATTCACAAGAGGAGGAGACACCTTACCATCAAGACCATGTCCATTTCAGACGGACTGATCTACGTGTTCTCTGAGCTGAGTGCTAAGATTAGAATCTGAATAATTTGTGCTTACGCATCTACGTCTATCTAAACCGATCAACTTTATTAGATGTGACAACACCAAAAAATTGAGAGAATACCGTATTTCGCTCAATACTTGACTCGAATGCCAAGAAAGGACCGAAATCCCTAGAAGCTGCCCCTTTCATTGGAAATTTTTGACTAGGAACGCGACACGAGAGGGGGCAAATAATGATGGCTTTTCTTAACGAAGAACACTCCACGAACCAATTCTGCAAGAAAAATCCGAAAAGTGAGTGGACCTGGAGAAGCCCTGACGCACAGTCATGAATGAAACAGATTGCATCCTCACACAGAACGAACAATCGAATGTGCTCGAACATGTCAGTTATAAATCCGTTCAATACAAGTAATGGCCGTAGGCATGATTTGTATTTAACACTTGAGAAAATAGATGAAGGAAACGAAGATCGAACCTACAATAAATGGGCTGAAAAAGAAATTAGACCAATGCATAGAAAAAAAAAACTGTGCCACGGAAAAGTGAAGTGGAATGGAACTGAATAATGGCCCGGACTGTGTCGGCTTCATTCGGTCCCATTCGGACCTCGTACAGCGCGGTTTTTCCATTTAATATTACGGTGTGGCATTGTTTGGTTAACACAACAACAAAATGCGTTATTTTGCGGATGCATACGTCAGGCTGACGTGACTCCGTTACATATAATTTTGTTTGGACCAGCATTTATCACTCCATTTCCGTTCAATATATAGCTCAAGTCAAAAGGAACAAATTTGCCGATCTACCCCAAAATAAGCGAGGGGCATTTGAGAAGTCCGTGCGAAGTCCACCGGCGCGTATCGATGTCATGTTTAGTTAGTAGTATCTTTGGAAAGAACGCACATCAATTTTCAGCCATATTGGTCTATTTCTGTGTGTTTAACATTCGTGTGAATCAAGGAAGTTGAGTGATTGTCGAAAAAATGGACGAAAAAGAATTTCGTGTGGTGATTAAACATTACTTTATGAAAGGCAAAACACTTCAGGTGACTAAAGAGAAGCTTGATAAATATTACGGTGACTCTGCACCTTCGATTAGAACAGTTTATAAGTGGTTTCAAAATTTTCGGAGTGGCCATATGTGCAAAAGTGATGCTGAAGGCTCTAGGCGACCTGTGGAGGTTACGACTCCAGAAATCATTGATAAAATCCACGATATGGTGATGGATGACAGAAGAGTTAAGGTGCGAGAGATTGCTAGTGCTGTGGGCATCTGGAATAAACGAACATAATATTTCGCATAAACATCTGTAGATGAGAAAGCTATCCTCAAGTTGCGTTCCTCGATTGCTCACGCTTGACCAAAAACTGAATCGTGTGAAGGATGGTTTGCAGCTGTTCAAGAAAAATCCGCAGGCCTTCAAGCGTCGTTTCGTCACTGTGGATGAGAAAATGGATACATTACTGTACTCCTGAGACCAAACAGCAATCTAGAAAAAGACCATTCCTTCGACCGGAAAGGTTATGGCAACTGTCTTTTGGGATTCGCAAGGGATAATCCTCATCGACTATCTGGAAAAGGAGCGTTTGAAAACAGAGCTGCAAGAAAAACGCCGGCGATTGCACCGCAAAAAAATCCTTTTCCATCACGGGAATGCACCAGCACACACCTCAGTAGTTGTGGTCGCAAAATTAATGGAAATAGGATTCCAACTCGTTTCACATCCCCCCCCCCCCCCCCTATTCTCGAGAATTGGCTCCCTCGGACTACTATTTGTTCCCCAATTTGAAGAAATGGCTGGCGGGACAAAGATTTTATTCAAACGAGGTGGTCACTGCAGCAACTAATAGCTATTTTGCAGACTTGGACAATTCCTATTATTCGGAAGGGATCAACAAATTAGAACAGCGTTGGACTAAGTGTATAAGTCTGAAAGGAGACTATGTCGAAAAATAAAAAAGGTTTACCCGAAATGCGTAAGTAGTTTTTATTTTTGCACGGACTTTTCAAAGATCCCTCGTATTATAGGTACACGCAAAATCATCGACGCTAGAGCGAGTAGTTAACCTTCAGCTGCTTTGTCGCCGAGTGCAACCTCTGACGTCTATTTTTATTTACCGTGCCTCTCCCGGGCGACGCCTCATGAAGAAGGGAAGCGGCCATCGTCTCACGCATCCACCCAGATCGGCGTCATTCCAGGAAGGAAGGAAGGAAGGAAGGCAGGCAAGCAGTGCTGAGCAGCCGATAAGAGCTCTGTACAAGCCTCCGGTTCTACAGATCAGGCACGCCTACGGCAGGAGGAACTGACGACAGCGTCGCTTTACCACGAAACGCGACACGCGACGAGTCACGCAAACCGCAGCTGACGATTCACCTTCCGAGTGGCGCATATCCTGTGATCTCGCGGAGCCAGCGTGCCATGCGGCTTGCTTTGCGAACTGACACATTGGGTCATTCTGAAAATAAAGTGGACACGTAGAGGTCGAGGCCAACCTGGAAAAAGTTAAGTTTAGAAGTTCCAGACAGCGACTGTCATTTTCCTGACGTGTTTAACTTCCATCTCGAGGAATCTTGTTCCAGTGGCAAGTGTACTCGACTGGCAAAACGTGTGAATATTTGCCACATGATGTAATAGCGTCAGGATAAGTACCTCCAGTTAGAGCTGGGAGTTTGCTCATATTCTTATTTTAACTCTATAGGTTTTCTTCCATGCTTAGTCTTTCTTGCAGCTGTCACACTGTTTTATCTGCGGTACAAGAGGACAAAGTTTCTTGCTCAAGACGCACTAATTTTGCATACTTTTATCGGCGTTAAGATTTCTTGGTGTAATGCTAAAAGGACTCTCAGAAAGATTTCATAATCAGCTTGTTCAAAATGGCATTCCGTGTACGACACTGCCTTCTGAATTATCCCCTCTCCAGTAGCATAAATTCCTACTTGGAACGTTTTTGACTGGCTAACAGAAAATGTGCGGTGCGAATATTTTAACAACAATCTGCCGGTGCGAATATTTTAGCAACAATCTGCCACGACAATGTTACGCGCGTCAGAGAAAAATGGCACACTAACTTCCTATTCTTGAAATTTCATAATAGGGCATTACTGTACCCTCATTCTGAGAAGACATACAGCGAGTTGTCTGATGGGAGTAGCTGGGGCATCGACGGGTAGAAGACAAACATCAATGAACGCTTCTCCGTGTATGAACCTTGAGGCGACATGCAGAGCTAACAGTTACTGAAAAGCATTTGAAATAACCTTGTTTGTTAACATTTAAAATATGTCAAACCCTGAGTAGTCTGGTAGCTTTAGTTGGTAACAACCGGAAACTATTCGAAAGTGGTCAACATATATCGATTACCGTCGCTTCAGCTGCATATAGAAACCCACCATACCAAGTGTCTTCTTGGACGAATGTCGAAAGAATGTCAAACTATCTTCCAAATCGTAAAAAATACTACATTAAAAAACGCTTCCTACAGTTAGTTGTCAGATATATCTAACTTCTCTTGTGAGGAGGTGGAACACACAGATATATAATATATCCGTCCAGCTCTTAAGTACAAGAACGCACACAGGTGGTCTCTCCGACGACTCTTACACTTATACAGCCTATAAGCTAAATGACGTTGCTATATACGAATAGCTTCATTATGAACCAATGAAATACAAATATTTCAAGAATCTTTGCTTTGGTTTATAATTATTCCGCTTCTATGATACACATATAGTTCTAAGGTTATAGGTATCAACATTGGTGAAATTTGAACATTTGAAAAGGAGGGACTCAAACTGAGATCATGTGATGAACTATGTACCAACAATGAGAGAGTAATGAAGTAAATAATGACGCAGAGAAATAGCGCAAACACAGGCAAAGCAGCATTTCATGGCTGAGTCCCAAGAGATGGCAAACATAGCAAAAACGTTTAAACATGCGTTTTACCGACCTAGACGTACGCATATCAACATGTTATTTCCAAGAAGGAAAACGATCGTCTCGAGGAAATGGATTTCTCATACCACGAGATACTAGTTCGTACAGTTACTGATGGAACAGCAGCAATGCGAAAAGGGAATTGCTGGATAGAAGAGTTTCGCAAGACCGAGTAGTAACCCACGTGATACTATTTCCACCACGTAGCTGTTTTCGTACACACTGATTTGTTCACAGTGTTGCCCGCCAGATATGCACCTGTCTGCATCCACGGTATGACACAGTTCGCTGTCCGAAAGTCACTAACGCCTGAGGCGCGCTTACATTGTTATGGACCTGCTCTGTACAAAGCACAGCTATAGTGTTTTCGAACATATGCCGCTCCTATGCTTTTTCCAGTTACTGGCGTATCCGCATTATACGAGGGGGTACCCAAAAATAACCGGAATTTCTTTCTAGAAAGCATATACTTTGTTTTCAAATACAACCTTAATCTCCTTCGAAGTACTCAGAATTAGCATTAATACACTTGTCCAAACGTTCATTCCAGTGTTCGAAGCACCTTTTAAATTCGTCCTCTTTGATACCTACTAGCACTTTCACGACACTGCGTTTTACGTCTTCCACATCCGCAAAACGCTTCCCTCTCAAGTGTCTTTTCATCCTCGGGAAAAGAAAGAAGTCCGCGGGTGCTAAATCCGGCGGATAGGGCGTGTGGGTCATGGTAGTAGTCTTCTCTGAGGCCAAAAACTGGCGAACGCTGAGAGCCGTGTGATGCAGGAACCACACACCAGAATCCCACAAAGCCAGACGTTTTCGCGACAAACTTCTGCAGAGCCGTTTCGTAACCTCCAAATAGAATTGTTGGTTTACTGTCTGGTTTTCAGGGACAAATTCAGAGTGTACAGTCCCTTTGGTGTCAAAAAACAGATCAACATAGTTTTCACATTCGATTTAGCTGGTCGAGGTGAGTCAGGTGACTTCCATTGTGAAGACTGTTGTTTACTTTCTGGATCGTACGCATAACACCATGACTCGTCACCTGTAATGATTTTCTTGATAAAATGTGGATCATCTTTGAACGCGTCCTTCATTTCGAGACAGGCTTGAACGCGACGATCCCTTTGATTTCCGGTAAGAAACTCCAGCAAGAATTTTGCTGCCACTATTCGCACCCACAAATCGATGGTCAAGATGCACTGAATTGAGCGCCAGGACAACCCGGTCAAGTTCTCCAGTTGGTCGATTGTCCTGCGTCGATCTTCACTGATGATATCACGTATTTTGTCGATGTTGTCTTCGCTTCGAGCAGTTGAAGGTCGACCGGAACAGGGCTGATCTTCACCACCGTTTCTCTCTTTTTAAACCGAGAAAACCGTTGGTACACTTGCGTTTTACTAAGAGCATCGTCTTTGCAGGCTGTCAGTTTCTGCTGCGTTCTCGCCGAGCAAGAAACAAAATTCACTGCCGCACGTTGTTCGTAAGATCAAGCCATTCCCTCGTGTCACGTCTGCACTGTACGCACACTCAAAGAACAGCCAAAGAAACCACACTTCTCACTGTTGGGTGACGCCGCATGGAAGGATGACTCAGAAGAGCTCCTACTACAGCCCTCTGGCGGCACAACCTGCTACTACAAGTACACTATGTGCAAGTTACTTTTGGGTCCCCCCTCGTACACTACAGACAATCTAGCAGATGCCATTCTTAGACGGAAAGGTCATGTGGGCGTCCTGCCCTCTTCCAGCACCTCAGTAAGTAAGTAAGATTTCAGAGTGGTGCTAAGATCGGCAACTTGCTTTAAATGTTAACAAATTTAAAACTGTGCACTTCACAAAACGAAAAAACTATTTTTTTCTCCAATATGTATCTACATCTACAAAACTCTTACCATCTGGTGAGCAGGATGTACGAGAGAGGCGAAATAACCTCAGACTTCAAGAAGAATACAGCAATTCCAAAGACAAAGAAATCAGGTGTTGACATATGCGAAAATTACCGAACTATCAGTTTAATAAGTCACGGCTGTAAAATACTAACGCGAATTCTTTACAGACGAATATAAAAACTGGTAGAAGCCGTCCTCGGGGAACATCAGTTTGGATTCCGTAGAAATGTTGGAACACGTGAGACACTACTGATTCTACGACTTACCTTAGAAGAAAGATTAAGGAAAGGCGAACCTGCGTTTCTAGCATTTGTAGACTTAGAGAAAGCTCTTTTCACAATGTTGACTGGAACACTATCTTCCAAATTCTAAAGGTGGCAGTGGTAAAATACAGTCAGCGAAAGGCTATTTACAATTTGCACAGAAATTAGATGGCAGTTATAAGAGTCGAGGGGCATGAAAGGGAAGCAGTGGTTGGGAAGGGAGTGATACAGGGTTGTATCCTCTCCCCGGTGTTATTTAATCTGTATATTGAGCAAGCAGAGAAGGAAACAAAAGAAAAATTCGGAGTAGGTATTAAAATCCCCGGAGAAGAAATAAAAACTTTGAGGTTCGCCGATGACGTCGTAATTCTGTCAGAGACAGCAAAGGACCTGGAAGAGCAGCTGAACGGACTATCTACATGCGTCCGCATCCGCACTTATATTCTTGGTCCTTACGCGAAACGTAGGTCGGTGGCAGCAGAACTGTTCTCCAGTCAGCTTCAAATGTCGGTTCTCTACATTTTCACAATAGTGTTCCTCCAAAAGAAAGTCGCCTTCGCTCCTGAGATTTTCATTTGAGCTCCCGGACCATCTCCGTGATACTTGGGTGTTGTTCGAAGCGATGTCTTTCTTTAATCCGGCCTGGTGCGAATCACATATTCTTGAGTAGTGCTCAAGAACAGGTAGCACTGGCGTTCTCCTTCACAGATGAACCACACTTTCCCAAATCCCAGTAAACCGAAGTCTACCATTCGCTTTACGTACCACATCTTCACACGCTCATTCCATTTTACATCACTTTGCAACGTCACGCGACTGTGTCAAGCACGACATTACTAATGCCGTATCCGAACATCAGGGTTTGTTTTTCCTACTCATTCGTATTTACTTACATTTTTCTCGCCGACATCCATCACACCAACTACAAATATCCTCCTATAGTCACTGAACGATGACACCTTACGTCGGACCACGGCATCATCAGCAAAACAACCGCAGATATCTGCCCACCGTGTCCGCCAGATCATTTACACATATAGAAAATAGTAGTGGTCCTGTCACACTTCCCGAGGGCACTCCAGGGATATCCTTGTCTCTGATGAACACTCTCCATCGAGAACAACATACTAGCTTCTGTTACAAATCTTTAGCCACTAATACAATGTGGAAACCTATTGCATTTGCTAGTACTTCGTTAACAGTCTGTAGTGGGGCATCCTGTCAAATTAAATCTAGAAATGTGGAATCTGTCTGCTAACATTCATCTATAGTTTGCAGTATCACATGTCAGAAAAGGACAGTCAACTCATAAAAAACCTGGACCTAACAATATGTATTGAGAAATGAAACGACAGCATAGGCTCAGTCTTGGGCCAAGCAGATGGCACGCTTCGGTTCATTGGTAGGATCTTTGCGAAACGGTAACAGACTACAAAGGAGGCTGCTGACGAAACACTTCCATCCCAGAACATTGCTCGCTCAGCTATATGATAGAATAACAGCGACACTGAAAGTATACGAAGAAAGACAGTACGAACGGTGTCACGCTTGTATGACCTATGTGAGAGCGTCACGGATATTCTAAACACTGTACTCATATACGACTGAAGATAGACGCAAACTATGCCGTGCAGCCTATTTAGTAAATTTACCAAAGAAAATCACCAAGCGAACGTATATTTTCAAAATTTGTTATTTTATTTACACGACCAATTTCGGCATCTTATTAACGCTATCTTCAGGTCCCTATGCACTCCATGAATAGCCGGAGCCCTAAGTACTTTGATTAAGTGAATTTTTTGTGAGGTGTATTTCGAAACTTGAGAACAACTTAGTAAATGTCAAAAACCAGCTTTAACTTTGGAATATACTACAAAACGCACAGCCAAGATTTGACTATGATGCGTTTAAGCAATTATTCTTACTGCGCGCCACACGCGAACGGAATGGGAACAAGCCTACCTACTTGCACCGACTGGTTTGTATCCTCTGCCATGCACTTTGTAGTAGTTTGGGATATAGATATATCGCTGCTTCCTCACACGTTATTACATATCTCGATCGACCCGTATGAGCAAAAATTGTTCTAAACACACACACACACACACACACACACACACACAGAGAGAGAGAGAGAGAGAGAGAGAGAGGGGGGGGGTGTTCAGTTTGTGCTCTGTTCTCGAGTACCCAAACCAGACGCCTGTGTGGCAAGCCACTCGCCGCGTGGGCAGCTTCAGGTCGATGCGCTGGTGGCACACACGCCGCGTCCTTCGAGCTGATGGAGGCGCGCAGGCTTTGCAGATAAGCCCAGCGCGTGTGGCGTCCCGCACAGCTGCGCCGCCACCTGCCAATAACGGCTGCCCCGGAGTATCGGCAGGGTGCGGTGATTCACCCTCTGCGATCGGCAATCTGACGCAAGGACATGTGCCAGAAGCATCCCCCCTGCCGAAACTACGAAGCGTAATATTCTTCGCGACATACATCGTAATTCACACTTTTGCTTAGGCAATTATGCTCTCTCTCTCTCTCTCTCTCTCTCTCTCTCCCTCTCTCTCTCTCTCCCTCTCTCTCTCTCTCTCCCTCGTGTGTGAGAGATGGAAAAGAGCCACGGTGGTACAACAACCGAGTTAGAAAACTGCTGCGGAAGCAAAGGGAACTATACGGCAAACGTAAACGTTGCGCCAAAGCCTTGCAGACAAACAAAAATTACATAAAAAGAAATGTTGTGTGAGCAGGGTAATGCGAGAGGCGTTCAATGAATTCGAAAGTAACCTATGTACTGACTTGGCAGAAAATCCTAAGAAATTTTGGTCTTATGTCAAAGCGGTTGGTGGATCAAAACAAAATGTCCAGACATTCTGTGACCAAAATGGTAGTGAAACAGAGGATGACAGACTAAAGGCCGAAATACTAAATGTCTTTTTCCAAAGCTGTTTTACAGAGAGAGAGACTGCACTGTACTTCCTTCTCTAGATTGTCGCACAAATAACAAAATAGAAGATATCGAGGGATAGAGAAACAATTAAAATCGCTCAATAGAGAAAGGCCGCTGGACCTGATGGGACACCAGTTCGATTCTACACAGAGTACACGAAGGAACTTGCCCCCCTTCTTGCAGCGGTGTACCGTAGGTCTCTAGAAGAGCGTAGCGTTCCAAAGGATTGAAAAAGGGCACACGTCATCCCCCTTTTCAAGAACGTCGAATAGATGTGCAAAACTATAGACCTATATCTCTAACGTCGATTAGTTGCAGAATTTTGGAACACGTATTATGTTCGAGTATAATGACTTTTCAGGAGACTAGAAATCTACTCTGTAGGAATCAGCATGGGTTTTGAAAAAGACGATCGTGTGAAACCCAGCTCGCGCTATTCGTCCACGAGACTCAGAGGGCCACAGACAAGGGTTCACAGGTAGATGCCGTGTTTCTTGACTTCCGCAAGGCATTCGATACAGTTCCCCACAGTCGTTTAATGAACAGTGCGGCGATGCTGTGGTGTATCGAGAGGTTGTAACAATGGAAAATTGTACTGAAATGCACGAGGATCTGCAGCGAATTGACGCATGGTGCAAGGAATGGCAATTGAATCTCGATGTAGACAAGTGTAATGTGCTGCGAGTACACACAAAGAACGATCCCATATCGTTTAGCTACAATTTAGCAGGTCAGCAACTGGAAGCAGTTAATTCCATAAATTATCTGGGAGTACGCATTAGGAGCGATTTAAAATGGAGTGATCATATAAAGTTGATCGTCGGTAAAGCAGATGCCAGACAGATTCATTGGAAGAATCCTAAGGAAATGCAATCCGAAAACAAAGAAAGTAGGTTACAGTACGCTTGTTCGCCCACTGCTTGAATACTGCTCAGAAGTGTGGGATCCGTACCAGATAGAGTTGATAGAAGAGAGACAGAGAAGATCCAACGGAAAGCAGCGCGCTTCGTTACAAGATCATTCAGTAATCGCGAAAGCGTTACGGAGATGATAGATAAACTTCAGCGGAAGACTGCAGGAGAGACGCTCAGTACCTCCGTACGGGCTTTTGTTGAAGTTTCGAGAACGTAACTTCACCGAGGAGTCAAGCAGAGAGATTAGAGCCCACACAGAGGCATGCCGACAATCCTCCTTTTCCCGAACAATACGAGACTGGAATAGGAGAACCGATAGAAGTACTCAAGGTACCCACCGCCACACACTGTCAAGTGGCTTGCGGTGTATGGATGTAGGTGTAATTCGAACACACTTTTGCAAAGGCAATTATGATCTCTCTCTCTCTCTCTCTCTCTCTCTCTCTCTCTCTACCACTGTGTGTGTGTGTGTGTGTGTGTGTGTGTGTGTGTGTGTGTGTGTGTGTGTGTGTGTGTGTGTAGGAAGGGGTGGGGATGAGGGGGGAGGGCGTTTTGTGAACGTGTTTCGTCTGGGTCCTAATCTTCCAGAATTGTTGCATCTGCGCATAAAAATAGACGACGTGATCTCCCCACGAAGATCACTGCAGAAGAGTGTAATTTTCGAGTTTTTGAGGCAGTCTAAGTGGCGACCCAGTCACATATAAGCTCATGCTCATAATTTAAGGATAACGGCAGAATGTGGTGCCACACCACGTGGCACTACACAAAACTGGCGCTAATAGCACAGGCACACAGGGAACACACACGACACAGATCTGTAAGTCCACGGTATTGGTGATACGTTGAGAAAACCGTCCCGAAACATATGTGCTACAAAACGCCACTGTTTCCTGCGCAATGTACCCCGACATCAATATGGGACATGATTATCACACACACGTAAAAAGGCTGCACAACGGGTTGGCATACTCTGGATCAGGTGGTCGAGCAGCTGCTGGGGTATAACCTCCCATTCTTGCACCAGTACCTGTCGGAGTTCCTGAAGTGTCGTAGGGGTTTGAAGACATGCAGCGACACGTCGACCCAGAGCAACCCAGACGTGTTGGATGGGGTTTAGGTCTGGAGAACAGGCAGGCCACTCCATTCACCTGTTATCTTCTGTTTCAAGGTACTCCTCCACGATGGCAGCTCGGTGGGGCCGTGCGTTATCATTTATCAGGAGGAAGGTAGGGCCCACTGCACCCCTGAAAAGACGGAGATACTGGTGCAAAATGACGTCCCGATACACCTGACTTGTTACAGTTCCTCTGTCAAAGACATTCAGGTGTACGTGCACCAATCATAATCCCACCCCACACCATCAAAACACGACCTCCATACAGGTCCCATTCAAGGAGATTAAGGGGTTCGTATCTGGTTCCTGGTTCACGCCAGATGACAACCGACGAGAATCAGTGTTCAGACTATTCCTCGACTCGCCCGTGAACATAACATGGGACCACTGTTCCAATGACAATTTACTGTGTTCTTGACAATAGGCTTTACGAGCTCTCCTGTGACCAGGGGTCAGTGAAATGCACCTTGCAGGTCTCCGGGCGAATAAACCGTGTCTGTTCAGTCGTCTGTACACTGTGTGTCTGGAGAAAAGTGTTCCAGTGGCTGCATTAAGGTCCCAAGCAAGGCTCTCATGGTGAGATATCGGTCTTCTCGTGGTGCTGTACACTGTGGAAGTGTAAGTCTAAACGGAGACAATTTCTAAAAATAAAAAAGGTTTACCCCAAACACGAAAGTAGGTTTTATTTTTTGCACTGACTTCTCAAATGCCCCTCGTACATTCTGGATAGATCCCTACCTTGTTCTATGATGACAACTAGGCAGGCTAGCTGTCTCACACTGATCAGGCCACACAACCAAAATCTGAAAAATGTGTCGTTGGCTGATTCTCTATTTACCGTCGACTGCCGCGGCACGTATCATATCGACTTTAGACTATAATGACACCGCAGCATTGCGCAAGTATGCACAACAGCAATCTACACAATATTTCGCGGGATTGAAGTCGAAAAGCGCACTTTATTTTTTTGTACAGGTCCTGAAGCGAGTCGGTCCACTGTGCGTAGTTACGTTCCAGGTGCTTCACGTACAGCAGGAGACCAAGAGTTTGAAACCGCCGCCAAGAACTGCAGCTTGACCGAAGAATCATTTCAGGTAGCAGTCCGTTGCCAATTGAGTTGCAGAACTCATTCAGTATTCCGCGCTTATAGTCGCAAAGCGCACGGATTTCTTCACTTGCCGTTTCAGCCATTAGCGATATAGTAGGAGGCCGTTCGTTAGCGAGCAATGTGGGTCAGGGATGCTCCCGTCCTCTTGCCGTGTCGGAATCAGAGCGCCTGCTGTTTATTCCACACGTAGTCTCCTCCGAGATGCTCACAGAGCTTCCCTTATGCACTTGCTTGTGCTGATGCAGCAATTCGGCTCACTCTGAATGCACCTCTGTCCGCGGTCTTCTCTTGTTGAGTTCCTTCGCACACCCTGCGCCCTCTTCGCCACACACCTACATCTAATGCACTAACAGCAGAACGTATGTGGCGGCAGGTACCTAGTGAACGCACATTATCCCATCCCCCTTCCCATTCTATCCCATTCTCTGGTTCTGAGCGGGCAGAGAATGTCGGGAAGCTTAGGTATGAGCCTGATTTTTTCTTACATTTCTGTCACGGTTATGCAGAGTATAGCAGCGGCAAGGTACAATAAATACCGTCACTAGGTCAATATAATAAGCCAAGGCTGCAAAATACTAACATGAACTCTATACAGACGACTGGAAAAACTAGTAGAAGCCGACCTCGGGGAATATCAGTTTGGATTCCGTAGAAATGTTGGAACACGTGAGGCAATACTGACCCTACGACTCATCTTAGAGAATAGATTAAGGAAAGGCAAGCCTACGTTTATAGCATTTGTAGACGTAGAGAATGCTTTTGACAGTGTTTATTGGAATACTCTCTTTCATATTCTTAAGGTGGCAGCGGTAAAATACAGGGAGCGAAAGGCTATTTACAATTTGTACAGAAACCAGATGGCAGTTATTAGAGTAAAAGGACATGAAAGGGGATCAGTGGTTGGGAAGTGAGTGCGACAGGGTTGTAGCCTCTCCCCGATGCTATTCAATGTGTATATTGAGCAAGCAGTAAAGGAAACAAAAGAAGAATTCGGAGTAAGGATTAAAAATCCATGGAGAAGACATAAAAACTTTGAGGTTCGCCGATGACATTGTAATTCTGTCAGAGACAGCAAAGGACTGGAACAGTAGCTGAACGGAACGGACAGTGTCTTGAAAGGAGGATATAAGATGAACATCAACAAAAGCAAAACGAGGATAATGGAATGTAGTCGAATTAAATCGGGTGATGCTGCGGGAATTAGATTAGGAAATGAGACACTTCAAGTAGTAAACGAGTTTTGCTATTTGGGGAGCAAAATAACTCACTATGGTCGAAGTGGAGAGGATATAAAATGTAGACTGACAATGGCAAGGAAAGCGTTTCTGAAGAAGAGAAATTTGTTAACATCGAGTATAAATTTAAGTGTCAGAAAGTCGTTTCTGAAAGTATCTTTATGGAGTGTAGCCACGTATGGAAGTGAAACATGGACGATAAATAGTTTGGACAAGAAGAAAATAGAAGCTTTCGAAATGTGGTGCTACAGAAGAATGCTGATGATTAGATGGGTACATCACATAACTAATGAGGAGGTACTGAATAGGATTGGGGAGAAGAGAAGTTTGTGGCACAACTTGACCAGAAGAAGGGATCGGTTGGTAGGACATATTCTGAGGCATGAAGACATGACCAATTTAGTATTGGAGGGCAGTGCGGAGGGTAAAAATCGTAGAGGGAGAGCAAGAGATGAATACACTAAACAGATTCAGAAGGATGTACGTTGCAGTAGGTACTGGGAAATGAAGACGCTTGCACAGGATAGAGTAGCACGGAGAGCTGCAACAAACCAGTCTCTGCACTGAAGACCACAACAACAACAGGTCATGGCAAAAGTAATTTTACCGACGATAGTGCCACTAAAGAAAAGAACCAAGTCTTTCCCAATTTCCTTCCATCAAAGAGGCCGCAGTAATTATTCACGGATTAGAGACAGGAACAGCTACCAACACGAGAAATTAGGAGTAGGTGTCAGTGCAACGAAGCAGTTCACCTTACTTGATGAAGACAACAAATCTTCCGGTGCAGAAAGTACACCGATGAGGCCTAGGTTCTTTCCGGAAATAACTCCACTTTCAGCGGTCAGTGACAACCGCTCGCTAGACGAAAGCTCCGTACCTAAAGCCTGGAAAGTTGCACAAGTCATACCAATACACAAGAAAGGATACAGATATAATTCGCTTAATTATATACCCACGCCATCGACATCGATTCGCAGCAGTTTTTGGAGCACCTCTAAAAAAACGCTCTATTGACATACAATCAGCACGGGCTCAGAATATATATTTCTTGTGAAAAACAATTGGCTTTTATTCATACGATGTATTGAGTGCTATCGACAGGGATGCTGAAGTTGATTCCAGATCTTTTTGATTTCCACGTGGCTTTTTACACCGTTGCTCACAAGCTCGTCATAATCAAATTGTTTGCTTACGGAGTACCGCCCCAGTTGCGCAACTGGATTTGGGATTTGCTATCAGACAAGTTACAGTGCGTAGTGATCGACGAGAAGTCAGAATGAAACAGAAATGATATTTAGATGATGTATAGGGTTCCCCGAGGAAGGGTTATCGCCCCTCTAATGTTCTTAATCCGTATAAACCATTTAGCACACAATATGAGCAATCTTTATTAAGATGTTTGCAGACGATGCTGTCGTTTACCATCTAGTTAACTCGACAGAACATCAATACGAATTATAAAACGATTTACGTAAGGTCTGTGCATGGCGCGAAGATTGGAAATCGACCCTGAACAATTAAAAGTCCTCCGCAAGAGTAGTAAAAATATTAAACAAATCTGTTAAGACACATGGTTGGAGTTCTGACAAATTATCTGCGTAACCAGTAATGTTGGCAACTGATGTGTTACGCATGGTGATCACATGAACCTGTACAGCATCAAAAACAGCCTGAAGAGACTCCAACTCGGGCCCTTTTTTGCCTTTCGCGGGCAAGTGCTTGTTACACAAACTGGAAAAAATTTTAATGCAATATAATGTGTCACTACCGACAGAGTTACGATTGCCGAATTAAAAACCTGTTGATCTCATCAGAAATTCGACAAAGGCCTTCGAAGCACCACTACCTGTTAACCAATTTGACGACAAAGAAAACGCAAACAGGAAACCCAATGCATTGCGTCCCAGAAGTCACTACGTGCCCACGGGGGTCGAACACCGAGGTGGGTCGTGGTATGTAGTTCGGCAACATTTGGCACTCAGCGTTGAGAGCGACGAACTTGTTAGGGCAAGGTTTGCCCGGTTTGCTAGGACAAGTGGAGCGAAGCGAGCGTTAGGACAATGTACGTCTCCACGCCCCGCGAGCTTTAGCGGTCGTTTCGAGAGCGAGGGAGCCAGTCATCCACTGCGCGAAACCAACACCGACTCAAACGAAGGCCTCGGCGCTTGTTGGTGACGTCACGTCAGCTAGGCACGGCCAACGCCAGGTCTGTTGCAGGCAGAAACGCCTGGGCGTGCTTATCACTGCAAATCTCTTATTTTTTGACAAAATCTTTCGTATTGTTTTGGACTCTGCAGTTTTATTTAGATGAAAGATTTTCTTGCTATCGTAAAGCTACTAATGAAGATCATAGTTCTGTATTACTGAATCCTGTCGAAACAAACGTAGATCAATATGAGAAGATGCTTTGCCCCATTGCAAGCTTCGGAAATTTTTCATTCAAGTAAGTATACTTACTTGATCCATTCTATTATCGAAACTTACCCCACCCCCTTTACAATTAACTCGTTTCTTTTATTTATTTTCGCTTGATACCGTCACTGGAAATGTGAACTAATTTACATGTGCAAATTTACAACTGTTGCCAGTCATTAAATTACAGTGGTTTTCAACGAAAGGAATTCTAAACAGGAAACAAAATAGCTTCTTCATACATCGAATTTACTGCTGAGCTTAAACGTTTTTAAACATGCACATTAGAAAATATAAATATTCTTGAAACTGAAAGGAGAAACTTTGTAAGATAAGAAAAATTTATTCAATAAAGGAAGTATCTCTCTTTTTCCTCTTCTTCTGTCCCCCACCCTCTCCCCCAACGTGTACAATCGCCAGATATTTCATTAAAATTCAGTGCTCCTCACCCCACAGTCAACCAAGATACCTAAACAAGAGCACCAATATGTTCACAGTTTCTTGTAAAAGCAACCCAGTACGAACGTAACTTCCTCAGACTTACAAATAACGTAAAGAAGCACGAATTCTGTTGCTGCTGGACCATGAAGTTGTTTTTGTACGTCAATCCTTAAAACAGGTGGAAATTTAAGTTCAGGAGTACACTGTTTTTTTTAAGAAGTGTAATGAATTGCACAATTAATTAATTACAGAAATCTCTCAGAACAATGTGTGTTGGTCAAATACCGCCAATAGTTTCACATTTTCGTGTGTCAGAGGGGGAGACAAAACCATTATGAGTACGCCTGCAACAGACCTGGCGTTCCCCGTGCCTAGCTGACGTGACGTCACGAACAAGCGACGAGGCCTTCCTTTGAGTCGGTGTTGGCGAAACGCACCTGTTGGCCGGAAGCGCAGGCGACGCCCGGTGGGTGTCACCACAGAGGCCGATGGCAGCCCGTGTTGATGGGCAGGACACAGGGCAGGGAGGGGGGGTTGGCTGGAACCGGTCGCGGAGGAGGCGCGGAATGCGGCCGCGGCGAACAGCTGCGCGCAGGCGCGGCCGAAACCAGTGGTACCGGCGCGAGGGGTACTGCTCAGGCGTTTCAGAGACGTCTAGGACGAGTCTGGGCTGATCCATTACCGGTGTTCCACACCCTCTGACTACCAAATCCAGAAAAAAAATATTTGTTTACTCACGCAAACTATTTTTTTGAACCGCTGTAGCGCTTGTACGCGGTCCAGTCACATTAATGTTACCAACGTCCGCAGCTCGTGGTCTTGCGGTAGCGTTATAACTTCCCGCGCAAGGGGTCCCGGGTTCGATTCCCGGCGGGGTCAGGTATTTTCTCTGCCTCGAGATGACTGGGTGTCATTATTGACTCGCAAGTCGCCGAAGTGGCGTGAGCCAAAAAGGACTTGCTCTTTCGGCGGCCATACACCCTGCATGGGGTCTCCCGGCCAACAATGCCGTACGATCATTTCATTTCAATGTGACCAACACCCATGTTCGGTGTCAACGTGCAATAATCGCTCACAGACAAATTTCCAGCACTAGCAATTGAAGATATACACTGATGAGACGAAGAAACTGGTACATCTGCCTTGTACCGTGTAGGGTCCACGACAGCACGCAGAAGTCTCGTAACACGCCCTGGCATGGACTCGACTAATGTGTAAAGTAGTGCTGGAGGAAACTGACACCATCAATCCCGCCGGGCTGTTTATAAATCCGTAACAGTACGAAAGGGTGGAGATCTGTTTTGAACAGCACGTTGCAAGGCATCCCAGATATGCTCAATAATGTTGATGTCTGGGGAGTTCGCTGGCACGAGAAAGTGATTAATCTCAGAATACTGTTCCTGTAGCCACTCTGTGGGGTGTCGCATTGTCCTGCTGGAATTGCCCAAGTCCGTCGGAATGCATAATGGGCATGAATCAATGCAGGTGATGAGACAGGATACGGACGTGTATCCTGTCGGTATCGTATATACATGTATCAGGGGTCCCATATCACTCCAACTGCACACGCCCCACAACGCTGCAGAGCCTCCACCAGCTTTAACAGTTCCCTGCTCACATGCAGGGTCCATGTATTCATGAGGGTCTCCGCTTGACAAAATTTGAAACGACAGTCGTTCGACCAGGCAACATGTTTCCAGTCATCTTCAGTCCAATGTCTTTGTCAACGGGCCCAGACGAGGCGTAAAGCTTTGCGTCGTGCAGTCATCAAGAATAGACGAGTGGGCCTTCGGCTCCGACAGGCCCATATTGAAGATGTTTCGTTTAATTGTTCGCACACAGACACTTGTTGATGGCCCAACAATGACATCTGCAACAACGGAGGGGTTGCACTTCTATCTCGTTGAACGATTCTCTACACAAGTCGTTGGTCCCGTTCTTCCAGCATCTTTTCCGCCCGCAGCGATGTCCGAGATTCGATGTTTCACCTGATTCGTAATATTCACGGAGCACTCCTGAAATGGTCGTATGGGAAAATCCCCACTTCATTGTTACCTCGGAGATGCTGCGTCCCTTTGCCCGTGCGCCGACTGTAACCCCACGTTCAAACTCACTTAAATCTTGATAACCTGCCACTGCAGCATCAGTAACCGACCTAACAAGTGCGCCAGACACTTATTGTCTTATATAGGCGTTGTCGAAAGCAGAGCCGTATTCTGCCTGGTTACATACCGCTGACTTGAATACGCATACCTATACCAGTTTCTTTGGCGCGCCAGGACCGTATATTCTGTAGAAATTAAAATTAAGTAAAGGAATCAACCCCGCCGGGTGTTACAGTTTCAGTGTTAGCAGCTGAAAGAATCCCTAATTGCAAGTCACCTTCTCCTGTTACAGGTAGTTTCGTTGCCAGAATGTACTAAAAAGGAAGAGAGGAAGCCACAAAACAAGTAACAAGGAATCCGTGCATACTGACTTTCTAGAACGCATCAGATGCGAGGCAGCCTTGTTACACTACAAAATACATCAACCTACAATATTGTGGACTATTTGTCGATAAGCTCTTCTTCTAGCCGAAACGCTCGAAAACATAGAAATACTACACTAAAACAACGAATAATAGTTGAATATTCAGTGATATGAGGTGTACTACGGGGAGTAACTGAAGAGATTGGCAATTAGGAGTACAGTATACGGAACACAGGGGAGTAAGCGTGTTAATTCTTAGCACGCAACATCGTTGAACGCGTGACACACATACTAGAGCCGCCAGTGGCGCACTCCATTACCGTAATAATGGCTAGGAGGATGGGGGGGGGGGGGGGGCGAAGTGGGAACTACACGACCTAGGTGCTACTGATTTGAATTTGCACAAGCCTGGTTCCAGGGCGTCCCAAGCCAGTTCGTAACAAAAAGAAAGGCGGCATCTTTAGCGATACCGCCATAAGATCGCTAAGAAATGGTACCGTCCATGGTCGGCAGTAAAACACGGGCCTCGGACACCATCTCTCCGTGGTTTTTGCACCCGAACATAGCCTGCTCCGGGGCAATGTTGTTCCTATAGCCAACTACACTCCGTGGGAGGGGAGGGAGGGGGGGGGGGGAGGAGGAGGAGGATGGCGCGAAAACCGTCCCTGAGGCTTTCAGCCGTTCATTGCATTGCCCTCGTTTTACTTTTGCTGATATTCATTTCAAAATTCTTTTGAAGAGGCTATCCAGTCCGTTCAAATACTCTTTCAAGTCCTCTGCTGTCTGCAAAAGAGTTACGACGTACAGTGTAATATGCAAAATTTTTGGTACCTCAACCTGGCGTTGTTGTTGTTGTTGGCGTCTTCAGTCCTGAGACTGGTTTGATGCAGCTCTCCATGCTACTCTATCCTGTGCAAGCTGCTTCATCCCCCAGTACCTACTGCAACCTACATCCTTCTGAATCTGCTTAGTGTACTCATCTCTCGGTCTCCCTCTACGATTTTTACCCTCCACGCTGCCCTCCAATGCTAAATTTGTGATCCCTTGATGCCTCAAAAGATGTCCTACCAACCGATCCCTTCTTCTAGTCAAGTTGTGCCACAAACTTCTCTTCTCCCCAATCCTATTCAATACCTCCTCATTAGTTACGTGATCTATCCACCTTATCTTCAGTATTCTTCTGTAGCACCACATTTCGAAAGCTTCTATTCTCTTCTTGTCCAAACTAGTTATCGTCCATGTTTCACTTCCATACATGGCTACACTCCATACAAATACTTTCAGAAACGACTTCCTGATACATAAATCTATATTCGATGTTAACAAATTTCTCTTCTTCAGAAACGCTTTCCTTGCCATTGCCAGTCTACATTTTATATCCTCTCTACTTCGACCATCATCAGTTATTTTACTTCCTAAATAGCAAAACTCCTTTACTACTTTAAGTGTCTCATTTCCTAATCTAATTCCCTCAGCATCACCCGATTTAATTTGACTACATTCCATTATCCTCGTTTTGCTTTTGTTAATGTTCATCTTATATCCTCCTTTCAAGACACTGTCCATTCCGTTCAACTGCTCTTCCAAGTCCTTTGCCGTCTCTGACAGAATTACAATGTCATCGGCGAACCTCAAGGTTTTTACTTCGTCTCCATGAATTTTAATACCTACTCCAAATTTTTCTTTTGTTTCCTTTACTGCTTGCTCAATATACAGATTGAATAACATCGGGGAGAGGCTACAACCCTGTCTCACTCCTTTCCCAACCACTGCTTCCCTTTCATGCCCCTCGACTCTTATTACTGCCATCTGGTTTCTGTACAAATTATAAATAGCCTTTCGCTCCCTGTATTTTACCCCTGCCACCTTTAGTATTTGAAAGAGAGTATTCCAGTCAACATTGTCAAAAGCTTTCTCTAAGTCTACAAATGCTAGAAACGTAGGTTTGCCTTTTCTTAATCTTTCTTCTAAGATAAGTCGTAAGGTCAGTATTGCCTCACGTGTTCCAACATTTCGACGGAATCCAAACTGATCCTCACCGAGGTCTGCATCTACCAGTTTTTCCATTCGTCTGTAAAGAATTCGCGTTAGTATTTTGCAGCCGTGGCTTATTAAACTGATAGTTCGGTAATTTTCACATCTGTCAGCACCTGCTTTCTTTGGGATTGGAATTATTATATTCTTCTTGAAGTCTGAGGGTATTTCGCCTGTCTCATACATCTTACACCTGACGTATATAGTAATAATTACTAAAGTCTCTAAAATACTATTACACATTTCATTTTACATTTTTGAATCAACAATCAGTAAGTAGAATTCTATAATTGTCTCTGGATTCGGTTTTGTAGTAACGGCAGCAACCTCACATTTATTTCTGAATCTTTCTGCATTTATAGTTCAAGTAGCTCTGAGCACTATGGGACTTGACTTCTGAGGTCATCAGTCCCCTATAAATTAGAACTACTTAAACCTAACTAACCTAAGGACATCACACACAATCAGGCCCGAGGCAGGATTCGAACCTGCGATCGTAGCGGTCGCACGGTTCCGGACTGAGGCACCTAGAACCGCTCGGTCACACCGACCGGATTTCTCCATATTATCAACGTTTCATTGTATAAAAGAGGGTATGTTTTGCGACAAAAAGAAAAACATAAAATTATACAGTTTGCACCATGATCAAATATCTATCATAAATGCGCGCAGGCATGTGTAGTAATAATTCTCGCGCTCTGTTTTCAGCAAAAGTTATCTTATTTAATAAAAGGATATATACCACGGCAGCTGTCTTTCTCTATCGAAAGAATAAAAAATTGTTGTTGTGGTCTTCAGTCCTGAGACTGGTTTGATGCAGCTCTCCATGCTACTCTATCCTGTGCAAGCTTCTTCATCTCCCAGAACCTACTGCAACCTACATCCTTCTCAATCTGCTTGGTGCATTCATCTCTTGCTCTCCCTCTACGATTTTTACCCTCCACGCTGCCCTCCAATACTAAATTGGTGATCCCTGGATGTTTCAGAACATGTCCCACCAACCGATCCCTTCTTCTGGTCAAGTTGTGCCACAAACGTCTTCTCCCCAATCCTATTCAATACCTCCTCATCAGTTATGTGATCTACCCATTTAATCTTCAGCATTCTCCCGTAAAGCTTCTATTCTCTTCTTGTCCAAACTATTTATCGTCCATGTTTCACTTCCATACATGGCTACACTCCATACAAATACTTTCAGAAATGACTTCCTGACCCTTAAATCTATACTCGATGTTAACAAATTTCTCTTCTTCAGAAGCGCTTTCCTTGCCATTGCCAGTCTACATTTTATATCCTCTCTACTTAGACCATCATCAATTATTTTGCTCCCCAAATAGCAAAACTCGGCTGCTACTTTAAATGTCTCATTTCCTAATCTAATTTCCTCAGCATCACCCGATTAATTCGACTACATTCCATTATCCTCGTTTTGCTTTTGCGACAGAATGGTTGGTTTGTTGGTTTAAAGATTAAAGGGACCAAACTACAAAGGTCATCGGTCCCTTGTTTCATAAACACACACAGCACGTTGAAACCATCTACCAGTCAGGTTAAGCACTAAAAAACAAAATTCCGGGGGATGAAAAGCCCAAAGGTCAACAGTAAGGCTACATGTAAAATGGATTACAGCAACAAAAACAACATACAGAAGAGAGGCAGAAAGAATTAAAACTGTACAGCAGAGGACCGTGGCTGGCTGGTCACGAAAATAAAAGGATGAGACAGCCACTTTGCAACACGTTAAAACGTCCAGCCTAAAAGATTAGGGTGGAGTTGAATTACAACACAAAACTAAGTAAAATATACACCACAAAATAGGACGACGCAGTAAAATTAGATGGATCTATCAAAGCCGCTTGCGCGAATAAAACTTAAAATCCGATCTGCCATAGAGACATTGTCACCTAAGAGAGATGATAAATCACCCGGGAGAATAAAACTTTGCCTAAGGTCGGTTAAAATAGGGCATTCCAACAACATATGGCCACCGTCATGTTTGCACCACAGAGAGAATGACGAGGGTCCTCTCGAAACAGTAGATGACCGTGTGTCAGCTAAGAGTGATCAATGCGGAGCCTACAGAGAACAACAGAATCACTGCGAGAGGCCCGCATGGAGAAACGACACAGTCGTGGTCTCCTTTACTGGCGACAGAATTGTTGAGGCCGTGGACGCCTCTAGCCAGAAGGGTGAAATGTGGACTGCATTCGCAGACAAGAAATGCGCCGACTACACACCGAATGGTCTCTTCCCGTTAGAGCCATAAAACAGTCGCTGTTTTACGACACACAACCTAAGGAAAGCCTTTCATTCGGATTCCGCACAGCAAGTTAGTCGAAGCAGTTCCGGCTCGCTTGTTGTCACGGACGCAGCCCCTAGACAGAAAGCTGTCCGACATATCAAAAGTGCCGCTCCGGAGAGAGACGATCGTTGTTCCCGTTCGCCAGAGCTCTCACGCTCGCGCCCGACACCGTACATGGACAAATGCGGCGCCTCAGCAAACTACACTACTGCCTCTTAAAATTGCTACACCACGAAGATGACTTGCTACAGACACGAAATTTAACCGACAGGAAGGAGATGCTGTGATATGCAAATGATAAGCTTTTCAGAGCATTCACACATGGCTGACGACACCTACGACGCGCTGACATGAGGGAAGTTTGCAACCAATTTCTCATACACAAACAACAGTTGACCGGCGTTGCCTGGTGAAACGTTGTTGTGATGCCTCGTGTAAGGAGGAGAAATGCGTGCCATCACGTTTCCGACTTTATGGTCGGATTGTACCCTATCGCGATTGCGGTTTATCGTATCGCGACATTGCTGCTCCCGTTGGTCCACATCCGATGACTGTTGGCAGAATACGGAATCGGTGGGTTCAGGAGGGTAATACGGAACGCCGTGCTGGATCCCAACGGCCTCATATCACTAGCAGTCGAGATGACAGGCATCTTATCCGCATGACTGTGACGGATCGTGCAGTCACGTCTCGATCCCTGAGTCAACAGATGGGGACGTTTGCAAGACAACAACCATCTGCACGAACAGTTCGATGACGTTTGCAGCAGCACGGACTGTCAGATCGGGGACCGTGGCTGCGGTTACCCTTGACGATGCATCACAGACAGGAGCCCCTGCGATGATGTACGACGGACCTGGGTGCACGAAAAGCACATTGGAAGCGTGTATTCGTCATCGCCATACTGGCGTATCACCTGGCGTGATGGTATGGGTGCCATTGGTTACACCTCTCGACCACCTTTTATTCGCATTGACGGCACTTTGAACAGTGGACGTTACATTTCATACGTGTTACGACCCGTGGCTGTACCCTTCATTCGATCCATGCGTAACCCTACATTTCAGCAGGATAATGCACGACCGCATGTTGCAGATCCTATAGGGGCCTTTCTGGATACAGCCAATGTTCGACTGCTGTCCTAGTCAGCACATTCTCCAGATCTCTCAGCAACTGAAAACGTCTGGTCAATGGTGGCCGAGCAACTGGCTCGTCACAATACGCCAGTCACTACTCCTGATGAACTGCGGTATCATGTTGAATCTGCATGGGCAGCTGTACCTGTACACTCCATCCAAGGTCCGTTTGACTCAATGCCCACGCGTATCAAGGCCATTCTTACGGCCTGAGGTGATTGTTCTGCGTACTTAGAAATCAGTACCTATGCACCCAAACTGCGTGAAAATGTAATCACATGTTAGTTCTAGTACAATATATTTGTCCAATGAATACCCGTTTATCATCAGCATTTCTTCTTGGTGTAGCAATTTTAATGGTCATTTGTGTACTACGGTCGTCCAATAAATAATGCCCCGCAATGTCTATCACGGAACATATCTACCATTTGACGACAATTTCGATCAACATTTCTTTTAGCTTTCCTTATTTTCTACAGTGTCTCCATCACCTCCTATGGGTTTACACCAGCCCTGTATAAGAGCTGTAAAGCTCTACAGCTCTTGCTCTGTTCTCGCAGCCATGTGGTTACTGAATGAATTACGCTCACCATGACTTCAATGCGTGTCCCACACGGAGGATCCTGCAGTGGCCCAAACAGACGCCAAGTTGGGCTACAAAGTGGACGAGGCAATGTTGTCCTACCCACTTTAGCGATGTGTTCCCAGTTTCTGATCTTCTGTGGACGTCTACTGCGTCGGATCAAGATTTCTTTTGGATTCTTGTCAGCCTGGAAACTTCGGGAAAGGTTCTAGACATGTTCAGAGTTTTCACACACGCCTCTGAAATAGTAATTGATCTTTTGGCCATACATCCACGAGAGCGACACAGTCACTATCCCGTAAGACATGTCTTCATTTCCTCACCAGCAGCGGGAACAACCTCAAATTTCTTCTTTTTTTGCTAGCTGCGGGTGATGTTACTCCAGACAGGGCCTTTTTTGTTTCCGACTAATGGTGGTGCACCAAGATTTCGTCACCTTTAACTATCCGTGTGTTCCTTCACTTAAGATGAAATGGCTTTTCTTTGAACCTTTTGGTCTGCTTTGAGCATTCGTGGAACCCATCTTGGGCACAACTTTCAACGTCCAAGGCCAATCCCTGGACGCACATTTCCAATGCTCACCGGTATCTGTGGACCCAAAGCAGACGTGATTCGCTGGTCTGCACGAATAATGGCACCCATGCGATTCATCAAGTCCAGAGCGTCCCGAACGTGGAGCCCTGTTTGTGCACTTCCTGGAGCTTTGAATACCCTTTACCCATCGTCCAACAATACTTTCAACTGCCCTATCACCAAGCATTGCTTAAGAACGTTTACGGACGTTCACCATAGTTTCTTTTTCCAAAATCAAGAATTCAATTACAGAACGTTGCGTGTAACAAATGTCGGATGCCATTCTGATGGTTTACTAAGGCTCTGACTCTCTTATGGAATTAACTTCACAAACATAAAATTTAAAATACAGTGCGTAAAACTACTTTTCCTATATATAATAATGACCGTAAAAACTACGGCATTATTTGTTTGACGAACCAAGTACATACGTCTGCGTTATAATACTCTCGCCTCCTTGCCCTGTACACCAGTATTCGATAGCCTGACGCAATCAGAAGCGGCACAAACAGATTCAGTTGAAGGAGACCGGCAATCTACGTAAAGTATTGCTACCATCAACCTGGAAGTTGGTTTGATCACGACAAGGCTTTACCTGGCATTGTCCACTGGAAGGGGTATGCCGTTGTCTTCCTCTGACCTTTGAACTGAATTAACCAATCGGTTACACAATGGAACCTACACTTTAACGAGGACTCCGAACACGGAGTGACACGGCATTCTTCACATTACAAAACATTTCAGAAGTGACGGGGGTGGTAAATGAAAGAAAGGAAAATCATAGAACTAGGATGGTTCGAACACAAGACCTTTGGTACCTTATCCAGGCATTTTACCAATGAGCCACCTTACATAATTTGTTGTGCTGAAGTACATTGTAGTACACTATTGCATAAAACTAGATACACAGCTTAACCATTACGAACACTTATTAACTACAAGGCAGATAAAAAATTTAACAGGTCACTCGTTTACATTTCTCTAGCCAAGAGGATATCATTTTGAAACAACATATACTAATAAATTTCCATTATTGCTTCTTAAATGCACAGACTAAACGAGAGAAGTTTAAGACTGCATTTCTGCCTTACATATTTTTATAAGCTGAGCAGTTCCCTCTTGTACCATTCTTACTGCTCCTTCCCCGGTCTTGTACATATTATGTATCATTCTTCTTTCCCTAAAGCTTATATCTATTTATCTGATACTTTCGACGTTGCACCATTCTACGTTGTTTAAAGCTTTTTCTGAGGAGGAAAATCCTATGAAAATGTGTCTATCAAAGGACTACCTCCATTTCTCAAGCGTCACTTCATAATTATCCATTTCATTCTTTTAAAATCGATGGTCATGTAACAGTTACAATATTTTCTATTTTCCCTACGTTTTACCTGTTGGCAACTTGGCAGCGTAATGTGTTACGCTCATTACACGGCGGTTCCCTCACTTAGCTGACCGTGCTATTTACGACATTTTTTTGGAGGATATTCTTCTGGTAGTCCAGTGGTATGTTTCCAGTCTCACTGATTCTACACACTAACTTGAATAATCGTTTAGTTACTACTTCGCCTAACGATTTTTAAGGAGGACGCAGCATATTATCTTGGATGGAGAGTTACTGGCAGACGCAGAAGTAACATCGGGTGTGGCGCAGGGAAATGTGCTGGGGCCCTTGCTAATCATATTGTATATTAATGACATCACAGGTAATATGAACAGACACTTACGACACTTTGCAGGTGAACTTATCTGTAACGTACTGTCTGAAAAAAAAGCTGTTAAAATATTGAGTCAGATCCTGATAAGATTTCAGAATGGTACAAAGATTGCCAACTTGGTTTAAATGTTAAAAATGTAAAACTGTGCACAAAACGAAAAAACGTAGTATCCTATGACCTGGGTGTAATAGTAGGGTCAGGAAATAGAACTATCGTAAAGGCTTAGTTGGTTGGTAAAGCATGAAGCAGACGTCGCTTTATTGGTAGAATACTAGGCATCGCTCACAAATCACTCTTGAGATCGATGCCAGAATATTGCTGAAGTGTGGGGCCCCCTCACCAAGTAGGACTAACGGAGGACATTCACCGTATACAGAGGGAAGGGCAGCACGAATGTCACAGGTTTGTCTGATACATGGGATAGTGTCACAGATTCGCTGAAGAAACTGAACTGGCAGACTTATGAAGGGAGACGGAGACTACTTAGAGAAAGTCTACTGAACACAATTCCGAGGCCCATCTTTTACTGACGACGCTTAAATAAATAAATAAATAAATAAATAAATTCAGGGTCTCTCTTCAAAATGACATGTACGGTATCTGTACAATGTGTGGTTCTTGTGAAATAAATAATTGAAAGTGTTCCCGGACTTTATGTCCACCCTGTATTACTCCTTTTTATGAGATACGAGGAATTTATGAATACTTTTCTTTTTCTTCTTCACACATCTCGAGCTCGTGACGGAGCACTTAAAATACATTCCATTTTCTCGAGATTGGAAACAGGCAGTGATATCGCTACAACTTTAAAGAATGATTCAATATGTTTTCTTCATGTAACACGCAGCAACATGTAACCTAAGCCGCACCAAACACAAATTAATACCGACACCGATTTTTCACTCCAAATTAAGAATACCTACTAACGACATATCACAATAATTTTGGCCAATAACGAACTAAAGGCGTTTCATCATGAAGCCGTATAATTAAACTTTAAGATGTGCGAGAATTAGAGCTTATTACCAATTGGGCCGGCGGCTGTGGCCGAGCGGTTCTAGGCGCTTCAGTCTGAAACCGCGCTGCTGCTATGGTCGCAGGTTCGAAATCTGCCGCGGGCATGGATGTGTGTGATGTCCTTAGGTTTCTTAGGTTTAAGCAGTTCTACGTCTAGCGGCCTGATGACCTCAGATATTAAGTACCATAGTGCTTAGAGCCATGGGAACAATTTACTAACAATAGGTTTTTTTTAAAAAGCGTTTGAGAAAGATCGTAGCATGCAGTTAAGCGAGCCCGCCATTATACTATGTTCACCTGCTGACGCGCCAAGCACACGCTGGCAACTACACTATGTGATCAAAAGTACCCGGACAACCCCAAAAACATACATTTTTCATATTAGGTGCATTGTGCTGCCACCTACTGCCAGGTACTCCATATCAGCGACCTCAGTAGTCATTAGAGATCGTGAGAGAGCAGAATGGGGCGCTCCATGGAACTCTCAGACTTCGAACGTCGTCAGGTGATCGCGTGTCACTTGTGTCATACGTCTGTACGCGACATTTTCACACTACTAAACATTCCTAGGTCCACTGTTTTCTACGTGATAGTGAAATAGAAACGTAAAGGGACACGCACAGCACAAAAGCGTACAGGCCGGCCTCGTCTGTTGACTGACAGAGACCGCCGACAGTTGTAACATGTAATAGGCAGACATCTATCCAGACCATTACACAGGAATTCCAAACTGCATCAGGAACCACTGCACGTATTATGACAGTTAGGCTGGAGTTGAGGCAACTAGGATTTCACGGTCGAGCGACTGCTCATAAGCCACATATCACGTCGGTAAATGCCAAACGACGCGTCGCATGGTCTATGGAGCGTAAACATTGGACGATTGAACAGTAGATAAACGTTGTGTGGTGTGACGAATCATGGGACACAATGTGGCGATCCGATGGCAGGGTGTGGGTATGGCGAATGCCCAGTGAACGTCATCTGCCAGCGTCTGTAGTGCCAACAATAGAATTCCGAGGTGATGGTGTTATTGTGTGGTCATGTTTTTCTTGGAGGGGCTTGCACCCATAGTTGTTTTGCGTTGCACTATCACAGCACAGGCCTATATTGATATTTTAAGCACCTGCTTGCTTCCCACTGTTGAATAGCAATTCGGGGATGACAATTGCATCTTTCAATACTATCGACCACCTGTTCATCATGCACGGCCTCGATACCTGTCCTCACTGCAGCACTCCGTGAAGAATGGGCTGCCATTCCCCAAGAAACCTCCCAGCAGCTGATTGAACGTATGCCTGCGAGAGTGGAAGCTGTCATTGAGGCTAAGGGTAGGCCTACACCATACTGAATTCCATCATTATCGTTGGAGGGGGGCCACAAACTTTTAAGTCATTTTCAGTCAGGTGTCCGGATACTTTTGATCACATAGTGTACCTACCGTCCACTTGCACTGAACTGTCAAAAGCCTCAAATTATTTTAAACGCACTATAGTAAAAGATGAAAACTGAGACGACAGAAACATCGAAAAATGCCGGTTACGCTTAACCACACTACTGTCCATTAAATTGCTACAGCGCGATGATGACGTGCTACAGACGCGAAATTTAACCGGCAGGAAGGAGATGCTGTGATATGCAAATGATTAGCTTTTCAGAGCATTCACACAAGGTTGGCGCCGGTGGCGACATCTACAACATGCTGACATGAGGAAAGTTTCCAACCGATTTCTCATACACGAACAACAGTTGAGCGCCGTTGCCTGGTGAATCGTTGTTGTGATGCCTCGTGTAAGGAGAAGAAATGCGTACCATCACGTTTCCGATTTTGATAGAGATCGGATTATAGCCCATCGAGATTGCGGTTTATCGTATCGCGACATTGCTGCTCCCGTTGGTCCACACCCGATGACTGTTGGCAGAATACGGAATCGGTGGGTTCAGGAGGGTAATACGGAACGCCGTGCTGGATCCAACGGCTTCGTATCACTAGCAGTAGAGATAACAGGCACCTTATCCGCATGGCTGTAACGGATCGTGCAGCCACGTCTCGATCGCTGCGTCAACAGATGGGGACGTTTGCAAGACGACAACCATCTGCATGAACAGTTCGACGACAGCAGCATGGACTATCAGCTCGGAAACCATGTCTGCGGTTGCCCTTCACACTGCATCACAGACGACGAACCTGGGTGCACGAATGGCAAAACGTCATTTTTTCGGATGAATCGACGTCCTGTTTACAGCATCATGATGGTCGCATCCGTGTTTGGCGACATCGCGGTGAACGCACATTGGAAGCGTGTATTCGTCATCGCCAGCGTGATGGAATGGGGTGCCACTGGTTAAACGTCTCCGTCACCTCTTGTTCGCATTGACGGCACTTTGAACAGTGGACGTTACATTTCAGATGTGGTACAACTCGTGGCTCTACCCTTCATTCGATCCCTGCGAAACCCTACATTTCAGCTGGATAACGCACGACCGCTTGTTGCAGGTCCTGTACGGGCCTTTCTGGATACAGAAAATGTTCGACTGTTGCTCTGGCCAGCACATTCTCCAGATCTCTCACCAATTGAAAGCGTCTAGTGAATGGTGGCCGAGCAACTGGCTCGTAACAATACGCCATTCACTACTCTTGATGAACTCTGGTATCGTGATGAAGCTGCATGGGAAGCTGTACCTGTACACACTATCAAAGCTCTGTTCGACTCAATGCCCATCGTATCGAGGCCGTTATTACGGCCAGAGGTAGTTGTTCTGGGTACTGATTTCTCAAGATCTATGCACCGAAATTGCGTGAAAATATAATCACATGTCGGTCCTAGTATAATATATTTGTGCAATGAATACCCGTTATCATCTGCATTTCTTCTTGGTGTAGCAGTTTTAATGGCCAGTAGTGTAAAATGGCGGTTTCGGTTTTAACCGGCCTGTTTTTTCCATCCCTTGCGTAAAGCGTGCACCGCGGCTGGCTGCGAGTGGTAACGACGGGCAGCAGTCGCGACGTCGGCTCCAGCCTCTGGATAGCGAGCGGCGGCCTCCAGGAAGCTGGCAGAGGCAGAGGGCAGTGGCGGCCTCTCAAGGACTGCCGCCTGCTGACTCACCCACCACTCCCACATACGGCGTGCGGCTCCGTCTCGCCAGCCGCAACAACAGGCCTACACAGCAACTGACTAGTGCTGAACTGATAAAAGCGGAAGAAAAGGATTTTAGAACACGCCCGTGTCCCAATCTACATCTACACTCCTGGAAATTGAAATAAGAACACCGTGAATTCATTGTCCCAGGAAGGGGAAACTTTATTGACACATTCCTGGGGTCAGATACATCACATGATCACACTGACAGAACCACAGGCACATAGACACAGGCAACAGAGCATGCACAATGTCGGCACTAGTACAGTGTATATCCACCTTTCGCAGCAATGCAGGCTGCTATTCTCCCATGGAGACGATCATAGAGATGCTGGATGTAGTCCTGTGGAACGGCTTGCCATGCCATTTCCACCTGGCGCCTCAGTTGGACCAGCGTTCGTGCTGGACGTGCAGACCGCGTGAGACGACGCTTCATCCAGTCCCAAACATGCTCAATGGGGGACAGATCCGGAGATCTTGCTGGCCAGGGTAGTTGACTTACACCTTCTAGAGCACGTTGGGTGGCACGGGATACATGCGGACGTGCATTGTTCTGTTGGAACAGCAAGTTCCCTTGCCGGTCTAGGAATGGTAGAACGATGGGTTCGATGACGGTTTGGATGTACCGTGCACTATTCAGTGTCCCCTCATCGTTCACCAGAGGTGTACGGCCAGTGTAGGAGATCGCTCCCCACACCGTGATGCCGGGTGTTGGCCCTGTGTGCCTCGGTCGTATGCAGTCCTGATTGTGGCGCTCACCTGCACGGCGCCAAACACGCATACGACCATCATTGGCACCAAGGCAGAAGCGACTCTCATCGCTGAAGACGACACGTCTCCATTCGTCCCTAGATTCACGCCTGTCGCGACACCACTGGAGGCGGGCTGTACGATGTTGAGGCGTGAGCGGAAGACGGCCTAACGGTGTGCGGGACCGTAGCCCAGCTTCATGGAGACGGTTGCGAATGGTCCTCGCCGATACCCCAGGAGCAACAGTGTCCCTAATTTGCTGGGAAGTGGCGGTGCGGTCCCCTACGGCACTGCGTAGGATCCTACGGTCTTGGCGTGCATCCGTGCGTGGCTGCGGTCCGGTCCCAGGTCGACGGGCACGTGCACCTTCCGCCGACCACTGGCGACAACATCGATGTACTGTGGAGACCTCACGCCCCACGTGTTGAGCTATTCGGCGGTACGTCCACCCGGCCTCCCGCATGCCCACTATAAGCCCTCGCTCAAAGTCCGTCAACTGCACATACGGTTCACGTCCACGCTGTCGCGGCATGCTACCAGTGTTAAAGACTGCGATGGAGCTCCGTATGCCACGGCAAACTGGCTGACACTGACGGCGGCGGTGCACAAATGCTGCGTAGCTAGCGCCATTCGACGGCCAACACCGCGGTTCCTGGTGTGTCCGCTGTGCCTTGCGTGTGATCACTGCTTGTAAAGCCCTCTCGCAGTGTCCGGAGCAAGTATGGTGGGTCTGACACACCGGTGTCAATGTGTTCTTTTTTCCATTTCCAGGAGTGTATATACATACTCCGCAATCGACCATACGGCGCGTGGCGGAGGGTACCTCGAACCACAACTAGCATCTTCTCTCCCTGTTCCACTCCCAAACAGAACGAGGGAAAATGGCTGCTTATATACGTCTGTACGAGCCCTAATCTCTCTCATCTTATCTTTGTGGTCTTTCAGCGAAATGTAAGTTGGCGGCAGTAAAATTGTACTGCATTCAGCCTCAAACGCTGGTTCTCTAAATTTTCTCACAAGGGAACCTCCCCATCGCACCCCCCTCAGATTTAGCCATAAATTGGCACAGTGGATAGGCCTTGAAAAACTGAACACAGATCAATCGAAAAAACAGGAAGAAGTTGTGTGGAACTATAAAAATATAATCAAAATATACAAACTGAGTAGTCCATGAGCAAGATAAGCAACATCTAGGATTATCTGAGCTCAGGAGCGCCGCGGTCCCGTGGGTAGCGTGAGCAGCTGCGGAACGGGGGTCCTTGGTTCAAGTCTTACCTCGAGTGAAAAATTTAATTTTTTATTTTAAGACAATTATCAAAGTTCAGGCACTCACACATAATCGACTTCGCTCTCCAAAATTCCAGGACATGTTCAGATTTGTTTGGACATAAACAGGATTTCACGGTCTACACACGGAAAATTTTGAAAACGTTAAAAACATATGTTTTGACAGAGCACAGGGAAAACTGTTGCATTCATTTGTTCCGTTCGCCCGATGAGAGGTAACTGCGCCGTAGTATGGGGACGCTACACCTAAACAAACATAGAAAGGTAGAAGAATGTTTTTACCCATTCGCCGTACAATTTAGGTGGGTCGACAACATATTCCTGTCACGTGACACACATGCCGTCACCAGTGTCGTATGGAATATATCAGACGTGTTTTCCTGTGGAGGAATCGGTTGACCTATGACCTTGCGATCATATGTTTTCGGTTTCCATTGGAGAGGCACGTCCTTTCGTCTACTAATCGCACGGTTTTGCGGTGCAGTCGCAAAACATAGACACTAAACTTATTACAGTGAACAGAGACGTCAATGAAGGAACGGACAGATCATAACTTTGCGAAAATAAAGTAAGTAAAAGTTTTCTCTCGAGGGAAGACTTGAACCAAGGTCCTCTGATTCCGCAGCTGCTCACCCTAACCACGAGACCACGGCGCTCCTGGGCATACAGTCTCCTTGATGGTGGTTATCTTGCAGACGGACTACTCAGTTTGTATATTTCACTTATTTTTTTCATAGTTCCTCACAACATCTTCCTGTTTTCTCGATTGATCTGTGTTCAGTTTTTCAAGGCCCTACCACTGTGCTAACTTACGAAAAGAACCCCTCCTTTCCTGCAGAGACTCCCTCCCGAGTTCCTGAAGCATTTCCGTAACAGTCGCGTGATTATCAAACCTACCAGTTACAAATCTAAAAGCTCGCCTCTGAATTGCTTCCATGTCTTCCCTCAATCCGACCTGATAGGGATCCCAAACGCACGAGCAGTACTCAGAAATAGGTCGTATTAATGTTTTACAAGCGGTCTCCTTTACAGATGAACCACATCTTCCCAAAATTCTACCAACGAACCGAAGACGACTATCCGCCTTCCCCACAACTGCCATTACGTGCTTGTCCCATTTCATATCGCTCTCCAATGTTACGCTCAAATATTTAATCGACGTGACTGTGTCAAGCGCTACACTGCTAATGGAGTATTCAAACATTACGGGATTCTTTTTCCTATTCATAGGAATATTCTATGACCACCAAGGTCATTTAATTATAAAACTCTAGATCATGTTTTAACGTTGATGTGTCTAAGACGACAGAACAAGCGTCTCACACGAACTCCAAATGGTTCTGAGCACTATGGGACTTAACATCTGAGGTCATCAGTCCCCTAGACTTACAACTACTTAAACCTAACTAACCTAAGGACATCACACGCATCCATGCCCGAGGCAGGATTCGAACCTGCGACCGTAGCAGCAGCGCGGTTCCGGCTCATTGTAAACATTTCCTTGTGACTCGCTATACCTAAATAACCGATGTGAAATCCATGAGGCAGAAACATTGCGCATTATGTGGCTCCCTTTCACGATCCCTTTGGGAGAAGGTTCATCTCAGCTAATAGTGTCCCTGACCTAAGCGAGCACTTCTTACGCTTTCCTATATAAACCTCCGTCCCTTCTCAATCCACAATTGACCAGCATTAGAGAAATGGTACAAACCTCCCATAAATGAAGTTGTCTAACTTTAAAAAACAAGGATACAGCATGCTCAGAATCTCACACTGAAAAGTCACCCAAAACTCTACAACTAATAGCAGACCTGCGATTTTCCCTTGTTCACTCCTCATAAAAGGTCCGGAAGACGTGGTGAGGGAGCGTAGCAATGGTAAGCTAATAACTGCTATCACGTTCCATTACACTTTTTAGGAAAATAATTCATCCTCTCATACACAATAACTGACAGAAAAATGTTTAAAGAAAAGAATGTAAGATAACGAGCTTCAACTGAAAATACACTTTCTGATCAAAATTATCCGCTCATCCCTATGTAATACGAAATGGAAAAGTATAAAAGGAGGCGTTGAATATTTTGTTGTCAGCCGAGTTGCAGTAACAGCAGAATGGGTCAGTCCTGGTAGTTCAGTGACTTCAAACGTGACCTGATAAACAAATCTATCACCGACATTTCATTTCAGCCCTTTTACAGCTGCCCGGCTCCACTGTTGGTGACTTAATTGTGAAGTGTAAACGCGAAGGAACAACAACAGTTAAACCAAGGCCAAGTAAGTCTCATGTACTGACAATGAGGAAATGTGGAGAACGTCGGAAGGTGGTTGTAAGAAATCGCATGACAGCGCAAAGAGTCACCCACGAGTTCCAAAGTAATCCCAGCAGTCCAGCTAGCTCAATGACCGCTTGTAGAGAGTAAAAGAACGAACGGGATACAGTGGTCATAAGCCACACATTTGTGAAGCCAATATTGAGAGACGCTTGTGGTGTAAACAGCGGAATCTACTGGGAGCGAGTAATATGATATGGTGAATCACGCTGCACCCTGTGACAATCAGATGGAAATGTTTGGGTTTGGCAAATGCCTGAACAACGTTAGTTGCTATCGTGTGTGGTGCTAACAATGAAGTACGATGTGGTATTGGGGTGTGTTTTCGTGGTTGGGGAATAGTCCCCTTATCGCGCTTAAGAAAAGCCTAAATTGTAAGGATGTGTACACACACAAAACAATACTGTGTACAGCAGAGGAGCAGTTATGAGGCAATGATTCTAACATCATGACAATGCACCCTGACTTAAAGCAGCTTCTGTGAGACAATGGTGTTCGGACAGAAACATTCCTTGAAATGGCTGCCCGGAGTCCACAGACGTTCAGACACCTAATTGAATTTGGACCCAGCAAAGTTCAAACAGTCAAAGGCGAAAAGTCGAAACACTCCCCATTCGTGTGTGTCTTGATGCTTCTGATCAGTTAGCGCACTTTTGCTCAGAAGATTTTTTTTGTTCGAAAACCCTTTAATTACTGCGATCTGTTCTGTTGACTATTTTGCCATTTACACGATTTTATTCCGGATGAATTCTTGTCCCTTACTTTACTTTTAAGTTTCTGGTACGGAAGCACACCCGACAGTAAGAGGTGTGATTGGGAAGCTTTAAGAATGGATCCGCTACTGCTTAGTAGTTTGACGGGCAGGCTTACGGAGGGTGGGAAGGGAGTCATTGTCTTGTCTTCTAACGCCGTCTGACAGGAAACTGCGTTTCCATTATTCACTTCCTTGTGGCAGCTGGTTGAGTGTGAATCTGTTAAGGCTTGTTGCCGGATTCAGTTTGCGTGAAAATGGACGTAAAAACGGAGCAACGAGTTTGTGTGAAATTTTGTTTTAAAACCGGGAAATCAGCTTCTGAGACTTACGTACCATTAAAAACAGCTTTCGGAGATAATTGTATGAGCCAGTTAAATGTTTTTGTCTGGTTCAACAGGTTTAAAAACGGACGCGAATCATTTGCAGATGCACCACACGGTCCGACCCCCCTTCGAACTCAAAAATGAATGAAAATGTGAAAGTTCGCGACTTAGTGCGAATTAGGGAGATGGCTGATGAACTTAATTTTAGTTTCTATGCAGTTAAGGTTAACTGAAGATATGAACATGCGTCGAGTGTCCGCAAAATTCACTCCACAAGTGTTGTCAAGTACCAGAGACAATACCGACTTGAAATGTGCCACGAAATGATTAACTGGACGAAAAATGACCCACATTTATTAAACAGGGTAATTACAGGTGACGAATCGTGGGTATACGGATATGTCCTGAAACCAAAGTGCAGTCTTCGCAGGTTCGCCACGACCGAAAAAAGCGCGGAATGTCGGTCGAAGGTGAAGACAATGTTGGTGTTTTTTTTTTCGATTTTACCGGTATTGCGCATCATGGATTTACCTCTGGAGGAAAGACAATTAATCACGAATACTGCAAATGTGTCCTTGAGCGTTTGCGCGAAAAGGTGCGGAAGAAAAGGCCCGCACTAAAGAAAGACAGCAGTTGGGTGCTACACCATTATAATGCTCCGGCTCATCGTGCCTTCTCCATCGTTGAATTTTTGACCAAATTCAAAATTCCTGTGCTTCCACAACCGCCATATTCCCCTGATTTGGTCCCTGCGGATTTCTACCTGTTTCCTAAACTGAAATTTTTACTGAACGGGAAGCGATTTGACTCAATTGAAGACATCCGCGCAAATACGGAGAGCGTCCTTAACACACTTCGGGGAAAAGAATTCCAGGATTGTTTCCACAAGTGTAAACACCGTTGGAATTGGTGTGTTCTGTTAGAAGGTGTACACATGTCAAAACTTCATGTTAAAGTTCTGACATGTATACCGTTTGTGGGCTTCATTAATATAGTAATGTAATTTTTTTATATTTTGGCTGTATATGCCACTGGGCGTACGTTTCTCGGCGTAGGCGCCACTTGCCTTTTTTGATGTATTACTACATTATCTGTACCAATGCTGCCATGCTGTTACAACGGGAGTGTTAATTTCCTCCCTTTTTTATTGTTACTCTACCCAAGGACGTTATTAATATTGTTAATTTACACGTTGCCTTTGTACGCCAATTGGCACAAGTTTTTCGGCACGAGCGCCACCTGCCCTGTTTTCAGAGTAACTACGCTCGCCGATTACACTCAGTCGCTTGTGAGCTCTGCAAGATCTATGAGCTACTTTATATTAACGTGACAAACCCTAATTCTACGGCTATATTTTATTTTTGACACATGGATCTATGCCGACAATTGTATAAACGGCGATGGTACATTAGTCCTTACTAATGTAAAATTGTAAGTACCTGTCGTCGTTATCATACTTCTGTAATGCAAGAGTTCTCTAATTTGTCTTAAAATTTATTCTTGGCTTATAAGTTTCATACTTTTCTAATGTAAGCTATGATGTTCATTGCCCTTAGGTTCCCTTCTGAAGGAGACAAATTTATATTTGTCGAAACATAGGTGAGGAATTTCTTTATCCATTGCAACTGGTCGGCTGTAGATAATTTTATTACGTGAAACCGTTGCTGTTTTGCACCTATGTTTAAAATATTGAATCATAGAGAGAAGACAACATCCGACGGAATATTCCGTTTAGTTGACGCCCAGTTTGGATTATCCTTAAGCCGTCATGTAACAATACACGGCAGTTCCCACGCCAGGCACAATAAGGAGAAAAGAGCTCTGGCCACTCGTTTATTAGTTCGTTCGTCGCGGTGTCGATGTTAAGGTTGTGGGGTGTGAAATCTATCACGGACAGAAGAAGTTCCCCCCCAGCGATCACGTGCATACTGTGCGCTCTCCAGGATGCCTCCAGACCTGGCAGCCGCGCCGCCATGTGCTTCCTCCGGTCGTGGCCTGGAGTTTTTGTGACGGCGATCCCGGCACCCTACACCGGCAACTTGTAACCCGCCTACGGCCGCCGCACAAAAAAGAACACGGCAGGCACATCGGCCGCGGCGCCGAGCCTCGCCGAAGACGGCCGAACGCGCTTCGCTTTCCGACGGCCACTTTCGCTTTCCGCAGCCACAATGGCTGCCGCCGGGTGCCCGACGAGTCCACAGCGATGCGTTGTAGTTCCGTCGCCAATGGCGTACCAACTATTTTATTAGTGGGGAGGTGTAGTAGGGAAGACCTTAACTTTCGCACAAACTTCAACCACAAATACAACCAAAAATAAATCTGATTACCTTCCTTGTGAAAAATGAAAAGTTAGAAAAACAAACTGATATCTTTCGTGGCAGACAACACACATTACTCCATAGATGAATTTGTGAGTACATATTACGTGCGTGGTTGGTTAACATTGCCACATTTTGCCTGAGGTTTAAGATTAAAAAGAAAAAAATATCAAATTATCAACTGATATGACAATAAAGTCAGTTCCCATGCCAGGTGCAGTAAGGCAAAGACGGCTCTGGTCGATTGTTCATGAGAAAAAAATCGATTTATAGTTTTTTGCGTATTTGAAATACCCGCAACTTCCTGCGTAAAACTGTTTGTTTCATATAAATATGACAATTTTTTTGTGAGTTATAAGTGTTTCCCTGACGCTCTGCTATTTAAATGCCACGCCTTCTTTTTTGCACCATGCAGCGATAATGCACAGGTTTCTTTTATTCCTTGTAAATGTCCGGAAAAGGTCCAGGTTGAAATGCGTGTGAAATATTATGGGACTTAACTGCTAAGGTCATCAGTCCCTAAGCTTACACACTACGTAGCCTAAATTTTCCTAAGGACAAAAACACACACCCATGCCCGAGGGAGGACTCGAACCTCCGCCGGGACCAGATCCAGGTTCAGAAGACTTTTTAAATGAAAGTCGAAAACAATACTGGAATTTCGTAAGAAGATAGTTGGCAAGGAGCACCGCTGGAATAGATAAATTACAGAATTATTATGGCTTGGCCATGAGAAGAATTGTTGGGAATTTAGAAAACATGAAAAAAGCTGTATGGGCAGTTTTCCATAAATGAAAATCTTCAGCACAGTGTTTGCCCGAATGATCCTGATACTAAGAACAAGTACAGGAGATGTGCAACATATGATCACATTCTTTAGCTGCAGCAGTAATGAATGAAATTTAACCTTTATTTAGACACCTTTGTAATGATACTTTGTTAAAGAAATGTCTTTATGGGTAAATGTAAAATTTGTATGACTGTGCAAGTTCTATCATTTGGACCCGGTTATTGAAAACTGTTTTTGTTTAGATTACAAAACTCAAATTTGGTGTCTGTGATGCTAATTTATGCTTCAATGATGGTGTAACAAGAAAAATGGATGTTTTGGAAGTACGGGGCATACTAAAATCTAGTGGAAATACAGCAAATTCTTTGGTGTGAATAGATAGAGAATCTGCAAAGCAGAAATTGCTAAAAAATTGCTAAAATGGACAAAAGAAGGTAGACAGAAAAGAAGAGAAACCATGAAAAGGTAAGTATGATTCAGATAAAGCGCAGTACGGTGCAGCAAAATATTAGTGGTAAGTAATTCTCATCAATAGCTATAATAAAATTGCAATACTAAACTTTAAATTGATTTTCCTCAGAACAACTTTCTTTTTATTTTCAGGTACCATTATTTTCTGAATCAACTGGGTTAGAAATACATATGTTTTTGGATAGGGTCCGCCTTTAGCAAAACACAGTTTTGTTTTATAACCCAAACATGTTTCACTGCAGTTGCAGCATCCTCAGTGGGCTTTTATTTTCCATCTTTTTACCACATGGTGTGGTTTTTCTGACGTGTTGTGTTTCTACAGTGGAACAAACGGTCACTGTAGAAAAACAACACGTCAGAAAAACCACACCATGTGGTAAAAAGATGGAAAATAAAAGCCCACTGAAGATGCTGCAACTGCAGTGAAACATGTTTGGGTTATAAAACAAAACTGTGTTTTGCTAAAGGCGGACCCTATCCAAAAACATATGTATTGTTAAAACAAACAAGGGAAAAAAAGAGCTTCAATACCAAGAAGGTTAGAAATATGTTATACTCAGGACGTGTATAAGATATTACAAACAAATTGAGAACCACCAACTCAACAGAAACTGTTTTATAATAATTAATGTATTAAAAAGTGAAATTTTATTAGTGAGAGAATAAAGAAAATTCTTCATATCTATAATGAGACGTATTCTGTTCATTTTACTTGCAGATGGAGGCATATATGTTACATACATTCAGCAAAAATTTCACTGTTTTGATATTATTGGTCTTCGGAAACGTGTACCTATTCAAAGGGTGAGATAGTGTTGGCAGAATACGGATAAAAATTGCCTTCCGTCTCCTCTTAAGACGTTTCACGTCATCGCATATGTAAGAAAGTAAACTGCACTTATGGCGGCCGATATTCAGGAACGTGTTTTCGGATGTGATGCGCCTTAAAACACATGAGATAATTCTCACAGGACAGACGCTTCCAGTGGTGACGAAATGGTGAGTGTAAATGTTGCGCCGCAGACTCTGGGAGGTAACCTGTTGCCTCAAAGGTCAACCGGCTGACTCCAATGCTATGGCCGACTGCGGAGAGTGTCACCACGCTGCCAGCTCCACCTAAGACATTTCAGTATGTTGTTACTGGGAAGACATCATTACTATTAGAAACGTCTACGTTCCATAAAATGTCCGATGCGTATAAGCCCAATCAGAAGTGCAGAGAACTGATACTTTCTCCTTACTGAAATTGTTTTCAGCGTAAGTAATGACTGGGTGATTGAAGAAAAAAAAAAAAAAAAAAAAAAAACTCACGGTGCGTCAGAGCTGTTACTCACACCCAAGTTTTCGCACTTCGAGTCCTCTGAACTGAAGCATCATCATACGCCTACATACAACAGCAGTCGATGCAGTCTCCCCATTTCTGAACATTTCCGTGTAAAAGGGAACAAACGACGGATAGGGTACTGTTACGCCAAGGTCATTAGCTCAGAATGAGCAAGCCTGGGGAAAAATCTGGATACACGAATGTGAACCCTATGCCTTGCCCTGCTGGCTCAGCCTCTTGAAAAGGTGTATGTGCATATTTACACGTGTGTGTGTGTGTGTGTGTGTGTGTGTGAGTGTGAGTGTGAGAGAGAGAGAGAGAGAGAGAGAGAGAGAGAGAGAGAGAGAGAGAGAGAGAGAGAGGGGGGGGGGGGGGAGGGAGAGGCGTGCAAGAAAGCAGCCTATAAAATCGCTCAGGTATCTTCACTTACTGTTACTTGTATTTTGCCTATACTGAGCCTTTTATACTGAGGTGTTTGCCACACCACCTTGTGTTGTGGCTTTATATGTGTGAGTGATTGTGTGTGTGTTCTGTTGTAGTGAATACTTACACCGTTGGTGGGACACAGGGCGATGGGTGAAACTGCTTTCACACTGTACGCTTCCGTTGTTATGGCGATCTGCTCCAGCTGCTGCAGATGCTGTATTGAAGCTGAAAGTGTTAATAAAAGTTGTGGAGAAATATTCGTCGGGGCTCCGTTGCACAGCAATCAGATTTGCCTTCAGTTCTTAGAAACACTGGTGGCAAATAAATAAATAAGATCCGTGAAATCACTTCTTTTCTGAAGGAAGTATGAAATTAGTTAATTACAACTGAATGCCCCCGTCAGAATTGTTCTCGAGTTCGTATTCATTAATAGATCACACATGAGTATACGTCGTTTGTGGAAATAACACGTACCTTTTTGAAATCAACGAAGTTTTATTTACCTTAGTGTCAATGAAATTCTTCTCGCATTTGAATTAGCGATTCTCTATCATATACACATATGTATAAACAAATTTCCTTCAAAATCTTGGAATGGCGTCCATTTGTGCAACACAATAAAGAAGAGACTCCTCTCTCATAAAATTAAATCTTAACAAGAACAAAAGCTTACTATCTACGAAAAGTTATCTAAGCGCACTACGCCACAGAGTAATAAGAAATCTCTCTCTCTCTCTCTCTCTCTCTCTCTCTCTCTCTCTCTCTCTGTCGTACTGTCACGTTAATGCATAGCAATCTTATTACATGATACATCATAAGCCTTAATGCATTCGCATATATATGTGTATCTTGCAATCCCTGGTGATAAAACATGAAACTAGTGTACATCTACCACTGAACGCGCAAATGCTGTACTTAGACATCACGTGAACACTACGTAATGATAACGTGAAGCAAATGTTCAAATATAAGGTGAACTCAAAAAGTGCAACTGAGAAGTCACTGCAGCAATGTTAACGGTGACGAAGTAACATGTCACTCGATCGATTGATAACGGTAACAATACTGCGACTGTAGGCTTTCCCGGCGTAAACTACTGATGGAGGTTTCTCGGGTCTCTTCGCCAGAAGATGGGTAGCATGACACTTCCTGAAACGTCGCGAGATATCAACGCTACCACCAGGCTGGAGACCCGAGAAACCTTCATCGATAAAAATACTTCTGACATTTCATCAGATAGTGGTTGATATTTGCGTATAACGTAAGACTGTTAACATTCTACAAGGTGATGGATGGGGAATCAAATGTTTGGTCATCACCTCGAAAAAAAGTACGTAATACATTTTCGTTTTATTTGCAGGTCCATGTTTGCAGTCCTGGTACATAGTGAAAGCCACGAACCACAGTACCGAAACTCGCCGCTGTTAAGATCGAAAAAAAAAAAAAAAAAGCCGCAGCCCGTTGATACGATGGTGGATCGTGCGAAACCCGTTCGTTTCCTGCATTTGAAGGAGAACAACGCATGTTGAGTTCTAGAAATGTAAGGCAACAATGTACCGCCGTATGACATTTGTTACCTGGCGCGAGGATTAAACACCAGACAATTTCTCTACGAAAAATCGAGAATAGCAATGGAAGTGGAGAACCTGGTGCTCGATGATAGGTGTAGCGCTAACTAGGCGACAGCGTAAAAAATGAAAATCGCCCATCCACTTCTTTTCAACTTGTAACACCACATTTGGAACAAGACAAAGTTTACAACCCGCATGTTTCCACGACACTCAAAAACCCCGCCGAACCGAGGAAGCAGAACAAATTTTGCATCTGTGACAGTTCAACCAGATGACTTCAGCTGCCTAATCACCGTGGACGAGTGTTGGGTATCACTGTAACCCCGGGTCAAAGGAGCATAGCAAGCAATGGAAGGCCGTAAACTTACCACGTCGAAGTGATGCTGTGTGTTCTTTGGGGCTACTACGGAGTGTTGCTAGCAGATTATGTTAGTGAGGGGAAATTACTGGCGAGAGTACAGGAGGCTCCCAACATTAGACAATCATGGGAACGAGCATTGGCTCCACAAAACCAGAGCTCTTTCTGCACAGGCTGCTTCTTTGGGTTGTCAAATTTTACCTCATCCCCCACATTCTCCTAACTTGCACCTACTGACTTCTTTCTCTTTCCTCATATGAAGAAACGAATGCTTGGCAGACATTTTCAAAATGACGGCGAGGTGGTCTCGAAGTGTTCCGTTGCCAAAACAGAGAAATTGTAGACTTGTACAGAAGAGGTCTCTGTCAAGCCATCTATACCGTTGAGCAAAATATGTCGCAGTGAAAGGTAAATACTAAATACGAAGAAGAGAACTAATCTCTACACCAGATTTCATGGACGCAGCTTGATTTTTTGGAGGCGATAATTGAACTTAATGAATACCGCTAGTATGAACAACAGCTATTTTTGAAACTTCAATTATTTCACTCACGCACAGGAGCTGCTAAACGATTTGTCACACTTGCACCCGTAGGAAGCTTACCTGGAAAAGAAAAGAAACTGAGTTAACATTGTGTACAGTCTTAATTGGATTATTACTTTAATTTTATACTTATAGTATTCTATTCAGTATTGTTGTCTTAAATGTTGGACAGTGTGACGCAGGAGCATCTTGGAAGCAATTAGACGAAAATTAAATGCAGTACAATTTATGCAGGCGTCACAAAATCTTGTGCATATAATTCAGTAAATACAATTCGTTGTTTTGCTTAGCCGTCGCTTCTAGAGTTCATAAATGGTTAATTCGTTGAAATGTGCCAAAAATAAAGTACGTGTCAACTAGAACATTCTAAGTAACACAACTCTCTGAAGTGAGCTAAAGAAAAAAATGCAACTGTAGATGTTGGAGAAGGTTATCAAATATATCTTTTGCTCGAGTTGAATACCTCTTCGACAAAACGGTTAGTAGACTTTTTGGAGACACACACACACACACACACACACACACACACACACACACACACACAAATGAAAGAACAGTTGTGTTTTCAGTGTTTCCGTATTTTTGTCCACCTCCTGTATGTAATTATACGTTGCGCAGTGGATGGGTGCACCCGTTGCTGCGGCATCGTGTTACTGAGGAAGCTGTTGGCCTCCTCCCTTCACTCCTTAGACTCCACCAAGCAATACTAAAGAAGCGCAGATTCCGTTGATGCTTAGGAACAAAAATCCCGGTTACATTTGATTCACCTTCGTACATCAAATAATATATTCCTCGATAAAACTGCGTAACTACTGACCCATCTTATCTCATACCCATTCATTTCCCGCGACTATGCGCAGATGCTAACTCAGCCGATCTCAACTTCCAATTCAAAACCGTCACTTATTTGGCGTGCTCTCTACTGCCAGTAGGCAGATTCCATATTTTTAAATTTCCATAAGGCTTTCGACACCGTTCCTCAAAAGCGTCTTCTAACCAAAATGCGTGCCTACGGAGTATCGCCTCAGTTGTGCGACTGGATTCGTGATTTCCTGTGAGCAAGGACACAGTTCGTAGTAATAGACAGAAAGTCAAAGTAAAACAGACTAATATCCGGCGTTCCCCAAGGAAGTGTTACAGGCCCTCTATTGTTCCTGATCTATATTAACGATATAGGAGACAACCTGAGTAGCCGTCTTAGATTGTTTGCAGATGATCAAAACGAGTTGCAAAATGATTTAAATAAGATATCTCTATGGTGCGAAAGGTGGCAATTGACCATGAATAAAGAAAAGTGCGAAGTAATTCACATGAGTACTAAAAGACATCAGCTAACTTTCGATTACGCTGTAAATTCAACTAAATACTTAGAGATTACAATTACAAATAACCTAAATTGGAACAATCACACAGATAATGTAGTGGGTAGAGCAAACCAAAGACTGCGATTCATTGGCAGAAGACTTATGCAACAGGTCTACCACGGAAACTGCTTACACTACGCTTGTCCGCCCTATTCTGGAGTATTGCTGTGCGGCATGGGATCCGTATCAGGTGTGACTGACGGATGACTTTGAAAAAGTACAAAGAAGGGCGGCATGACTTGTACTATCGCGAAATAGGGGAGATAGTGTCACAGGCATGGTACGTGAATTGGAGTGGCAATCACTAAAACAAAGGCGTTCTCATGAAATTTCAATCACCCGTTTTCTCCTCCGATTGCGAAAACATTCTGTTGGCACCCAGCTACATAGGGAGAAGTGATGATCACGATAAAATAAGAGAAAAATTTAAGTGCTCGTTTTTCCCGCGTGCCGTTCGAGGGTGGAACGGTAGACACACAGCTTGAAGGTGGTTCATTGAACCCTCTGCCAGGCACTTTATTGTGAATAGCAGAGTAATCACGTAGATGTGGACGTCGGCGTGACAAGGCCACGGCATAGCCGCAGACCACACGCGTAACACCGTAAGATTACCGGTTAGCTCATGCTAAGCCTATGAGTGCAGCAGTCTTACATGTCGCATGGCTTAACGTCAGCACTGGAGGCCTGGTTGTTGTTGTTGTTGTTGTTGTTGTCTCCAGTCCTGAGACTGGTTTGATGCAGCTCTCCATGCTACCCTATCCTGTACAAACTTCTTCATCTCCCAGTACTTACTGCAGCCTACATCCTTCTGAAGATGCTTAGTGTATTCATCTCTTGGTCTCCCTCTACGATTTTTACCCTCCATGCTGCCCTCCAATGCTAAATTGGTGATCCCTTGATACCTCAGAGCATGTCTTACTAACCGGTTCCTTCTTTTTGTCAAGTTGTGCCACAAACGTCTCTTCTCTCCAATCCTATTCAATACTTCATCATTAGTTATGTGATCTACCCATCCAATCTTCAGCATTCTTCTGTAGCACCACATTTCGAAAGCTTCAATTCTCTTCTTGTCCAAGCTATTTAATGTCCCTGTTTCACTTCCATACATGACTGCACTCCATACAAATACTTTCAGAAACGGCTGCCTGACACTTAAATCTACACTCGATGTTAACAAATTTCTCTTCTTCAAAAACCTTTTCCTTGCCATTGCCAGTCTACATTTTATATCCTCTCTACTTCGACCATCATTAGTTATTTTGCTCCTCAAATAGCAAAACTCCTTTACTAGTTTAAGTGTCTCATTTCCTAATCTAATTCCCCCAGCATCACCCGACTTAATTCGACTACAATTCCATTATCCTCGTTTTGCTTTTGTTGATGTTCATCTTATATCCTCCTTTCAAGACACTGTCCATTCCGTTCAACTGCTCTTCCAAGTCCTTTGCTATTTCTGAGAGAACTACAATGTCATCAGCGAACCTCAAAGTTGCATGGTAGCAGTTCGTAAAACACCTGTCGCTTCACATTAAGGTAACATATAGCGCCATTGTCATCATGATTTAAATCTCGTTTATGGGAGTGACCAATATTCTATCCAACGAACTTAGCTTTCCGATAGGTTATGTCTCTGCAGCCCCCCCTCCCCCCCCCCCCCACCAATAACGCTTCCACAGCAATCGTCAATGCAAGACTAAGTAACATTTCGCGCCGAGGTCAGAAGCAAACGGAACAGATGGAACTGGTGACACGGAGTGCTGTGTAGAGGTATCGCGAGGCTCGGAGCGACTGGCTGGGTTTTACGGGTGAGATGAGGGAGAGGCGAACAGAGCGGGTGTCCGCCGCTGCATTGACGGTTGGGCACCGCAGTTCCGGCCCGGCCCGACGGGAAATGCCCTCATCAGTGCACTGTCCTCGCTAGCTGCCGCCTCTGGTTGCCATGCTGCGGGCCTTCAGAGGCAGCGCGAGCCGCGTGCTGCTAATAACAGGGCAGACACGAACAAATGCTGCCCAGTCTTAACTGTAATTGGTGCCAGTTACAACGAAAATTGGTCATCCACCTGGAGGTTACTTTCAATGGAGATTACGGTTTGTAGTCGTCGACGATAAGGTTGTGAGGGGCAGAGCAAGAGCTCGGACTGGGCAACGATGGGGCAGGAAATCCGGAGCTACATTTTTTGCTGGTATACGAGGGAGAACCCAAAAATAATCGGAATTTCTTTCTAGAAAGCATCTACTTTATTGTTTTCAAATACAACCTTAATCTCCTTCGAAGTACTCTCCATTATTACATTAATACACTTGTCCAAACGTTCATTCCAGTGTTCGAAACACCTTTTAAAAAATTTGGTTCAAATGGCTCTGAGCACTATGGGACTTAACATCAGGTCATCTGTCCCCTAGAACTTACAACTACTTAAACCTAACTAACCTAAGGACATCACACACATCCATGCCTGAGGCAGGATTCGAACCTGCGACGTAGCGGTCGCGCGGCTCCAGACTGAAGTGCCTAGAACCGCTCTTCCACTTTTTAAATTCGTCCTCTTTGATACCTGCTAGCACTTCCATGACATTGCGTTTTACATCTTCCACATCTGCAAAACGCTTCCCTCTCAAGTGTCTTTTCATCCTCGGGAATAGGAAGAAGTCCGAGGGTGCTAAATCTAGCGAATAGGGCGCGTGGGTCAAGGTAGTGGCCTTTGTTGAGGCCAAAAACTGGCGAACGCTGAGAGCCGTGTGATGCAGGAACCACAAGCCAGAATCCCACAAAGCCAGACGTTTTCGCGACAAACTTCTGCAGAGCCGTTTCATAACCTCCAAATAGAATTGTTGGTTTAGTGTCTGGTTTTCAGGGACAAATTCAGAGTGTACAGTCCCTTTGATGTCAAAAAACGGATCAACATAGTTCTCACATTCGATTTAGCTGGTCGAGGTGAGTCAGGTGACTTCCATTGTGAAGACTGTTGTTTACTTTCTGGATCGTACCCATAACACCATGACTCGTAACCTGTAATGATTATCTTGATAAAATGTGGATCATCTTTGAACGCGTCCTTCATTTCGAGACAGGCTTGAACGCGACGATCCCTTTGATTTCCGGTAAGAAACTCCAGCAAGAATTTTGCTGCCACTCTTCGCACCCACAAATCGATGGTCAAGATGCGCTGAATTGAGCGCCAGGACGACCCGGTCAAGTTCTCGAGTTGGGCGATTGTCCTGGGTCGATCTTCCCTGATGCGAACAAGGATTTTGTCGATGTTGTCTTCGCTTCGAGCAGTTGAAGGTCGACCGGAACGGGGCTGATCTTCAACCACCATTTCTCTCTTTTTAAACCGAGAAAACCATTTGTGCACTTGCGTTTTACAAGAACATGGTCTTTGTAGGCTGTCAGTTTCTGCTGCGTTCTTGCCGAGCAAGAAACAAAACTTCACTGCCGCACGTTGTTCGTAAGAACTAGCCATTTCCTCGTGTCACGTCTGCACTGCACGCACACTCAAAGAACTGCCAAAGAAACCCCACTTCTCACTGTTGGGTGAAGCCGCGTCGAAGAATGACTCAGCACAGCTCCTACTGCAACCCTCTGGCGGCGCAACCTGCTACTACAAGTATACACTGTGCAGCATTACGATTCTGGTTACTTTTGGGTCCCCACTCTTAGGTCCGACAAAATGTAGCGAAAACGAGGAATATACAAATCAAAATGTTCTGATAGGGGTTTGAACCCACTCCTCTAGAATGACATTCTTAACCATTGTGCCACCCACCTCGAAGATTGGTTGGTTGGTTATCACAATTTGTATTGCAAGTATGACATTGAATGTTGTATTTCTGCGGAATGACAGGCAGACACTAAACTGATATATGCTGCTTGAAAAGATGTGTTCACTAATCCTACAACATCGACTGTCAACTATCCTTACAATACTGGCCTCCTAAAGGGTAAAATGAACATTTCTTTGAGGTACATACAAAACGAGATCGATCAAGATATAGTGATCACTCTAAATTAATTGACTAAAAACGTTATCTATGCGGCAGACTCTAATATACAGGGTGTAACTGATGTAAGTGCTGGTATTTTTACTGGTAATTGAGGACGGTGTACTGAACATCATCACATCATTATTGACATCATTGCAGCCTAGTAATTGCAGGAACTAGGAGCTGTATGTTTTTAGGTTGGTTAGTAACTTCAAGTACATGCGGCAAGATCAAGGCATTAATGCTTATTTTCCGCGGGCAGCAGGTCAGATGGTTAAGTGTGGACGCAAAACCGTTAGTCTACACTGTCAGGCATAGTCAACTTAGTGGTGCAGTTAAAGACTGTGGAGAAAACATGAAGTAGTAAATTATGTAACGTGTTTGGGTGAAGACTGTTAGCTGCAGAGAAAAAACAGCCAACACACTGATGTGTGTACGTATTAAGGTACCACATATAAAAATATCTCCACTTGTGCCCGTCCCATCTTTTATTTCTTGAAATCCAGTAAATAACTTCCTTTGGTCACCTACCATCATTCTTGTTGGGTACTGTCCAGACCACTTCAATTTTTTTTTCATCACAATCATAGTCCTCTCTCCCATTCTGAAAGTCCTCACTAAACCATTTATTTGCTTCCCTGTCCCACCCAGTAATTTGAAACATGCGTCCATTAGTCGATGAGCCATCCTCAAATTTTGAATGGTCTTCTTGTTGAAAAGGTCACGCCTCACAGTCATATGCAAAAACTGTGAACACAAACTGTTTATTAATGCTCAGTCTCGTACACACTGAACGCATCATTTTGAAAAATTCTTTAGTTTAGCAACAGCAATCAATGTCAGCTTTACTCTTGTATTTATTGCTTTTGCTATACATCCACTGGTAATAATCACATGCCATCAGTAATAAATAGCAAGTTTCTTTCAGATTTGAAAAACTTAGCATTCTAATACCTGTTTCAGTGGACATAGAAATACTTTCAGATCGTGAAATTCTTCACGTCAAAGTGTGTTTTGGGACCTTCCGAAGACAACAGCTAAGGAAAGGTTTTCATACAACAGAACTGACATTGTTTTAGCGAATGATCTGTCGTTAGTTGGTATTACTACGGGAAGAACTCTTAAGAATACCGATTCCATATGTCACGACACACAGGTGTGAAAGGAAGCTTTACCAATGAAAAGGAAAGTGAAGTGAAAAACTGATGAACTTGGTAGATGGCTTTCCACTGTGCAATGGCGTACGCAAAAAAAAAAAGACTTGTTAGGAATAACCAGAACCAAAAGCCCCATTGACTCATCTTTTGGATTAGTGAAAAACGTAGAACATGCGTGTGACCTTCAGGTATATGAACGTTAACTACTGTAAATAATTAATCACTTTAAAAATAGGACTTTGTTTAGGGTACTACTGGATGACGTATCGTTCAGGAGTTGGGAACCACTGAAATTATAGCTTATAGTGTACTCAAATGGGAATGGAGTACTTCGGGCATCCGTCGTGCTGCGGCTTCGACGTTTACAGAAGAAAGAAAAGTATGAAGGAAGATTTGGATTTGACGCCTTGTCGACAATGTCATCAGATACGGAACTCAATCGCAGATTGGGGAAGGAAATACGTCTTACCCTTTGAAACAACTACCTCGGCATTTGCCTGAAGTGACTTCGGTAAACCATCGAACACTCAAAATCTGGATGGGCGTTACGGAGCCTTTTAACCGCCATCCTCCCTAGAGCGAGTACAGTGTCTTACAACCACGCCACCATGCTCGGCTACACAAGGGAGGGAGGGAGGGAGGTTCAAATGGCTCTGAGCACTATGGGACTTAACATCTGTGGCCATCAGTTCCCTAGAACTTAGAGCTACTTAAACCTAACTGATCTAGGGACATCACACACATCCATGCCCAACACAGGATTCGAACCTGCGACCGTAGCTGTGGCGCGGTTCCAGAATGAAGCGCCTAGTACCGCTCGGCCACAACGGCCGGCAATGGAGGGAGGGAGGGAGGGAGGAAGGGAGAGAATTAACGTGTTCGCAAAGCCTGGCTCTCAACGGCGGGTTTAATTTTAGTGGCAAGGTCGGCTATTGGGAATAGCCGACTGCCCACCTGCTGATCGTTCGCGCGTCACGAGGAGGATGGAGTCCCTTTCTTCGCCACTCCATCCACGTCAGTCTCGCTGGTATTTCAAAAGAGCTTATTGAAGCTATCGGATATTGAAGCTACCAGCTACAAAGAACAGGAGCAGTCGCTTACACATATTTATTCAATGATCCACATAATACTGCACTGAAACTTACACATGTCAACCTATCGGCGACCGATACAATCTTAAACATGGCAAGAACCAGGATATTTATCAGGGCATGAAGCGGTATGAGAGCGATACAAGCTGTAAAACGCGTTCAGATGTTTTGTCTGGAGTACAGTTGAGCTCACGTTACAGCAAGCATACGTTTTAAATCCGCGTGCAAATATACGAGTACTTAAGAGACTCGTACGCTTCGATCGCCAGTGACAATTTTCATTTTCGTTTCGTTTTGGATTATCCTCTAAATACGAGTAAGAATGCCTATACAATACTCCTGTACCACAGTGATAACTAATATCAGTTGACGTATTTTAGAGTCCAACCTATCTCGAGAATGGTCTTAAAAAATAACTTTTAATTTCGTTCACTAACTCCTTGAAGGAGCGAGTATTTCGATAAGCAGAAGTCACTGAACCCAGAGATAGCGAAGGAAGTACCGTAGCTTAACATTAAATGTCTTGTCTACGATCAGGTCATTATGGACTGAGTACTAGCTCAGATGGGCTGGGTGTAAAATGCAGTCTTCGCCTCTTTAGACTTCAGAGGGAGAGTTCTCGCCCTCGCATTGTGACATTCCGGTACGCAAATTTCGAGACGATGTTATCGGGTTACTTACAAAAATTAGATGAACAAGAGTCGTAACAAAACCTCAATGACGTCATAAAGGATGAAGCACCAACTCCGGCTGGATAAGATTGAGAATAACATCGACAGTGACTTTCAAAGGAACAGAAGCGACATTTGCGTTAAATAGATGGGTAAACTTCCAAAAGCATAAATCTACAAGGTCCTACATGATTTTGAACATAGGACCTTTCCAATGTAAGCCTACTACCTCAAGCCGCACCACACAACCTAGTTAACGGGAGAAAAGTAATGATGTGTAGCAAGCGTTGTTCAGGGAGTAATTAGTACCGTGTTACTCTTCAGTAGCTGAACCGATAATCTGGTCAGATCGCTGTGAGCTAGCTGTTTCCCTAACATTTACAAATCATTCTGCCAATGCCGTTCGGAGAGGATGGTGGCGGATACGTTTTTAGTACCAGACTTGGGTAACTGAGTGTTCCATCAGTTCCTGTCCATCATTTTAAAACTATAGGAGTAACTGCTACGAAAATAATATTCCTGAGTCTGCAAACGCGACCGGACACAAGACGCTAGTGCGGCCAACTCTAGAGAAACGATCAAGCGTTTCGCGTTGTTATGAAGGGGAGAAACCAGCAGACATCCAATATATTTCAACTCTACACCAATACTCCCGCAAGCCATCTGACTGTGTGTGGCGGAGTGAACTTCTAGTAGTATTAACTGATCCTCCCAATCCTGTTCCAGTCGCGTACGATACGTGGGAAGAATGATTTTCGCTAAGCCTGTGTATTGGTTCAAATGGCTCTGAGCACTATGCGACTAAACATCTGTGGTCATCAGTCGCCTAGAACTAGGAACTAACGTAAGGACATCACACACATCCATGCCCGAGGCAGGATTCGAACCTGCGACCGCACGCGGTTCCAGACAAACGCCTAACACCGCTCCGATAGTTCTACAAAAGACTGACGTCACCAATAGAGACTAAAATTACGTTCATCTGTCCTATGACTCTTCTTGAAAACGGCAATGGTCTGTTTCTTTTCCAGTCGCTAGGTACCTTTCGTGGCTCCAGCGAGCGACGACGACACAGCTGCTAGAAGGGTAACGAGTTTAAAGTCACTCTGCTAGGACGGCACGTCAGTATATGTCAGCGGTTTCCAAACTTTTCTTCTGATGGAAATCTTTGCGAATCCTGAACATACTGACTGGAAATTCGTTCCAAGGAACGTATACCAACTTGATGGCAGAGAAAAGCGAAATTTGACTGTGTAGGTTTCGATGATTGAAAGGACATGTGACCACACACCAGGCAAGTGGCAGTGTGCTGCCTGCACTCAATAGGGCACTAATGTTGTCCACAACAACTGCCACTGTCCTTATCTCTGAGAGCGCCTGTGGGCCTCGTCACCAAAATGGACCAGCCTCCGCAGCGACCCGGTTGCACAAACACTATCGGTGTTCTCTTGAGTGTGGAGCTAAAAAAACTAGTACAGACAGAACAGTCCTACTTGCCTGGTGTGATCTCGTGTGCGCTTTCAATCACTGAAGTCTGCGACTGTCAAAGATTTATTTCCACCTTCAAAGGGGTGCAGCCCCTTTGGAACGCCTTTCCAGCCAGTAAGTACATGAGACCTTTCTTATTGCTTATCATATAAGGTGTTTCGTGCAATTTATCCTCGTTTAGCAAATTCACGCAGTACACTCTGCAAGCCATCTTATGGTGGGTGGCGAAGGATACAATACGACCGTCACCCATTTCCTGTTGCAGTCGCGAAAGGTGCACGGGAAGAACGAATGTTGGTAAGCCTGAATGTGAGCTGGAGTTTCTAATTTTACCTTCATGGTCATCTCGCGAGCTATACGCAGATGGAACCAACTTCTAGGAAACGACGCTAACGGAATGTAACAGTAAACCACAATGTGGTGCAATGCGCCACTCTCGTTAACATCTGTCGCTGGAGATGTATGAGCATATTCTTGCTTACTGAACGAACCTGAGACGAAACGAGCTGCTCTTCTTTGGATCTTCTTTACTTCCTCTATCAAACCTCCATCCTTTCGAAGTGCTGTCAGGTGAATTTAGAGAGCCGGTTATAAAATACTCTCTAATATACGACAGAATACTCCCAATCATACAGAGGGAGACGGGGCCGTACCAATGCGGATTCCTTCGTGGGAAGTCAACCATAGGTCAAATATTCACCTTAAGACAAATCCTGGAAAAAACGGATTTCAGTACCTACTCCGAACCTTTCTTTTGTATCCTTTACTGCTTGCTCAATATACAAATTGAATAACATCGAGGATAGACTTCACCCCTGTCTCACTCCCTTCCCAACCACTGCTTCCCTTTCATGTCCCTCAACTCTTTTAACTGCCACCTGGTTTCTTTACAAATTGTAAATAGCCTTTCGCTCCCTGTATTTTACCCCTGCCACCTTCGGAATTTGAAAGAGGGTATTCCAGTCAACATTGTCAAAAGCTTTCTCTCAGTCTACAAATGCCAGAAACGTAGGGGTATGTATACAGAGTTAAACTTCGGAGTACATGGGCGGCAACATGGCTGGTCTTGGGTCGGGCAGCAGCGATCGTCTACCTCCAGGGCGGGGGACTCGTGGAGGGTCGAGATTAGGTCCTGCACGAGGAGATAAAGGGCCGTTGTTTGCTCTGCAGTATCCGCGTTCGCCGATACGGGCGTCGCGGCGGTGGCGCCGCCAGAACAAAGGCCCCTCCCACAATGGGGCGCTCTGTCCCCGGGAGCCAACACATGCGCGTCGCCTCCCTGCACTTATCTCCGAGCTTGCAAGAACCGGACCAGAATTTCCGCAAAGTCTCTCCAGCCGAAAAGGCACGGGCGCAAGGTAAAAACAGCGGAGTTGTACAGGTAAACTACCTTGTATGTACGCGTTAGAGGACGAGAATAAACGCAGCTGCACGAGACACTGCTTTGTAGTAAACCAGTCCGTCTCCGGAAAAATACCGCAAACTCATTTAGGCCGGCGCAACTGCAAGGAGGGGCTAGTGTTAGGCAGGGAGTGCGACAGGGCTGCTCATTCTCTCGTGTTGTTTAGTGGATATATCCACATGGCAACAGGTGAAGCCCAAAACAAACCAGCTAGGTCGACTTAAAAAGGTAAGAAAATAAACATGTTGAGATTTGCTGATCATAATGTCAGCGTTAAGCGAAGAAGCCGAACAATTTATTTAATTTAATCGTATGGTGATTTAATACAATATACAGTTGATATAAGGCAAATGATTTTATACAATATACATATAAGACAAAATTAAACCTTAAAGTCCGTGTTTTTCAACCAGTTAATTAAGCTAGGTGTAAGAGTGAACAAGTCATCGGGAATTCCAGGGTATGAATGAAGTGGACAGCGTTGGACTAAATGTTCAACTGTCTGCTCTTTTTGGTTACATTCACACATTGGTGAACTGATCCAGCCCCATTTGTGCCTCAAGTATCTACAACAACCATGTCCAGTCCTTAACCTGCTGAGGCGGCACCAAACTTTACTAGGTAGGTCAAAACCTTTTGGCTTCTTCGTGGGATCAAGGATTCATGCTTCCAGCACTTATTTAGATCAAAACCATAGTTATAAGCAATGGCCGTTCAGACAGAAACAACCTTCAGCTCTCCGTATAACATAAAAATGAATAAATCTGCAACAAAAATCTTAGTGGAGAGTAGCAGAATACCATTGCTCAATGCTTACGTAACAATGACTGCCTAGCGACTGTTGAATCCTTCGCATACGGTGGGAGCAATGAAAGATAACAGAGGGATACTATAAGCCGGCCGGTGTGACCGAGCGGTTCTAGGCGCTTCAGTCTGGAGACAGGTTCGAATCCTGCCTCGGGAATGCATGTGCGCGATGTCCTTAGGTTAGTTTAAGTAGTTCTAAGTTCTAGGGGACTAATGACCTCAGATGTTAAGTGCCGTAGTGCTCAGAGCCATTTGAACCTGAATCTACAAGGCAAAAGTTGCTTTTAACAAGAGAAGAAACATTCTCATACACATTTCCACAGTCGAACATCTCCGGAAAGGTCTCATAAATACCTTTGTTTGGAGTATGCTGCTGTAGGGGAGTGAAAACTGGGCATTCTGAGAAGCAGAAATAATAATAATAATAATAATAATAATAATAATAATAATAATAACAGCTTTTGAGATGTGCTGCTATTATAGAATGCTACAGACTGTCTGGGTAGGCGAGGTATCAAATTAGTTGCTTTACCGAAGGGATGAAGCCGTGTCTTTGCTAGCTTATTCAATACAGAAAGTAGGCAAAGATGGGCTGTATGAAGGGACATAATGGTACATTAGAACTTGAAGGAACAATAGTGATAAAAGAACATAAGCCGGCCGGAGTGGCCGTGCGGTTCTAGGCGCTACAGTCGAACCGAGCGACCGCTACGGTCGCAGGTTCGAATCCTGCCTCGGGCATAGAAGTGTGTGATGTCCTTAGGTTAGTTAGGTTTAATTAGTTCTAAGTTCTAGGCGACTGATGACCTCAGAAGTTAAGTCGCATAGTTCTCAGAGCCATTTGAACCAAAGAACATAAGAGGCACGCGGAGAATGGAATACGTCAATCAAGTGACGAAGGATACCTGCTGAACATGTATGTAGCTCCCCAGCGGAAGATCGAAGACAAAAGTATTGTAAGATATCAGAATACAGTCAGAGAAATCTCAAGCGCTGACTGTTTGCACGCATGAGAGTCTTTCCGTGTCTGGAGTTGTATTTTCTAATGCCCGTTCTCACGTCACACCGAACAGACATGCGGGTAAACTTATGTCCACTGTTGTTCAGTTACCAGCGACTTTTAATGGAAAGGGATTTAGAGATAGAACTGGTATGGCTTTCGGCCTGGTTTAGGGTTTCTTCTCATTGACGCCACTTGTGTAGACTCCATGTCAGATGTCGTGTGTCTCATGTAATGAGGGCGTGCATAGAGTACCACTGTATTGTTTAGTATGCTCACACAGGTGCCGACACACAGCCTCTAACAGCAAAAGCTCCCCCTCACCGACTTTAATGACACACTCAATAATATCATGTGCCCTTAAACCATGAGACGCTGAGGAGAAGATTTGAATTTAATCATCGACATTCGCAAATACTCTGGTGATCAGGAACTGTTCGCCACCATCTTTTCTTCCCTTATCGGTGTACACTGGATTCGAGCCGGCTACCTACGAACCGGGGTGCCACACAGACGTGCGTCGGCGACCTCGGCTACGGAGATGGGAATGGCCCAAGTATAAAATGCTGAAAGGACGTTCAGCAAAGGTACCGAACGCGTGTTACCTTCACGCATACACACATACACATTCCAGAATACACCGCACAAGATTTGGCGAACAGTACTTCTACCAGCATGGAACACTTATTGTCCTATTTTAATCCCATATGGAATGACGCAAAAGGGTTTATCTTTCTCAGCAAACACTAGCGCATCTCTTACTTTCATATGGAATGTACCGATTTGTGCCCGTGAATTCGTTCGACGTCTGCTGTCAAGCATGCTTGAGCAAGACTTCAGAAGCTGTAGTGATACTCTGGAATAGGATGTACTAGGGTATTGCATAACTCCGAGAAACCTACTAACAAAATTAATTCTTCCACTTGCCTTCCCCACTTCCGACTTTACGCGTTCTCTCTCTCTCTCTCTCTCTCTCTCTCTCTCTCCCCCCCCCCCCCCCCCCCCCCCCGCGCGCGCCACTGTCTTGCATTGCCGCTGTGCTTAAACTCTGCTGCAGTTAATTGTTCATTAGTAGCGGAACTGACAACTGAATGTTGGCGTCTTACTAGGGAAATATTGAACATGTAAGTACCACCAGTTTGCTTTGCCCGATGCTTAGCTGCTTTCCAATCCAGTACAAATAGGCTTAGACGTTTTGTGTGTTCCGTTCGCAAGTGTATGACATCATGAGCAACATTATTACATCACGAGTCTGAGACGACGTCCGACATCGATAGACTCTAACCATCCCTTACTAGTTGTAGCATGAAGTGGATTACTTTACGAGTATGTCAGGTAGCTTTAATTTTGGCAAAGCGAAGTGGTGTTCATCCCGCTACTTTTATACAGCGAATTCACTAGCCCTACTATGGTCACACATGATGAGGGACAATAAGACTGTGCATATTACAGTTTATTTTTACTCCCCAACTTCAGCGCCAAAGAAGGCAGAGAGCTTGACAGTACGCTGTTATGCTTGCAAATGGTATGTTACGTCACAGCTATTCAAGAAGTACTGCTGACCAGCTGTTTATTTGGAAGTCCGACCACCCAAATATATTTTAAGCTCGCATGTTTGGCTGTAACCCCTTTGAAAATGTCTAAGCATACATATTTGCATAATTTTCAGCTAGTAATCTGGTCCGATGTCGATACGACAGCCCAGTAGCTGTTGCTGCCGATATTTATTAAAATTGTCGGCGCTATGAAAGCTGTGCTGGGCTGCATGGAACATCGTAAACATCCATGGTTCACAAGACGCAGACAGTTACCGAACGGTAGAAAAGACAGTGAAGTCACGTAGTTGGACGGACAAGGTCTTTAATGTTTGTATGCATGTGCTAGTCTAGGAGAGACTTCCGAATATTTGACGGGTGTCCTTTCTCGTGAAACTGTCTTCCAGATACCCTGAACACTTATGAAAAATGTGAGAGCAACCACGTCACGTTGTAAGCGTTTTGCCATATCGCTGGCTTAGTTGTGGAGTATCTTTGAGGGCAGCAGCGTCTGTAGAGTCGAACGCCAGACAAGGAACTTGTGTTGTGTGTAGCTCTGCATGTGAGAGGCATTGTTAGTATGGAAGTTGAAGTGATGGTACAAGTGCTATTACAGTAAAGTGATGAAATATGGAAGTAATTCAGAGGAAAGTGCGTCAAGATGTCATTAAAAACTAGCAGTGCTGCCGATAACGTATTTGTGTATCCTCTCGTTGCGTTTCACACAGTATCAATCACCCGCGCCGTGTTCGGTCTCCCAGAATGAACTTATGTGAATCAGTAGAAATTAGTTACCATAAAAGAGTGCAGTCAAGTGCCAGTGTCTTGTAGCGGGCGTGAGGACGTGCGTTCGGCCATCGCGTTTCCGCATCATCAACAATCAGCCGCGCCGCGGCGGTTACGCGCACGCTCGTACAAGTGAGAACTGAGAAATTAACTTTAGGATCAGTGTTATATCATTACTAGTGTCAAGGAGGATTGGTACCAAAAGAGATATGTGTATGCGTGGCAAGCTTAAGAACTTTCGTTCGATCATTCGGCTTTTGCATCATCAACAATCACCCGCGCCGTGTCGGTTACCCGTACGCTCGTCCGAGTGATATTCTGGACAGATAATCATCAAGAAAAAAGCCGCCTATACTGTCACAGTAAGTAAAAACTAAATTTACATCCACATCGACAAATAAGCTATAGTCATGGCGATACGTTAAAGTGTGACCCATTGTTCTGCCACAGAGCATTATGCTACTACCAGTAATGATGTAACTTCCTGAAAACTTCTGAAGATGAAACTGGAAAGGTTCGAAAACCGGTTCATGGAATAAAACATAATTATTCAAAAAAGTGACTGGTTGCAATTCTGTATAAGTTATTTACATTCAATAAACAGTCACGGTTCTAAAATATCCGTAATGGATAAGCATAATCAAGCATCAAGATTGTTGATTGGGATAAATATTTACGATTTAGAGTGTAAACAGTGCGACCTGCGTTTTTCTTTTATCGTCTCGGATATAGTTGTTCATACCAAACGTAAGACAGTGTTGAGTTTGACGTTGAGTGGCTCCCCTAAACCCGCTTGCATACTTAGGCAGATAATTTCAGGCAAGCCAGCAGCTGTGTGGAGCAGAACAGTACAACCGCCGCGGGATTACCAGGTACGTCGTGTGGGACAGGGCGCGCGGTCAAGAAAAGCAGAAACAGTAAACAGTTTAAGGGCCCCCCATCCATTTGTACTCCTGGACGCGTTACTCCGTTTGACTCACTGTACACTTTAACGTTGGGAGCAAATGGTACTCTTGCGTTGAAAATGTTCATTTTCATCGACCTGGTGGAAACTGCAACAGCGCCCTTGGTATTTCCTTCGCAGCGGACGCCTGCCTTGGGTCCAGCAGCAGTGGAACTGAACAAAAGCGTGTGGCCACCCCCACCGGCAGGTGCGCGCCGCCATCTTGGCCCAGCGCACTGCCATGTTTACGGGTCCTCGCAGCCACGCGTTACACTGGCCTCTCCGTTTACAGTCGGTTCCGCCATTTGAATGCTCGTCTCCTCCGCTAATTAGCGGCCATGAAGCGCACGGCCATTAACCGCTAATTCTGCCGGCGGACAAACAACCGGCCTAAAGAGTCACCTCGGGTACCACACGACTCAAAGGGCGAGGCGCCATGCACTTGTGTGTTCAACACTGGACGTCCGGGCTATATCGGCAGCTGTTGTGCGGAGTATTGACTCTAGCAGTGTAGAAACTAGGACAGCAATTTCACATACAGGCGAATGTACAAACACACATATAAAGATTAGTTATCATCTCGTAAAAAGTGAAGGTGCGTAATTGTTTTTTCTTTGTATGTTTGCGTGCAAGGGGAAAGTCTTGTACCTTGCAAAGGAGGCATGTACCTCGAGCCAATCTTGTTTGTCTGGTCTTTACACTCTAACTTTAGTCTTCTAACCTAACTAACCTAAGGAATCACACACATCCATGCCCGACGCAAGATTCGAACCTGCGACCGTAGCAGTAGCGCGGTTGCGGACTGAAGCGCCTAGAACCGCCCGAATTCTAAGTTTGGGAACCCCTGCTTTATACTCACGACCGAGTGGGGGTCAAAAGTTGTTAAACCTGGTGTATACGCTAACGAAGCGTATTTAACCCTATTCGATTTCCCCATCTTTTTTTCCTACACAATCCAGACATCTTGAAATATTTCTTTAATTTCATTCAGTTGATCAAGAAAACTGTCGTATGTAGTGCACCCACTAAGAAGTCACAGAAACTCACTGACTATCTTGGAAAGGGTGAAACAATAAGAACGGGGTGTAAAATGAATGAGTCACCAGCAGAGGCCACTGCATAGAAGAGCAGGCACGTACCTGCGTGTCCAATAAAATCAAATGTCAATACTAATTTTTCTTAACAAACCGCAGCGCAACCGTCAGAAATAATCGTTCTACACTTAATATCCGCGAGTAAAATCGCATTACCTCCTCAAAATACACACAAACGTAAGTTTTCGTCTCCAATTCACATTTACACGAGAGATCTGGTACTTTTCTCACGCTGCAAATACTTGTTTCTTTAACCTTGTTTGTCTAACTCGTCTGCCATGGACGGACCGACTTACTGCTTGAGTAAGTGGCGGGAGATCGCCTTCACCACTGCGACTTAAATTCAAACGATATCAAGTGGGCTAATACGACTACAGAAAACAAATATTTACTTTTTCGTTTCAGGTATCTTATCTCCAATTACATAATGCACATTACTTTACGCTGAGACAACAGCTAGTGTAAGACTTGACACGGAAAACAAAGATACGCCTAACGCAGTTATTTGCAGTGTGGCAAAGACCGTGTAAACCGCAACAAGCATTGATTGAAATAAACACTGGAAGGACATGATGATGTATTTCCCACCGTTGATGGAATGTGGGAGAATGAGCGATGGGGCTAGCGTGGAACACAGCTACAGAAATGCTGTAGGCTCAGAAATGGCTCTGAGCACAATGGGACTTAACATCTGAGGTCATCAGGCGCGTAGAACTTTTAACTACTTAAACCTAACTGACCTAAGGACATGACACACATCCATGCCCGAGGCAGGATTCGAACCTGCGACCGTAGCGGTCGTTCGGCTCCAGACTGAAGCGCCTAGAACCGCCGGCTGTGCGTGTAGGGGTGTTTTACGTGTTTCAGCGGTGTTACAGGGAAGCTTTTGGTAGCATGTTCGAATCAGAGTTGATCACTGTTTTGTTTTCCGCGTATCAGTATTGGAATTGCTTTGTGTACGAGTAAGAACACGAATCTCTCCTTCGTCTGTATCGCACGTTCAACGGTGGACCGCCCTCCGACTTCCGACTTGCTGGATGGAAGGTCACGGTCGCTAACACAATGGCCAACAAGTGGAATGGCGACAGCAGCACACATGCCGTGTCCAGGTATTGGGAGGGTTGTGCCTTCTACCTGTTTTAGAACACGCTGTAACCCCCCCACCCCTCTTCTTCCGGGCGAGCCAATTGTGCCCTCCGCTGACGAGCCTTAACATCACAAACTGGGCCATCGCCCTGGGATATTTAAAAACTTACACCTGCACCGCCTCGTGTGTGGCACCTGTCTGTCGAGCTCCACAGTCCATCCATCGCACAGTAGGCCACTTTCGGAGAGTAGACCGCACTGGAGGGTGTAGCGCCGTGACTAACCCCACGGCTACGTTCTGAGGCCAGAGTCAGCGACGCACTCGCTCATTGGCTGCGTGCTCTCTTCAGCGCAGTGACGTGTGTTTCAGTGGAAAACGGCGACAGCGTCACGCGGCGAGCGCTGCGATATAAGTCTAACATCCTGTCTACAAGCTTGTTACAGACGGGAGGCAATCTGAGATTGAACAAGGAACTTGGCCGTGCACTCTACAAAGCAACCAACCTACTGATTTTGGAGGAACCAAGGAAAATCCAAAACAGGGCGGCCAGTCGGCGGATTGAACCAAGATTCATCCGAATGCGAATCCAGGGAAAAAGGAAAGAGAAAGAGAGAGAGAGAGAGCGAGAGCGAGAGAGTTGCTAACCTACTCTGCTTGTGGTATTTACGTACGCCAGAGATCGATGTCTTAAGGAAGGTGATTTTCTTCAGCCACCGGGTGAATGGCCCATATTTCCCTGTTGTTGTTGCTGTTGCGGTCTTCAATCCAGAGACTGGTTTAATGTAGCTCTCCATACTACTCTATCCTGTGCAAGCTTCATCATCTCCCAGTACCTACTGCAACCTACATCCTTCTGAATCTGCTTAACGTATTCATCTCTTGGTCTCCTCCTACGATTTTTACCCTCCACGCTGCCGTCCAATGCTAAATTTGTGATCCTTTGATGCCTCAGAACATGTCCTACCAACCGATCCCTTCTTCTAGTCAAGTTGTGCCACACGAATTTCTCTTCTCCCCAATTCAATTCAATACTTCCTCATTAGTTATGTGATCTACAAATCTAATCTTCAGCACTCTTCTGTGGCAACACATTTCGAAAGCTTCTTTTCTCTTCTTGTTCACACTATTTACCGTCCATGTTTCACATCCATACATGCCTACACTCCATACAAATACTTTCAGAAACGAAGTTCCTGACATTCAAACCTACACGTTAACAAATTTCTCTTCTTCACAGTCTACATTTTATATCCTCTCTACTTCGACCATCTCACTTATTATGCTCCCCAAATATCAAAAATAATTTACTACTTTAAGTAACTCCCTTTCCCTAACCCTCTGAAATGTGTTGTGGCTGGAGCTTAAAGCCTTTGGACTTTCCATGATGACAAGGCTTTACCAACACCTGCTGTAAAGAAGAAACTTCTGCAAGTCATGTCTGGAAGCAGCGCCTTACAGCAAGTGAGATTAGTGTTAACAGTGTATGGCCAACTGAAGTGCCAAAGTTCTGCTCTGCAGCGTAATTGCCTGGAAGGTCTGAATATTAAAATAATTTCGAGGGCAGGTTACCGAGCTTGCGAAATCCGGAATCAGCACCAGCACTCGTGGGGTTAGGGTGGAAATCGTGGGCTCCTGGGCAGAATTTTATATGTGTAACGGTGTTTGTTTCTCTCTTTTTTTTTCTTTTTTTTACAGACGAATGGAAAAACTGGTACAAGCCGACCTTGGGGAAGATCTGTCTGGATGTTGGAACACGTGAGGCAATACTGACCCTACGACTTATCTTAGGAGATAGATTAACGGAAGGTGAACCTACGTTTCTAGCATTTGTAGACGCAGAGAAAGCTTTTGACAATGTTTACTGGAATACTCTCTCTCAAATTGTGAAGGTGGCAGGGGTCAAATACAGGAAGCGAAAGGCTATTTACAATTTGTAAAGAAACCAGGTGGCAGTTACAAGAGTTGAGGGACATGAAAGGGAAGCAGTGGTTGGGAGGTGACACAGGGGTGAAGTCTATACCCGATGTTATTCAATTTGTATATTGAGCAAGCAGTAAAGGAAACAAAAGAAAAATGTGGAGTAGGTATTAAAATCCATTGAGAAGAAATAAAAACTTTTTAGGTTCGCCGATGACATTGTAATTCTGTCAGAGATACCAGAGGACCTGGAAGAGCAGCTGAATGGAATGGATAGTGTCGTGAAAGAAGGATATAAGATGAACATCAACATTAGCAAAACGAGGATAATGGAATGTAGTCGAATTAAGTCGGATGATGCTGCGGGAATTAGATTAGAAAATGAGACACTTAAAGTAGTAAAGGAGTTTTGCTATTTGGGGAGCAAAATAACTGATGATGGTCGAAGTGGAGAGGATATAAAATGTAGACTGTGTATGGCAAGGAAAGCGTTTCTGAAGAAGAGAAATTTGTTAACATCGAGTATAGATTGTTAGGAAGTCGCTTCCGAAAGTATTTGTGTGGATTGTAGCCATGTATGGAAGTGAAACATGGACGATAAATAGTTCAGACAAGAAGCGAATAGAAGCTTTCAACATTTGGTGTTACAGAAGAATGCTGAAGATAACATGGATAGATCACTTAAGTAATGAGGAGGTACTGAATAGAATTGGATACGAGAGAAACTAGACTAGAAGAAGGTATCGGTTGATAGGACATGTTCTGAGGCATCAAGGGATCACCAATTTAGTATTGGAGGGCAGCGTAGAGGATAAAAATCGTTGTGCGAGACCAAGACATGAATACACTACGCAGATTCAGAAGGATGTAGGTTGCAGTAGGTACTGGGAGATGATGAAGCTTGCACAGGATAGAGTAGCATGGAGAGCTGCATCAAACCAGTCTCAGGACTGAAGACCACAACAACAACACATAATTTTCGTGATTAATGAAGTAACTTTACAAATACGGAAAGATTACAAAAAAATCGAGCGTTCCGGCGCATGCGCGTTAAATTCTGTCTCGCCGTTTTCCGGATTTTTAGGCGACTATGGTTTTTAGTGAGTGTGAAAGTAATCAATGCGAACAGGTACCTTATATCAGGGTGTGGTGCCATTAGCTAACTGAAGCTAGTGTTTAGCGAACGAGACAGACGATGCAAGGTTAAACTGAAGCCAATATTTCTTACTGTGAAAATTTTAGTGTGGTGTTGTCATGTTTTTTTTCCCCTTACATACCTCGAACTGTTTTCGTGTTTTGTGGTGGTTGAGATTAACAGCGTAAGTTGCCAGGAGCTAGCTGGAGGAAGCGTATCAACAGTGATGTATGCATTCCAGTCCAGTAGTCGGATCTTGGAATCTTCCTCGGAGTAGTAAAGGGCTTGTAATTATTGACTCTCGAGTCAAAACGAGGCTGGTGATCATTATTTAAACAGAGTGAATGGTCCAACACTGCGCAGGATTAATCCGAGTAGGTCTACAAACGCTTTCGGTGCAATCTGCGGTGTATTATGTAGTGCATTTTTTGGGTAAATAGAGTTGAACTCTACTGTTCCAACAATCTGCAGCTTCATTTACTAGTTCGCTTAACAATAACTGCGAGTAAGTCTGTGTGTTGTGTCACCACTTTGTTATTTGAGCTGTACCCCCAACAGAGAAGTGGTCGCTCACATGTAGTACGTATGATTCAACGTGATTTCTCCGCGCGCTTACTTCCTGACACGTCCATTCACCACGCATGCCGCCCACGGAGTATGTGAGAGATTTCCTGGCTCGGTGATTCACTCGCAACGGCAGTCCAACAGCTACAAAAGCTAACCTTCGCACTCGCGTATAACCTACCACGAATATCAGTCGGAAATGCATTTTAAAGTCTACGTTAATAATGGCAAAGCTGATACCTCGTTATAGCGCGTTGCGGCTTCGCTATTTATTATGTTGCTCTTATTCGTCTAATTTAGTCTTTTTTGTATTACTATATGTCAAGCATAATATATATTTAATCCTTTACAGCTGAACGATAAAGAAGACAGTCCTGCTCGCAACTTTTCCCCTCCCCATAAACACGACACGTTTCAAAGATCATCGCGTTTGTATTTGAAATTTTAGTTAAGACATTCGAAAAAAACATTAACTGGGTAGTAAAATCTCTCGTACAAGGCATATAAATTCTTACATAATATGTCACAAAAGTTTCAACGTTAAAGTTAAACAAGGCACACACTGTACTCTTTTACATATGACAACACCATTGATTCCGCATTCTTTTGCATGTCAAACGACTTACATTACAAACCGCTTTCGCGTACACCTAAATTTCTGTGGTAATGAATTATCTTTACAATGTCCACAGTTCATTGTAAAATTATTTGTTTTACTTTTTCTGTGCATAGAGCTAATGTCATACATTCTGCTTAGATTTTGATTATCGTCCCAATGATACTGGTACTGCCTGTACAGTACACGCATTCAACAGATTTTGAGAAGTTAACTTTTGAGCTGTTGAGCTTTCTACAGTTGCTCATTTTTGTGGCTGTAAGTACTTAATTGTATATATTCATCTGTTAATTTCACGTTATCTTTAATTCATGGATGATTCACATCCTCTGCGTGTAACACAGAAACTGAACAATTCGTGAGACTCGTCTTATCTCTGGCAAATAAAAGTAGTGATTAACACATTCCTATTTATAACTTAGTGCTGAATGAGATACGTTACCGCCCTCCTTGCAAGGATTTTTTATTTTATAATTTTATCAGGTTTCATTTAAGGTGTTGCAATGCCTTAAAACTGTACAGGGTGGTTGCAAATAACCTTTCGCAACTTGAGTGGGCTCCCATGACAAACGTGTGATCGTAGGATAATGAAACTTTGAGGAGACATCTGTAAGGACAAGTGTAAGAGAAATAACGATTAAACACATTTTCATTTCCATACGAGAGGGTAACAATTGTTAATTGCGTACCGTGTTTACCTTCTAGGCTACAAGCATTGCCCAATGTGACGACCATCTACATCCGCGACAGCCTGGAACCACGCTAGAGATTTCTGAAACTGCTGCCCGAAACATCTCAGGTGGGATATTTGCTACCTACCAAGCTATGCTCAGCTTCAACCTCCACCGTATGTCAGTGTAGCCCCACGGCCAGAAATCACATGGGTTCAAATCTGGCGGTCACGCAGTGTGAAGCGATCGGGCAGTGATTCGGTTTTCTCCAAATCCAGAGTAACAGAGCGAATTCACGAAGAGAGTGAGGTGTTGGTCTTTGGGTTCAAGCTCCTCAAAGAAAAATGGGCCAACCATGAACTCATATCGATTCCAGATTCCTGGACTTCCAGAAGGCTTTTGATACCGTTCCTCACTAGCGACTATTAGTCAAATTGCATGCACATGGAGTATCGCCCCAGTTGTGTGACTGGATTAGTAGTTTGCAGTGATACATGGTAAATCATCGTGCAGAACAGAAGTGATATCTGGCGTTCCGCAAGGCAGTGTCATAGGCCCTCTACTGTTCCTGATTTACACAAATCTGATCTAGGTGATAATCTGGGCAGCCCCCTTAGATTGTTTGCAGATGGCGCTGTAATTTACCGCCTAGTAAAATCATCAGACGATCAATTCCAATTACAAAATGATCTAGAGGAAAATTCTGTATGGTGCGAAAAGTGGCAATTAGCACTAAACAAAGAAAAGTGCGAGGTCATCCACATGGACAGTAAAAGAAATCGGATAAATTTTAGGTATACGATAAATCGCACAAATCTAAGGGCTGTCAATTCGACTAAATACCTAGCAATTGCAATTACGAGCAACTTAAATTGAAGAGACTACAAAGACAATATTGTGGGGCAGGCGAAACAAAGACTGCGTTATGTTGGCAGAACACTTTAAAGACGCGACAAAGCCACTAGAGAGACAGCCTACATTACACTTGTCCGTCCTCTGCTGGAATATTGCTACACAGTATAGGGCCCTTACCACGTAGAGTTGACGGAGGACATCGAAAAAGTGTTGAGAAGAGCAGCTCGTTTCATGTTGCTTATATGATACGCGAGTTGGGGTGAGATCTATTTACGAAATTTCAATCACCAATTTCCTCTTCCGAATGCGTAAATATTTGGTTGACCTACGTAGGGAGAAATGATCATCATACTAAAACAAAAGAAATGAGAGCTCGAACGGAAAGATTCGGATGTTCCTTTTTCCCACGCGCCATTGGAGAGTGGAATGGTAGAGAAGTAGTATGAAAATGGTGTGCTGAACCCTCTGCCTGGCACTTTAAGTGTGAACTGCAGATTAACCATATAGTTGTTGATGAACTGTGCCGTGAAGCCACACCACAGTGATGCATTCACTATGTATGGAAACAGTCGATGGCTGTGACGATCCACAAATGTGACAGTTGCGAATATTCAATGCCCCATTTCTGCAAACTGTTCGAAGGCCACGTGTCATGAACTTTAACTCTTGTAAGGAACATAAGAAGCAGTCTACTCGAATGTTTGCGTCAAGTGCCAAAAGTTGGCGAGTGTTGTGAAAGTTTTCAAAAACGGCTCTGAGCACTATGGGACTAAACTTCTGAGGTCATCATCCCCTAGAACTTAGAACAACTAAAACATAACTAACCTAAGGACATCACACACATCCATGCCCGAGGCAGGATTCGAACGTACGACCGTAGCGGTCACGCGGTTCCAGACTGAAGCGCCTAGAACCTCTCGGCTACTACGGCCGGGTGTGAAGTTTTCACGGATACCATTTCACAATCGTGTGCAGCACTTTTTGAGGTGGATCATGGTTTACTCGAAACCAGGCTGTACACACACCTGCACTCCACCAGCCACCACTGACACTTCCGCTATTTTCTCTTCCAGTCGCGAATGGTCCGTGTAAAGAACGATTGCTGATAAGCCTCCGTGTGAACTCCAGTATATCTGATTTAATTTCATGAGCTTTCCGCGATACGTACGTAGGAAGAAGCAACACAATGATTGACTCTTCCAGGAATGTACACTCTACGAATTTTAACAGTAAATCACACCCTGATGCACAGCGCCTCTGTTGTAGCGTTTGCCACTGGTGTTGGATGAGCGTCTCCATGACACTTTAGCGATTACTCAATGAACCTGCGACTTAACCCTGCGATGTTCTTTCTGTTAGTCTCCATTTTTCAGTCCAATCTGCCGGTCCCCGATTAACAGGCAATAGTCATTTAAACGAGTAACGAGAGTTTTGTGCACTACATCATTTTTAGGTGGGTAACATTTCCTGAGCAGTCTTCCACTGCATCTACCCTGCAATCTTGTAATCATACAATCTACATGGACACTCTGCAAATCACATTCAGGTGCCTGGCAGAGGGTTCATCGAGCCAACTTCACCATTCTCTTATATTCCAATCTCGTATAGCGGGCGGAAAGAATGAACACCTATATCTTTCCGCAAGAGCTCTGATTTCCATTATTTCATCGTGGCGATAGTTTCTCCCTATGTCGGTCGGTATCAACAAAATATTTTCGCATTCGGAGGAGAAAGCTGGTGATTGGAATTTCGTTAGATTATTCCAGTCGCAACGAAAAAGGCCTTTTATTTTAATGATTTCCAGCCCAAATCCTGTATCATTTCAGTGACACTCTCTCCCATATTTCGCGATAATACAAAACGTGCTGCCTTTCTGTGAACTGTTTCGATGTACTCCGCCAGTCCTACCTGGTAAAGATCCCACACCGCGCAGCAGTATTCTAAAAGATGACGGACAAGCGTAGTGAAGGCAGTCTCCTTAGTAGGTCTGTTATAATTTCTAAGTGTCCTGCCAATAAAACGCAGTCTTTGGTTCTTCCCAACAACATTTTCTGTGTGTTCCTTCCAATTTAAGTTGTTCGTTACTGTAATACCTAGGTATTTAATTGAATTCACGGCTTTTCGATTAGACTGATTTATTGTGTAACCGAAGTTTAACGAGTTCCTTTTAGCACTCATATGGATGACCTTACACTTTTCGTTATTCAGGGTCAACTGCCAATTTTCGCACCATTCAGATATTTTTACTAAAACGTTTTGCACTTTGTTTGATTTTCTGACGACTTTATTAGTCGAAAAACGACAGCGTCATCTGCAAACAACCGAAGACGGCTGCTCATATTGTCTCCCAAATCGTTTATATAGATAAGGAACAGCAAAGAGCCTATAACACTACCTTGGGGAACGCCAGAAATCACTTCTGTTTTACTCGATGACTTCCCGTCGATTACTACGAACTGTGACCTCTCTGACAGGAAATCACAAATCCAGTCACTTAACTGAGACGATGTTCCATAAGCACGCAATTTCACTACGAGCCGCTTGTATGGTACAGTGTCAAAAGCCTTCTGAAAATCCAGAAATACGGAATCTATCTTAAATCGCTTGTCAATAGCACTCAACACTTCATGTGAATAAAGAGCTAGTTGTGTTTCAGAGGAACGATATTTTCTAACCCATGTTGACTGTGTGTCAATAGACCGCTTTCTTCGAGGTAATTCATGATGTTCGAACACAATATATGTTCTAAAATCGTGCTGCATGGCCTGTAATTTAGTGACTTACTCCTACTACCTTTCTTGAATATTGGTGTGACCTGCGCAACTTTCCAGTCTTTGGGTACGGATCTTTCGTCGAGCGAACGGTGGTATATGATTGTTAAGTATGGAGCTAATGCATCAGCACACTCCGAAAGGAACCTAATTGGTATACAGTCTGGACCAGAAAACTTGCTGTTATTAAGTGATTTACGTTGCTTCACTACTCCGACGGTATTTACTTCTACGTTACTCATGTTGGCAGCTGTTCTTGGTTCGAATTCTGGAATATTTACTTCGTCTTCTTTTGTGAAGGCATTTCAGAAGACTCTGTGTAGTAACTCTGCTTTGGTAACACTGTCTTCGATAGTATCTCCATTGCTATCGCGCAAAGAAGGCACTGATTGTTTCTTGGCGGTAACATACTTCACATACGACCAGAACCTCTTTGGATTTTCTGCCAGGTTTCGAGAGAACGTTTCGTTGTGGAAACTGTTATAGGCATCTCGCATTGACGCCGGCGCTAAATTTCGAGCTTATGCAATAACTGCAGAGGTTCGAGTGGTCCCTCAGGCGCGCGCGTGTGTGTGTGTGTGTGTGTGTGTGTGTGTCCGCGCGCGCCTGTGTGTGTGTGTGTGTGTGTGTGTGTGTGTGTGTGTGTGTCCGTCCTTAGGATAATTTAGGTTAAGTAGTGTGTAAGCTTAGGGACTGATGACCTTAGCAGTTAACTCCCACAAGATTTCACACACATTTGAACATTTTGAAATACTTTCAAGGGGGCGGGAGAATTAATGTTCCGCCAATATCGAGGACATTTGACGCTAAGCCCTAGCTCATTTTGGAAAGAACAAAACAATGCATGGACGCTGCTTGGTGTTTGGGGTAGCGTGGGAAATACAACTCACGACATTCCTGTCGGAATTTGAGCCACTGGCTCGGCGGCCTATCTACTGCGCGCTCTGTCGGTATCGCGGAGAAACTGATTACTGATCGAGGTAAGAGTTTGTGGAACAGGGAACACAAAATAAATATCCTATCGAAACAACAGGTGAAACGCTGTCCCGGACGGAATGAAATTAGGACGAGCAAGACTTCGGTGATGACAACTCTTACTTCTTCACCACAAAATGGTTTTCGCTGCAACTGCAGATTGAGCCTGACTGTGTCTGGTGAAAGTATTTTCGTTCAGACTGCCAGACTACTGAACTTTCCTACGAGGAAGACAGAAGGGGGGAGAGAATGGGCACCACAGCTATCGGGCAACAGGCAGACACTTCCGCCAGCGTCAGCGAGCCGAGTCACGAATTTCCCGGTCCCACCGCCCGTGTCGTGATCTCGCGTCGCATTCCTCCTTCGGTCAACGAGCTGTGAACCGTTTTAACGGCTCTTACTTTCGGTTCTTTCACTCACTAAGGCATGTTACTCTAGCATAACCACTACTTTCCACAACGAATTCATCGCTAATATGGCATAACATTTCCTGGCAGATTAAAACTGTGTGCCGAGCCGGGACAAGAACCCTGGACCTTTGCCTTTCGCAGTTAAGTGTTCTAACGACGCATCCTCAAAGCTTTGCTGCCGCCAGTAACTGATCTACCTTCTAAACTTCACAGGAGATCTCCTGTGAAACTTGCAGAACTAGCAGTCCTGGAAGAAAGGATGCTGCGGTGGTGGTGGTTAGTGTTTAACGTCCCGTCGACAACGAGGTCATTAGAGACGGAGCGCAAGCTCGGGTTAGGGAAGGATTGGGAAGGAAATCGGCCGTGCCCTTTCAAAGGAACCATCCCGGCATTCGCCTGAAACGATTTAGGGAAATCACGGAAAACCTAAATCAGGATGGCTGGAGACGGGATTGAACCGTCGTCCTCCCGAATGCGAGTCCAGTGTGCTAACCACTGCGCCACCTCGCTCGGTAAAGGATGCTGCGAAGAGATAGATTAGCCACAGCCTGGGGCATGTTTCCAGTATGGAGATGAAGTACTGGTAGAAGTGAAGCTGACGGGATGGATCGTGAACCGTGCCCAGGCAGCTCAGTTCTTATATCACTTTCACGCGAAAGGCAAATGTTCCCACTGGCACACAGTTTTAATCTTCGAGGAAGTTTCGTTTTACACTGAAGAGCCGAGGTAACTGGTACACCTGCCTAATATCGTGTAGGGCCTCCGCGAGCACGCACAAGTGCCGCAAGACTCTTGGCATGGAGTCGCCTATTGTCTGGAGTAGTTTTGGAGAGAACTGACCACCATGAATCCTGCAGGGCTGTCCACAAATCCGCTAAGAGTGCGAGGGGGGGGGGGGGGGGCGGAGAACTCTTCTGAACAGTACGTTGCAAGGTATCCGAGACATGCTCAATAATGTTCATATCTGGGGAATTTGGTGGGCAGCGGAAGTGTTTAAACTCAAAAGAATGTTCCTGGAGCCCCTCTGTACCAATTCTCGACGTGTGGGTTGTCGCAGTGTCCCGCTGGAATCGTCCAAGTCCGTCGGAATGCACAATGGACATTAAAGGATGCAGCTGATCAGACAGGATGCTTACGTACGTGTCACCTGTCAGAGTCGTATCTACGATGTACCAGGAGTCACACATCACTCCAACTGCACACGTCCCCACACCATTGCAGTGCCTCCACCGGCTTTAGCAGTCCCCTGCTGGCACGCAGGGTTCAAAGATTCATGAGGTTGTCTTCCACACCAGTACACGACCCTCGGCTCGATACAATTTGAAACGAGAATCCTCCGATCACACGACTTCGTTTCCAGTCATAAAAAGTTCAATGTTGATGGGGGCAGGCGAGGCGTAAAGCTTTCTCGTGCAGTCATGACGCTGTTTCCCATCGCTACTGCACCGACTATAAGATCATGTACCAACTTAACTCAAATCTTAATAATCTGCCACTGTAGCAGCAGTAACAGATCTAACAGCTGCGCCAGACACTTGTCAGCGCTGTTTCAGCCTTTTTACATACCTCTGTATTTGAATACGCATGCCTATACTAGGTTCTTTGACGCTTTAGTGTACTTCCCATTCACACTTTGAAATTCATCTTGTAAAACAGCTATGATGTGTCCCTGCGGCTCATGTCGGTCCGTCGATCAGTAACTGACCGACGATCAGTAACCGACAATCCATATCACGAAGGTACAGATCTTGTACACATTTGTACTGGGCAAAACTGTTTTGTTAGGCAATTACCCTTCTCCAGAAGACTACCGCAAAATATATTTTTTGGTTTAGTTAGTTTAACTGACAATACCATCTTAGAGTTTCTGTGAGAATGTTATGTGCACTTACAATACTGTCAATAGTGTCATATGTACATACTGTTGGATCTGTACATTTATAGAATCTACTGTATATTCATAGGAAGATTACTAGCATTTCATTTCAGAAAAAAATATTATATTTTACTCCTACTATTGCCAAAATTGCACGTTGTACGCTATATACAACCAAACCCAATAAATACATAAAAATTTCCTGGGTGTCCTCAGTCTTGTCCTATTGAAATCACTGGAGAATGTCGAGAGGTGGGTGGTGATACAATACGAGACTAGATAGCATGCCCTCTCGTATGGTACGATATTTGCTAATGAAATATTTTTCACTAACACAATTAGATGTACGAAAAAATTAATTTTCCATTTAAAATCTAGGTGGACTTAGCTGAAATAATTAAACTAACAGAAATGTGTTTATAAATAGGCCTACGTGTGTACTCAGATTGTAGTTATGAAATTTCACTGAAAAAGTGTCGTCTGCTGTTATTTTGGGCTCATACCGACATTATAACTCCAGGTCGTCCCACTAATTACCTAACATTACCTCCGCATTCCCATTTTGTCACAACGAGCGACTTACTCATCATTATACTGAGTGTTTATAAATGAATATCGGGGCTTTAACGCCTTATAATATTAAACTTACGACGTTCGCCTTTTGCGATTATCGAAAAGACAAAAAATTATAAATCTGATGAGATGGAGGTCTGATTCGGTCCTACTGAAGGGAATTCCAGCGTCTTAGAACAGCTCTACTACGCTGAAGGCGACGCACAAGCGCTCACGAAGTCCCCTCCCCCCCTTTTTCCCATTGTGGGGTCAAGGGAACACTTCGCGCTATCATAGTTACGCAACGGAAATAACAATAAGAAAAGCTGCTTCTAGAAGCGGTCTACACCAACAGAAGAAGCTTAGCGTAGCGAAACTGTCACACGTAAGAGAGTCGCGGGAACTCTGGCAAAAACAAAATGCGGCCTCATAATACAGCGGCGACAATCTCGCCCGCTTCCCCGAGAGGAGGGCGGCGTGGGCGGCAGAGCTGCGTGGGAGCGCCAGGTGGTGGTGTAGCGGCTTGTGGCGGCCGCTGTACGCCGCCCTCGACGCATTATTTCTCTTCCGGCCGCCGGCCTTCACCCAGTCTCCCCTCTGCTGCTTAATGTGGAAGTCTGGTTACGTAACGACACACCGCGCTGCCGCTTCTGCAATCCGGCGCGACAGGAACGGACTGTACCGACTTCAAACGGCAACAATAGTCTGCGGGCGTCTCAGGAAAATGGCTTATACAGCGCCGGAAACCAATCACTCCAATCTTTTAAAATGTATCTGTTAAACCGGTACAGTTTACTTCTTAAACCAGTGCCTCTCCGCCCCCTCCCCCCAGGTATCTTGGTTACTGTGACACAGGCTGATCTATCGCTAAGCCACAGGTCTAGGATGGATATCAATATAACATTCTGGTTGCGAGGACGTGGATGCAATGAATGTCAATGTAAAATAAAGGTTGTATTAAGAAATTTATCTGTAGCGTAGCCTAATGTCTACGTTCGGGGTATATTTAACGCATTTTTGCTATGAAACAAAACGATTAGGGTAAATTCAGAAAAAACAGCAGCAGACAATAGGCAAACCTCTGAGAGCAACTTTGATACATATTGATTGCGTTGACTATGTCACAGACTTTCAGGGATGATGGAGAAAGGTAAATGCGTATGGAAATCATCGGTTCGGAAGCTAATAAGCGAAAATCGTTTCGATACCTCTGACAGGACCCCTTTTACGGCAAGGTCTTTGCTTCCCATGTTTTGGGAGGATCAATACAAAAAACAATTTCCTATTAAATGTGGGCTCTGAAATGCATGCTTTCACAACTACGAGCTATTATTCAGTAGAAGAAAGGTGTTTCACAGTAACGAAGACGAACAAGTGCTCATGGATTTTAATGCATTCATTTTAAAACCCATGTTTTACTAGAACTTTTGTTCCTGCTTAGGTCCATACTACTTCCTTCCAAAATATGGAAAGCAAAGAGCTTACGCCAGAAGGGGTTCACCGTCGGAGGTTATCTGAATTATTTTCGTTTGTAACTTCCGATTGAGTCGTTACCGGACCAGGGTCCCTTGGCTCAAATTGATACATTAAGCCTTCTCCACCTTTCCTGAAAGTTTGTAACATCATCACAGAATCACCCTGCACATCATATAAAAGCTTCAAAAATACAACAGGAACAGAAACCGACCGTACTTCGACTCGCACCAGGCTGCCTACAACGTAACTATTCTAGAAATCGGGAAAAGGTGTTAGTTTCGAGTGAAAGATGTAAATGGGGCGGGGGGGGGGGGGGGTGTGACACTTCGAAATCTTAACCCTCAATACACTGGAAACTACTAGAGGAAGTAAACCTATACACAGAGCGAATATGTCATAAAACTGCACTGTAAACGGCCATACAAACAGTACGTCCTAAAAAATTAGTCAATACGTGAAGAAAGTACAATACTGATTGTTACGCACAAAACAGCAGACAACAATACACATATGGTTTCATTTACTGCCGTCACAACACAAGCAATGAATTGTTTAATTGAGGAAATTTGAAGAAAAGATTAGTGAGTATTAAAAGAAGACTGGAGTCCAGTTTACACAACAAATGCGAAGTCGAATTGCTGCACTTCGTAGCGTGAAGGAAAAAAAATGGATTTTTTCCTCTTCTGCCTCATCATCGCAGTGCACGGAATAGCGTGGAAGGCAGTAGGGAGGGAGGAGAAAGAGTACAAACGTGGAACTCATACAGAAGATAAATTACAATAGTGAATAACTGGGCAAAACGAATGTTTATCCCCAGATTGAAAGAGCTGAATTACGAATACCTGACAAGTACGAATTGTCAGCATTAAATACGATTATTTACACCATGCAATCAGGCAAATGAAACGTAGAAACACCGCAGTTGAGAATTTCCCAAAGAAAGACCTTTTTTTTTTTCAGGCGTCACCGAACGTAACGCAGTACACAGTGTGTGTCTGATAAAATCTTGGGCAAGGATAAAGCCCTGACAACACTGATTCTAGTGGCAAATGATAATGCTTCAAAGATAAGTCACCTGGGAACCAAATCAGCTATTACGGTGACATCAATTAGAGGCATAAGTAACAGATCGCTAGAAATGCGGCGAAAAGGACATATGATACTGCTCAGAGTACACCCAGAGACCTCGGTACAACTGCAAACGCTGAGAACTAATTGGCTACGTTCCGATACACATTCGAAGAAATTATTAACTGCATTTTAATTAACTACTTAGTCTTCATCCCACGATGTGACAGACTACTCCTTTCACAACAATGCGTTTCCATTGTTTCAAACACTAAGCTCCGGGTTGACATGAGCTACATGGTTAGGTTTTACAGTGAATATCACGAAACTGAACTGACACTTGTAACTACCCACAATTTAGTTTTAATTTCCATTACGCATTTCGAAGAGTTAAACTGCCACCCTAAAGATCATTCATGTCATTGGAAACAGCGCCAAAGGCTATCAAAAAGTCGTACATAAAATTAATACACGTCTATTTAATAACACAGATCTACCTGATGATGATCTAATCTTCTTAAACGGATGGTGGAAGTAAACTGTTATTGGCAAAAACTTTTAGTTTCAATTGATGATGCACATTTCTACGGAAGGATTTCCAACGAAAGTGTATCGCTTAGGAAGAACACTAGCTTGTATTTGTTCTTATAACAGGAAGGACAGAAGAAGGCGTCTAGCCAGACCTCAACAAGTAGCCTACTAATACAGGTCTGAGCGTCATGCTCTCACCACACAACGCCGCAGCACCAACAGGTTGGCAAAGCCGTCCGCCCCCGCTCTCGAGCAATGCCTTTGCTGAGAGTTTCTGAAGGCGCGCCTGCTGTACTTTTTTTTCCCCCTTCACTCGGCGACCCTCACAGCCCATCTCCACGCCGACATCCTCATAGCTTTCTGCGCCGATCCCCTCGCACTGCTAACTGGACTGTACACTCGGTTCCCGCAAGGAGAGAGCACGCACAACGCACACTCACATTTGATGAGCACGACGCCATTGTGCGGGTCATCCATGCTGGCTGCTTTCGCTCGCTCTGGACCGTCTCGTGCGCGCCGGCGACGTCGGGAACATGGCCTGCCAGAGCGGACGGGATGAAGCACTCGCGGACACTGCCACAACGAGACTGGCCAGCGCGCGCCGGAGACAGAAGACGCGCGCCGCCGCGCCGCGGAGCCAGCGCCTCTGGCGGCCGGCCGGCGAGGTACTATACTAGCCGCGCAACAAACATTCGCTCCACAGACACTGCAACTATGCTATGCTTCGCAAATCACAAGACCGAGAGCAATAGAGAACACCGATCACTGAACCGTATCATGCATCTACACTCCATTTCATTGAGCTCCCGACTTTAACAGCTTAAACGGGAGCCATTCCATATGAAAAACACGCACCCGAATGCAGACAAAACACACGCCACCCGAAACGATACGTGCTCGGAACAAAACAAAACAAGGCGTGCTGGAGACAACGTAACTAAACATGATAAAGTAGCAAAAAACTTAACTAATCGAAACGACAAAATGTGACAAAACATGCTGCATACGAAATAAAACGAGAAACAGACGACAAGAGACATATTTCGGCCAACAGACAAATGTCAATATCCACATATTACCTATACGACCGACACAAGCATAAACGTCCGAAGTTGGAAACGTTATTACGTACAAGAAAGGCTGACGAACACTACTATATCTTTAACCATAGATTCATGTAAGTTTGCAAGTCATAAAACATCGCAAGAAACATTTTTTTCATGATAAAGTCGCATGTTGTCAAAAAAAACGAAGCATTAACAGTTCTTGCAAGCCTTGTATTGTTTTAAAGTAACTATGAACGAGCCATATTATAACAATTTGTTGAACCTGTTTTCTGAAATCATCTATAATTTGTCATTTGTGTGTGTTTTTTATGTCTACACGGTAAATATTTGTTTGTCCTTATATTTATGCTGTTAAACATACAAAGTGTACTTGGGTGTAAGAACGCTTAGCTCGGACACCTGCAGGAAAGAACTAATAATAGCAGGCGCGTAAAGAAAGAATGCGTGACGCGAGAAACAAAACAAAGCAATACAGAAGTGCCATATAACAGACAAAGCAAAGCTATATATACGTATAAAGTGAACAAATGAAAGTAACGCAAAAAACGGCTTTTTTTTCATTGCAGTTTTATATTATCCAACAATACACCACCACGATAATATAAGCTAAGGTAATTTATGACCATTGATTTTCCCCTTCTTTGCACTCTTACAACTTTTCTCCTGCGACTATTTGTAAGCTCTAAAGAACCTTACTGAAACTTTCCCACAACGTTGTAGAAACAGCCTCTTTGTAAACTTCCTGCAATCTTTTTATCAACCTACCAATAAAATATCTGCTGATATGTTGAAGTGACAGTATTATTTCTGTGCAATGCAGCATGCGTGGTCGTCGTCGTCTTTGAAGACTGCTTTGAAGCATATCTTCAAGGTAGCCTCATCATATCTCCTTAACTACTGCAAGCTGCATTCATTTGATTCAGCTTCTTGACGCCAAGCCTTGACCTCCCTCTGCAGTTTCTAACCGTGGAGTGGGAGCGTGGGGTTCCCCTGTCACCCAGCGGTTTCACATTGTGATTATTTCCGTTACGTTCGAAGTTGCAGCCTTCCCACGAACAGTACCTTTCATATGGGTGCATAGTTGAAGATCCGTTTACAGCTAACGTCAGTTGGACAGCTAAACAGACAGCAGCAGGACGTAGAAGTGAGTTGGGGGTACAACTGTCCGCCAAGCGCCTATATACATAACAATTTCTTAAGGTAGGTTTTTCTTTTTACAATTGTCATACTAATTTCGTTGTAAGTACAACATTTAAAATTTTTATTAATCTGAATAAAATAACTATGTTAACTAAAGTGATTGTTTATGCAGTGTTCGACATGTACTACAATTTACAGAAACTGATACTCATTACCATGTCTTTATTCTAGTGATGTCAGATCCGCAGGAAAAAAGAGTGAATGTGTCTTCCTACCCTGAGGTGTGGATGATGTGGCTCGAAGAAGATGCAATGGAAAGCTATCATGATACTGAAAATGAACAATATGCAGACGAAAACGATAATAAGAACGGTTAGTCTAATATTTCCTATTATCTTGGGGAGGACATTAAAACAAAATGGTCTAAGTCCTCGAACTCATCTACCTGGCCCCAAGACGCAAGTATCAGCAATGCGTTCTGAAAATAAGTTATTAGATCTTTTCTTAGACAGCAGAGTTTACAAAATTATAATTAACTGTACAAATATTTATGTAAGAAATTTCAGAGACAGATAGATGCTAGACTCACCGGTGAGACTGAAATAAGAGCACTTTTCGGCATACTCTACCTAACAGCAACCCTAAGAAGTTCTAGAAAAGAACACTAGCATGCTCTGGGATAACTCTAGAGGACTCGCCGTAACATTACTGATGACAACTGGTTCAGCGGTACACCATCAGTTAGCAAGCTACAAGAAGACAAGGGACTGACATACATTGGAACGCACTGGAAAAACACGAAGGAAATCCCCAAGGAGATGGAGTTTTCACCTAATAAGCAAAGAACTCGACACTCGTCTCTGTTTGGCTTCCAAGAGAACTGTACGCTAGTTTCATACTGCCATAAAGGTAATCAAGCTGTTCTCTTGATAACTTCATTACATCACGATGATACCATTGATAAAGATCAAGAGATTTACTGAAGCCAGAAATTGTAACTTTTTACAATATGACAAAGAATGGAGTCGATTTACTTGATCAACTAATTCAAATAATGACGTGTCACGAAGCACATGTTCTGTTGTGCATAAATTCTACAGTTACACCACGAGACAATCCCAGAGAAGGTTCCAAAGGACGCTGCTAAGAGTGTGGAAGGCAGAAAGAAAGTCAACTAGAAAATGGTATCATAATTGTAAACGGTTGAGGTGTTGGCCTCATTTGCATACCGTATGTGTTAATTGTACCTGAAATAAATTATTGACCTTCTTTGGAAATTTGTTTTTTATTTCCATCTCTATACATATACGTATACATATACATACATAGAAATATCAACTACAGGACATCTGATAATCATTTCAATGAGTAACTAAGAAACACAAATAGGGGACAGGAGTTTCCCATGCGCGTAACCCTGTAACGATACAGCACGCACCCACTGCAGGGTTAAACCAACCAACTGAAGAAGTCTGAGAAGAAATAAGTTACCTTGGTCAATGAATACAACTACTTTTTTTCACAAAGTGCTAAAAATGGCTGCCGTACATATTACAATTCTATGCAGATTCATCAAATTATGGCAATCGTAGCAGTTCTGCTTGGGAGATTTCAGCAACGGCGTTATAAACAAAATGGTGTGTGTCTTCCAGTTTGATACAGCTAATTACAACTTGTGCCACAGGCAAAAATCACAGGGAGACAGATCAGGAGGCTTGGATGCAAGGAAATTTTATCGTCTGACCCTCATCAAACTGCCAATGAACTGTTATTACGTTTGCATGAGCTGACTGAGCAATTTCTCCATCTAGCTGGAAATACCAGTGCAAGCTTTTCTAATGCCAGTTGTTCCAGAGGCGATAAAGGGATTCCGGATAGGAAGTGACGTAAGGGCGATTTTTGACCGTTTCTTGAAGTCACTCTAATAAGATAATATCTTAATTCGAATTCAGTAATTTCAGTAGAAGTGCGGGTTTAGGCAAATTTCCGCGCTCATTCCGACATTAATGCAGTGTTGCAACCTCCTTTCTGTCTGAAGCAGGAGCTGCACACACGTTTCTGTTGTTGGAGGTTAATGCACCGAAGCGTGTTATGGCAGGCAAGGCAAGGCAAGGCAAGTTGACAGTAGACAGAGAGAACTGGGCAGTTAAGAAACAAAGCGGGCAGCGAGTGAGAAAGCGGGCGCCATGCGGAACTGGGCAGAAAGGCGGCGAATGATCACACCCGACGAAACAGAACAGCCAGCAGGCAAATGCGGGTATGGTACTGGAAACTCCACTACGTACACCGCCTTCAAATAAGGTCACCACAGCGAATCGTCACTATACGTCGCCGACAAACTTTGAGGAACACACGAAACATTAGAAGCTCACAGGGGAAAACATTATTCACGCACTAAAAGAACACATTGGTTACTGTGGAGCGCTGTATATAGTGCCGAATAGCTACAACGCAATCACATGACGCTGCACCACTGACCTATGGCCGGTATTACACTATCAAATTTCTTTGTCAAAGATGTGATCAAATATTCGTCAGATATATTTGACAAAGATCTTTGACGTGGTGCTAAAAAGGGGTATTACACTGTCATCATATTTTTCGTCAAAGTTCAAGATGGCTGATAACAACAACTTGCTATTAACCGCAGCAGTTGCATGTACCACGGTTGCACTGTGTGCACATGCGGAAGAGAAGCGGGGAAAAAAAGAAACGTACCTGGATAAAGCCGTGTGTTTTAAGACGACACGATAAAAGCGTTCAACAAAACTTGTTACATGTGCTTATAGTGGAGGACGTCAAGTCGTACATGAATTACTTAAGAATGGGTGAGCATATGTGTGCTCAGTGAAGTGTATCCTCGTATCACAAAGCACAATACTCGCTTAAGAACTGCTATACCTGCGTAAGTCAGGCTCACTGCAACACTCCGTTTCCTTGCTGCAGGAGAGACCGGTTAGGTTATGTTAGGTCTCCAATATTCTTAATCCATTTTTGTATTCCGGGTGCCTCACGTCGTAAAGTACCTTATCAGCTTCATACATCTCTATTAATTTTGTATTTGTCGGTACACACCAATTGTATTTACCGACAATGTTTTTTATAAACACGACAAACGACAGAACGCTACAGCGATGCTAGCGCTCCACGTGGTAACATGCCACACTGAAGTGACCAGAAGACAAGCGACTTCCTTGATCAAATCTACAGCGAGGATCTAGAGTTGATCTATTATTTGACGACATTTGACAAAATTCTTTATGACACCATCAAATTTCTTTGAAAAAGATATTGTCAAAGGAATTTGATAGTGTAATATCGGCCTAAGTTATGTACCTTTACATCCGTACTCCGCAAGCTATTTGACGGTGTGTGGCAGAGGGTACCTTGAGCACCTCTATCTGTTCTCCCTTCTATTCCAGTCTCGTACTGTTCGTGGAAAAAAAAGATTGTCGGTATGCCTCCGTGTGGGCTCTAATCTCTCTGAATTTATCCTCATGGTCTCTCCGCGAGATATGCGCAGGAGGGAGCAATATACTGCCTGACCCCTCGGTGAAGGTATGTTCTCGAAACTTCAACGAAAGTGAGTGTCTCTCTTGCAGAGTCTTCCACTGGAGTTTATCTATCATCTCCGTAACGCTTTCGCGATTACTAAATGATCCTATAACGAAGCGCGCTGCTCTGGATCTTCTCTCTCTCTTCTATCAACCCTATCTGGTACAGATCCCACACTTGTGAGCAGATTCAAGCAAAGGGCGAACAAGTGTACTGTAACCTACTTCCTTTGTTTTAGGATTGCATTTCCTTAGGATTCTTCCAATGAATCACAGCCTAGCATCTGTTTTACCGACGATTAATTTTATAAGGTCATTCCTTTTGAAATCACTCTTAATGCCTACTTCCAGATAATTTATGGAATTAACTGCTTCCAGTTGCTGACCTGCTATATTGTAGCTAAATGATATGGGATCTTTCTTTCTATGTATTCGCAGCACATTAAATTTGTCTACAGAGTCAATTGCCATTCCCTGCACCATGCGTCAATTCGTTGCAGATCCTCCTGCATTTCAGTACAATTTTCCATTTTTACAACCTCTCGATATACTACAGCATAATCCGCAAAAAGCCTCAGTGAACTTCCCACAAGGTCATTTATATATATTGGGAACAGCAACGGTCCTACGACACTCCCCTGCGGCACACCTGAAATCACTCTTACATCGGAAGGCTTCTCCCCATTGAGAATGACATGCTGCGTTCATGAGAGTGGTGTGTTATGTGCAAGTCGTTTTTATGTAGGAGATGTGATAGAATGGTAGGGTAGAACTTGTCTAAAAGAAATACACAATCATACGCCTGCCATGTAACACGGCGTAACAAAAGATACTAAGCGACAGAAATCAGACACGAGGGCCATGCCTTGTCAGTGGCACTATGTTTCAGATTCAACAAGAACTGCCGTTGTCAGTGAATGCCGGTCCGTGTCCATCTGATTCGCAGAGAACATCGCGCAAGGAACTGAAAGGAATGTAAAGTTGGAGTTTGGTACCAAGCACTCGTCACGGCACATAAAACTGCACGTTTTCGATGGGGCACTCAACACAGAAAGTTGACAGTAGCTGTCTGGAGGCAAGTAGTGTAGTCTGAAGACGCGCGATTTTGCCCCTTTTCAAATGATCATATGGTCCGACGAAGCGTTTAACCCCCAGTGTGTGGTGTACTCTCGGCCGCGGGCGGTTCTGCGACGCTTTGGGTGTGTCTTTCGTACGATGGGGCTACTAATAATTCATGTCACAGAGAACGTTTTCGGTACCATGGGTGTCCCATTCTTATACAGCTTCACAATGAGCGTGCTGCGGATACAGCAGATGACATCAGCCTTGTTGACAAGGCTGCATGCGTCTGACAGACACTCACGCACCCTACCGCAGCCCCGCTAGATCAGCCCGTCTTAACCCCACAGAAAACACGTGGTTCGATCTGGAGTAGCGGCTGAAACTTAACAATCATCATCCCTGCAAATTGGCAGCCGTAACGAATCTAACCATCGAATATCTACATGTGGAAAGGGCGTGTCTGAAGAAACCTGTGGACTGTCTTCTTCCTAGCCGATTTGATAACATTATCAAGGCTGTATTTTGCGCTGTCAACGTGGTGTCTCCAAGAATTCACTCTTTTTTGTCCCGTATCCTCATTTTTCTAGCTAAGAAACGTTCTTATCCCCCATTTTTATGAACAAAGTTTCTAAATACTCCAGGGCGTAACTGGAAAACGGTAATTAAAAGGTCAACGTCCGGCGCTAATTCTTAATCCGTTACTAAAAAATTTAACTTCGTTCATCGTTAAGGCGTTGTTTTATCGGAAGTTAACAGTTACCTCGTAATAGCAAACTTTACGTTGTAGGTGTAGTGAAACAAGCAACTGAATCTATAGTATTACCGTTGCTTAAGCAAAAACGTTTTGTTTGGGGAAGTTTAGGTAGCACATCGAAGACAAATAAAAAACAGTTTAATCACTTAACATTATAATTATTTAGTTGCCAATCACGAAAGAATTAAAAAACTGGAGAATCGGATGGTATCTACATCTACATGGTTACTCTGCGAATAACTGCCTGGCAGAGGGTTCATCGAACCATTTCCATACTACTTCTCTACCATTCCACTCTTGAATGGTGCGTGGGAAAAAGGGAACACCTAAATCTTTCCGTTCGAGCTCTGATTTCTCTCATTTTATTATGATGATGATCATTTCTCCCCGCGTTTCGTCACAGGGTTATTTGGTAAGCGTGACAGCGCTGCGGAGATGTTAAGCAAACTCAAGTGGCAGACTGCAAGAGAGGCGCGCTCTGCGTCGCGGTGTAGCTCGCTGTCCAGGTTTCGAGAGGGTGCGTTTCTGGATGAGCTATCGAATATATTGTTTCCCCCAACTTATATCTCCCGAGGAGATCACGAATGTAAAATTAGAGAGATTCGAGCGCGCGCGGAGGCTTTCCGGTAGTCGTTCTTCCCGCGAACCATACGCGACTGGAACAGGAAAGGGAGGCAATGACAGTGGCACGTAAAGTGCCCTCCGCCACACACCGTTGGGTGGCTTGCGGAGTGAGATGTAGATGTACAAGTGCCTGGCAGAAGGTTCATCGAACCATTTTCATTCTACTTCTCTACCATTCCACTATCGAATGGCGCGTGGTAGGTGGGTGTCAACAAAATATTTTCGCATTCGGAAGAGAAATTGAAATTTCGTAAATATATCTCGCCACAGAGAGAAGCAACCGCCTTTGTTTCAGTGACTGCCACCCCAACCATCATAACACTGACACTCTCACCCTTATTGCGCGATAACACGAAACGAGCTGCCTTCCTTTGCACTTTTTCGATGTCCTCCGTCAATCCTACCTGGTAAGGATCCCACACCGCGCAGCAATATTCCAACAGAGGACGGACAAGTGTCTCTAGTGGGTTTGTCGCATCTTCTAAGTGTTCTGCCAACAAAGCGCAGTCTCTCTTTCGCCTTCCCCTCAATATTATCTAAGTGCTCTTTCCAATTTAAGTTGCTCGTAATTGTGATTCCTAGGTATTTAGTCGAATTGACAGCCCTTAGATTTGAGCGATTTTCGTATACCCAGAACTTATCGGATTCCTTTTAATACCGATGTGGATGACCTCGCACATTTCTTTGTTTAGTGCCGATTGCCACTTTTCGCATCCTGCAGAAATTCTATATAGACTATTTTGTAATTGGAATTGATCGTCTGATGATTTTACGCACGCACGCACTAATTACAGCGTCATCTGCAAACAATCCAAGGGGGCTGCTCATATTATCACCTAGATCATTTATGTAAATGAGGAACAGCAGAGGGCCTATGACACTACCTTGCGGAGCGCCAGATATCACTTCTGTTCTGCTCGATGATTTATCATCTATCACTACAAACTGCGACCTCTCTGAGAGGAAATCAATCCAGTCACACACCTGAGGCGATACTCCATACGCACGCAATTTGATTGATAGTCGCTTGTTAAGAACGGTATCAGCCTTCTGGCATGTTTTCCTCCATGAGCATCAATATGTTAAAAGTTTCCATCCGAGAGCGAGGCTCGATTAGGAGACAAAATGTCTTTGCCCACAGAAAAAATCGTTTGACTGCAGCACTTGACGGTATGGGAGCATCACCATATTGAATAAATAAAATTACTGAAACCTGCTCCCCACGAAATACCGCATTGTTGATTGAATCTTTTGATTTCACGCCCAGCCACATTCTATCTAGACTCTGGGCTTTATTTCCTACAATTCTTACTACAAGGCTCCTTTGTAGATCGTCGTTAGAACTGGAAGCTCATTCTAGAATTTAATATCCACAGTCAACCCACTAACAAAAAGTAGTACTTAATGGGAAGTTAGTAAACAAACAACCAACCAACAGCTGACATCCAGGTCTCCTCGCTTGCACTAGATTGTTTACCTCTATCGTGCTTATTCCTGCGTAGCCACAACCCTACATGACCCAAATTCGCCAAAACATGATTTCCGCGGGCGGCGCGGCCTCATTTTTGTAGGTACCCAATCAACAATTAACGGACTCAAAGTTAACGAAAGTTAAAGAGCCCGTTAAAATGTTCTAAATTTAACGTAAAAGATAATCCGTTACTCGAAACGTTAATTTCGATAATTAACGATCAATGGATTAACTGTTTGGTGCACAGCTATGTTCTGAAGGGTCTGAGAATGAATAACAACAATATTATGACCGTTTTTGTGCACTTAGGCCTTATCTGGGCTACGTCCAGTACATCCCTCTCACAATACAGTACTTCACGCTCCAAGAACCTCTTCAGGTTCTGACTTCTGATTCCGTTGGTATTTCGGTCTTCTACTGTAATTTTTGTTTATTTCGTAAGTCTATATGAATGCCTATTACTCTACTGTACATGTGTAATGGTGCTTGAATTACGTAACCATTACAGCACCTCACCTGAACCTCTCGATACCATTAATATTCTACTGTGTTTCTGTAAAGTTGTTGATATATTTCTGAGACAACATTCAGATTTGATTTCATTAATGTAGAAGTACTTTGATTCATCCATATGTTTATATTGCAATGATATTATTCTTGTGTGTACTCTTTCTTTTGTCACTATGATATTTGACGTACTTGTAACTCTGATTTTTTGGCGCGTAAGTTAGTAGTTAGATACTGTAAAGTCAAGTCTTGGACGTCATGTTGGAAAGACGCATATTGTAGTCAGCTTATAAAACGTGAACTTTAACAGTGAGGAAGATGTTTTCAAATATGTTTTGTATTGTGAAGTGATGTTGTGGGTGTTACGTGATATTGCAGCAAAAGTAATGAAAGAGAAGTGTAACTTAAATTCGGAGTGCTGATTTCTTCTTTTACATCACCATTGCGCTGCAAAAGTGAATCTTCAAGAATGGTTTGTGAAGCACATCTATAAAACTTTTGAATACAGCAGAATAAAACCTAGGCCTCTTTGCATCCGAGCTTGGAATCACCACCACCTAGAGATTCGACGATTGAGCCATGATTTTAGAACCAGACCAGCGTGGGAAATGTGAAAAGATGAGTGCCTAGTTTATTTATTATCACATGAAATGACTTTATTAACTGTGCTCTGATGACACCTGCCACAGAATAACTTTGTTGTTGCCGAAAATGCAGTATTTAGCAGCGTGAGCAACAGCACAATCATTATTAAATTTTGACCTTTGTTGTGGTAGGGGTTTCTTTACTTTCTGCGGAGGTTCAAGGTGTTAATCGAGACGTGCATAGCCTCACGCTACGCTTAGTACGGAGACATGTTACTGTATGGATTCGTAAGTCAACGCCCCCCTGCGCGTGCGTGGCCTTTTGTTTCCATGGGAAGCCGAGGTGTCTATCTGGCGCATCTGCCCGGGTCGTTTCCGGTTTCCGGTACGATCACCATTCGATCAACAGCCAGCGCAAACACAGCCTTACTGTGCGAACCACGCCAATCCTAAAGTAGGACATGAGACGCGCGAATCGTCCCAACAGGTCCCGTACGTCTGGTGTGTCTCGATACATTTAATACTCCATAAACGGTTGGACAGGTGAAAGCAAAGTCGTCGCCGAGTGACGCTACGTGACGAGAAAAACATTGTATTTCATAACAACGCACCTTTTTTTGGGTTGTTTGTGAAATTTTTAATCAATTACAACTTTTCCGAGGGCTTTACTGAGGAATATGTGGAGAAAACTAGTTAATGTGTGCAGAGCAACGTTTTGGAAAAAAACTCTAAAATGTGTTAAATGTAAGGCGGACGTTTTCCAGCAATGGCAAGTTTCAGTCTAATTAGACATTTACTTAGCAACATTCGCAAAAATGTGTTGTGCCGGCAGATTTTATCTCCACGTTCAGTATATTTGCCAAGTAATTTTACATAACGATTAACCGTGGACATTAACGTGCGTCATTACGTCAATATTCATTTCTTACTGCTGTCGAACGGTGAGATCAAAAACAGCTGCTTAAATATCTCAGTAGGCAGGGAATATAGGCGAGTAATCCCACAGAATAAGACTCATTCTTTTTCTACTACGATTTGCTGAGAATTTAAGTTTCCATTTCTTGGTTTCTGGTATATTATGGGTTCCCGCATTACTTATACCACACAGTTGTGAAGGTCAAACTGCACCAAACAGGAGACAAAAGTGAAGTTATGCCTCATTGTGTAGAATCAGCACATGTCGCAATATGTAGTGTTTAAAGGATTCGTCGGATATATAATCTATGAAGGCTGTAAGAGAGAAAATAGCTCTTTCACGGTTAGAATTTTTTCCTTATTTATTTTGCGTTTTCACGTACTCACGCTTTGCTGAAGCCTGACGTAAGTTTTCATCGTCTCAGATGGCATAGATAATAGTCAGATCCCATGTAACATGAGCTTTCTTGCTGGTCAAGGGCCAGAGAAAGATTAGAGGCGCTGTGCATACAGGTTCAAGGAGTGTTCGGTGGGAGCGGTTGCATATCTCGTAATGGGAGAGTGTGTGCGCTAATTTCTACTCTAAGGCATATTTTTAGCTCCGCAACCATTCCAGCTTCGCTATTTGCTTTATGTAACTGTCTAAACATTAAAAATATATTACTTGGTTGTCTAACGAAACGCACTGGAATTCTCAATCTATGATCGATATGACTAAACGGACACCTCCACTATTTTCGAAAGATACATGAAATATCTCGTGTTTTTCTCTGACAGACGTGAGACTCTTGTCACATTAATGAACATTATTGGAGTTAATAAGGGCCCGATACTGCACGGATGCCCGAAAAAATGGATAATCCAAAGACACAGAATTTTAAAGGAAACTGCTATCTGTTGCATTAAAAAGACGCTGTGTGTCATATTTGAATCCTCACTGCATTATTTATGTATTACTTGCTGGAAACGGGAAATAAACATCCACTTTTTCTGTCGATGTAGTTCATTACCAATCTTCAGGCCCTAGGCAAAGAGCTAAACATATAGGCAAGAAATAGGCTGCAGACATGTTACGGCGTTAGACTTAACAGAAGATAAAACGGGCAACAATGGAAAAATGTTTCAGGTAATTCAAACATCACTCACACACATAATATAATTTACTAGGCGATTAATCGGGTGTACGGTGCAAGTTCGCAGTTGCAAGTCCGTATCGATTCGGGTTCCAGGGGAATTTATTTTTTGGTATTTTAAGATTTTCATATAATTATTGACCGAATATAAATATCTATAAAACGCTCAATAATAGAGGAATAATCCTTACGTCAATAAGACAGTTTAATACAGTAGGGCAAATGTTAAAGTTAGAAACTGCATAATGTTTTTATGGCGCGCATATACCAGGACTACATCCATTCAGTATTTGAGCAACAGAGCACTTAGCGATTTCCGACAAACTTTAAACATATTTTCAAATCTTTTTTATACTTTTTCTCGTTTACATGCTTAACGTGAAATATTTAACACATTATATCATTGGTAAAATAATCAGAAGTTAGAAGCTGTTTTGCTCGTGGGAATTCGAGTCTTTCAGTAGTACAGAGTGGGATAGATCGAAACTAAAATAATATTTCTAAGTATAATAGAGCACTTGAGGGTCCATAATGCTCTTTTTTCTTCAAAAAAACTCGCAGTCTATGCACAGGTGATCCATTAACCGGGTTGTTTGCTGTTTTTGTTACCAGTTGCCGCAGAAACAAAATTTTTCTTAACTACTGAGCGGAAAATATCGGACTCGTTCTGACAACTTAAAAATTCTCCACACGTTTTTAGGATTATCTGGTAGTCAGGCGTTGTACTCTACTTGAACCACAAGCACACCGCCAAGGACAAAAAAGCGTTCCGCGCAGCCGCCGGCCTCTCTTACACGCCTCCAGTGCGCAGTGAATGGCGTGAGAACGGACAAGCGGGGCTCGAACCCCGGACGTGGTCCCACTCCCAGCCAGCTGGTCTTTTGTCTGCCTTCCAGTGGGGGAGGGCTCACTGCCCCACCTTCTACTCGTGTATATTCACACCAACCTACGGCTAAAACAATTTACTGCTCCATATGATCACCATGAATTTCAAATTTGTGTTTCTTTTTAGCGGTTGTTTTCGAATAAAAGATTTTTATAAAAAAGTTCTTTGTCCAAATGTGTGTTTAACGACTGGGCCCGCCAAACTTCCACATTTACTTTACTAATTTCTCAACTAGGCTCAAATGGAGAGCAAAATAACTGATGATGGTCGAAGTAGAGACGATATAAAATGTAGACTGACGATGGCAAGGAAAGCGTTTCTGAAGAAGAGAAATTTGTTAACATCGAGTATAGATTGAAGTGTCAGGGAGTCATTTCTGAAAGTATTTGTATGGAGTGTAGCCATGTATGGAAATGAAACATGGTCGATAAATCGTTTGGACAAGAAGAGAATAGAAGCTTTCGAAATGTGGTGCTACAGAAGAATGCTGAAGATTAGATGGGTAGATCACATAACCAATGAGGAGGTATTGAATAGAATTGGGGAGAAGTTTGTGGCACAACTTGACAAGAAGAAGGGACCGGTTGGTAGGACATGTTCTGAGACATCAAGGGATCCCAAATTTAGCATGGGAAGGGCAGCGTAGAGGGTAAAAATCGTAGAGGGAGAACAAGAGAGGAATACAATAAGCAGATTGAGAAGGATGTAGGCTGCAGTAGGTACTGGGAGATGAAGAAGCTTGCACAGGACAGAGTAGCATGGAGAGCTGCATCAAACCAGTCTCAGGACTGAAGACAACAACAACAACAACAGGCTCAAATGTATCTCTAACCGTTTTATCGTGTAAGAAGGGTAATCGAATCACTGCTCGTTGCTTCATTGCTAGTTGTGACACACTAAGGCAGAATGTCCACTACCTAACACTGGCTGCTCACAACTGACTGGTCGAATGCACACTTGTTAGTTCGAACGGCCATCGTAGTTACTACACTTACGTCGCTTATAAGCCAGGGAAAAAAAATCACTCTAGAAAGTATTTGGATGGACAGCATATTACTGTACCACGCACCTTTGAAATGAATTACGGCGTGTTTCATAGTTCTGTCTCCATCCACGAGTGATTTTCATGTTGTGGAGGCTATGTTTTTAGGTTTTATGCTTGGGTGGCGCCAACATAAACTCTACAGTAAAGATTTTTTTTATGTGTGGTCCATAGGTGCTGTCAAGTTCGTAATCATTTTTCTGTGTAGGTTTTTCCTTTAGTTTGAAATAAACACTTTATTCCAGTTTTTATAAATTATCTAATGTCATCCCCTTGGAAATTATGAGGTTGTATCACAACAAATATTGTTAAGCTTACAGCGAGTTGTGATCTACACATCACAGTGGGGGAAAAGACAGACCTGGATTGAGCTCATAATAAGATTCCCGCACAATCACAGCAGGTACGAGCGTACCTAGCAGAGATTTTTTATCTTTGCTGACACAGTGCCAAAGGCAGCATAAGAGTTGTCCTTTTCTCACTATACATATGGACTTGAAATCTGTGGTATTTGTATTTGCTCAGCTGTTTGGAAATCAAATAACGTAGAAGTTTACCAGCATTGTCATTCATAATTTTTCTGAGGGGACGTTTCACATTTTACCCCCTCTTTCGGCGATAGTTGTTGAAGTCGTGCACGAGTGTCGCAGTTTCAAAGATGGGCAGCGTCGCTCGAGGACACGAGATCAAGGCATCCCACCACAAATTCACCAGACGGAAACATCGTGAGAATTCGCGATCCTGTGAAAAACCTACTGTCATCTGTAATCTGAAGAACTGGACATTACATCAACTGTTCCAGACATTCTCCAGAATGACATGCGTACAAAAACAAAGTCGTTTGGACTCCTGCTACGAGCTGATTGAAATGAATAACGTGGACAGCTCTTTCCTGGAAAATATCATCACGGATGACGAGACTTGGTGTTATAAATACGAGCCTACCAGAAAACAACCAAGTTCAGAGTGGATATCTGTCCGTGTTGGTTCAAGACCGAAGAAGGTGCGAATGAAAAAAATCGAAAGTAAAGAAATGATCTTTTTTTCTTTACGCTCACGGTGTTATCCGCAGGGGATACGTTCCCACCGGCACCACTCTACATCCCCAGTATTATATCTCTTCATGGATAGGTTGTAGAAGAGGATTCTGAGTGATCGTCCGCCTCAATGGAGGGATTTCTTCTCTTTACACGACAATGCACCTGCTGACGCGGCTGCCGTCGCAGCGCGCAGCCAAAAAGAAGTGCAAGTTTTGAACCACCTTACATATTCACTAGGTCTAGCACCGATTAACTTTTTTTATACCTGAAACTAACAATTGATATGACGGGTCAATTCTTCGATGGCTTAGGCGACATTCGAGCCGATGTGATGCGCGAGTTGAACAACATCCCACAGAACGACTTTTCTGACAGTATCACATGAATGTATAAAAGTGCTGATCGTAGTACTCAAGTGGGGGCAGACTGTGCAGAACATATGGAGCATTAAAACCACCATCGCAACTTTTCTCTATCATTTCATGAATCAAGTCGCCAACATTTTTGGACTGACTGGGCCCTACTTCTTCATTGTGGCGGTTGGAAGTGGTACATTTGCGCTGGGATCCGTCAGGCCGCTAAGCTCAGTAAACTGGAGCAGCGTTTTGATTAATTCCGTGGGAGGGTCGGCATGGATCCGTTACACCGGACCGGTCGACCACTCCTTCGTGAGATTCCTGCTACTCTGTGACGTGGCGGTTGGACCGCGGCCAAAGCACTCTACGTTTGCGACTATTTAGCTACACACTGTACTGGAACCTCGTATGCGCGTCCCTGTGATCGTCCATTACTACGCCCTAAGGCACACCACAAAGAATCGACGTTTATAACATTTTGGGGCCCTGGAAAATTCTTTTGACAATGATGAGTGGAATATATATTTTGAAATTCTGAAGGCAGTACATATTGTGCAACAGCCTCCCCCAAGATCATTATGAACTGTCCGATACCACCTTCTTTTATATGGATCCGTGTATTTATCGCACGATTCAGTGCTTCCTAGGGCCTTTTGTGTGTATTTTTATAGGTACCGTTCATTTCAGTTTGCCCAAAAACCTATTCTTCTTCGTAAATACATGTAGAAGTTTCTGGAATGACGTACATTCTCATGATTGTTAATAGATTATTGTCATTAACAAAAATATGTACATATGCCAAATTAAATATCAGGTTGAGAAATTTAAGTAATAAACGTTTAGCAGCACGTATTAAAAAGGTGTGGAGATATTAGCATAAATAACTAACACATCTAATTATGATAATTGCAATTTCTAAATTCGCTAAAACAAAAACCTCATTACGATTTAAATGAAAGTAACAATCACTATCCAGTGATGTAATTTCGTTCGTTATTCATATTTATGTAACTCATTGTAATTAATGATACTCATAAATAACGCAGATATTTACCTCTTTTTAGTTACACCACCCAAATTTACGAAATTCCGGTATTTGAGAAAACGTGTGTATTTATGTAATCTGGCGAAGCGCGATGTGTATACTTCGAACAAATGTTAGGAATAAAATCCACACAGTCACTAGTTACGAAATTAAAGTAAAATCAAAATAACTGTTGAAATCAGATAGTGAATTAATTTTCACACATATAACCAAGATGATGATAAAAATATTGTGCTTTTTGACATTATAATTTATAACCTGTTCAAATTTAACAGCAGTTAGTTTAGATGAAATTGTTTTTAATTTTAAGTTACATTCTGTAACAAATTAACAATGGTACCAATTGTTAAAATGGTATTTAAAGCGACGCAGCGAGGCTGCGCGAAGAATCTGTCAAGTTTTGTTCACTTCAGGAGTCAGTCAGTTCAATTTGGTTTAGCTCAGTATCGCCAGTTGTTTTGCACTTATGTCAGTTCTGTGGATCAGCAGATGTCAATAAATAATTTGTCAAGCTTGAAATTGTCGTGATGTTCTCATTAGTCGCAGCATCCACAACATCGATGAGCCACAGGCCAAAGCAAGGTAAGTAGTAACGTTTAAAAGTTCGTTACACAGGGGTAAAACACAGGCAGTGGCCTTATACACGAACCTGACTGCAATTATAGGAATCGAAGGACGTGACATGGAAACAGTAGTAGTTGACAATAGAGTGCGACAGGGTTGTACGCTCTCCCCAATGTTATTCAATCTGTACACTTAACAAGCAGTGAAGGAACCGAAGAAAACATTTAGAAAGGGAGTTAAAGGTCACGGACTAGAAATAAAAACTTTAAGGTTTTCCGACGACTGTGTAATTTTGTCAGAAACGGCAAAGGATTTTGGAAAGAACTCTTGGAAACAGGTCATAACAGGAACATCAGAAAAGAGACAACTAAGGCTAATGGAGTGGAATTCAACCAGGCGAGGATGCAGGAATTAGATTAGGAACTGAAAGACATAAAGTACGAGCAGCAGATGAGTTTTGCTATTTGGGCAGCCGAATGACGACAGCTGTTTTCATGATTTGTCAAATTTATTTTATTTTAAGTTTGTCGCTGGGTGTCTTTCCAGTTGTTAACAATCAGTTAATCTTAGAGGGGGGTAGTAATTTGCACCATATCTCTTTCTGAACTCTTTAAACTTCGTTCTGCGCTTTATTGTATTTGACTGTGTGTTAAGTGGATGTTGGGGACAAACCCAGCATTTGCTTAAGCGAATGTGGAAAACTGCATTCAGGCTGACCGGTGCGCCATACCAACTGCCGCTATCCCGCCGCCCGTTATGTATACGGGCAGGTCGTCATTAAATAAGTAGCTGATTATGTCGTGCATGTTGGACCGTGGTTAGGAAGCTGCGACTTTTCACGACAATAAAAGATGAATTAAAACAAGTATTTGAGTCAGTCAATTTTTATTTTCTCTGTTGACGCGACACTGATAACTGTTTTAATTTATGTTCTATAGACGGATTTCTTAAAACAGGTATCTACCATGTTTGAAAGATGGGTTCGATCTACACAAATGGTCGCTTTGACGTACAAAATACATGCTACATTGAAACGAGTATTCCACTGCAGATTTCCAGTGGCATGAAGCCAGCTCTCTAGTACCTTTCTTACACGCTGGAAGGTGACGTATTGGAAAATCTACATCTACATGAATAATCTGCAAACCACATTCAAGTGCCTGGCACTCTCGTACAGCATGCAGAAAGAATGAACACCTAAATCTTTCCGTACGAGCTCTGATTTCCCTTATTTTATCGTGGTGATCGTTCCTCCCTATGTAGGTCGGTGTCAACAAAATATTTTCGCATTCGGAGGAGAAAGTTGGTGATTGGAATTTCGTGAGAAGATTCCGACGCAATGAAAAACGCCTTTCTTTTAATGATTTCCAGCCCAAATTCTGTATCATTTCAGTGACACTCTCTCCCATATTTCGCGATAATACAAAACGTGCTGCCTTTCTGTGGACTTTTTCGATGTACTCCGTCAGTCCTACCTGGTAAAGATTCCACACCGCGCAGCAGTATTCTAAACGAGGACGGATAAGCGTAGTGTAGGCAGTCTCCTTAGTAGGTCTGTTGCATTTTCTAAGTGCACTGCCAATAAAACGCAATCTTTGGTTAGCCTTCCCCCACAACATTTTCTGTGCGTTCCTTCCCATTTAAGTTGTTCGTAACTGTAATACCTAGGTATTTAGATGAATTTACGGCTTTTAGATTAGACTCATTTATTGTGCAACCGCAGTTTAACGTTCTTTTTTGGACTCATGTGGATAACCTCACGCCTTTCGTTATTGAGAGTCAACTGCCACTTTTCGCACCATTCAAATATCTTTTATAAATCGTTTTGCAGTTTGTTTTGATCTTCTGATGACTTTATTAGTCGATAAACGGCAGCGTCATCTGCAAACAACCGAAGACGGCTGCTCAGCTTGTCTCCAAAATCGTTTATATAGATAAGAAACAGCAAAGGGCCTATAACTCTACCTTGGGGAACGCCAGAAATCATTTCTGTTTTACTCGATGACTTTCCATCAATTACAACGAACTCTGACCTCTCTGACAGGAAATCAGAAATCCACTCACCTGAGACTATATTCCATAAGCACTCAGCTTCACTACGAGCCGATTGTGTGGTACAGTGTCAAAAGCCTTCTGGACTCCAGAAATACTGACTCGATCTGAAATCCCTTGTCAAAGCACTCAACAGTCATGTGAATAAGGAGTTAGTTCTGTATCACAGGGACGATGTTTTTCTAAACCCATGTTGGATGTGTGTCATTAGTCCGTTTGCTTCGAGGTAATTCATAATGTTCCAACACAATATATGGTCTAAAATCCTGCTGCATGTCGACGTTAACGATATTGGCCTGTAATTTAGTGGATTACTCCTACTACCTTTCTTGAATATTGATGTGACCTCCGCAACTTTCCAGTCTTTGGGTACGGATGTTTCGTCGAGCGAGCGGTTGTATATGATTGTTAAGTATGGAGCTAATGCATCAGCATACTCCGAAAGGAACCTAATTGGTAGACAATCTGGACCAGAAGACTTGCTGTTATTGAGTGATTAAGTTGCTTCACTACTCCGAGGATATTTACTTCTACGTTACTCATGTTGGCAGCTGTTCTCGATTCGAATTCTGGAATATTTACTTCGTCTTCTTTTGTGAAGGCATTCCGGAAGACTGTGTTTAGTAACGGTGACTCACGAGGCGCAAGGCGTGTAGGCTCTCGGCGTGTGCCCTTGGGACTGTCAGGTCACAGGTGTAGGGGGCGGCGTCGTGGGAACGGCAGGGGTCCAGGTAGAACCTGCGGGCAGGCTTTGTCCAGACGTCTTCCCGTTGTCCGCCGGAGATGCAGTCGCCGCTGAGTAGGCAACCCGCAGCGCACCTCGGGTAAACAACGGCCCGGCCTTCCCTTCCGCTTTCACTGCGACCCAGGAGTTCTGCAGCCTTCACACGGGACGAAGCAGCTAACGTGGAGAAATACAACCTCACGAGACACATCGCCCGCGTCACACGTGACGTGCTATAGTCCGATTAAAATTACTTGCTAGTTGACAACGCACTGTTGCTGGTTTCCTCCAATGAGAGCATACTCAACATCACGCCCGAACCGTTCACAGTTGCCAAACCACCACAATAATTGGTCATTTCGCATCCAATTCCTTGTCTAGTATTCTTTATTGAAGTGTGCGCATGCCAATTCAGGGGGCTGGCATTTTAATTCGTAACACACACACACACACACACACACACACACACACACACACACACACACACACACACACACACACACGATGCCAAAGAAATACACGCGTTTCATACACAGCAACAACCGAACACTACATGATATTTCTGCACAAGACGAGATTCTCTGGAACGTATATAGTTATCATAACCACAGACATCCTGTTTGCACGACATTGCATGGAGTCGAATTTTTGGAAGCTGCTATTTCAACGTTGCGACTGGAGCACCGCAGTGACAAATACATTTGTATAAGCCAGCGTTATGACGTGGGGTAACGGTTTAGGCTATTAAGCTCACTTGTAAAAGGCCATAGGTTCGAATCTTGTGAAAGGTTGAGAAATTATTTTGTTTCCGTATATAATCAAAGGCGTTCGATTATTTTTATTGAATCAATTTGTGTAATTTCTAATTCTTTCCCGCGTCGTTTTCACCATCGTATTGACTTTATTTAAGGCGGCATATCGTGTAGCTAGTGTGAGAATAGTTTGAGATAACAAATGACAGCGAGAAATTACAGTTTGCTTTTAGCGCTGAAACTGAATTTTTTTGTGTTTAGAGTTAGCTCGTAGAGTTTAGATCCAATCGCTGTGAATAAAGTTCTGTCGCAGATTGTCGATCGCAGTTTACTCAGATGAAAATTGCACATCACGAGGCTGTGGTTAGCTTAGGGCGTGAGTTTAAATTCAGTGCCACAAAACGTGTCGTCTGCCGCAGTTCAGTCATTGGTCACTTAAAATCAATCATCGGCAGAGAATCTCGCATTTCCGACAGACACCGCGGGGGCCACTTTCAATATTGCTCCGTGTTATACGTTAACAACATACGTGTAAAGAACCACCGTATGTGTGTATAACCTGTAAGCGACAAGTAGCCGGAAGCAGAAGTGGCAACACTGTAGCGCTGACAGCCATCAACTATCAAGTAAATTTAATCGGACTGTAGTTAATGTGAATTGCGACTGTTGCGCTCTCCAGCGGCATCTGTCGGCTGCATCTGGTTCCCAAAGCACACAGCTTGTTTAAGAAACGGGACGCGTGTAAAATTCCTACGTTCACACTGTTAAACCGCACACTTCTTCCCTTGTCCCTACACTTAGTCACGTTGACTTGTCTACCTAAATAAAAACTTCAGTATACATAAACATGTTGTATCTCGAAAAGTAAAGTTTCATGTCCAGTCGGTAAGCTTATAACACTTCATCAAATCGGGCAAGCTCACTCCTAAAGGAGCGCAATTATATTTACTCTACATACCACCGAATGTCTCAGAAAATATTTCAAATAAGTTAATAAAAATGCCCACAACCTTTTTGGAAACGCTAAGGTAAAATGGGCATATTATAAGCGAGACGGAACAGTTCAAGTTCCTAGGCGTTCGGACAGATAGTAAGCCCATGTCCAGGATCTTGTTGAGAAACTAAATGTTACTTTATTTACCATTAGAACAGTATCTGAAATAAGTGACAGTTCAACACGAAAAGTAGTCTACTTCGCATATTTTCATACGCTTATGTCGTATGGTATTATTTTTTGGGGTAATTCTTCAGATTCAAAAAGGGTATTTTTTGCTCAAAAACGGACTGTTCGAGCTATATGTCGTGTAAGTTCGAGAACCTCTTGTCGACCCCTATTCAATAGTCTGCGAATTCTGACATTGCCCTCACAGTATATATTTTCTTTACTGTCGTTTGTTGTTAACAATTTTAGCCTATTCCCAAGAGTTAGCAGCTTTCTTTCAGTTAATACTAGGCAGAAATCCAATCTGCATGTGGCATGCACTTCCTTGACTCTTGTGCAGAAAGGAGTGCAGTATTCTGCTGCCTCCATTTTCAATAAGCTACCACAAGAACTCAAAAATCTTAGGAGTAGCCCAAACACTTTAAGTCTAAACTGAAGAGTTTCCTCATGGTTCACTCCTATTATGTCGAGGAGCTCCTGGAAGAGCTAAAAAATTAAGAAAATTCCAGTGTTACATTGTTGATTTTCTTTATTTAAACTTACGACTTGTCACCTGAATATGTTTTTTTATATATATTTCATTTTATCTGTTTCTAATATCGTGTTATAACTTCATGTACTGACTCGTTCCATGACCATGGAGACTTCTTAATTTGGTCGCACGGAACAATAAATAAATAAAAACAGGAAGGCTTTTCAATACAGAATGACGCAAACCCGCCACCAGTTGCATCACAATGCGACACACGTAGCAACTACTCTAGGCTGAACTGTAGTAAGTGACCTTCAATTTTATGTTCTTACTTTCACAAGGCTTTAATCCCAGGTATGTTAATCATATCAAACTGTACCAAGAGGGTCGCGTTTTTGATGGGTCTCAACGTGCTTGCTTCAAAACGGTGTACCTTTCGTAGCATGAAAGTTGCAACACGAATATAACTGAAAACCAACAATACGATGTTTCCTATCATTTTATTACCACAAACCGTACCGATAATGACTTGTTTTCCAGAGACCCTCAATGTGCTGGTGCTCAGAAACAGCACAAATTTGTAGCGTTTAAGCTATAAAGTAAAACTCGCCAAATATGGGTTTCAAATGAATACGCCAAGTCCCACATGTTCTGCTTGTGCCGCAGAGGTTCTTATTGCTTCTACTTTACGTGAAACTGTGCCGAAATATCGCAGAGTATTTTACGTTTCGCGCAACGAAATGCCTCGTGAACGTGAAATGGCAGGAAGGTGCTCGAACACCGTGCCACGCTGTCCACGTGCGCAGCTCGCGCTGTACGCCGATGACGCGCCACTGCCTACGCACAGCCCGAGCTTTCAGCTTACGCACCGCAGACTCCAGATTGCCTACCACGACCTGGTCTCGTCATCGGCGAAGTGGTGCCTGGTCTTCAATACGGCGAAGAGCCTGGTACTCGTCGTAGCAAGACTTGATTGACATCGTGGGTGGAGCTGTGCAGTGGGCTAGCAGGGCTAAGGAACTGGGTGTCAGCAAGGACAAGAGTCGATTGTAGCAGGAACACGACGAAGAACTGACGGAGAAAAGCAGTGGAGCGGCTGCACCAGCTGTGGCCGCTGCTACACCGTATGTCCACACTCCTACATTAAATTGTTCTGTACAAAATGCTGCTGTGCCCGGTTTTGAAGCACGCAGCTATCGCAAGCCTACAGAGGATGCAAAATGGAGCTCTCGAACTCCTACCTCTCGAGTTCCCCAGTATTAGGGGGTCGGCCGTGACTTTTACGACAAGTGTAGGTCACCAATGAACTGCCACATCCACAACTGCGGCACCTGGGTAAAACGGCACATGTGCTAGCGGAATAATAAATTCTTTGTAACATACTAATGTAACTTTCGTTCGTGTGTTTCACATCGACACCAGAAATGGCAGGCGAAGTAGAAGATGAAGAAGAAGAAGAAGAAGAAGAAGAAGAAAATAGAAACGGATATTCAATGACTGGTGAAACAGTACATCGAAGACAGGGAGGAGTTTCTACGTAGAAATTCGAAGGGCAACTGGCGGATCACTTCATTCGGAGGATGAAAATAAAACTTGCGTATGTCGATTATATTGCTGTTTATCACGTTTATTTGTTCCCCATATTCGTCGATCTTTCTTAGAAGGCACTGAAGTTGCGATTCAAATTAGCAACAGCCGTTGCAACAGTGCAGTGCATAAATTTGTCGTTTCTTAAAATGTGGAAATTCAATTATTGATTTTCTTTAATACCAGTTCGGAAAACCTATTTAAAACCCGTGTTTCTCTGTAAAAGTTCTCTTTAACCCCTGCTTTCTCTGTCAAAAGTGCTATTTATTCCCCTTTTAGACCTGTAAGTATGAGATCTTTTTCGGGTTCTATTACTTTAAATTTGGGCCCTATTTACAAAAGTCGAAATCAGTGAACTTTTGTCAAGTCCATCTAATGCGATCAAGATAACTGTGAATTGAAAACAAAAATGATATTTAGTTCTCAACAGCTCTTGGGGGTATGCAGATAGCTTTAGAATTTTTCTCTTAATTAAGAAAAATTTTACGCTGTTGATGTTGGCAGGAGGAAGTTTAAAAGCAGGGAGCCGGAAAAAATAACTGAAAACTTTTCCCGACAACATCGACTTGAATAATAAACCAACAGGTTACATGGCTACCTTCGGTAGCAGACACACTAACTTTTAATTAACAACAGCGAAAGCTGAATCTGATTATAGCGCGCAATGAAATTAAAGTTGCTGCGGACAAGCAGGGACGCAGATGAAGTGAAACTCCAGCAATAAATTAGCGCTCGCCTTCGCGTAATAACACACTGGGCTCACATGTTAATCACATACGCAGCTCCATGGTAGCGTGGCGGTGATTAAAATCTGACGTACTTAGCCAGAGCGTCAGGACGGCGTGAAATCTTAATTGTAAACTATAGCCCTCTACCAAATCTCATTAATTTCAGCTCGTTTCCGTAATGATGAATTCTCTCTCTCTCCACACACACACACACACACACACACACACACACACACGAGAGAGAGAGAGAGAGAGAGAGAGAGAGAGAGAGAGAGAGAGAGAGAGAGAGAGAGAGAGAGAGAGAGAGAAAGCGTGGACAACCCATTTCTCAAAGTCTTACTTCTGAGCGAATCGAGAATTTTACCCCTCGGCTGCTTATTCTGGTAGGATTTTATCGTTTTATCGAGGCTTTATCACGTGATGTATCTAGCCTTTCTCTTGCTAAGTACAATTGTTAATACAGAGTATTGTTCTACAGGCACGATGACGTACATGTATATGCTAGACAAACCGTCGGATACATGTAAGCTCTTCAACGGTACAAACAAGAGAACCGAGTCCAGCGTGCATTATTCATTTATTTATTTATTATCTTTGCTCTCCTTCGCTGTAACAGTTAAAGGTGGAATGAACAGCACAGATACTGACACAAATATGCTTGTCTGATCGACAGCAAAACTAGAACGTAGACTAAAAGAAAATGACAGAAAAAGGGTAATACTTACCGGTACATTAACTCTGAAACTAAACTGAAAGTCATGTCCCTGACGGACTACTGTCTGAAGCATTGCGGATGGGTAATCACGTTTGGCGGAACCGACTTGACGACGCGAAGCGGCCGTAAGTGTAAATATCGGAGGAAAAACTCAACACGAAAACTCCAACATACGAAAAAAGCAAACGCGGAAGTATAGGCTGAAAAATAAGGGGCGTTACGATAAAAAGAAACAAAGGGCGGCATGCCACAGCTCTAAAATAACCAGTGCCTTGTTGATCCGGGACGTGCTTTTTCAGTTACGTCTGGATAACGCGTTTTTTTTTTTTTTCCTTTGCTGGCGACTTGGTAAAACAAACATCACACACACACACACACACACACACACACACACACACACACTGTATGTAGGCTGTTTAGGTTTTTATGTTGGTAACGCCACGTAGTGCTCTGTACGAAAATCGCTGACTGCGCTGTGTGCAGTCTGTGGCTGGTTGGAACTCATTGTTGGAATATTCGTTAGTGTAGCGTTGCGCAGTTTGAGATGAGCCGCCAGCAGTGGTGGATGTGGGGAGACAGATGCTACAGTTTTGAGAGGTTACTATGAGCGGACGACCTGCACGTGTGACTGTCAGAAAAAGGGAATTCGTGAGACTAGATGTCATGACTTTTGAACAAAATTAAGGTAAATACATTGTTCGTTCTCTATCAAAATCTTTCATTTGCTACCTAAGCCTATTAGTAGTTAGAATCTTTTATTTAGCTGGCAGTATTAGCGCTCGCTGTATTGCAATAGTTCGAGTAACGAATATTTTTGTGAGGTGAGTGATTGATGAAGGATAGGTTATTGTTAGCCAGGGCTGTTCTTTTGTAGAGTATTAAAATGTCATATTTCGTTGCGCTAAAATATTGTGTGTGTGTTTAGAAATGATCAGAATAAGTAAGGAGAAAACTGTCTGAGTACGTTCAGTTTTACTCAGTTATTTCAGTATCAAATAACGTAGAAGTTTACCAGCACAGTCATTCTTTACATACAAATGGGAAGCGCGCGCACACACACACACACACACACACACACACACACACACACACACACAGAGAGAGAGAGAGAGAGAGAGAGAGAGAGAGAGAGAGAGCGAATCAACTGTTTCGATAACCGTCACAGAAGGAACAGCTGTCATAAAATTTTCTGGGTACAGTACTGTGACATATAAAATAATTATCACTGGGTAAACCGCCGATCCGCCCATGTTTGCAAAGTCCTTTGTCTGGGTCTCTAGTCCAAGAGTTATTTTACAACGTGTCGCAGTGCCATAGCCGGAGAACTTTTAATTTGTGTCTCCAACCGCGGAAGCCCATGCAGTTATATGACAAGAAATGACATTATTATCGAAACTAACATCATGCACCTCTAATCAAATAAGGACGACACAGAAAGTAGTAAAAATGACGCAACTGGCCATGTGAAAAGCTGTCACGTACTCTAGACGGAAATCGAGAAACATGAAACAACGTTCTCACATGAATGAGGATTTATTCGCATACTGTGTAAGACGTAAACCACGCATGACGGTAGTATCAGGACCACACGTGTGAACGGTTTGACTGTTTCAGTGCGTGACGAAGGCTCCTGTAAGTACAACTGAATCTTGCAACAGTGCTCCGAGGCGATCACTGAGACGTCGGCTACTATCTCGGAACGCACGCGTTACTGACAATCTTTGCGCTCTTGTTAATTACATAATGTTGTTTATACTGCCGAAGGGCCAGCCAGTGTCCGACCACGCACCATTTGATAACTGGCAGCTGTAGGGGATAGTGATCTCTAAGAAAACCTTGGTACAAAACACGGTATGAGCTCTTACAGAATGGAAAGGGGAGTGATCTAGATTTATCCCGCACTGTTCATTCCTCCCTTATCAAACACCTGAGATGTTCGTGGTTACACATATGGCGGCCTTAAAACACGACGTTGGCACGTAGCTTCCCGACATAATCCGCCAGTTGCTGCTGTGCGATGCTGAACACGTTGACAATTGTCACTGACAAAATAGCACTGAACAGTTTGCTGCTAAAAAGCATTTTCCGAGTCTTCAGTAAATAAAAATAAAAAAAACCTTTTCAATAAACGCCTTACGGGCGTATGAGCGTGTCGTATGTACTACAGGGTGCATCGAAGTTACACCACCTCTGACCCCCTTTTTTTTCCTCGCAAACTAATTACAAGGAAGTTGTGAAACTTCTGTCTTTTTCGGCGTAATTTCTTTGCAGCCACACACATTTTTCACGACGTCAACGGCATGATTCCATGACCGACGTGAACGCTTCTTTACGAGTTTGGTTTGCTCACTGGAAAATCGCTGATAGCGGCGGGGCTGGTGAACGTGCGACAACGCATAGTGTCTTTCATCATTGGAGACAGCCAAAACTCGCTAGGAGCCGGGGCAGTTCGCCCGATGTCCCGGTGCATTGTCTTTGTGAAAGAACAGACATGCAGCCTTTTCTGGCGGCTTTTCACGCTATGTTGTAAGGGAGGATGCGCTGGCAACATAGCGCACTTTGGAGCGTAGTGAGTATGGACTACACCATCGCTGCCCCACCACCATTTTTCAGTATTCGCGGCGCTTATCCGAATTTTTTTTTCGCGGTGAATGCGCTCCCATTAAGCAGATTGGTCTTTCCTCTCAGGATTGATAAACGGCATCCTTGTAGGGGTCACTTTTCGCGTTTTTATGTGTTTATGCAAGATTGTGTGCACAGACCCCATGAAAACACCAGCTTCGAAGGCGATGTGTTATACACTCATTCGGCGATACTCGAAAACAACTTTCTCCACTCGTTCCAGCACGTTGTCAGTGTGGCTGTTGTCAGACCTGGGTTGCCTTGGTTTGTTGCCAAACGTCGTTCTGCCTTCTTTGAACTGCCACACCCACGGACGCACGTTCATGAGACCATCACCACATACACCGTTCAACTGCCGATGAATTTCAGTCGGTACAACAACACTTAAAGGTAGGAAACGAATGGCTACACGCTGTTTCTGTAATGAAAGCGTCGCCGCTATCAAGTATCAGGTATGGTCCTCCTAACAATTGACGCTGCCGCTAGAGTTCCGTGCCCGCACAGTGCTGCCATCTCTGTCACGCGTTCACAATTAGAGCACGCGTATTTTAAAACGAACGGCACCGCTCTGTCTACAGTCCTGAGAAAAAAAAATCGCTTGTGTCCTAACTTGAATGCACCGCGTAAAACTACCGACGATCCGGTTGCTCTTGCAAGCAATCTTCACAAGTCATCTTTATGTGCATTTACTGTGTGCGATCTGCTTATTGATGTTTGACTCCCATTCCGCTCCCCATTGCTCCCGCCTGTTAACTATTTTCGTGTCATAGACTGATTCAAAAATTTCGCTCCAACGGCTCATCGTTTCATTGTCATTATCAATAAATTTAAAGACTTTATGAGCAAACATATTTGCGACAACTTTACGCGCTTGCACTATGCGATAACAAGCTGCACTACTTTGGAGTGGGATGTGGCTGTAGCTAGTCACGTGACCAGTTAGTTCCCACTACATCCGGGACTACAGTTCGCTTTCTCGAGTGATGATCGGCTTACACTTGACGGTTGAACAGAACGGGACGGAATAGGGCGCGAAAACCTTGCACAACGCACTTCGAATGTCGGCATTCACACAATCGCCAACAGAATGGAAGAGGCATTAACGTCAAGATGGCTCGAGAAGAGAATTCTGAAGTCGACGTTGATGGGGAGCCGGTGGCGTCCTTTAAAGAAACTTTCTGGCAGATTAAAACTGGGTGCCGGACCGAGACTCGAACTCGGGACCTGTACTTTTCGCGGGTAAATGCTCTATCGACTGAGCTACCCAAGCACGATTTACGACTCCCCCACACAGTTTCAATCCGCGGATACCTCATCTCTTATTTTCCAAACTTCACAGAACTTCTCCTGCCAAACGTGCGCGACTAGCACTGCTGGAAGAAAGGGTATTGCGGAGGCGTGACTTACCCACATCCTGGAGGATGCTTTCCAGTTTGGAAGGTAGGAGGTGTACTGGCGGAAAAAGAGCCGTGAGGACGGGTGGCGAGTCGTGTTTGGGTAGCTCCGTCGGTAGAGCACTTGCCCGCGAAAGGTGAAGGTCCCCTGTTCTTTACTGTTTCCTGTCTTTTCATTACACATTGCAAATGTTCCTTAACGAAGTCGGTATCTTTCCCCCGTGTCCTCTTTTGAAAATAAGGTCAAATATCGGAAAGCGAGAAATTAGTGTTTTACAATACCTGATCAAAGAAAAAGCATATGCGGTGAAAAATATGCCGGCCGAAGTGGCCGTGCGGTTATGGGCGCTGCAGTCTAGAACCGCGAGGCCGCTACGGTCGCAGGTTCGAATCCTGCCTCGGGCATGGATGTGTGTGATGTCCTTAGGTTAGTTAGGTTTAAGTAGTTCTAAGTTCTAGGGGACTAATGACCTCAGAAGTTGAGTCCCATAGTGCTCAGAGCCATTTGAACCACTTTTGGTTAAAAAAATAAGAATTTAAAATGGTGATACAATTTACATTAAATAAACTTTTTTAACAATTAGACAGTCAGCTCTACTGATGGACGAAAGTAACATTTTTGGTGTTATTTGATTCTACAGCTACATCTACATGGATACTCTGCAAATCACATTTAAGTGCCTGGCAGAGGGTTCATCGAACCACCTTCACAATTCTCTATTATTCCAATCTCGTATAGCGCGCGGAAAGAATGAAGACCTATACCTTTCCGTACGAGCTCTGATTTCCCTTATTTTATCGTCTTGATCCTTCCGCCCTATGTAGATCGGTGTCAACAAAATATTTTCGCATTCGGAGGAGAAAGTAGATGACTGGAATTTCGTGAGCAGATTCCGTGGCAACGAAAAACGCCTTTCTTTTAATGATTTCCAGCCCAAGTCCTGTATCATTTCTGTGACACTCTCTCCCATATTTCGCGATAATACAAAACGTGCTGCCTTTCTTTGAACTTTCTCGATGTACTCCGTCAGTCCTATCTGGTAAGGATCCCACACCGCGCAGCAGTATTCTAAAAGAGGACGGACAAGCGTAGTGTAGGCAGTCTCCATAGTAGGTCTGCTAAATTTTCTAAGGGTCCTGCCAATAAAACGCAGTCTTTGGTTAGCCCTCCCCCACAACATTTTCTGTGTGTTCCTTCCAATTTAAGTTCTTCGTAATTGTAATGCCTAGGTATTTAGTTGAATTTACGACTTTAAGATTAGACTGATGTATCGTGTAACCAAGTATAACGAGTTCGTTTTAGCACTCATGTGGATGACCTCGTTATTCATGGAGGAAAGAAAACACAATAGATAATGATGCGTAAGATATAAAGGTTATACGTTCATATCCCTGCGGTGCACACGACATCATTTGTAATCGTGCCATAGTCCGTAAGGTCGATACACATTGAAGTCAGCGGGACAGAACGTCAGGCGGCGTCGTTCGTTCCCACTGGACTGAACGTCAACGAAACGTCACTTGTCGTAACCCAGAACAGAACGGTGAAAGTGAGATGTAATATGCAATACGTGATACAACAATTCAGAATGTAGTGTCAAGATTAAGGAACTAACGATGAAAAATTTTATTGATTGGCGCAGCAAACTATAAAGGATGTACGTAACGAAGTTTGTGTAGTAAACTGGTCATGAACATTTCAAAACATCGACTGATGAGAAGTCAAAGAATAGCGTGTGTCTATTTTTTCTAGCAAATAAATGTCGATGTGAAACTTCCTGGCAGATGAAAACTGTGTGCCGGACCGAGACTCGAACTCGGGACCTTGGCCTTTTCCGGCCGGGGTGGCTGAGCGGTTAGTTAGGTTTAAGTAGTTGTAAGTTCTAGAGGACTGATGACCTCAGAATTTAGGTCCCATAGTGCTCAGAGCCATTTTGAACCTTTGCCTTTCGCGGGCAAGTGCTCTACAAAGTGAGCTACCCGTCCTCACAGCTTTACTTCTGCCAGTACCTCGTCTTCTACCTTCCAAACTTAATAGAAGCTCTCCTGCGAACGTTGCAGAACTAGCACTCCTGAAAGAAAGGATATTGCGGAGACATGGCTTACCCACAGCCTAGGGGATGTTTCCATCTGCCAGGAAGTTTCATATCAGCGAACACTCCGCTGCAGAGTGAAAATCCATTCTGAAATGTTGATGTTTTGAAATATTTCGAACGCTTTCGCTATTGACTTCTCGTCAGTTTACTACACAAGAACATCCTCTATGAAGTTTGCTGTGCCAATTAATAAAATTGGTAATTGTTAGTTCCCAAATTTTTACAACACATTGTGCATTTTTGTATCACGTATGGCATCTGTCATATCCTCACGTTCACCGTTCTGTTCGGGCTACGAGAAGTGTAGTTTTGTTGACATCCAGTAGGAACTAACGACGTCTACTTACTATCTGTTCCGTTGACAACCGGTGACCTTACGGAGTACGGCACGATTACAAATGATACCGTGTACACTGCAGGGAGGAGCCAGAATGGGCGTCTGCTCTCGTGACTCGTGCAGTAGCGGCGGCGGCGGCGGCGGCGGCAGAATGCCTCGAGCAGGAGGGCGGAGGTGGACCGGCGCGCCCCCACGTCCCAGTGACTCACCCGCACCTGGTGACGTCACCTACCTGCCGCGGAGGACCGCCGTCGACGCGCCCACCGCCTACGCACGGCGACTCGGCAAGCGAAACGGGAGGAGGCAGCATACACGGTACGAGGAGGCCCCAACAGTAGCCGTTCCCACGCACCCCTCATATATTAAAAAGACTGTGATCTCGTACCTCCACCATCTTGTCAATCCGGACACGAACTCTTCCCTCCAAAGCGCCTGGTCTGAACGTTGTTCCAGCCAGTTCTTCCTTTTCTTTTATAACTTGCAGCGGTCTTCTCCTATCGCCATCCCTTTCCAACACACTATCTTTGCTCACTCCTTTCATCCAGCTTATTTTCTCCGTTCTCCTCCACATCCAAATCTATCCTTTCTCATCCTCTCGACTCATTGTCCATGTTTCTGTCCCACAGGACGCCACATTCGAGACAAAACACTTGCCAACTTGCCAAACCTTTTCGTCAGACCCTTATCTAATTTACTATATAATGATCTCGTCTGTGATTACCTAACCTTTCCCGGCGTAATAAGTCTTGAAAGTCTCTTCGGGTTTGCTGCCGGATCCTAAAATCAACTTGACTCGATATTCCGGCGATCCAACTGTTCGCCATCTTCAGGAAATGCAGCTTCTGCTGATGAGTCCCGCTGGGTTTCCTGAAGATGGCGCGAACAGTTGGATCGCCGGAATATCGAGTCAAGTTGAATTTGGAACCGGCAGCAAACCCGAAAAGACTTTCAATGATCTCGACTTTCTACTGAATGCCTCCTTCGCTACGGCAATGCAACCTTTCGCGTCCTGATGGCATCTCAAATCCTCGGCTATCATACTTCAAAGATATTTGAATTCTTAACTTCTCCTACCTTAATATTTGTCAGTCCTTTTACTATTCTGATCACCAAACTGTTTGCTGTATTGATTTTCATCCCATATTCCACACAAGCTTCACAGATATCTTTTAGAGTTTTACGCACAGTTCATGTCTGCGTGGGTGTGTGTGTGTGTGTGTGTCTTGGCATAGGTTAGTTTAAGTAGTGTGTAAGTCTAGGTATTGATGACCAAAGCAGTTTGGTCCCTTCGGAATTTTGCAAAAACAGACATAATGTCTTATGGGACAACAGCAATCAGTGAAATTATAATGTTACTTAAAAACCGTCTTAATTGTCAATATTTTTATTCATATGACCGGTTTCGGTTCATTCAGAACCATCTTCAGATCTGATATTTCAGTTACAGGAGTAACCCGTCCAATCCATGTGAAAACTGCTGGATTTGGACGGGTTACCCTTCGGAATCCACACACGTCTGAACATCTGTCAGTAATACCATGCCATCAACAAATCATATACATTCTATTCTCTTCTTACTCTTTTTCTATTTAACTCTTTCGCAGTAATCTCTTCCAGGTATAAGCTGAAAAATTCAGCACGGTCTGGGGGACGAGGGTGGAGAAGGAATGACCTTGTCTAATGCCTCCTTCAATGCGGTTTCATTCCGATATTTCATTTCCAATCCTCATTTTTTATTTTCTGTTGTAAATATAGATTATGTACTAGTGGCCTCTCCTTTCTTCCAAAGTAGCAGTTTAACCTGGGCGCCAGTTACTCTAGTTACGTCGCCTCTTGTTCAGCAGGTATACTGAAGAAACGCACAAGATAGCAAAAGAAAATTTCAGTCGTGGGACGAAAATGCAAGAGCCAGAAGAGCTAAGGTTCACTATAAAAATATTAATAAGGCAGCACTTTCATATTTGTTTGAAGGGAAGGAAGTAAGGAAAGGAGTAAGGAAGGTAGACTATGGTTGAACGTCACAGCGACAACGAGGTCATTAGAACGGAGCACAAGGCCGCATGGGGAAGGAACCATTCTGTTATCTGTCTCAGCCGATTTAGGGAAACAATAGAAGCACGTCCTCTAACACGTCAAGTCAAGGGTGCTATCCACTGCGTCGGGCCTCTCAGCATGTTAACTTGAGAGAGAGCCGTCAGAGGTCGTGGGGCTTGATTTTAGATGTCAGTGAAGCAAAAGCTGGCAACCGGCAGACTCTGCGGCTTCGTACATGCACGCGACACGTGATCGGTATGGAGAGGCTTGAGTCAGATCGTGGAGCTTCTTGCTGACTGGAGGTGATGTTAAATGAAAGATTTGTTTGTTGTGATCTTCAGTACGAAGACTGGTTTGATGCAGCTCTCCATGCTGCAACTCTTACCATATCCGAATAACTACTGCAACCGACATCCTTTAGAATCTGCTTAGCCGGCCGAAGTGGCCGAGCGGTTCTTGACGCTACAGTCTGGAACCGCGCGACCGCTACGGTCGCACGTTCGAATCCTGCCTCGGGCATGGATGTGTGTGATGTCCTTAGGTTAGTTAGGTTTAAGTAGTTCTAAGTTCTAGGGGACTGATGACCTTCGAAGTTAAGTCTCATAGTGCTCAGAGCCTGAATCTGCTTAATGTATTCATCTCTACAATTTTTAGCCGCCACACTTCCAGCCAACAATAAATTCGTGATCCCTCGATTTCTCAAAATGTCTCCAATCAACGAATCCTTTCTTTCACTCAAGATGTGTCACAGATTTGTTTCCCCAGTTATACTCAGTAGCTCCTCATTAACCACGTGATCAATCCATCTAATCGTCAGCATTCTTCTGCAGCACTAAATTTTAAAAGCTTCTGTTCTCTTTTCGTCTAGACCGATTATCACCCATGTTTCACATCCATACATGACTACACTCCATACTGAAACCTTTCGAAAGACATTCTCACACTTTATACTCTAAGTTAACAAACTTCTCGTCTTCAGAAACGCTATTCTTGCCACTGTCAGTCTGCATTTTATATCCACTCTACTTCATCCATCATCAGGTATTTTACCAGCCAAATAGCAAAGCTCATACTAGTTTCAGTGGTTCGTTCCCGAGTCGAATTTCTTAGCATCACCTCATTTAATTCGACTACATTCCATTATTCTTGCTGCGCTTTTGCTGATGTTCATCTTATATCGTCCAGTCAAGACACCGTCCATTCCGTTCAAATACTCTTCCAAGTCCTAGCTGCCTCTGACAGAATTACGATGTCATCGGCAAACCTCCAAGTTTTTAATTCCATTTTCATGAACTTTAGTGCCTATACCAAATTTTTCTTTGGTTTCGTTTACTGCTTGCTCAACGTACTGATTGAATAACATCGGGGATAGGCTACAACCTTGTTTGGATCTCTTCTCAACCACTCCTTTCCTCTCATGCCCCTCGACTCTTTATAACTGCCGCTTTACCCCTGCTCCCTTCAGAATTTCAAAAGAAGTATTCCAGTCAACATTGGCAAAAGCTTTCTCTACAAATGCTATAAACATAGTTTTGGTTTTCCGTAACCTATCTTCCTAATAAGTCGTAGGGTCCGTACCGCCTCGCGTGTCCTACATTTCTCTGGAATTCAAACTGATCTTTCTCGAAGTCGGCTTCTGCTAGTTTTTCCAGTCTTCCGTAAATAATTCGTGTTCTCATCTTTATATATATATATATATATATATATATATATATATATATATATATATATATATATATATATATATATATACTCACCCATTTCTATAATATTGCCTTCAAGTTCACCTCGCTCGTACTCGTCCTCCACATACCCCTTCCAGCTTTCAGTTTTCCCTTCTTTACTTACGACTAGTTTACCATCTGAGCTCTTGAATCCATACTGCTGTTTCTCTTTTCTCCATAGCCCTTTTTGATTTTTCTGTATGAGCTACGTACCTTTCCCCTACCGAAATATGCTTCTAAATCCTTGTATTTGTCCTCTAGTCATTCCTGCTTAGCCATTTCGCATTTCCTGTCAATCTTAATTTTTAGATGTTCGTATTCCCTTTCGCCCTCTTCATTTCATGAATTTTTATATTTTACCGTCTCATCAATTAAATTGTACATCTCTCTTGTTGTCAGAAGATTTCTACTAGGCCTTGTCTTTTTACTTATTTGATCCTCTGCTGCCTTCCCTATTTCATCTGTTAAAGCTACTCACTCTCCTACTGTATTCCTTTGCTCTTTCCTAGTCATTCGGTAAAGGTGTCTGAAAAATGTTAAACTTCGTTTGGCTATTACTTCAGATATTTACTTTTTTTTTGTAGATCTCTCATTACTTCTTATTTTCCAACCATCTGCAGTTTTCATTGCCAATATTAATTTTCTAATAATCCTTCTTTCCAGTACCTCTAGTTTGTCCATCTCATAGTTCATCGTTAGGCATTCAGATCCATATAAACATTCTGGTCGTACCACTGTGCTGAAGTGTTTTAGTTTTGTCTTTCTAGACATACATTTCTTGTTATAAATATTTTTGGTCAAACCCATTTCCATTTTGTTGCGGATTTGTCTAGTCCATTCATAGCCTCTCCAACATATTTAAATTCATTTACTCGCTCTATTTTACCTATTTGTGTTTTTATGAATTTTGGAGCATTTTTTATATTTGTCATGAATTTTGTTTTTTCAGCTGCAACTTAGAGACCATTTCTGTTTGCTATTTTTTCCAGAGGGTTTATTCGAATAATTTCTTCTGTCAGTTTTTCTGAAAATATTGGAAAATCATCCGCAAAAGCCAAGCAGTTTACCTTAATTCCATTTGTTTTCTCTCCCAGAGGCACTGGTTCAATTTTGTGGTCTTTTAGCTCCGAATATCAGGTCCTTATAATTTTTTCTAGAACACAATTAAACAGTAAAGGTGATAAACCATCAACGTGTCTAACACCAGTTTTTATTTCAAATGGCTGAGATACTTCTCCCATAAATTTGACTTTAGATATTGAACCTGTTAGTGTTTCACGAATTATAGCTGCTAATTTTGATTTAACACCAAATTCTCTAATGACCTTATCTATTGTTTCTCTGTCTATACAATCAAATGCTTTCTTGAAATCAATAAATGACACTATTACTGGTTTGTTGGTTAAGATTCTACAGCGAATCATCCACTTTCAAGTTAAAAATTTGTTCTGCGCAGGATCTTCCCTTTCGAAAACCTGATACTCTCCCAATTTTTTGTCTAAAGTATCTACCACTCTGTTCAGGAGAATTTTTCATGGCATTTTGTATGTCTCCCTTTTATGTAACGGGTGGATTAATGCTGTTTTCCATTCAACTGGAATCTTTTCAGATTTCCAAATGTTCTCAACACGCAGCTGTAGATCCTTTATGATTTTTGGTTCTGACCACTTCAATAATTCTGCTGTAATGGAGTCTTCACCACTTGCTTTATTGTTTTTTTAGTGTTTTGATTATTAACTATTGTTTTATTATTACTTATTGTCTACGTCACCAAGATAGCACCCTGCCTATCCCCCTTCGAGCAAGAACTGAAAGGAAAACGACGCACGTTCACGCTTGATGATAAATTAGCTAACAATGGTAAATGCATTTAAGCAGCACAATAAAAGGTGCCCGGTGGATCCGTCATTCGGTTTCGTCACATATCGGATTTGTCCGGAAAACTGGTTGTCGACTTTCCCGTTTTCCTTTCTGCCAACGCCAGCGACCTAATAGCTGTAGTGTCAATGCAGTGTGGTGAAGCTAAACGTTGCAGTTTCAGTTGATAGCGCCGAGCGCCGATTACGTCGGCATTTCCCCACCGCAAAGACCGGTCGCGTCATTCATATTTTTGTTCATAGTTTTCAGCAACTGCATTTAATGAATACCGATTTGAAGAAATAGGACACTAGCTGCGTTAAGAAGTGTTTTTTTAAAACAACTGGTGTGCAATTTTTTCATATCGGTAATATTGTTATTTTATTCACACCCTACCTCCCCTTCCTCCTGAGCAATCGGACTAGAGCAATCGGACTACTACATTTTGTACCACATATACTTTTCTGTCATACTCAAAAGAAAGATGGATCTGATGAAGTAGTAAGACTCCTTCACATGGAGAAAATGAAATTATGTTCTACCAGAATTTCAACAGAACAACTTGAAATGTTTACCGTAAATTGCGAAAAAAAAATCAATATAAAATAAAGATATAGGTTTCGATATTACCATTTTGATATCGACATATCGGGAGAAGACATCACCTATATACCGGGTGATCAAAAAGTCAGTATAAATTTGAAAACTTAATAAACCACGGAGTAATGCAGATAGAGGATTAAAAATTGACCCACATGCTTGGAATGACATGGGGTTTTATTACATGCAGGATGCAGGATAGCGCTCCGCCTCATATTGCTAGACGCGTGAAAGATCTCTTGCGCGCGTCGTTTGGTGATGATCGTGTGCTCAGCCGCCACTTTCGTCATGCTTGGCCTCCCAGGTCCCCACACCTCAGTCCGTGCGGTTATTGGATTTGGGGTTACCTGAAGTCGCAAATGTATCGTGATCGACCGACATCTCTAGGGATGATGAAAGACAACATCCGACGCCAATGCCTCACCATGACTCCGGTCATGCTTTACAGTGCTGTTCGCAACATTATTCCTCGACTACAGCTATTGTTGAGGAATGATGGTGGACATACTGAGCATTTCCTGTAAAGAACATTATCTTTGCTTTGTCTTACTTTGTTATGCTAATTACTACTATTCTGATCAGATGAAGCGCCACCTGTCGGACATTTTTTGAACTTTTGTATTTTTTTGGTTCTAATAAAACCCCATGTCATTCCAAGCATGTGTGTCAATTTTTACCTCTCTATCTACATTATTCCGTGATTTATTCAGTTTTCAAATTTAAACTGACTTTTTGATCACCCGGTATATCGATATTTTTTGGAAAAAATGTCTATGTACCGATATATGGCTAATTTACCAACTTTCGTATTACATACCCGCCAATAGTGTGCACGTATACGGAGTTGCATTGATGTATGACCACCTCTTCTGCGTGATTTTTTTTTTTCCAGACAGTGTATACTGGACGCTCTACGGGCCTGTAGATGGACGCACCTCGTACTATTCAAGGTTTGAGTCGCGGAACGTTTCGCGCAGTGGTGCGGCCATCTTGGCGCGCAGCTTCGCCAGCAGACAGAGGGCAGTCACTGTCCTGGGTTACGTTACGGCTCTCATACTGCTGGAGCCTCCACATGTGGTCCAGGGTGACGTCAGCTGCGTGGACCGCCTACGGAGACAGCTTCAAGGTCTTCAGCCTTGCAGACACACGTCCCACATCACCTACCTACTCGCTACTAACAATAGGTAAGTTCTGAAAACACACCACGCCGCAGTGAATGAATCAGTACCGTTGCGTTATAATTTCTGGCAAACCTACATGAGTCGTAGAAACACGGGGTAAGAGGAAGGAGGGTTTACAGCAAGTTTCGCTGAACATGTAAGATCACTCACCACGCAGTACACAGCTGGCGATCGTGGCTCCTCCCCCCATTTATGTTTATCGTGAATACGATGTAGGGGAACGGCGGGTACTATGGAGCATTTAAGGAAAAATGTAAATTACGAAATATGATTTTTTTTCCTCTCATAACTGTATTAAGCTACAAATATATTTTCAATTTCTTTCCTCTAAATAATAAAAATATATTTAGCAAAGCGAGCATATGAAGGGAACATAATACAAAATGTAATTAGAATTAACCTTGCATTTTGGGCATTTTAAAATTGGCGGGTAGTTCGGGCAGGTAGGTTAGAAAATTTAAAAAGGGAAATGGATAGGTTAAAGTTAGATATAGTGGGAATTAGTGAAGTTCGGTGGCAGGAGGAACAAGACTTCTGGTCAGGTGACTACAGGGTTATAAACACAAAATCAAATAGGGGTAATGCAGGAGTAGGTTTAATAATGAATAGGAAAATAGGAATGCGGGTAAGCTACTACAAACAGCATAGTGAACGCATTATTGTGGCCAAGATAGATACGAAGCCCACACCTACTACAGTAGTACAAGTTTATATGCCCACTAGCTCTGCAGATGATGAAGAAATTGAAGAAATGTACGATGAAATAAAAGAAATTATTCAGATAGTGAAGGGAGACGAAAATTTAATAGTAATGGGTGACTGGAATTCGAGTGTAGGAAAAGGGAGAGAAGGAAACATAGTAGGTGAATATGGATTGGGGCTAAGAAATGAAAGAGGAAGCCGCCTAGTAGAATTTTGCACAGAGCACAACTTAATCATAGCTAACACTTGGTTTAAGAATCATGAAAGAAGGTTGTATACGTGGAAGAACCCTGGAGATACTAAAAGGTATCAGATAGATTATATAATGGTAAGACAGAGATTTAGGAACCAGGTTTTAAGTTGTAAGACATTTCCAGGGGCAGATGCGGACTCTGACCACAATCTATTGGTTATGACCTGTAGATTAAAACTGAAGAAACTGCAAAAATGTGAGAAATTAAGGAGATGGGACCTGGATAAACTGAAAGAACCAGAGGTTGTACAGAGTTTCAGAGAGAGCATAAGGGAACAATTGACAGGAATAGGGGAAAGAAATACAGTAGAAGAAGAATGGGTAGCTCTGAGGGATGTAGTAGGGAAGGCAGCAGAGGATAAAGTAGGTAAAAAGATGAGGGCTGCTAGAAATCCTTGGGTAACAGAAGAAATATTGAATTTAATTGATGAAAGGAGAAAATATAAAAATGCAGTAAATGAAGCAGGCAAAAAGAAATACAAACGTCTCAAAAATGAGATCGACAGGAAGTGCAAAATGGCTAAACAGGGATGGCTAGAGGACAAATGTAAGGATGTAGGAGCTTATCTCACTAGGGGTAAGATAGATACTGCCTACAGGAAAATTAAAGAGACCTTTGGAGAGAAGAGAACCACGTGTATGAATATCAAGAGCTCAGATGGCAGCCCAGTTCTAAGTAAAGAAGGGAAGGCAGAAAGGTGGAAGGAGTATATAGAAGGTTTATACAAGGGCGATGTACTTGAGGACAATATTATGGAAATAGAAGAGGATGTAGATGAAGACGAAATGGGAGATACGATACTGCGTGAAGAGTTTGACAGAGCACTGAAAGACCTGAGTCGAAACAAGGCCCCCGGAGTAGACAACATTCCATTAGAACTACTGACGGCCTTGGGAGAGCCAGTCCTGACAAAACTCTACCAGCTGGTGAGCAAGATGTATGAGACAGGCGAAATACCCTCAGACTTCAAGAAGAATATAATAATTCCAATCCCAAAGAAAGCAGGTGCTGACAGATGTGAAAATTACCGAACTATCAGTTTAATAAGCCACGGCTGCAAAATACTAACGCGAATTCTTTACAGACGAATGGAAAAACTGGTAGATGCAGACCTCGGGGAGGATCAGTTTGGATTCCGTCGAAATGTTGGAACACGTGAGGCAATACTGACCTTACGACTTATCTTAGAAGAAAGATTAAGAAAAGGCAAACCTACGTTTCTAGCATTTGTAGACTTAGAGAAAGCTTTTGACAATGTTGACTGGAATACTCTTTTTCAAATTCTAAAGGTGGCAGGGGTAAAATACAGGGAGCGAAAGGCTATTTATAATTTGTACAGAAACCAGATGGCAGTAATAAGAGTCGAGGGGCATGAAAGGGAAGCAGTGGTTGGGAAAGGAGTGAGACAGGGTTGTAGCCTCTCCCCGATGTTATTCAATCTGTATATTGAGCAAGCAGTAAAGGAAACAAAAGAAAAATTTGGAGTAGGTATTAAAATTCATGGAGCCGAAGTAAAAACTTTGAGGTTCGCCGATGACATTGTAATTCTGTCAGAGACGGCAAAGGACTTGGAAGAGCAGTTGAACGGAATGGACAGTGTCTTGAAAGGAGGATATAAGATGAACATTAACAAAAGCAAAACGAGGATAATGGAATGTAGTCAAATTAAATCGGGTGATGCTGAGGGAATTAGATTAGGAAATGAGACACTTAAAGTAGTAAAGGAGTTTTGCTATTTAGGAAGTAAAATAACTGATGATGGTCGAAGTAGAGAGGATATAAAATGTAGACTGGCAATGGCAAGGAAAGCGTTTCTGAAGAAGAGAAATTTGTTAACATCGAATATAGATTTATGTATCAGGAAGTCGTTTCTGAAAGTATTTGTTTGGAGTGTAGCCATGTATGGAAGTGAAACATGGACGATAACTAGTTTGGACAAGAAGAGAATAGAAGCTTTCGAAATGTGGTGCTACAGAAGAATACTGAAGATAAGGTGGATAGATCACGTAACGAATGAGGAGGTATTGAATAGGATTGGGGAGAAGAGAAGTTTGTGGCACAACTTGACTAGAAGAAGGGATCGGTTGGTAGGACATGTTTTGAGGCATCAAGGGATCACAAATTTAGCATTGGAGGGCAGCGTGGAGGGTAAAAATCGTAGAGGGAGACCGAGAGATGAGTACACTAAGCAGATTCAGAAGGATGTAGGTTGCAGTAGGTACTGGGAGATGAAGCAGCTTGCACAGGATAGAGTAGCATGGAGAGCTGCATCAAACCAGTCTCAGGACTGAAGACAACAACAGTATGGGCCACAGCAATATGATTATGTTTACAAATTAAAAACACTGTTTTGAATAAAAGTTTAATTGTTTAATACTACACACAACGTATAACATTTATAGCTCATCTACCCTATGGTTTATCTAACTTGCAGAGATCACAAAAGTATGAAAGTAAGTCGCCAATGTCAGCACAGACCTCATGTGCCCAGGCTTCACACATGTTGCACTGAATCCAGTTTTCCTCATAGCTTTCTCCACACAATACATTTTTACATCTACATCGTCTTCAGAAGTGCTTGGTGTAGGACTGTCATTACGAACAATTTTGATTTGTTCATTTGTCTTCTTGTTATTGATCATCGTTTGTTCTTGTTTAGAAAATTTCATTTCTCTCTTTTTCTGTTGTGCTTTTTTCCTTTACTCTTTGAATCTTTCTTGCCTGTCAGCACATTTTTTTTATTAGAGTTGATGTCAATATTTCGCTTCTCTCTTCCTTTCTTTTCCGACATGTCACCCTCTTTTCGCTGCAGGAGGGCAAAGGCAACACCTTTAAGTAATGGGAGGAAATGTGTTCTGCGACCCATACCAACCGAATATCGCATGGCCCATACTACCCCACTGACACTGATATGAAAACATGTTTACAGCAAACGAAATGCAAGTGTCACTATGTCATATTAATAGAGTAAGCTAAATAACAGCTCTGGTTTCGTAAGTATAGTCTTGGCTGTAATCATGCAGACTGTTGTTGAAAAGTATTCGAGGCAACTACTTGGAGGAGCACAAACAAACAATAATCACTCACAGACGATGCGCCATTGGGAATCAAACAAACTCCTGCAGACGTGGAAATGGCGACACTGCGTACCGTGCTGCTACCTAGTAGTGAATAGCTGAAATTAGAAATGTAATACGTACTGCAACTTCTATTAATTATTCTGTATTATGATGTAATTATCGTGTGATAATGCCGTTAGGGAAAGCTGGGAAAAGCAATTTCCTTGGCAGAGGCCAAAACTTGTGTAGGAGCGATGTCTATGAACGCGAGTGTGACGTCAGAGCAGAGCGCGCACGAGACTGACTTAACTGCGAGACGTGAGTACACCCAAGTGGCGTGTGCTGGGCCTATGTGAGCCGGAATGGTTACTAGCGAGCCACCAAGAGCATGAAGAGTGTGGGCAGCTGTACGAGGCTCCAATAATGTCAAGACCTTGCTCCATAAATGGCTCTGAGCACTATGGGACTTAAAAAATATCTGAGGTCATCAGTCCCCTAGACTTAGAACTACTTAAACCTGACTAACCTAAGGACATCACACACATCCACGCCAGAGGCAGGATTCGAACCTGCGACCGTAGCAGTCGCGCGATTCCAGACTAAAGCCCCTAGAACCGCTAGGTCACAACGGCCGGCTCACTAATGATTAATGTGGGCCCTCAATAGTACACGGAGCAACAGGGGCATTGTCGACGACAGCGAAGACGACGGCTCAACATCTTCAACGGACTGTAAGTTCGTTTCATTTTCATTCACGTCTGAAACTTTGTGAAGCATTACCCAGCGGCATAATCTGAGTGACTTAAATTGAATAACAAGTAAGATTTCCATAACTCTAGATCCCTAATCTTAACATTATCCTCAGTTATTGTCACTTAGTATTTAATTTTCGAGTGTCATCGTCTAATAAAAGACTACCATTGCCAGTTTTGTTTGCTTGTTGAAAGATAACTGGAAGTAATTAATAAGTCAGCCACAGTAAGTTAACTGTGTTGTTCAATAAAGTTCAAAGGTAAAATTATTCTTGTTAATTTTTAAAAAAATGAATGTAAGGTAACGTAATTTTTGGAATTTCAAATCTAAGAAACGAATAAGTTTATATATTTCACCTCTGTTTCTATTATAATAATGATGTTTTGTGGCGGCTTGATTCGTATTTTGGCGTTACTGATCTATCGAAGCCAACAGTTGCTTATTTAAACCAGTAAATTTTCTTAGTAATTACAATCCATTCGAAGAACGTAGTCTGGAACATCCACAAACCTAGTGAACGTAAGTAAACGTTAATCTGAGGTTACGTAAATTAATGTCACAACAAAAAAGAGCTACCTCCAGTCAATCATTTATTTCTCAATAATGAATTTAAATATCTTTTCCGAACTAACGTATCTGAGTATTGACCATACAAGGTAACTCCTTTCTTTTTTCATCATTATTTCGTAACGTATTGGGTTGTCAGAATCGTATTTCAACCTTCTATTGCAACTCGCACAGACAAATAGTTACATATTCATTGCTGTCCAGAATTATTGCTTAGATATCGAACAGACCGTGCCCATGCGGGTAGGCGACAAAATTAATTAATTTCTGTATTATTTAAATTATATTTGTCACAAATTCTGAGTCACGTGGTATCTTTGTTTGTTTTCACTGTTCAACTGAGCTCATTTCGAAGCGGGACTCATCAGTTAATATAACGCTACAAAGAGATACCAGAATCAGGCCAAAGACTGATTCTAACGATTTAACGCGCCAAATGGACAGAATTAGCCACGATCTCGCTCAGGAGGACATGCAATAACTCTATCAATCAGTGCCAAGCCGGTGAACTGCTTGCGTAAAGGCCAGAGGTGGACGAATGCGTTACTGATTTGCTCAATTTGTGCAGCTCTTTCTCTGCGACGAAGCACCCGATTTTTCTGAAATTGTAATCATTTGTTTGTCTGTACATATACATCACATCAACTGATTTGCATCTCAATTCCTTAGTGGTGCGTCGTTTTTTCTGTTTTAGAGTGGATAAACCGTTCGCGGATGAACCGGAGAGATTCGGTAATTTTTTTTTGTGCTTCAAAGCCATGCGTAGAATATTGATATCCTCATTAATCTGTTCCCGCGAGCCGGCAGCTGTGGCCGAGCGGTTCTAGGCGCTTCAGTCTGGAACCGTTCAGTCTGGAACCGCGCGACCGCTACGGTCGCAGGTTCGAATCCTGCCTCGGGCATGGAAGTGTGTGATGTCATTAGGTTAGTTAGGTTTACGTAGTTCTAAGTCTAGGGGACTGATGACCTCACATGTTTTTTTAAGTCCCATAGTGCTGAGAGCCATTTGAACCATTTGTTCCCGCGAGATATATGGCTGGGAATGACGCAAGACGTCTACCATTTTGTTAAGTGACAATGCTATTTTGTTTTTATCCTCGATCGCAGTTTCCACGGTTGTGGAAACTCACGATACAGCTAGACAAATTGTAATTAAACTCCCTTTCACTGAACATCAACGCAAACAACGGCCTTCATTTTGTCAAATGTGGCGTCAATCAAAATTTTTCTCACGTGAAACATGTGCACCAAGTTTGACAAACATGTCAGTCAGTGTTGCTCACAGTTAAATATTTGTCAAACGTAATAAAGTTTGCTAAACTGCTTTGGAAGTGTCGTACAACGACGTAGTGCAAGCCCTATCTCTTTCAATTATCTTATGCAAACATAGTAAAAACGACAACACCTAAAACTGCCACGATAAAGTGTCCGCATAATAGTAGGCAGGCAAGCTGCGCAGTGCTTTAGCACGCTTGGTATGTGATGAGAAAAGTTGGCAGCAGGAGCTCAGAGCGGTATACAGTACACCCTAAGCGAGTCTCGTTACAGAGTAGCAATACAGGCGAGGAGAGAGAGAGAGAGAGAGAGAGAGAGAGAGAGAGAGAGAGAGAGAGAGAGAGGCCAGCGTTCTCTGCTGCGAAGCGATAGCGCCTGCGAGGGGAAGGGAGTGGAATGCAATGGAACACGTGCGAAGTCCGCGCCGGCGCCGTATCCCACTACACGTCACAGCCCACGCCTCTACCGGCTGGCGAGCAAACCACAACGCGGCAGTCTGAAGCAGCGCACGTGGGGCAGCCTCGCGCGGGCATACAGCCACATTTAAATCAGCTACCATTTGCGAGCTTGAACGCTCTCTTCAGTTAACACACCGACAGGAGCTCTCTACTGGCACTGTCGGCTGCCAATGCTAACACCACTTCCGCTGCAGTATACTGTGTGGGTCAATGCTGCGAAAATTACGGCTATTTAAAAAAAAAAAGCGTAGTTCCGGCCCTAATTGAAATTAAGAACTGATTTATTGATCTATTTAGAGACGCTAATGCGTGTAAAAGGGGGTGTAAAAAACAACCTTTTTTATTTCATTTTAATGCGCTCGCGCTTGAGATGGGTGTTGGTAGTACCGAAGAGGTCTGACCTTGAGCGACATATAACATACGAGTCATTCGCCTGGCAGTACGCAGCTGGAGGGATACAAGGAAAGTGTTATGGGCGTGTTCACTGTACCCAAAATGGATATGAAGTTGCAGCAGCGCGCGTCAGTTAAATTTTGCGTCTTTCTTGACGAAACTCCATCACAAACATTGGAAATGTTGCAGCAAGCCTACAAAGAGCAAGCCATGGAGAAAACAAGTTTTTTGAGTGGCATAAACTATTTCGGGACGGTAAAAATGACCCAGCAGATGTTGCACGCCCCGGAAGGCCTTGAACCAATGTCAACACAATTGATGGCATCTTGCGGGAAGACGTCGCTTACCATTAACACACATTGCGGAGATTATGAGTATACCATATCAGTGTTATTACAGAGTGGATGTAAGTCTGATTTGCCACCATTCAGGTACGCGCGCTCGATATCTATGCGAAAATCCTTTCTCACAAGGTGAATCCCGCTCACTTACCATAGCACAGGCTTTAACGAGTGCTGTGTCAGGGATTACAAGCGAACTTCGTGATAGTGCAAAGAGCGACAAATATAATAGATGACAGGAAACGAGTGAACTAGAATGATGAATCACGCTATATCCTGTGGCAGTCCGATGGAAGTGTTTGGATTTTGGCGAGTGCCTAGAGAACGTCACTTGCCATTGTGTGTTGTGCCAATGCTACAGGTTCTCTCAAAAACCCAAGCGTCCAACATGACTACCCACATATATGATTTCGGCTCCTGAGGAAGAATGGACTGCCATTCCTCCACAGACATCAAAACACCTCGTTCAAATTGTCTCCCATCGGCGTTTGTGCCGCCACACCCGGTAGTAATGACCACTAACAGGTGTCCGGGTACTTTTGATCAATCGGTGTATTTGCACAGAGACGTTAGCGATGGCTCAGTGAGGGTAGCGGCCGCGACTCCGACGCTTCCGGAGCTAGGCCACGTGCCCCGCCGGTCGCGGTCTATATTTAGGGCCCCCGAGCTGCGTGCCGGCGTGTCGCCCTCACAGGAGCGGCGGTGTGCCGGTCTGGAACTACCTGTTGTGGCGCCTCGTCGCAGCAGAACCTAGAGAGCCTGTAGAGAGTGGCCAACCGGACGATACGGCGGCCATTTTTCTGCCAAACTACGGGCGGGACTTTTGAATGGCCAGTAGTGGAGCAGTGGAGTACACACTCACCGAATCAAAAGCACAAGACAATATGGCGAAATTATTCGTTAAATGCCTTTCTTTACAGCTATAATATACTCATAGTAGCCTAGACGTCAGGAAGAAATCCCAAAGAAAGCAGGTATTGACAGATGTGAAAATTACCGAACTATCAGTTTAATAAGCCACTGCTGTAAAATAGAAAACGCGAATTCTTTACAGACGAATATAAAAACTGGTAGAAGCCGTCCTCGGGGAACATCAGTTTGGATTCCGTAGAAATGTTGGAACACGTGAGACACTACTGATTCTACGACTTACCTTAGAAGAAAGATTAAGGAAAGGCGAACCTGCGTTTCTAGCATTTGTAGACTTAGAGAAAGCTCTTTTCACAATGTTGACTGGAACACTATCTTCCAAATTCTAAAGGTGGCAGTGGTAAAATACAGTCAGCGAAAGGCTATTTACAATTTGCACAGAAATTAGATGGCAGTTATAAGAGTCGAGGGGCATGAAAGGGAAGCAGTGGTTGGGAAGGGAGTGATACAGGGTTGTATCCTCTCCCCGGTGTTATTTAATCTGTATATTGAGCAAGCAGAGAAGGAAACAAAAGAAAAATTCGGAGTAGGTATTAAAATCCCCGGAGAAGAAATAAAAACTTTAAGGTTCGCCGATGACATTGTAATTCTGTCAGAGATAGCAAAGGACTTGTAAGGGCAGTTGAACGGAATGGATAGTGTCTTGAAAGGAGCATATAAGATGAACATCAACAGAAGCAAAACGAGGATAATGGAATGTAGTCGCATTAAATCGGGTGATACTGAGGGAATTAGATTAGGAAATGAGACACTTAAAGTAGTGAAGGAGTTTTGCTATTTGGGGAGCAAAATAACTGATGATGGTCGAAGTAGAGAGGATATAAAATGTAGACTGGCAATGGCAAGGAAAGCGTTTCTGAAGAAGAGAAATTTGTTCACATCGAGTATAGATTTAAGTGTCAGGAAGTCATTTCTGAAAGTATTTGTTTGGAGTGTAGCCATGTATGGAAGTGAGACGTGGACGATTAATAGTTTAGACAAGAAGAGAATAGACGCTTTCGAAATGTGGTGCTACAGAAGAATGCTGAAGATTAGATGGGTAGATCACATAATTAATGAGGAGGTATTGAATAGAACTACTTAAACCTAACTAACCTAAGGACATCACACACATCCATGCCCGAGGCAGGATTCGAATCTGCGACCGTAACGGTCGCGCGGTTCCGGACTGACTAGCCTAGAACCGCTCGGTCACACCGGCCGGCCTTATACAAACAGATAACAGATTGGGGAGAAGAGGAACTTGTGGCACAACTTGACTAGAAGAAGGGAACGGTTGGTAGGACATGTTCTGAGGCATCAAGGTATCACCAATTTAGTATTGGAGGGCAGCGTGGAGGGTAAAAATCGTAGAGGGGGGCCAAGAGAGGAATACACTAAACAGATTCAGAAGGATGTAGGCTGCAGTAGGTACTGGGAGATGAAGAAGCTTGTACAGGATACAGTAGCATCAAACCAGTCTCAGGACTGAAGACCACAACAATAACAGCCTACTACGTATAGCACAGGAAAATTTGATAGAGATGCTGTAAAAATTATTCGTTACTTGCATTTATCTCCTTTTAAGTTCGTTTACTAAACATATTGCAATGAAAGTCACGCAAATAAATAAAAAAATTGTGTACAGCATTTGTTTTGTATCTAAAGTGCATAAGATTTTACCTACCTGTATTACGTCAGGTTAATGAAAGTCGTAAGCAGTTGTTTACTTGTGAGATGCGAGAAGTGTGAGACGTATCAGCACTTCTTGTCATGTCTTCAAACTTTTTTCATGTCACAAGTAAACAACTGCTTACGACTTTCTTTCATATATACACTGAATACCTCTCGTAGATAACAAACGAAAAAGATTACAAAAATCAGGTAATGTTAAATGCAGGCTACTGTAATAATGACCAAATTTAACAAGAAAACTACCGTATCCCTCCTAACCCACAGTAAGTAGGTCTATTAAAAACTGTCTTCAAGAGTACCTACAATTATTTACTACGAATAATGTTTCAGCAACCACGACAACTGCGGAAAACGTGCTTACAACTTGCCTGCGTCAACAGTCAGGCAATAATACTAAAACCAAAATAATGCCTCTATTGGAACAACCAAATGCAGCACAACCTGGCATCGTTTAGAAACGTCTACAGAACGATTTACAGATGTCTAAAACAATACTGTACAATTACTAACGTGTTTACTTCAAACATTTAGGCCTACCGACTTCATCACAAAACGCTTCATTATTTCAACTCGTATTTAAGATCGCCAACGCTAATTACGTACTAAAAACAATATACAACTAAATCGAACATGCATGCACAACGCGTAACAAGTCTCTCAATAATTCATATACCTTTTAATCTTTTCCAAAAGTTCTTTGAACTTCAATTCAACTCAAAAGCACGGCGAACATAGGAAGCGCGGGAGACGTTTGGCAGAAAAATGGCGCCAAAGCTAATCAACCAATCACGGGCAAAATCACCTATGGCCACTCTCTCTGTATACAGGTCTCGAGCAGAAGCCAACTGCAGTTCGCACCTAGGGACTTCACGAGAACACCGCCATTCACCAGTGCTGTTGGCGGACTGTTTAACACGATTGGAATAATTCTTATCTTCTCAAATTTTTTGTCGTAGGCCCCAGCTGGAAGAATGGTTTGATGCAGGTCTTCAATCTAGTCCACCCTGTGCTTGTATATTCATCTTTAATAATTCTGATGCCATACCGAACCTTAACTGACCGTGACTGTAATAAAAATACGAAAAGGTTTTCGGATCCACCACCACTCACAAAATTTGTTAAATACTAAATTATTTATTTAGCGAACATATTTCGAGGTGATATCTCACCATCAGGCTACACTGGTACCACAAAAAACAGTTAATATAGGTGTGTACATATATTTAAGTTTCTTTAAATGACTTCAAATGGTTCAAATGGCTCCGAGCACTATGGGATCTAACATCTGAGATCATCAGTCCCCTGGACTTAGAACTTCTTAAACCTAACTAACCTAAAGACATCACACACCTCCATCCCCGTGGCAGGATTCGAACCTGCGACCGTAGCGGTCGCGCGGTTCCAGACTGAAGCGCCTAGAACCGCTCGGCCGCAACGGCCGGCTTGAAATGACTGTTGTAATCATGCTGTGCGGAGAGAGAGAGAGAGAGAGAGAGAGAGAGAGAGAGAGAGAGAGAGAGAGAGAGAGAGAGAGACAGAGAGGGGGGGGGGATAACTTAAAATGAGGCGATGTCGCTTTGTGTATTGGTTTGCTGTTCACATAAAAAAAAAAAAAAATTATAAACTTCCACTTAGTTCTTGTGGCATGGCAATCTTTTAGTGATGTGTTGAGGTATCGCTATTTTCATGTCGCTCTTGGATTTCTTCACCATTGTTCATAAACTTTACACGGGAGGCTTTACAGAACGATAATACAAAACAAATTAGCAGTGCAGAAAACAAGATGGCGGTCAAAATAAGACTAGTTTCGATTTCACTGTTGACATGTCGATCCTGGTGTTGTCAATAGTAATGTCTTCTGTCGTATTACTGATATTGATTGACATTAATATCCTATAAAATGAGCTACTGTACAATTTTATAGTACAAACAATAAAAAAATTTGTACATGATTGGGCTGCACGTTCAGAGACCGTGAATAGTTACAATTGAAAGAAAACACCTCTCGGTCACTATTTTTAACGAATTAACCGGGTTTCAACAGTGCTAGGAGTGTCTTCCACAGGATTTAAATCAAAGAATGGTCTATAACATGGTCACACAACTATGACTATACCTTCTTATTTTTAGAATTACAAAGAAATGTCTGGGATCTACACTCATATATAACCTTAATGCCAAGCGCCTTCTATTTTAAGTGTGTTAAATTGAAATTCGTACAGAAGTGTCAATTTCTGGTCTCTGTCATTTCATTTACGATCTAGGTTTTTGGCGAATCGCCATAAATGAATGTTTCCGTTTCTTCAAAGATCTCCATTCGTGAGCTCTTTTCCAAATTATGCGATACTTTGAGGTTATTGTCTATTGCAACACTGTTTCCTGTTTCATTTATATGTTTTGTTATAGCCGACTTATTAGTTTTATCCAGTCTGAAATCGTCAATGTGTTCTTTAAAACGTGTTTTAAAATTTCTTACCGTTCGGCCAATGTAGTACATGTCGCGAGGACTACATGCAATTTTATAAATTTCAGAAGTGCAACAAATTCGTCCGGCAACAGACGGCGCAGCTCGAACTGTCAACACAACTGGCACTGCTAAGAGTATGCTACGACTTCCACATCGCTGGCAACGGGTTATACACAATGCTGGTGGCTACTTTGAAGGTCAGTAAAACTTTGAAACCACGTATCTATTTTATACAAGTTATAAATAAATAGTTGTCAATATTTAAGTTCCAACCCTCGTATATATATATATATATATATATATATATATATATATATATAAGAGAGAGAGAGAGAGAGAGAGAGAGAGAGAGAGAGAGAGAGAGCGCCAGTTTACGCCCCTTTGAAACAGACAGAAACCAAGAATAAAGATGAGGTATGAACAGAACTGAATCCACTCACCTGCAGATGCGATGAAAACGCCAAGGAGGCGCGATATGAGAGGCATGTTCAGTACCATAGCAGACGCACTATGGTGAATAGCTCCCGCGGTAGCAACGACGTACAAGTCTCATAAATTTGTTAGAACATAGCGATTGGAGCGTCAAAAACTGTTGACAATCCACACTTGGTTTTCACTTTCGTTAACTCTCCGTACGAAACTGGAGAGGGTGGGCAAATAAACAGTCTGTCAGCAAAAGACAAGGTTTAGTGAGGTAGTCGGTCAAGATGGCGCGATATTCTGAGCCAGCGGTCTCCAGACAGCCGCTCCAGTGCGAGTTTACGCGGCGTCTGTCCGGAAAACAGAGGCAGGCGAACAGAGTCGGTGGCGCAACGCAACGGGGGCAACAGACCGTGACTCCCTAATGACTCAGCTTCGGTATCGACCATGAGAAAACCTCGTTCCCCGAGTTGCCAGTCGATATTTGGGTTAGACCACAAGTATACTGCACAACAGCGACGTCCACGTGACCGTTTCTCATGACCCCTACCCCCCAAATAATTAATTTTAGTTGAAGCACTCGGCACAAGAGAAGGTAGAAAGTAAGAAGAAAGCTTATGATAAATGGTTGAACTCAAGGTCAGACAATGATTGGCTGCAATACAGAGAGCGGAGAAAAGGTCCACAGAAAACAATAATCAAGGCAAAAAAACGGAGCCTGGCAGAAAACCGGTGAAGAGATAAAAAAAAAGCATGGGGAATACACGAGCAAATAAAGCCTGAAAGGTATTAAAAACAATGAGAACACAGAATAAAGATAAAGCAAATATAAACCTCATTACCATGCAGGAATGGGTACAACACTATCAAGGACTACCAACTGAGAACAGAGCTGCTTTCTCTGAGAACCCACCAGACATTGAAATCAGTAATGATAATATATCGGGTTCCCGGGTTCGATTCCCGGCGGGGTCAGGGATTTTCTCTGCCTCGTGATGGCTGGGTGTTGTGTGATGTCCTTAGGTTAGTTAGGTTTAAGTAGTTCTAAGTTTTAGGGGACTGATTACCATAGCTGTTACGTCACATAGTGCTCAGAGCCATTTTTTGATAATATACCACCAATAATAAAGGAAAGCCAAAATCCAATTAATGCCATGAAGAAGAGAAAGTCACCAGGTCCAGGATTAATTTATATGGAACTGGTTAAAGCAGCACCTTCAACACTCGTTGTGATATTGGCAGTGATTTTTGACCAATGCCTTACAGATGACGAAGCCCCAAAGGAGTGGAAAAAGCAACAGTTACATCAATATTTAAGAAGGGCAACAGGATGAATTGTGCAAACTATCGTGGTATTAGTGTGATGCCATCCATGGCCGTATCCTAAAAGAAAAGAGGATAGAAGAAGAAATAACTGAATCTGAAGAACAAAATGGATTCAGATCTGGTCGGTCCTGTACTGATGGAGTATTTACCCTCAACAAGCGAGTGGAGAAAAGGACAGCAAGGGGCCTTACGAGCCACCTTGTCTTTGTAGACCTCCAGAAGGCTTATGACACAGTTCCACAGAACAAGCTATGGACAAGTCTAATTGATAATGGTGTGTCACCGAGCTATGTCAAAGCTGTCAGACTGCTCTACCAAGGTTGCACGGCAATGGTTAAAGTGAGAAATCAACTATCTCAAGAGTTTGGCGTGACAAAGGGACTACGCCAGGGATGCACACTTGCCCCTACACTATTGAAGATCTACCTAGAGGCGGCACTAAAATCATGGAAAAGGAAATGCGGAGCAATGCGTGTCCCTATAGACGACGAGACCTTGTTCGCTCTATTTTTTGCTGACGACCAAGTGTTAGTAGCTGGGGATGAGGAAGATGCAAATTACATGCTCCACAAATTAAAAAAAGAATATGAAAAATGCGGTCTTGTCATAAACGTATCTAAAACAGAATATCTGAAAGTGGGAGAAAATACTGTTAACTACTTACAGCTCAGTTCTGATACTGTTAAAGTGTGTCATAATTTTAAGTGTTTGGGAGTGACACTGTCGTCCAATGGTAGAAGTATGGGTGATGTAAACAATAAAATAGGCCAGGGCAAGCGAGCCATAGTACAAGTAAATGGTATTCTCTGGAACAAAAACATAACGCGCAGAACAAAACATACCATCTACCATGCAATTATTGAAAGTATCACAACGTATGGTGCAGAGTTGTGGGAACTAGCTCAGAGGCAGAAAGATCGTCTGCTGGCTGTCGAGATGGATTTCTGCAGACGGAGTTGTGGATACTCCAGACTTGACCATATTAGAAATGATAGGATCAGAGAGGTTATGAATGTCAAAAGAACAATCCTAGACTACATAGATAGGAAGCGCCAACTCTGGTATGGTCACTTACAGTGTATGCCAGACACAAGATGGCCAAAACGGGTATGGCCATGGACTCCACATCAAAGAAGAAAGCGCGGCAGACCTGCGAGATGCTGGAAAGACGACGTCAACGGAGGAATGGCGGCGAGACGTCTTAATGAAGGAGACTGGAATGACCGTGGACGATGGAGATTGGGATGCGAGAGGCGGCGGCAGCCGTAGAAACCTCGCTCATAAATATATAGTAGAAGCGTCTATTTTTTACACGCAGTGTGGGTGAGAAGTCGCTCCCTAGTTTTAAAAGTCCACAAATTTTGCTATTGCAGATATTTATTAACTAAAGTGGTTGTGTTTTTCTACAAGATTCCTGAGAATTCCTTGACTGCCCGTAGTGTCCTCTTACGGTGAACGACGAGATGGCAGGGAGAGTGTACCAAGGTCACTTCGCTGTTTCAAGTGTGGCCTTGTTCAGCGATAGCGGTGGGATGTTCATGTGCCTCATGCCACATCTGGTGCTAAAGCCATTAGGCACTGTCACCCCATGCTATCGACAACTGGGTCAGTTGTGAGCAAACCACGAGCAGGGAGACCTTCGGTGGCGGGAACCCCCTAAAATGTGACGGTGAGGGACATGTTCGCGCGCAGTCCACGATCTGGAAACACCATTATGTTCAGATGCTATCGCTGGAGGGTCATGACAGGCGGGTAGAATATGCGCAAATTATCTCGTCATGGCATAAACATTGACCGCGTTTATTAAAGTATTTTATTTCGAGCGGTGAGCCAGTGTTTCACGTTGGGGGATTCGTCAATCGACACAACTGCCATCAATGGGCAGAAACAAATCCAGGAATGGCAACTGAAAAATTACATAGTCGACGAAAACAAATTCTGGACCGGTAAGAGCGCTGATCGTCTCATTGATCCATTCATATTCCGAGACGCCGTGAACGGCAACCGGTATCGCCAGATGCTGAATGAATGTATGTGACCACCGACATCACAAAGGGACAATGTTGATCCTTTTTCATCGAGACAGGGCACCACCTCGTTTTGCCTGCATCGCTCGTGGCTGGCTGGACGAACGCTTCACAGGACGTTGGCCGGGACGGCGTGGACCCCACGAATGGCCTCTGAGAAGTCCCTTGTGACCTCTTCGGGGATTGGTCCACAGGAGAAGTGTATCGAACAAACCAATTCACTCTGAACGAATTAAAGACAGTTGTCCTTGGAAATGTACCTGCAACTTCCTGCAAAAATCAATTCATCACATTCGTAAATGATTACAATGTTTGATCGACAACGCAGGAGAGTATGTGGAACTGTAGTGAAGTAAACATATTCTCTGAGACCTGAGAACCGATGACAACTTGGTCTGTGTGCAAATATTCATCAGTAAAAAATTTAAGGGCATTTAAAACTGGAGAGCAACTTTTCACTCCTCCTGTACATAAATTTTCAACTTTTACAGCGTACTTTCGGAAATTTGTGGTAATATTTTATGGGACCAAACGGCGCAGGTCATCGGTCTCTAGGCTTACACACTACTTGGTTCAAATGGCTCTGAGCACTATGGGACTCAACATCTGAGGTCATCAGTCCCCTAGAACTTAGAACTACTTAAACCTAACTAACCTAAGGACATCACACACGTCCATGCCCGAGGGAGGATTCGAACCTCCGACGGGGGTGGGGAGCCACGCGAACCGTGACAGGACGCACAAGACCGAACGGCTACCCCGCGCGGCCTTACTTGGAAAATGAGATATTATGAATATTAAGAGTCTCGAAAATGGGAAGGAATTGAAACTACAAACAAGCCGCAGTTAAAGGAGCCTGCTTACCACAGTCGAAGCTTGGCCTCTCTCTACAACTTTTATCCCCCATACTTCCCCCCTTTACCAAACTGACGATTCCTTGATGCCTCAGGATGCGTCTTATCAGTCGATCCCTTCTTTAGATCATCTTGTGCGTGAAATCCCTTTTTACTCCAATTACTCGTTATACCCACCTTATATTCAGCACACTTCTGTAGCACCACATTTCAAAAGCTTCTATTCTCTTCTGGTCTTATTCGTTTATCGTCCACGTTTTATTTCTGTACAAGACTACACTACAGACAAACGCCTTCAGAAGAGACTTTGTGACACTCATTTATACTACACTAGTGACCAGCCTCGGATTCACAATGGCAGCGCTGACAGTATGTATCTACGACCGGACACCTTATCTGACGTAGCGGTAGTAAGTCACAGCCGGCCGATGTGGCCGAGCGATTCTAGGCGCTTCAGTCCGCAACCGCGCGACGGCTACGGTCGCAGGTTCCAATCCTGCCTCGGGCATGGATGTGTGTGATGTCCTTAGGTTAGTTAGGTTTAAGTAGTTCCAAGTTCTAGGGGACTGATGACCTCAGATGTTAGTGCTCAGAGCCATGTGAACCAGTTTTGAATAAGTTATATAAACAAACTTTCCTCTCAAATCACTCTACCTATAAGTGAAAACCTATAAAATTTGTATAGTAGCTCCTGAGATTAGCCTTCAGATACCTAAAGAAAATCGTGGCGGCAGACCGTAATTTATAATAGGTATATACAATGTGTTAAGAAATTTCTCCTTTTCAGAAGTGATTTTCTTGCTACAGCCAGTCTGCATTTTGTATCTCCTCTACTTAGACAATTATCAGTTTTTTGTGGGCCTAAATAGGACTTCTCATTCCCTGCTTTTCGTATTTGATTTCCTAATCCAATACCCTTCGCATCGCCTGATTCAATTGGATTACGTTCCATCAGCCTTGTTTTCCTTTTGTTGATGCCCGTCTTATTAGGGGCGTTGAATAGAATAGATAATGTAACATACTTTTTTCTGAAATCAGGTTTGTTTTATTCGTGATTCCAATACACCATACTACTCCCCACGGTTTTGGCTGCAAAACCCTGTATTTCAACGTAATCTCCGTTTAATGTGACGACCTTACTCCACCTAACTGGGAGTGTCTGTACGCCCGCGTGGCATCATTCTGCTTGACGTCGAAGTCAACGTCTTGCTGCATCAAAAACCTCCCAATCACCCACGCACTGCTTCCCCTAGAGTGCATCGTCCATTGGGCCAAAGAGATGGCAGTCGGAAGATATGAGATCCAGGCTGTACGGTGAACGAGGAAAAACAATTAAAAGTTTTTCGGTGTGCGGACTTGTGTCACGCCATGGGTTGTCAAGGAAAAGGAGAAGTTAGTTGCATTTTTGTGACACCTCCGAGGAGAGTGCCTACACGTTCCATGATTGTGAGACCTCGTTGCAATGACGACACACACCTCAACGTGCCTTCCTTTCACTGCCAGGTCTCTGTAGATATTCTGCAAGCTCCTAGGAATATCTGCGATGGTCTGGTGTTCCTCCAAACGAAACACAATGACTGCTCTCTGCTTGGAACGCACCTCATTCACAGAGGCCATTTTGAGGGCTACGTTTAGCACTGGAACATCATGGAACTATAGAATTGAAGCAGTAATATTCCAAAATGTCTCAATCAAATTCCACAATAATTCAACCGAAATTGGCCTAGGAAAAAAACGCGTTGCATTGTTCATTGAACGATGCTTATAGTGTCTTTTCAAGACACACTTGAAACCAGACTGCATGTATATGAGTGGAAGGACTTGAATCGGAGACAGTGGTTGAGAAGACAGTGAGACACAGGTGTACCCCATTTTCGATGTTGTCAACCTGTGGACTGAGGAAGAAGCAAATGAACACCGAGGACAAATCTGGATAGCAAATTAACGTTAGTGGGAATAAATAAAAACTGACGTTTACCGATGACACGGTAATTCTGTCAGAGCCAGCAAAGGACTACAAGAGCAGTCGAATGGAGTTCGCACTGATGTAATAACCTCTCTCTCCCTATATTCTGCCCCCCTGCCTTCAGAATTTGGAAGAGTCTATTCCAGTCTACAGTGCCAAATCCTTCTCTACATCTACCAAACGTACGTTTGCCTTTGTTTAACCTACACAATGTGATCAAAATAATCCGGACACCTCGCTGAAAATGACTTACGTTCAATCAGGTGCTAGAAGGTTTCTTGAAAAATGGCAGTGCGTTCTTCACGGAGGGCTGCACTGAGAAGAGGTATCGATGTCGGTCGGTGCGGCCTGGCACGAAGTCGGCGTTCTAAAACATCCCAAAAGTGTCCTGTACGATTCAGGTCAGCACTCTTTGCAGGCCAGTCCTTTACAGGGATGTTATTGTCGTGTAATCACTCCTCCATGGACCGTGCATTATGAACAGGTGCTGGATCGTGATGAAAGATGCAATCGCCATCACAGAATTACTCTTCGACCGTGGGAAGTAAGAAGGCGCTTAAAACATCAATGTACGCCTGTGCTGTGATACTGTCACCCATAAGAAAAAGAGGTGCAACCCCCTCCTTGAAAAAACACGACCACACGATACCACCACCGACTCCGAATTTTACTGTCGGCACTACACACGCTGGAAGATGACGTTCACTGGGCATTCGCCATACCCACACCTTGCCATCGACTCGCCACATTGTGTACCGTGATTCGTCACTCCACATAACGTTTTTCCATTGTTCAATAGTCCAATGTTTACGCTCCTTACACCAAGTGAGTCGTCGTTTGGCATTTTACCGGCGTGATGTGTGGCTTACGAGCAGCCGCTCGACCACGAAATCCAAGTTTTCTCACCTCCCGCCTAAATGTCATAGTACTTTCAGTTTGGAATTCCTGTGTGATGGTATGGATAGATGTCTGCCTATTAGACATTACGACCCTCTTCAACTGTCGGCGGTCTCTGTCAGTCAACAGACAAGGTCGGCCTGTACACTTTTGTGCTGCACGTGTCTCTTCACGTTTCCACTTTACTATCACATCGGAAACAGTGGCTCTAGGGATTTATTATGGAGTGTGGAAATCTGGTGTACAGACATATTACACAAATGACACCCGATCAGCTGAATACGTTCGAAGTCCGTGAGTTCCCTGGAGCACCACATTCTGCTCTCTCACGATATCTAATGACTACTGAGGTCGCTGATATGGAGTACCTGGCAGAAGTTGGAACACAATGCACCGAATATGAAAAACGTATGTTTTTTCGGGGTGTCCGGATACTTTTGATTACATAGTGTGTATTCTAAGATGAATTCGTAGACTTAGTATTGTTTCGTGTGTTGCTACGTATCTCTGGAATCCAAACTGATTTTGCCCGATGTCGGCTCCTTCCAGTTTCTCCATTTACCGTAAATAATAGGGGTGGTTATTTTGCAAGCATTACTTACTAAACTGGTAGTCCGGTAGTATTTACATATGTCAGCACCTGTCTTCTTCCAAGTGAAATTATTTCATTTTTCTTGAAATCTGGTTGAGGAGGGAGTGAGACGAGCTGTCTCTTGCATCTTGCATACAAGGTGGAATAGTTTTGTCGTGGCTGCATCTCCTAAGAATCTCATTAATCCCGAGGAAATATCGCGTACTCCGGCAGTAACGGTGGCGTTTTCCAACAATGACATACAGTTAAAGAAATGTTTCTTTTAAAGGCATTCCGCGGCAGTGCTTAATTTTCCCGTTTCGAAGAACATCGCAAAACTCCGTGTCCCGTACGACCGGAGAATTTTATCGTCCCCGGACAAAATTTCCGCGATCCACTGCGCGGACAAAATTTCCGCGGTCCATTGCACACGGGCTACTGAACAAAAAACTTAAGGTCCCTCCCACAAAAACAACACAAGTACACCGGGTGAGTCACTTTCTCGCGAGTTGTGTCCTTCCCGTTTCTCTAGCACCTGCTCTTGTGCGACACACTGCAGATACTGCTCATAACATCTTAGTATTCTTCCCGTTCTTTCCAAATAAACTCATCACAAGTAGTGCAGCCAATTCCGTCACACTCTTCAGAACGAGGGAAAAGAAGATTAGGGTTTAACGTACCAACAACAACTTGTTCTCAGTTCTCTCGTCATTAGAGCCACAGCACAAGCGTCGATTTTGTGAGGTTGGGAAGGAAACCGGCGGTGTCTTTTTCAAAGGAATCACTTCAGCATTAACGTTAAGCGTAAGCACAGAAAAATCTAGATGACCAGACAGATAATCAACACGTAATCTTAAGTGCAAGTCCAGTGTTTTAACTATTTATCTACCTCGATCGATTCAGACCGAAGGAATCAGATACTGCAGCGACAGAGACTGAAGTCGCACTCCAAATGTAATGGTTCAAATTCCTGTCGTGCATTCTTGATTTTGGTTGTTTCGATTTTTTTCCCTCCAAAACCTAAACTATCAACAGTTATTCGGTCAAATATGAATACACCAAAGCGAAGGAGAATAGCAACGACTGACTGAGAACAAACGGTGGAAGAGGCTGTCCCTCTTCTGCCGGGAACAGGGCGTCTAGTCCATATACCGTACCATGCTCTGAATAGTCCTTTTACATACGACACTGAACATCGGTTTACTTCTGATTTGAATTTCTAAGATGCTTTATTAAATGGAAAGTCCATTAAGAATGCCTGATGTACAAGCTCTGCTCATTTCCAACATAGAACATTTTTAATACGAGGGTTGGAACTTTTTACCCACAACCGATACGAAAGAGGCAACGGGATCTACGCAACGCTGGTGACTACTTTGAAGGACAGTAACAGGTGCAAACATGTAACTCTTTTGTATCGGTTGTGAATAAATAGTCGCCACTATTTAAGTTTCAACCCTCGTATATGAAAAGAATATTTAAGACAATATTAAAGAAAGGGAAGAGGAAGTAAATGGAGACGAGATGACAGATATAAAACGAGAATAATTTGACAGAGCACTGGAAAACAGAACTCGAAACAAGAACCCAGGAATGGCTGACACTCTCTAAGAATTAGTGAGATCCACAGGAGAGACAGCTATGAAAATGTTCCACGTGGTGAGCAAGATATGTGAAACAGGCGAAGTATCCTCGCTTCAAGAAGAATGTAATAATCCCATTTCCAAAGAAGGCTGACACTTGTGAATATTACCGAACTATCGGTTTTAGTAAAACTTGGCTGTAAAATTCTGAGATGAGTTAATTACGTAAGACAGGAAAAACTGGTAAACGGAGACTTGAAATACATATGACCGCGGCAGGCAATTTTTACCTTACAACTCGTCTTAGAAAATAGATCAAAGAAAGGCAAATCTACGTTTTTAGTATTCGCAGATTTAAATAAACCTTTTGATCATATTGACTGGAACACATCGGATTTCTAAAGTTATTAGGAATAAAAACGAAAGGTTATTTACAACTTACAGAAACTAAAATCGAGTTACAAGAGTCGAAAGGCATAATGAAAGGTTCAAATGGCTCTAAGCACTATGGGAATTAACATCTGAGGTCATCAGTCCGCTACACTTAGAACTACTTAAACCTAACTAACCCAAGGACATCACACACAGCCATGCCCGAGGCAGGATTCGAACCTGCGACCGAAGCAGCAGTGCGGTTCCGGACTGAATCGCCTAGAACCACTCGGCCACAGCAGATATAAAACGAGAATAATTTGACCATTGTGAAAGGGAATGAGTACCTGGGAAAGGAGTGAAACAAGTTTGTAGTCTGTCCCCGAAGTTTTCCAATCTGCACATTGAGCACGCTGTAACGAAAACTACAGGTAAATTTGGAAAGGTAACTGAAATTCAGGGAGAAGAAATGAAAACTTTGAGGGTTGACGATGACGTATTCTGTTGGAGAAAGCATAGAAGTTGGAAAGTCAGTTCAATGGGATGGATATCACCTCGAAAAAAAGATTACAATATGAACAACGAGAGAAGTAAAAGAAGAGTAATGGAATGTGGTTGAATTAAATCAGGCGAAGGTGAGGGATTAGGAAATGGACACTGAAAGCGTTAGATGAATTTAGCTATATTTGGAGTAGAATGGCTGACGATGGCAGAACTATAGAGGATATAAAATGCAGAGTGGCAGCAGTAAGAAAAGTATTTCCGAAAAGCAGAAATGTGTTAATATCAAAAATAAATTAAAGTGTCAGTCAGTCTTTTCTGCAGGTATGTGAAAGGAGAGTAGCCTTGTGTGGAAGTGAAACGTGGACAACACATCACAGAACCCAGAAACAGAGAACAGAAAAATGCTTAGGATTAGACAGTTAGGGACTGGGAACACAACTTAACTAAAGGAAGAATCAGTTGATGCTTCCTCAGGCACCGAGAAGTCGTAAAATTTGTAATGAATGGAAGTGTGAAGGGTAAAAATCATACACTGAGGCCCAGGGATGGACCACGTGCAAGTGGATGTAGACTGTGGTAGCTATGCAGAGATGAACGGGGTTGCACATGATAGAGCAGAATATGGAGTTAAACGACAACAGTCTTTGTACTGAAAACTTCAGAAAAAACTAGAACAGAAACTTCTTTAATTCCCCTGCTGTAACAAGTGTAAGGCGGCGTGGTCTCCCGACCTTCATTTCTTACATATTCGGACCTCACCATCGTTTTCTGCGTATCAAGACATTCGGGCCCAAACTCGATAGGGTAGAGTCGATTTTAGATATTTCCATTTAATCGATATGCAAATCTAATAAATAAATCTCAAGTGCACACCGAGATTAAAAAGTCGACACTGGCGTACACAAACGTTCAAGACAGGATGGCCACAGGAGTTTTTGTTCGGCGGAGGCAACCAGCCCGCTGGAAAGTCCGTAGGATGGTGGGATAGCACTCAGTTGTATCAGCCGGCCGACCGCCCACGGACCAAAACAGTTTTTGCCAGAGAAAATGGATAATGACCTGCATGTTCCCCTTGAAAGCAAAACCTGCTGTACTGTTTAGGAGAGCCCCAGCATAAGAATTTTTTTGATGGAGCTGGTGCGCAGTTTCAGAGTTCTCACAAGTGGACAGTAAACGCC